>NW_022103899.1:47432934-47457759 GCF_000313985.2 Echinops telfairi | reverse complement strand
GTGGATGGCTGAGTGAGTGAGTGAGTGCATGAGTGAGTGGGTGAGTGAGTGAGTGAGTGAGTCGGTGGGTGGGTGGGTGAGTGAGTGAGTGGGTGAGTGAGTGAGTGGGTGAGTGGGTGGGTGAGCGAGTGAGTGGGTGTGTGTGTGAGTGGGTGAGTGAGTGAGTGCCTGAGTGAGTGGGTGGGTGAGTGGGTGGGTGAGTGGGTGAGTGAGTGGGGGGATGAAGTAGTGGGTGAATGGGTGAGATCTTGTCATCAGCCCAATGAGTGACCCACTACATCACCGGGGTGAAGACTCATATTTAAATGGAAGCTTGCTATTGTGTTGAATGTCAATGCTGTTTCCAGACTAAGGCAGACTATAGGAGAGAAGGTATGTTATCTACTTCCAAATCAAACAAACAAAAAGAAAATCCAGCCAATGAAAACCCTAGGAATCCCAGCAGTCTGTTCCTAACCAAGCATTGAATTGGAGCCGGCCAGGTGAGTGTGCCTGGACACATGGAGATGCACGGGGAAGAGGGCTGACTGGGTGCTGTTGATCGAACAAACTGGGGCGCAAAAGTCCTGTCTAATTCTCGCTATTCTATTCCTACTAAGGGCCCAATAGCAGTCACATGGTGGGGGGAGGCAGAGATTTGAAGGATTTGTGAGAAGCTTCTGCTGGAACATTATGAGAACCGTACCCGACGAGCCTTCTTACAAGGAGATATTTTAGCAAATGTTTTGCAAGTGATCATTATGCCTGCCCTGCACCCTTCCCCATACCGGCTGAGGAACGCTGTAGCGCACACACTCATAAAATGGCCTACCTTAGAGCAAGCTTCTGGGTAAACAATACTCGATCCGCTTTGAAAATGTGCCTTTTACATATTTTGCACATATTACATATTTTATACTGACATACTGAAACGATGTCACTTTTCAGCCAAGAATTCCAGTGCAATAAATGTCTCCCCTGGGTTACAGAGAAATCTTTTTACCTTAGCAGCTGGGTTACCTTCTACTCCCTTGTGATATCCACTGTCCCCCAGGGGACCAAGGGCTTTTAATTTAACCGGAAAGTTATCTGTCCCTAAGGGGTCAGAAGAGAATCCATTCTATATTGAATCAAATGCTTTCGGTTCTTGGGGGAAAGAATGGGGGGATGAGACAAGATTGGAGGGGAGTGGTGGAAAAATAGAAATCTGATACCCATAATATCTGAGAAAAGATTTTTATAAATCATAAGCAAGATAAAAGTTTAAGTAAGAGTTATATTTTTATACTTGCACAAGTCCAAACCAAACCAAAAAGAAACCAAGACTGTTACCATTGAGTAGCTAAGGGCTCGTGGTGGCCCCATGTGTTACAGTTTAGAGAAAAACTCCATAGGGCTTTCTTGGCTGTGAGCTCTTTGAAACAGATATTTTTTTTCCACTTTTCCTTGATGACTCCACTGGATCGGTTAGCGCCCATGTGAAAAATGGCTTGTGACACCCCCAGGGACCTTTGAAGAAATCAGGGATGCTGAATTCTCTAAAATTCCCTCACTAAAAATGCAAACCAAAGTCATTGCCATCAAGTGGATGCCTCGTAGGACAGGCTCCACCTTTCTCCTGAGGAATGGCGGGTAGGTTTGAACTGCTTACCTTGAGGTCACAGTCCAATGCATAACCAACCACTATACCACCAGGGCTCCTATTATATCTCCTTTAAAGGAGCACAGATGGTGCAGCGTGTTCAGCACTGAGTTCCTAACCATTGGGTTGTTGGTTCAAAGCCTTCTGCCCCTCTGCAGGAGAATAAAGCCAAGATTTAAAGTCTCCAACACCCTAGGGGGCTCGTCTTATAGCGTCATTATGCCTTGGAATTGGCATGATGACGAGGGGTTTGGTTTTTGTTTGGTAACTCTTTTAAAACGGGGGTGCGACACAGGACTCATTTTTCTTGATTTTTCATTCCCTCTTCCCAAACCACTCTGATGCGAAGTTGTGTCCATGTTGTCTTCTTCGACGTGACAGGCCACGGCGAGACATGATCTGTGGCATTGGCAAAGCTAACAGAACAACACTGCTGGGGCAGGTCTCCAAGCTATAGAGAAAGGTAAATACTAGTTTGTAATCTAATTAGCAAATGATAATAGAAGCCGATGGAAAACAGGCCGCAGAAGCAAGAGCTACAACTCCCTGGAGGATGTCAATGATTGATCTCTTGGAGATGGGAAGCAGATAGGGGAAGCGTTTCCTTGCCTTTGACCTGAAACATAGATCACAGCTTCCGACCTAAGGAGAAGCATTTGTCAAAAATGAATGCTGTACATTCCAGCAGTTTGTCATTTGCAGGGAAGATAGGTGGAACCTTCCAGGAGGAATCTTGTTATTAAATCCCTGATGTACCTATGGATCTTGGCAAGATTTAGAATTGCAGTGACCTTCTGTCCAATTTGAAAACAAGATGATCTGGCTTCTTTGAAAGCAAAAGGATTGGCCCACCCCCTGCACACCGCTGTGAATGTTGGGTGGTCGGTAGTACTAGAATTCCAGTTGGCTCCTGACTCAGGGTGCCCTAACGTGCAATGGTAAGAAGCCTCCTAGCCCTACACCATTGCCACGGTCCCTTGAAGATTTGGCTGTTGTGATGGGGTTTCACTGGACAGTTTTCTTCCTAGATCATTTTTGTCTGGAAGTTCCACTGAGGTTGTCTCCCTAGAGACAACCATCAAACCAGCACTCAAGCTTCCCCTGGAAGATGGGTGGTGGTGGCTAGGCAGCTTGTTGCCCTAAAAGAACCAGCTCGCTGGCAAGGGAATGGAGACACATCCATCTTCAGCTGCTGCTGATAGAAAGCCATAAAGAAAAACCAATCCTAAATTAAAGAGCAACGATGGGTGTCCATCACCCTGCTCTCTTGAAGACAGATCCTTGAAGATGTCAGTGCATCACACCTCTCTGCCTCCAGAAGAGGTGATCTGCTGTCACATAGAACGCCAGGCCTTTTCCTAAGGAGAGAAACAATAGGCAGTGTGACAAATGGGGAACTTTGTGAATGATAGTTCAACATGGTTTAAGAAACCCACCGCAGCATTTTGGAACTATGACACCTGTACACTCTCTGAGTGTGTATCTTTCAGTGCCCATTTGATGTCGGCTATTGATTTCAACCAAGGAGTATCATCCTGAAGCTTCTGTCGGTGAATGGATGGAAACATGTGTTGGTGGTGGTAGGTGCCATCAAGTTGGTTTCAACTCATTGTGAGCCGGTGCACAGCAGGATAAAGGCCTATCCAACGCTGTGCCATCTTCACATGGTGGGATAGGTTTCGGAGTACAGTGAACCCTCGTTTATCTCGGTTAATCGGTTCTAGACCCTACCGTGATAAATGAAATTCCGCGAAGTAGGATTCCTTATTTGTAAATCAAATATTTTCGTAGTTAGAGCATAGAGGACATGAAAAAACATCCTTTAGTCACCATTACACTCGTATTACCCAATTTATTAAACGGAAAAGGGAAAATACAGTAAAACATTTTGGGCGTTACAATTATCATTTATTATTTATTATATTATTTATGGCATCTAGTTTACAGTATTACATATTTCACATACAGTATTATTATACATAGTTCTTACAAATACTGTAATCAATAGCCTATCAAATGACTTAAGGGATGTACTCTACAGGTGGGTCGCCATCTTTTTCCTCTGAAGTAGCGGGTGTAGGCAGTGGGTGCTGTTATGCAAAAACTGCGATAGAGTGAAGCCGCGGAAGTCGAAGCGCGAAGTGGCGAGGGTTCACTGTATTTCCAATGTCCAACTAAGCCCAGTGCCTTCCAGTCTGTTCCGATTTCTAGCAACCCTACAGGACAGAGCCGTGATGCTCCATAAGGTTTCCAAAGTTGCCACGGTTTGTGGAAGCAACCGGCCACAGATTGATTAGCGAATAGAGGCACTCAGAAAAATAACTTGAAGGACAGATTAGAACTGCAAGCAGGAAATAGTTCAGAAAACAGGGGAAGGTCTTATTTTGCAACTCAACCCATGGATGTACACATCAAAACAATAGGCGAGTCGAGACTCCTTGAAGAAGCTGAAGAGAAAATAGATAAGAAGACTCTTTCTAGAATAAAAAGAGAGATCGTTTCTAAAACCAAGTACAGAGAACTAAATAGTCCCTATGGTCAGAAAAGCATAATGCAGTTTTACACATCATTTAAACAAAAACTAAATAACTCCTGAAATTGGATTTCTAGAAAATGAATCTTCCTTCTAAATTATCTTTCAATTACTTTTCATTCATTTGAGTGAGTGAGCCACTCTCCCAACTAAATATTGACTACGTCTAGTGAGCGAAACTGGGGTTTAGTGAGCAAAACTGCAATATCATCTACCACCAGGTCTGAAGATGAGAGGGAGTCATCAATATGGAATGTCTTCAAATCATTTATAATCTCAAAATCACTGGTTGGACATCAGCAGCTCTGTCCTAGAAAAATAAATTAGTTAAAAATGTAGAAACCAATATGTTCCTGAATGTCCATCTCTGAAATATATGCTATTAATATCTTGGAAATAGTGAAAATGCTGACATTGAGGGAAATATTCAAGCAATTTACATTATGGTCAGATAATGTGGTATCTCACACTCATGAATAGGATCTTTATCAAGAATTTTTAATTTAATGAGAAATACATTGTAAAATTCTGAGAAAAATGAGCAAGATAGAATTAAAAAAGTACTCAGTATGATATGAACAGTAAAAAAAAAAAAAAAACGAAGAAGGGAAAAAGACAGGGTGAAAATATTTTTAAAAGCTAACATCACCTCTAGGCATCTCCAGTGGTAAAGTGGTGATGTGTTGGGCTGCTAGCCACAAGGGCAGCAGTCTGAAATGACCAGGCACTCCACAGGAGAAAGATGAGACTTTCTACTTCCTTAAAGAGTTACAGCCTCAGAAATCCATGGGACAGGTCTAACATGTCCTATGATTTTAACAAGACTTCTGGCCGATATTTTGAGCTAGCTATTTTCATTAGGATTTTCTACATTTTCCAAATATTATAATTAAGAAGAGCAACATCAACAAGCTACTGAAAGATGCAAAAAGAGAATTAAGGTGGATGTGAGAACAAAGCGTTCTTCAGATGCAAAGAGAGAGATCAAGTTCTGTCTACATAAGTGACAACTTCTACTTTTCGGAGAGGGTTCATTTTGGATTGCATTGTGTCCTCCCCACATATGGGTTGCAAATCCTGAAGCTGAAAGTTGTGGTGATCATCCCACTGCGAATGTAGTTCCTTTAATATGTTGATGTGTCTATATACTGGTGTAAGGTACATTCGGTCCATCTATTTTTGAGAAATAAAAATGGCAAATGGAGCATTAAAGAGGGAAAGCAAGGGGGAAGATGGGAAGAAAGAAGGCAAGGGCGAAGACGGATGCGCTGTCACATGGAGATTACTACGATTTCTAAAGAGATAGGGACTTTCCACCAGACCCAGCACAGAGAGAGAAAGCCACCCACTACAGCCAGTACCATGAATTCAGATCTCTAGCCTTCTAAGCCTTGCTTTTGTAGTGGGTTCTACATTGGCTGCTATATACAAGGCCACCAGTTCAAATCCACCTGCTACTCCATGGGAGAAAGATGAGGCTTTCTGCTCCCATGAAGACTTACAACCTTGGAAAGCAACAGGAGCAGTTCTGCTTTGTTCCATTGGGTTGCGGTGAGTTAGAATGGACTCAATAACAGTGAGGTTTGTAAACTATGGGGGGGAAACCATGGTTCTGTTTGTTAAAGTCACGGATCCGTTGCCATCTAGTAGATTCCAGCTCATAACAGCCCCAGAGGGCAGACGGACAGGACAAACTCAGAAAGCATTTCAGGTTCTCCCTCTTTATAGTACACTGCCCTATATCTTTCTTGTAAAGACCAACTGAGGGTTCAAACTTCCAAAGTTTTGGTTAACAGCCAAGGGTTTAATCACTGCATCACCAGGATTCTTAAATCCATCTACATGTCATATTTATGTTAAAGCAGTTTTTAGGTGAGTCTGGAGAAGGACATTATGCTTGGCTTAGTGGAATGGCAGTAAAAATGAGGAAGTCCCTCAATAAGATGGATTGACAGAATGGCAGCAACAGTGATCTCAAACATAAGAACCACTGTGAGGATGGTGCCGGATTGGGCTCTGCTTCTGTCTGCTGTAGATGGGGTGGCTGTGAGCTGAGACCAACTGAGGGCACCTCACAAAAACAGTAGGACAAGACTGAACAAAGACACAAGTAGTAGCTGTAAGGTCAAGGTCAACTCTGATTATTGTGACTGTATCAGTGTAGGAATGTGCTCATGATTTATTTCCTTTGAAGCAGATTGTCAGGCCTCTCTTCCTAGGTGCCTCGAGGTAGACTTCAATCTCCACTGTTTTGTTTAGCACAGTGGTTCTCAATCTTCCACATGCCACATCCCTTTCATATAGCTCTGCATGTTGTGGTGACCCCCCAACTATAAAATTATTTTTGTTGCTACTTCATAACTGTCATTTTCCTACTGTTATGAATTGGGCGACGCCTGTGAAAGGGTAGTTTGACCCCCAAAGGGATCATGACCCACAGGTTGAGAGCGGCTGGTTTAGCAGATGAAGTTTCTGAACTGTTATGTCCCCTACCTGGGGATATCCAGGGCTCCAAAGCTTATGGAATATCTGTTACTTCTTGGTTTGAGAGTTTTCGTTTCTGACAGCATTCCAGACATCAGTGATGCAGCCTTCAAAAGCTAGTGGCTTGAGATAGAAGAGGAAAAAAGCAAAACAACAACAACAACAACAACAAAAACCCTGATGCTGTAAAATAAGAGCTAATGACATGATTATATAAACATGTTTGTCGTCCTACAATTTTAAGGGTCTGATAAGGGAGCTATAGGATGTTGAGCAAGCTATAGTGGAGGAGGTTTTAGCTTGACCCAGATTTGATGGCAGCATTTCCTCTCCCCATGAATGGGAGCTATGGAACAACAGGTTCCCTAGACAAAGCTGCCATTCCAAAATACTATTTTGCAAATGTTCTTTTTAAAGTTTTAAAATGCAAAATGTTATCATTTTTAATAACATAGATCGAAACATATTGATAACCTATTGATCATATATCAAAATGCTATGTTATGATAATATTCTCTATTAGGTATGTTGTTGTCATATGCCACTGGGTTAAGTCCAACTCGAGGTGACTCAGGCGTACAGAAAAAACTCACCCTAGGGTTTCAAGGCTGTGCTTTCTCAGGTGCAGATCCACAGGCTTGTCTTCCCAGGCAGCCCTGGGTGGATTTGGGCCTCCTACCTGTCTTGATTTCTTCTTATGTGGATCCACAATCAGTGCTCATAGAAACGGGAGTCAAGAAGTCAAATGACTTACTGCATTGGGTTAATCTGCAACAGATCTCTTTAAAGTGTTGAAGAGCAAAGATGGCACTTTGAGAATTAAGCGTCGCCTGCCCCAAGTCATGGTATTTCAATAGCCTTAAGTGCATGTGAAAGTTGGACCAGGGATAAGGAAGACCACAGAAAAATTGATGCATTTGAATTGTAGTGCTGGGGGAGAATCTTCAAAATACCATGGACTGCAATACGAGCAACTCCCTCTGTGTTGGAGGAAAAGCCTGCCGGAATGTCCCTTAGTACCAAGCATGAAAGGCCTTATCTTATTGTGCACATATTACCGGGAGAGACCAGTCCCTGGGTAACATAGAGGGTCAGTGAGATGGCTTGATGCAGTGGCTACAACAGTGGGTCAAAACGTAAGAACAAGTGTGAGGCTGGAGCAGGGCCAGGCATTGTTTCTCTGTGTTGTAAATAGGATCACTATGAATCAGAGCTGACTGGGCCTCACCTTACAACCACATCACTTTCTGCTCATTTTCAGACCCTTCATATGTGTGCCAACCAGAGTATCAGGCATAGCATTTTGAATAGAAGAATTACTGAAATTTATTGGTGTTTAAAAGCATTTTTAGTAAAACCATTAAGTAGTAAAGATTAAAACTAGAGACAAAGATGAAATACTAAAACAGGACTTGTAGGTTTTGAATGAAAGGGGCTTTCTGATGTTTCAGCAAATACTATCATTTATATGGTAGTACTCTGTGCTCACTTTCTGAAAAGCCATCAAGGTTTGCCAACGTCATACCCTGTTTCCCTGAAAGTAAGACATCCCCCTAAAATAAGACCTAGTTACGGTTTTGCTCTTGCTGAAATATAAGGCACCCCCTGAAAATAAGACCTAGCTCATCTTTGGGAGCAAAGATTAATATGACACTGTCTTATTTCCGGGGAAACAGGGTAGAAAATAATCTCCTAGATCCATTGTCTCTAGGATGAATAATCAGTGCACAGGGCAAGTAAGACATTGAAAAATAGGCCCCAGCATCCTGAAGATACCAGAATTCAACAGCAGGCCCCTGGTACATTGGGAAAAGGGTATACTGCAATATAATTGGGGATCACAATGATGAAGCGGGTGCTAGAACTTTCAAATAGTTCTTCGTTTACCCCTCATTTGTTCCTTACATGTATTCTCCCTTATACAGTTTTATACAGAACTCCTATGTGCAGAATTCCCATTAGATTACTCACTGCAAGGTTGAGGGTCCAAACCCATGAGGCATTCCATGGGGGAAAGATGAAGCTGTCTCTTCCTGTAAAGATCCATAACTTCAGAAACCCTATATAGGGTTGCTAGGAATTGAAATTGATCCCATGGCAGAGGAATATAGCCAGATAAGGAGTTCTAGTTCTGTAATGCGTTACACATTGAGCTGCTAACTACTAGGCCAGCAGTTAGAGGCCACAAGGCCCTCCATGGGAGCTGTTTGCTTCCATAAATAGAGGCAGTCTCAGACATCTAGAGAGGCAGTTCTACCTTCTCTCATAGGCTTGCTACAAATCTGAATCGTCCATGACAGTGGTTTGGTTGGGTTTCGATATAGTCTTATAAGGAAGCCTGGTAAATGCATTTTCTGGTAAGCATTGGACACTAAATACAAGGTTGGTGATGCAAACTCACCAGCCACTCTGCTGGAGAAAGTTGAGCCCAGCTGTCCCTGGAAAGCTTTGCAGACTTGGAAATACTAGGCACTGAGCACTGCGGTTGCCTCAGTGACAGGAGGACAGTCTTTTAGGGAGCTCTGGATTTGTAAGGTGTGTATGCTCTGTTACTAATGGAAAGGCTGGCAGTTCAAACCCACCCAGTTGTGCTTCAGGAAAAAAGGCCTGGTCATCTGCTACTTTAAAGAAAGATTTTCGAACTCTACACCTCTGCTCTAAACCTTATCTCATCTCCTCTCCTCTCATCTCATCTCATCTCAACTCATCTCCTCTCCTCTCCTCTCCTCTCCTCTCAACTCATCTCCTCTCAACTCATCTCCTCTCCTCTCCTCTCATCTCAACTCATCTCCTCTCATCTCAACTCATCTCATCTCAACTCATCTCCTCTCATCTCAACTCATCTCAACTCATCTCCTCTCAACTCATCTCCTCTCCTCTCATCTGGTCATCTCAACTCATCTCATCTCATCTCAACTCATCTCTCTTATCATTTCTTTCAGGAATTAGAGGCTATTATATCACCAAGCTGTGTGGTGAGACAAGTCCAGCTTTAGCACCTAGAGGAGTTAAAACAGTGTCATTGGAGAAGTAAGAGACAATGAAGGGGATTTCCCAGAGGGTCATGGATAGTGCGCTTAGACTCTTGGGCTGATGTAAGACAGCTATTAAAGTGTGTGTGTGTGTGTGTGTGTGTGTGTGTGATGGAGATATGTAACAGTGAAGGGAATTGATGGAATGCTAGGCATGGCAATAGCAGGGAAATTAAAAAGGGGAAGAGAAGGGGGAGATGAAACATGAAGAAAGAGATGCCTCAACCTCCAGCAGACCAGGTGGTTTTTGAGAAGTCTCTTGCGAGGGAAAGAATGACAGCCATTGTGAGGCAGTTGAGCAGCTGGTTCATATGCATGTACTGCTTATTTACTATTTCATGTGTTTACTCATTGTTTTGACAAATACTTATTGGCCATCAATGGTGACATGGCATTTCTCAGATACAGATTCCCATGGGCCACTCCATGGGACACTGTATTCCTACTCTCACTGACTCTATCCCTCCTCTGATAAGTCTCACCAGGGCCATTGTCTCAGACAGTAGTGATGTGTGCATGGTTGAAAGATAAGAGAGGATGCCTAGAGAGGAAATGTAAGCACTGAATATGGAAAAGGAAGACAGAATGGAGAACAAATTGCCCTTTGAAAATGGGAAAGAGGTAGGTAGAGGAAAAAGGCAGAGTATTGACCCGAATAGAGCAGATGACCCATTCTTCCTCTCAGACAGGGAAGATAGCAGAAATCACATGTTAGAAGTGGGGTAGAGGTAAAGGAAAGGCAAGAAAAGATACAATAGTTCAAATCTGCACTTCGATGAGGCCGATGGTTAGACACATGACTGAAAGTATAAGCCACTATAATAGATACAGAATTCTCAGGTAAATCTATTACAGTCAGAATCCATTGTGCTTACATACACAACTAGGTAAATAGCTGTTGTTCTTACCAGTTCCTTTTCCATCAAAATGAGTTCAATAAACCTCTCATAGGGATCATGTTTTGACTCTCTAGGCTCATTTAAAAGCCCCAAGGGAAATAAAATTGCAGTGGAAGGGGCGGTGGCAGACTTTGGGCTTTGCTTATCTGCTGTTTTGTTTGGGATGTGTACATGTCATATTCATCATCCAGGCCCAAGAACTGCAGGCATAGTCACGCTGACTTGCTGACTTTGGGGAAGGCTGGTTTTGGGGGGACATTGGACTCAGATGGTCTCTGAGACCTAGCCCCACTCCAGAAGGCTGCAGGTCAGCAGACCCCTTCTTGTTTTCATGCCACCCAACAAAGGATGTGTGGTCGATCCAAGTGTATGGTCAAGGTGTCTGAAATAACGTGTTTATCCAAGAGACACTAAGGTGGACAGGACCACAATGCATTGGTTAGTTTAGCAGACATTCTAACCGTCTTACAATCTAGGCTCTCAAAACACCACCAGCAAACCCCCGGCGGTTTCCGTAGTGGACAGCCGGCTCTTTTCTTTGGATCACTGGGGTTGGAACAACAGCCATACTGTAGCTGCAAGCTATTACAGCAACAACTGACTTCCAGATTTACAGCTGTGCGCTTGTCATTTCCAGATGTAGTTTTATGAAGACAGTTGTGTAGGAAGCATTGTGAGAATCAGCAGATTTCCAGTAAAACATGGGTATAAACACTATGGTTTCTGGCAAGGGTCTGTGGGGGAGAGGTTTACTACACACAGATGCTTTAGAAAAGTATAATTTTTCCTGTGCTCATATTTACTCAGAGGCTTTCCATATGATATTCAAGTTCTGGTTTTGTTGTTTTTATTTTTCTAGCTCTGACACTGGGAGATCTTAGCTAGACCCTGTGTTTTATAAATGGTTGAAGCACAGATTTGTGTCATTTCTACCTATGACTCTGCCAATTTGCCCATTTCCTAATGAAAAGTTAGAATCTGAACTATATAAGCATCGACTATGGGTATTTGAAATTGATCTTCATAGTCTGTAAGTCTCTGAGCAGTACCTAGACAGGCCCATGTGAAAGTAGAAATCAAAGCTTCCAGTGGGAACGCACGGTGCCATGAGCACACGGTTATTTCTCTACAGCCCATTGAATGTGTGGCCTGGTTTTTCCCTGAGCACAAGCCTACATGATTCCAAAGACATGTTTTGGCAGGAAGCAAATGAGCACATATGGGTGTGGGTGGCAATGTCTTAAAGCCCCAAAATGAGTCCACCCTTATTTTCAGCACTGCTTTATCTATATAATACTAAATTGAGAGAGAGACCTTAGTTGTGACAGACCATCCCTCTGCAATGTTGGGAAGTAGATGTAATGTATTTCTGACTCCATGCCTGTGATTCATTCTGTGCTTTAAAAAAAAAACAACAAAGCTTTTCACTTAGGAGCCCAATATTATGTAATTTTTTTTTTGCTTGCATATCAGTGCTACTCTTACTGCTATCTACTCCACTCAGTATTCCAAATGGTCCACTCCTCTTCTCTCCTGTGTTAATACTTATGCTCTCCATCCAACTATCCAGCACCCACCCATCCATTTTGATTGAGCCAATTAATTAAGAGGAAATGAGTGACCACTAAGGCACTGATGCCATCAGATGTTTTATAGAGAATGAAAAAAACTGGAGGAACAATACTTTTATATTCAACAGTCAGGGCCATAATTCTGTAAATCCCAAGCCTTTCCCTCTGCATCAACCCCACTCCCACGAAGAGTCCTACATTTTCATTAGAATAATTTTTAAGACACGTGTAGAATGCAGGAAGTGGGGGGGATGAAGAAGTCTAGCAAAAAAAAAAAAGAAAGAAAGAAAGTCTCTGGTTTGGTCCACTGGAACAGTTCCACTTTTACACAGAATGTGGGTTTGGAGTCATGTAAGATTTGTGGTTATAAGGGGGTGGGAAAGGGAAAAAGAAAGAGAAAGGGAAAAAAAATGTCACTACCTTAAACCCAAAGCAGTACATCTTTTTGAGAGTGCAACAGAGGAGTGGTAAAGATGTACTGGTGCATCTTAGAAAATGCTCCTGGGTGTGATTCATGCTTTTCCCAAGAACACATCCTCCTCATTCTCGAAGCCAAGGTCCCATCAGTGCTTTGGTTCCTTGGCAATCTGGTCTGAGGCCAGGTTCCAAAACTGTAGAAAGAGGGTAGAAAGCTGACGATAGGGGTAAGCTTCCCTTTCCCTGAGGGGTGAGCCGATTGGGTAATGGCCTCACACTCTCAGTGCCACTATGTGCAGCTCGGTCCCTTAGTGAGCTCCACACTCAGGGTGATGATGCATTCTCATTAGCCGGGCTGTGTGGCTTCCCCATCAGATGAATAAGTGAGGGAACAGTGTTCTTCCAAACCAAGCAAGGCAGGGTAGGCACCTACCCACATCCAGTATAGTAACGGAGCAAGACATCCATTCACAGTGGGGGGTTCTGTCTTCTAATGGACATCTACTTGCCAAATATGCTTTTGTAAACTTGCTAAAAGCCTTCTGTGTGCACGATAACTTTTCTCTGGGTTTTACAATTGTGTGGTCAAGGAAGCCTTTTCCATATAGTACACATTCTTTTTTTACAAAAGCTCCGTCTCTCATTCCACGACTCCTTTCTGTGGGCCAACTGCTTCAAAGCGATGGGTCAGCATCACAAAAAGAGAAGGGGCAAAACAGCCATTTCAGGCTCGGAAGTGGGATTCTTCTTTGTCAGGCTTTGCAGATGAAAGAGGATATCCATCAGGCAGAACTAATTAAATAAGAAGCATTATTAGCACAATTTTCATTTGCATTGCATAAAGCCCCTAAAGTAAAATGATGCAACTATATTGGCTGTTATTAGGAGAGTTATTGCCCTGTGGACGGAAAAGTGATTGACAGTGCCATATAATATTCAACGTAATAGGCTCAGAGCAGTGTCTTTTGTTAATGGTGACATTCTTTTGCCTAAAACCAAGGGAAAGACACATTGACTTAGCCACCCGATTGTTCAGCGGCATCTTTGTTTTTCTTCCTGGAACCAGCCCTTCCTTATGATTCAATCGTTTCAAACCTTAGGATTATTTCCTCTTTCCTTATTAGCTATGAGACAAGGACGTCCTCCAAAAAGAAGAGATCATCCTACGGGTCAGAGAGTAAAACTAACTCGGGTGGAAAAGCCAGGGCGATACCTGGGGCATCTCATAGGGGCTTGAAGACTCACGACTGCTTTCAAAGGATAAAAGTGAATGGCTGCTGTGGGAGGCATGGCGGGCAGAGAGAAGCCTAGGAAGAGAAGGAAGACATGGAGGAAAGTTAAGAAGAGGAAACAAAAGTGGGTGAGGAAGGAGGAAATGAAGAGGAGCTGGGTTTTAAATGCATTCAGAGAGAAAACCATGCAATCCGTGTGCTCAATTTTCTCGTTTGATTTTCCAGTGATTACGTCACGCAGGAGAAGGATAATAAAGCACACAAGTGAGTGGTTAGGTCACCCTAATGAATACAAATAAAATATTGCTTTCTCCTAAAGAGGCGGAGTGTTTTATTAACTAGCATTCGGAGAGTGTTATTATTTTTTATGTCGAAGGTTTATTATGGATCCTGTTTTCCTGGGAGGCTGTGGAAGCAGTGACAAATGTTGCACAGACTAGCCTCTGATTGCCTGCTCCTGAAACAATGTGAGGAATTCACAGAGGTGAAAATAAAACTCTGTTAACCTCTGGTTTGATCTATGAAGTGTATTGACTCAGCAGACTCTGTAAAATGGGCCACCTGCCCCGCAGCTAAAATTGCACCAAGGAACACAAGGTTATTATAGGGTAACACATACCCATCATGGATCATTGGAATCATGGGAATCTTTGGATATTGTGAAGTTAACTGGAGGGACCCTGGAGGCATAGTGGTTGCACATTCGACTGTTAACCAACACATCAGCAGTTCGAAACCACCAGCTGCTCTGTGGGCCAAAATAGGACTTTCTACTCCCATAAAGAGTTACAGTCTTGGAAACTCACAGGGGCAATTGGACCCTGACCTATTATTGGGTGACTCACTATGAGTCCACATCAACTTGCTAGCAATGAGGTCGATTGTTGATCTAAATAACATTTAGTTGCTCTAAATAATTTTGCATAAGAAATGTGAAGACTTTGGAGGACATTATGTATCAATAGAGAAAATACTATAGAAAAAAATTCAGAGTTAATTATATTTGAAAATCCCAAAGGATTGCATTTTCATTGAAAGTGGAAATTGACATCCCATGAATGATCTTGGAGCTATGAAAAATATTTGACTTCATATATGTAGTGGTGGGAGATAAAACAAAGCATAGTTGACCTTTTGTTTAGATGATCAGACTATCAACCTTTTAAGAAATTCATTTAAAAGTTTACATGTAGTCATTTGCCTAATACATAACATATATTATGCAATACATGCAAACATACGTTTACATGATTTCTGTTTTCTTTGTCAATTGTTTCCCCTGTGTGTAAAAACACTACAGATTTATGGAGATGAGAGGGTATGGAGATGTCATTTTTAGAAATAATGACATTTGGAATCTTTGTTCTATGTCTTCAAAAGGCTTATAGGACACAAAAGGCTTCATCTGTTTCCCTGTTAGACAAAGAGAGAAATTGTTAGCTTGGATCAGAACACAGAGTCAGACACTGCCGAGAGCGTGCATTGAGTGGGGCTGCCTATTGTTCCAGCTCATAAATGCACTATATTTCATTGCTGGCTGAATTATTCCAATGCAGCAGAGCACTAAGTTTTCTGAACCTATCTGCGGATCCATGTAGGTCAAGGAGACAGAAAATGAAGGGTCATGCTAAGTTTACAGCACATAGTGTTTTCCTTTACTATTTAGCTAAGTACACCCAGGCTCCCTATTGGGCAAGCCCTTTCTTCCTTGTCTGCAATTTCCAGAGAAAAAGGCTGTATAACAGGCTGCGAGCCCTACCAGCCTGCACACAGATGGTAAAGATTACAGCACGCTGAGTATTGACCTTTCGAAACTGCCTTTCTTAAGGTTCTTCTCTTTTGACAGTTTGACTGGCTTTTTCTCAATTAATTTCATTACCCAAACTTGTTTTGCCTTTTATTTTTCCCCTGATGACTCTTCCTGGGATTCCTCAGCTAAGTTCAGCGCCACAATCTCAGCCTTTCTCAGACCAGTCATGACTGGTAGTTGATTTCCACTCTTTGGACAGATTGGCATCAACAACCTGGAGATCATGTAGACGTTGTCTAAACCCGAGTTTTCCTCTTGCAACAGCTATCTAAGCTAATGCATTTTAACTGGTTGCCTGAGATGAGCAATGAATGGAATTGGGGGGGGGGGTGCCTGAAAAAGAAGGGCATGGACAGCCCGTAGGGGGCCCACTATAAATCACAGGACAAGAGACATTTATAAGCTGGTTGTAAATTGTCAGTATAAGGCTACAAAGTGAGCTTATACTTAGATCATAAATAAAGAAGCAAGCTGAAACAATGTAAGTGAGGGTGTCCAAAATAAATGGAGGGTCCGACTGTTCTGAACATCAAGGCAAAAATGCCGTTTCAAGTCTTACACGTGAGAGATATTGTTAAGAATTTCGGAAGAGACATTAGAGTGCAAATATTTTCTTTATCACTGAGCTAAAGTAATAGCACTATTAATATGGCAAAGGAGACACATACACATGAGTTTTACAATCACCAAATATAATAGTGGAACTGGTTTCCTTTTTAAAACTTGGAGGAGATAGGAGAAGGCTGCGTTGTTTATTACAGAGAAGTTATGAGGTAGATTCTCTTCTGATGGAAAGTATAGGCCTATTAAGTTTCCCAGTTAAGAATCTGCTTCCTACTTGACTTCAAACAGAGATAAAATCACTATTATGATAAAACATGTTGAAATAAAGCACTACACCATTATCTGCATTGTTTTATTTTGCTCAAACAAATTAAAGCTCAGCCCATTGATCTGAGATAAAAATTAACATTTTAATATGCACTTAAAATTTGGAATAATTTTAGAAAGTTAGACTTTTGATCTCAAATGAGCAGGTGATAAAAGTGTCGTGTAAGATTTGCTTACATTTTACAATTTCATTAAAAGGGGATTAACTTTTCAGAGAAAATATGAGGTAAAAAAACGAATTAAAATTGAAAAATCTCAATAAATTTACCTTTGCAATGTCACAGAATGTTTTGCGAATGCACCAACACCGAGATGTATAAGTGACTCATTGTTGGGAGTCTTAAATATAAAGAATTCATTCTCACACAAGTCAAAGAAATTGCTCTGATTTTTCAGTCACCCAGAGAGGGGGAAAGAAACAGGTTGCTGCTTCCCTCAGGACATGACTCAAAGACCAGGGGCACCTATTTTACCGAAGAGAATTAGAAACATTCTTCTAATCCCTTTGACAATTTTTCCTTAAACCATAAATCAGGTTTATTTCTCTTAATATCCCTCAAAAATGAAGACTGTAAGTCAGTAGCAAGCATTCAAGATATTTTACAGATATTAACTTATAAGACTTCAGATTAGAACGGGATCTTAGAAATGAGATCACCATGTCAACTACTCATTTTAGTAGTGGTAGTGGTTTGTCTAATGAAAGCCACCAAGCTGGGATATAAATTAGGCCCCAGATTAATGGTTACCTTAGGAATCTATTGCTGTTGTATATGGCTGTTGTCCTTTCTCTTTCTTTTCCCCTTCAGCTCTCACTTGGGTTTTTACTGGATTTGCATCTGGAGACCTGTGTGATCCCATAAAGGCTGCGTGCACCAGGATTCAGCAGTGGGTCCAGATTGACTCAATCCATCCTGTCTCGTTTGTCCAACTTGTCCTAGAGATGCGTTCAGCTGTAAACATCCTGTCCAATTTGGGCCAATGGAGTTCTAGGAACTGTTTCCTGGGATGAGAAGTCAGAGGAAAAACTTTCTATACTTCTGTAAGAGAAAGGCCAGGGCATGAGATGGATTTCTTCCTGTGAAATCTCCGTAGTGAAAAAGAACGAGGGGAGTCCCATAGCTTCTGGCAACTGTTTTGTTCCCAAAAGAAGGCGATTGTTATTAGGTGCCAGCCCACCAGCTCCCACCCATAAGCACCCTTTTTCCAACACAAGGAGACACTGTCTGGTCCTTCACGTCCTCATCATTATTGGTATATTTGCGTCCATTATTGCAGCCACTGTGTCAATCCTTCTGGTGAAGGGTCTTCCTTTGTTGCTGACCCTCTACTCTAGGAAGCATGATGACTTTTCCCTGGGTCTGGCTTCTCCTGATAGTGTGTCCAAAGCATGTGAGGCAAAGCCTCAGTATCCTTGCTTCTAATGACAGTGCATGAAACTTGTCATCGTCTTCATGAGCAATGTTACTGAAAAGCATTATTTCTCCTCAGTCTTCCATAGCCATTGTCCCACATTCACATACCCATGACTCACTCCCTGCCACTGGGGCATGCTGACTCATGGTGACCCCTGTAGGTTTCTGGGACTGTAACTCTTTACGGGAATAGAAATCCCAGTCTCTTTCCCTTGGAGCTGTTGGTGGTTTTGTTTCAAACAGCTGACCATGTGGATCATAGCCCAGTGCATAACCACTACACCATCCGGGCTCGTCCACATATGTGGCGATTGAAAATACTACTACTATTACCACTACACACTTCAATCCTCCAAGTGGGGTCTTTGCTTTACAACACTTCAAAGAGATCTTGTGCAAAAGAAACTGAGTGTAAAAGACCATTATGGATTGAATTGTACTCCCAAAATATATCTTGTAATCTGAATTTTATTCCTGTGATTGCAATATTGCTTGAAAATATGGCTGTCTTCAGTATGCTAACAAGGTCATCCCAGTAAAGCGTGTGCCCTAAACCTGATCCCTTCTGAGTTATAAGAAAAATCAAAAGGTAGTTTAGACACAGACACCTACTGGTGAAGGTACCATCAGACAAGGAGGGAGTCAAATGAATGACAGCTATCAATATTGGAAATAGACACCAATGGCTTACCTCCTAGAACTGTATCTTGGATTTGGGCTCCCAACCTCCTGAACTTTGAGGAAGGCAGTCACTTGTGTTATTTCTGTTGCAATAGCAGTAGGTACCCTTTAAGACAGGTTCTATTTATTTTTCCCTTTTACTGACTTAAAATATTTGCCCCTGACCTGGACTAGTTAGGTCTTTGCTTATCTACCTCTTAGTTATTTCCCATAATCTCTAATAAGTTCTGCATATTAAGATTCTAGATCGTTCAGCATTACCAGCATGTTGAAATACATCTCTAGATGTCAATATATCCAACTGAGTAAACATTAGAGCATAATTGAATTTTTCTGCAATGACATTTTAATTAAGAAATGTTCTTGGGCTTCTAAGAGTTCAATATATTTCTTTGTAAGAATCTGCCCCTCAGAATTGCTTTGAAAAATGCCATTGGCCCTACTTCTGAGAGAACTATTCAGCCTCACCATTGTTTTTCTCTGTGTGGCCCAAACTGATCATCTGGGGGTCAGTGTGATGCTGTCAGCCCTGGTGGCACAGGGGTAAAGCACTTGACAGTGAACTGAAAGGTCAGTAGTTCCTTCCCACCTGTCACTCTCAAGGAGAAAGCTGTGACAGTCTGCTTCCATAGAGATTTACAGCCCAGGAAACCCCATGGGACACTTGTTCTCTGTCCCATAGCCCCGTGAATCAGAATGGGTTTGATGGAAGGGGATCTTTTGGGTGAGAAAATCAGTGTGGAATCGCAGGCACACATGGAGGCCAAGAAGTAAGGCTGGATCAGACACAAGCCTGTTTTAGGGTCCATTTGATGAGACTAAATGTACAAGTGAAATGCATAGACACTAACCAGCAAGTTGATCTAGTTTGTAGCCCTGGGTAAAATTGCACCTTTTCCCTTTACTCGTGCTCTTGGGAAACTTGATTAAGCCTTGATATTTGCTGGACTAGGGAGCACTAGAAGCTTAATTGTCATTGTTATCAGTTGTCATCTAGTGGACTCATGATGACCCCGCGTGTATATCAGCATGACTTAATCAACTAAGAAATTCCTAACCAATTTAAACCGCCTTTAACAATGCACTGGCCGGCCCAAGCAAAGTCCGTGCAATTACTAACATATCAGTTGCATCTGAGGGAACAATTCTCAAGGTTTTTACAAAACAATTAATCAATGAAGGTGAAGGGTCACATGGTTATCTAAATAATAAATTAATCTATTAAGGTAAAAGGCCACTTGCCTTTATAAGGTCAGCCAACCTGATTTATCTCCTTGTTCTTTGGGTGAAGCCTAGGTCACTTATGTAACAAAAAATGAAGAGGGTGCTGCTTCTTATGAGATTTGGGATTTTCCTCAGAGTTCTCTCTGCTTTCTGAGATACCGAAGAATCCGGAAACTGCAGAGCCGTGGCATAAAGAAATGGGCGTCCCGGTGATTACGTGAGTTTCTCTGGAAGCTGCAGTTGATTAGAAGTGAGGACAGACCATCGTACCTGGAGAGACACTGCAGATCTGGATTAACTAGGGCGCTGTTGCTCACACAAGGCCAGAGGATCTCTGCCCCTCAGATAGAGTGGGCTGTACTGAACGCCACAGGTCTCGCCCCAGGAACTCTGCTGATCTCCTCAAGAGAGACTGCAGTTCTGTCTGCAACGTAGTCGATCAGCCTGTCCTAGGGGATACAGGACCCTCTGTTTCACAGGCAGTCTGTGCCTTTGACTTTTCTGAAACCCACCGCTCTCAGAGCATTCTAACTAAATGTGTTTCTGGGCCATTCTTTGGTGAGCTCTAATTGAGTGGGAACTTTGCATTAGGTACTGTTCTGGGCGTTTTAAATGCATTGCATTAGCTAATCCTCACAATAATCCTTTGAAACTGAGTCCTCATATTACTATTTTCATATGAGGCAACAGGCAGAATGCAGGCAAGGAATGTACCCAAGGTCACTGAATATGCAAGTGTGGGAGTAATGACTTCAACCCGGACACTCTGCCTCCAGAGCCTACGCCAGCCTGCCTGATTGCCTCCCACCCTCCCTGCCTTCCTTCATTTCTTCTTTCCTCCTCTATTTCCCCCGCTCTCCCTGTGAAATAAAGCATACTTTCCATGCAGAAAAATGCATGCTTTGTAAGTCTTTTGATCAATTTTTACAAACAAGTATCTACATATATACCCTTCACTCAATTCCAAACAGATAATATTATGAACCCGCCCCCACCAAAAAAATAGATATTTTTGATTCCTAGTGACTCTAAATAGGATTTCTGAGGCTGTGGATTTTTTTCCCCCCTTGAAGGGCAGTTGGTGGGTTTGAACTGCTGACCTTGCAGTTAGCAGTCAAATGCTTATCTGACTATTGTTTTTAGGTGCTGTGTTAGTCTGGGTAGACTAGAGAAGCAAATTTATAGATACTCATATGTATATAAGAAAGATGTTTATATACAAGAGCAATTTAATATTGAGAAAATGTTTCAGGCCAGTCCAGATCAAGTCCATAAGTCCAATATTACACCATATATCCTACCAATCCATAAAGTCCTCTTCAGACCCACAAAATACATGCAATGATGCTGAATGCAGGAGGATTATAGGCCAGTGTGTTGGAAGTCTTGTAGATCCAGTGGTATTAGAAGCATCTCAGCACTGGCAGAGGTCTCTATGTGGCTTCTGGGGCTCCCGAGGCCTGGTTGCATCAGGGCAGGTCCCTGGGGCTTCTCGAGCTCCCAGGGCGTAGCGCCATGTATCTTGTCAGTAGAGCATGTCCCAGGGAGTGATCTGTGAATCAGTCTCTCCAGCCTCCAAGGAGTAAATTCCAGGAGTTCCCAGAATCCTCAGGAAAAGGTCATGCCCATACAGAAGCCTCGTTTGCTATGTTCCAAATGACAGACTAGACTCCACCCCTTCACTCTTAATCCTCTGATGTCCCAAATTGACACCAGATTATGTAACTACCATAGGTGCCATGAAGTCAGTTCCAAACCCTAACAATTCCTGTGCAGCAGAAGGAAACACGGCACCATCCTCAAAATTGTCCCCATCCTCAAAATTGTCCCCATCCTCAAAATTGTCCCTCTGCCGGAGCCCCTAGTTGCAGCCACTCTGTCAATCTGCACATGAAGGTGTCCCTCATTTTTTTAAATGCCCCACTACTTTACCAAGTGTGATGTCCTTCTCCAGGAATGGGTGTCTCCTGACAACATGCCCAAAATATGTAAGCAGAAGCTTTGCCATCTTGTCTCTAAGGAGCTCTCTGGCTCCACTTCTTCGAAGGCAGTTTTGCTCTTCCTTTTGGCAGTCCCTACTACTTTCAATGTCCTTCCCATCACCACAATTCAAATGCACGGATTCTTCTATCTTCCTTTTTTAATGTCCGAATTTCATATGCGTATGAGGCCCTGGAAAAACACCATGCCTTAGGTAACACACACCTTAGTCCTCAAAGTAACATCCTTGCTTTTCAATACTCTAAAGAGGTATTCTGCAGTAGATTTACCCAATGTCATTCATATTTTCTCTCTCGACTGCTGCTTCCCTGAGCATTGATTGTGGATCTAAGTAAGAGGAAATCTTTTAACAACATCCATCTCGTCTCCATTTCTCATGCTGTTACCTGTGGCTTTAGTTGTGAGGGCTTTAGTCTTCGGTACATTAGGTTGTTATCCACACGGAAGGCTGCAATCCTCCATCTTCTTCAGCACATTCCTCAAGTCCTCCTTACTTTCAGCAAGTCAGCTCGTGTCATCTGCATCTAGAAGGTGGTTAATGAACCTTCCTCCAATCTTGAGGACAGATTCTTCTTCATATAAGCTCGCTTCTCTGAGTATACACTTTCTACAATCCAGCTTCTCTGATTACCAGTCCACACAAACTCAGTAATTCATTTCCTTCATGTGGATGCAGGCACACCACAGGATAAGACAGCACATAACTGCCCCTGTGAGTTTCTGAGACTGTAACTGTTTAGGGAAGTAGAAAGCCCCTTCTTTCTCTTATGGAGTGGCTGGTGGTTTTGAACTGCCAACCCTGCAGGCCAAAGCCCAATGGATAACTACTACACCACCAGGGCTCCACCATCCTACAGAAGTCACCTTCATTCCTATCCAGCAGTTTTCCCTAATCATCTTTACCCTCCTAGCGTTAAACACTTTCCCAATACAATCACTATTCAGAATACTATCATTACTGATAATACATACATAGCCTGTGTATATACACATATGTGTGTATCTATACAGTCTTTAACAACATGATGTATAAAAGATTGTGTGCCATCCCTGGAAGGTGCAAACAACATATTGTGGTTTTCATATGTATTCTCCTGATGCCTCATGGAGATAGATATGTTTACATATGTTTTTTAGCCATTTACTGTCCTCTTGTGTGAAGAATCGCAAAATTTGGGGGCTTTTTTTTTCCTCTTTGACCGTCTGCCTTTTTAAAAAATTAATTTGTCAATGTTGTTTTTCTTGATGTGACTCATTTTCAAATATGTGTTGAGAAGAATTTTAATCACTTTTTGTGTTGTACTTTTATTTTCTTAATGGTATGGCTCAATAAACATACATTCCTAATTTGAAATAAATTTATCTTTTGCTTGTTTTCTTATGGATAGGTCAATATCAAGATCACTAGAATGTTCACTGTTTTCCTGTAAATATTTTATTGGTTTTCCTTTCCCATTTAGATCTGCAGTCTCGCTGGAATTGGATATTCAGTATTATATGAAATGGGACCAAGATATAATTTTTCTTAAACCATAGGGACATAAAATAAATGTAGTCTGAGTCACTGTAAGTCAGAATTGACTCAATGGTAGTATGTTGGCAAGGAGCTACGGTGACAGAGGGGGCTACTCATTGGGCTGTTAACCCCAGGGCGATGCTCATTGGGCTGCTAACCCCAATGTCCACAGTTTGAAGCTACCAGCCTCTCTGTGAGAGAAAGATGCGGTTTTCTACTCTTCTAAAGAGTCATAATCTCTGACACACACAGGGGACATTTCTACCTTGCGCTATTGGGAGGCCATGGTTTGGGATGGGCTTGCTCCCCCATCACTGCTCCTATGTCAACACTGTTGTTGTCACTGTTGTTAGGTGCCATTGAGTCCATTCTGAGGCATGGAGACCCGTGTACAACAGGATGAAATACCACTTAGTCCTTCATCATCGTCACTGAGGCCATTGCTGTAGCCACTGTGTCAATCCATCGTTCACCTTTTTCCTGCCCCTCTACCGAGCATGAAGTCCTTCTCCAGAGACTGGTCTCTGCTGTTAACATGTCAAAAATATGTGAGACAAAGCCTTGTCATCCTTGCCCTGAAGGAGCATTCTGGTTGTGCTTGTCCCAAGATGGACTTGTTTGTCCTTTTGGCAGTCTATGCTACTTTCCATATTCTTGTCCAATAACATAGTCAAGTGCATTTAATGGAGATAACAACACTAAGAGTTCTCAAACACACTGTGGACTTATACAGACACCTTAGACTCAGGTAGCACCGCCCCCGTGAGTTACCTACCCTGTCTGTACTTCCTGTACAAACTCATCTTTCGCTCGGGGAGTGGCTGGTGGTTTTGAACTGCTGATCTTGCAGTTAGCAGCCCAATTCATAATCACTACACCACCAGGATTCTTTTGATACCAACTATACACTGTGCTAATCATTGTAACTTGATTCAGTCACGGTGTTTCTGACTGCACACCTCTGACTGGTGGTTTAAGGTTGCCGACTGCCCTGTCCCTTTTCGTTTCCACGTGCCAGTTTGCAACTTCGGGTGAAGATTGCATTGGCTCTATCAATTAATTTGGTAGGTCTCCTATCCATCAAAAGGCCCATAATCATGGCTTATTTTATTTTCTTAAAACTCAGCTCCATATTTCTTGGGACTTTCAGCATTGATGTCTTGAACAATTTTCTGTTCTAGTAAGATGTTGTACAAGATGGGAGCTGTTTCTGCCGAGTCTGTTTGTAGAAATTAATTACTGAAGCTAAATTGGCATTTTTGCATCAGGATATTTTCAATGGCACTTTCAATCTTCTTACAAGATATGAAATTATTCAGATTTTAATTTCTTCTCCCAATTTTTTTAAGTATTATTATTTAGTTTAATCCAAATGGCCAAGGGTATTGGTATTTATATCTACTTTGTAACATTTGTTTTATGTTTAAATTAAGAGCCTTGGTGGCATAGTTGTTATGTGTTGGACTTTTATCTGAAAAAGGTCAGCAGTTTGAAACCA
>NW_022103899.1:47426149-47431749 GCF_000313985.2 Echinops telfairi | reverse complement strand
GGTTTTAAACAGTTAATGTAGTGTCATGCGAAACCTAATTTATTGTTAGGGAGTAGTTTAAGCACAGGGGAAATGTACTATGTCAGGGATTTTCATAGCCATAAATCAAAATCTCCAGGTATCTTCAGTTGTTGGTGGGCTTCCTCAGATCGCATGGCAATCTGTCTCAATACCTGTTCACCAGGGTCTCTCAGGTAGGACGCTGTAGTCATTTTAGATTGATCACCCTTGGTTGGGCAGAAGATGGGGTGACCCAATGTATTGTAGACTGTTTAGGCAAATCTCTAGTCTCACTCCACCAAACTCTGAAAGCAGCTCTCTCCCCATTACATCAAGAAATAAAGGTCTGCAGACATAGTGGTATGTCCCCTAAGCGAAGGCACTGATTGAGCCAAAGTGAGACCCACTGATGTATACGTTTCATCTCTATCTTGAGAAAATTAACAATGGAATTGTACAGTGTTACATATTAAATATTAATGCCAGTAGTATTCATTAATTTAAAAGTTTTAAAACTTGGGAGTTGCTAGTGAAATGATCTTAAAATCATTCAAGGACGCCAATATGAATAATCCAGATAGTTATTGGTTTAATTTCAGTAATGATAGATAGTCCAAGCAGCAACTTCAGGCTAATCCACAATCTCTCGGGCGCTGCTCTGCTGCAGCTTCATAAACTGGGGACCTGGCAGTTTGGATGGGAGACTTGAGATAAAGAATGTTACCCTCCTTCCAATCTTCTTAAAAAACAAAAACGCTATCTGACTTCCATAAGTAAATACTTTTCCATGCGTTTCCAAATAATGTTTTAGAGGAGGATCTAAATTTTGTTTCTACAGGAAATAGTACTTTAAAAATCTCATTCCATTAAGAAACACTGGAATAACTTCTGTAATTAATGACTTAGTCCTTGACTATATGTGAGTTAACGTGTTACAAAAAGGGAGAAGAGATTTTGCCCTTGGAACTTTTATTTTTCATTTCTTTAACAGCTATTTATGATAATATTCAGAACGTGTTGTAATTATTTTATTTTGTTACTTAGTTTAATTTTCAGATATTTATGGGACATATCCCATGTAACGCAGTAGCGACTGTTGTCACATTCATGTATTTAGTTAGTAAAATCGTATTGTTTAGGCATAGATTTCTTGATGTACTGTAGACCCGAAAGAAGCTCAAAGAGTAAATATGAAAAACAGTTTTCTTTATTTTAAAACTGCTACATATCATATGACAACTCTAATTATAGACATAGCTTAGAACTATATTTCCAGCAAATAATTTCTGCCACGCTCATATGCTGTTAGCATATTTCTTGCATTGTTTGGTCAATGCTCTATAAAAATGTCCTTATCAATTAAAAATGCTGGATGTTTACTGCAGCCTGTTTTCATCCTTGTCTAAAAGGCCGGGAAAATCACTGCCATGAAAACATATTCACCTCTTGGCCACTCAGTAGGAGAGGGTAGAACTGCCACTGCAGGTTTCCAAGACTGTAGCTTTCCAGTCGAAAGCCTCATCTTGATCCTGTGGAGTGTGGTGGTTTCAAACTGCTGACCTTGAGGTTAGCAGACCAACAGGAAACCAGCTGTGCCCCCAGGGCTCTTATTGTTATTTCCACAAGGGTGTAAAAAGATACAAGATGCATTGCTGAAGGTAGTGGTGAATTTCTTCTCCTGATGATCATGTTTGGGACAGTGACCAAAGAGTGACTATACAGTATTGAGGAACATTAGTTTCCGAGGATTTTAGGAGAACAATAATGAGGACTCATGTTCCATTTCCTTTGAGACGCTCCTTGAGTTTTATCACCGCTTTTCTCCTATGTTTGAACAAGCTTACAAATATCACCACCTACAATGACCTAGAAACAAATCCTTCCTATATAATTGTAACCTTGTGTGCCCACTGCCACCATTACACTGCCTGCATGAATTCTGAGAACTCTCCTACTCACCTGTCTGCCAGCTCCTTATTCCGTTTCTCATACACTCTTTCTCCTACAACTCCTAGTGCCTCGTCTCTGTCTACTCTGCTCTTAGCCCCTTCTCTCATCAGCTGTTTTCTCATCCTTCCAATGCTCTTCTTCACTCTCAGGCGCCTGACACGTCAGGTTTATGTGGGGATGGAACAAGGAGTGGCCAACGTGCTTTATTTCAACACTACTCAAAACTCAGACAACTCTGTACCATTATCCCTGCTGTCAGTTTGATTCCAACTTGGGAAATCCCCACATGCGTCAGGGGTTTTTAATGAGTGATTTCTTTCAGCAGTAGATTGCTAGGATTTTCTTCTGAGACATGTCTGGGTAGGACTGAACTGCTAACCTTGCAGTTAGCAGCCAAGCATACACGCTATTTGCCGCGGCCAATGAAAGCAAGAATGCCTCTCCGACTAATGTCCAAGAGCAGTGTGACATGTAGAGCTAGATGGGACTGTTTACCTGCGATTATTGATCCTACCCCAAACAAATCCACACTCGACTCTGAGCCACAATTCACCATCCAGCTCAGCAAACAGATTTGCAGAGAGTGGGTATTGATGACCCCTACCTCTATGAGATAGGAGAATGCAAGGGGAGGAAGTGAAGTAGACTCAGGACAAGTCAATTACTGCAATTGGTGCAAGAGTGTATTTGTTGCTTGTGTTCTCCTCACTCTTCGTCTTTCCAAGTAAGTGTGAGGAGGCTTCAAAAAGCCCGTGGAATAATGGAATCATAAAGATTGTGCAAGCTTTCCATGAGCCTTTTGACACTCCCTCCAAGATCATGTTATTCTACATATGCCAGCCTTATGAACTAAAAGAGTTAAGTCAAGCAAGCAAATTATCCTTTAACTTAGGATGCTCTCTTAAGACTCCTGTTTTCTGTGAAAGGCTTCGGAATCCTTTTTTAAGCATTCCTGGGGAGTATTATATGGCTTCCCTTTCCTGTTAGATCCATTTCTTCACCCATTAGAGTAAGTAACCAGATGTGCCTGTCATGTATGGATGGGGACAATTTGTAACCAAGGGAGAAAAGGGGGAATAAAGCACCGAAAATAGTTCCCCTATTAATTTGCACACATGCAGGGCTTGTCCAGATACCTTAAAGGTAATAGTTTCTCTCTCTGAAATCTCCAAGGCTGTTGTGGTTGACCATGAGGTCAGGGGAAGGGCTAATTGCAAGAGCAGCTGTCAGCGACCCAAAGAGTTAGCTGAAGAGTCAAGTACAAAGGGCTCCTGATTCTCCAGACATTCCTTGGGGCACTCAAAGGAGTCCCAACACCCAGCTTTTAGGTGATTTGTGATGGGTGAGCCACAAACATATTGAAGTACCATTTTCCTTCTTCTATTGAACCACCTTGATGGTCAATTACAATACATTTTCAAATTGTGTTCAGTATAGCTAACATTATTATAGTCTACCAGAAAGTTATCCTTAAGTTCAATATTTAACCAATATTTAACCACCAAAATAAAATCAATTTCAACTACTCATGCTGCCAACTCAAGGACGGAGTCTTGGTTACAGTGACCTTGCCCAGAATCTCTATTGTTTCAACATGATGTTCTCGATGGACACCTCCAGCTAGACAAAAGCCGCATTTATTCCCTCAAAGTAAACTGCACAGACTCTGCACCTTAGATCAGGTAAGGGGAATATTCAGATTTACATACTGATGGCTAGTTATTAAAATATTAAAATTATAAATCAGAAAACTTTGAAGTGTAGGAAAATATTAAGATGCAACACAAGCAGAAACAGAAAACAGGATGGGTGTAATTATCAAACTATGCCATCCCATGAATAACGTGGAAGAAGTGTTCTTCGAGAAACCGAAGTATTTTAAGTTTAAGAAACCCTGATTTTTTATATCAAGATTTTCTAGAATTTAATTAGTACTTTATGATTTGCTTTGAAAAAGTAAAGGGTGTCAGCTGGAAAATGTTGGAATACAAACAAACTCCTGCATTTACAAGGGATACAGAAAAATTGAGATAGCAAATTAAAAACACTCCCTAACCGTCAATTCCAACAACGAACACCTTCATTATCCATTACAAAACAGCTTTCATAAAGATTGATTCTGGTTCTAAGTATAACGGTCCTTACACTGCTCACCCTGGGTCCAGGATCAACCAACAGAAATATGAACATGACGTCTATGAGCCAGGCAAGCAGTTCTCACTGAATGGGGGGAACTTTGAGTTCACCCAGAGATGCCTCAGAAGACAAGCCACATAATGTACTTCAGAAATACCAGCCCTGGAAAACCTTAGGGAGTGAAATTCTACTCTGCCACACACAGGATCACCCTGAATCAGAGTCACTTCAAATGCAACGTGTGCGGAACACACATGGGATGCGTGGTTCCATGGAAGATGAGGCAGTGTGTCTTTGGGGGCCAGGAGAATCCCCTTCGGTGAGAAAGTGACCTTCAGGAAGGGTGACAGACACTCAGACAGTCATCCTGTAAGAGTGCCCAGTTCAAATACACAGTGACCAACAGACCCTATTCCTCCACGCTGGCCCCTTGATCACTGAAGGTCAAGTGTTTCCCGTGGGCAGTGACTGCATTGCTCCACAGCAGTTGCTGCTTCCTCTCTCCAGGCCCCGTGTACAAACAGTATGTCTCCTAATGGCGTTAGCAAATGTTCACCCCCTTTAATCAGTGAATTGAAGCCAGGCATCTGTTCCCAGAGCATCTGGCTTAAAGAAAATGTTATAATTAAAGCAAGGTGGGAAAAGAAAGCACATCTGGTCAGTTTATTATTACTATGAATATTAATGCTAATATTTGCTATTAGCTCCCCGGAGCTCATCTGCCCTGGAGTTTTGGTCTGTTTTCCTGGGTATTCACTGCTTCTTCTCCACTCTGTCAGTTTCCCTTTCTCTTCTCAAATAAAGTCTCTTCACCCCAGCCCTTGACCTTGCACCTGTGGCCTAATTTCTATCCAGAGAGAAGAGGGACATCTTTCCCAAGGAGTGCCACCACAGCAGGTAGTCAAAGGAAGTCCAATCGCTTTCAGCTGGCAGCACCAGAGCCTGAATCTAGTACTCCAGAATCCAAGTGCCTTATCTCGAGCCCCTGTATCACCCTGCTCCTTCTTGCCTCACTTTCCCTCGCTACTGCTCTCCTCTACTTCTCTCTGCCCCAAATGTCCCTCCCTCTGTGTGTCATCTCCTAAGCTCACACTGATGGTCTCAGACAGTGATCATCCCCCATCGTCCTTCCCAGGTCAGCTATAAACAGAGCTAATCAGAAGGTGGAGGACATTGTCCTAAGTCAACTAGTTGCCAGGGACCAGCAGGACCCTGGGAATAGAAGATCATGGAGGTATCTCATAGGCCATTAAACAATGCAACTCATTTGAAATAAAACAACAGAAACACTAAATCAAAAGAATTGTACATGGATATCAAGAATCCTGGGAGGGTAGAGGGAGAATGGGTTGGAAAGAGGGGAGACATACAACAAAAAGTGGGTGAAGGGAGACTTCAGATAGTGCAAGATATGATAAAATAATAATTTATAAATTATCAAGGGCTCATGAGGGAGGGGGGAGCGGGGAGGGAGGGGAAAAATGAGGACCTAATGCCGGGGGCTTAAGTGGAGA
>NW_022103899.1:47395396-47425531 GCF_000313985.2 Echinops telfairi | reverse complement strand
GGAAGGAAGGAAGGAAGGAAGGAAGGAAGGAAGGAAGGAAGGAAGGAAGGAAGGAAGGAAGGGACAGAAAGAGAGAGAACATATAACCTCTCAATTGGACCAGCATACAACATTAAGGTAAATAGAGAATTTAGCAAGGATTTCATTTTACTTGCATCCATAATAAATGACCATGGGAACACTAGTCCAGAAACCAAACTCATATTTCATTGGGCAACTCTGCTGCACAAAATCTCTTTAAAATATTAAAAAATATATATACCACATGGAGGACTAAGGTGTGCTCGGCCGAAGCAATGATATTTTCATATGCATGTGAAAGTTGGACAATGAATAAGGCAGATGAAAAATTGATGTTTTAAAAGTATGGTGTTGGTAAGGAATATTGCATATATTCCATTAGAACAAACAAATCTATCTTGGAAGAAGTACAGTCAGAATGTGTCTTAGAAAGGAAGATGTCGATCCTTTGGCTCACTTACTTTAGGCATGTTATCAGAAGAAATTGGTCCCTGGAAAAGGCCATCATGCTTGGTAAAAGAGGAGGTCAGCCGCAAACAGGATGACCCCCATGAAATGGGTTGTTACTGTGGCTGCAGCAATGAGTTCCGATAGGGTAAAGATCGTGAAGAGGGAGCCGGACTGGGCAGCGTATTGTTCGTCGGTGCAGAGGGATTCTCAGAGTCAGAAACAACGCGAGGCTGCCAAAGAACAGCACCCATGTGAAAACATCGTCTCCATAGAACAACGTCTGCCCTTCCTCCAGAGTTTAGCTGCCTGCCTTATTCCCCAGCTAAATCTGCAGAGACGTGGCTATTTGTCCATGATTTACAAAACAGACAAACAAAATGCAAACCTAAAGAGCCAATTCTCAGATGTAAGAAACAACAACACAACGTGTGGTGGTTTTCCCACCCACACTGGCTTTCTGTCTAACAGTGATAATCTTTAGGCAAAGTGAAAAAAGGTCTCCTCTACGTCACCTTCTCTGCCGCTTCCTTTCCTGCAAGTTAAACCTCCTGGAATAGCATCACTTCTGGTTGAAACTTTACTTTTTGAGGTGAAAATAAACTGTATCCTTAAATGTACTTTTCGCTGTGAATGAATTCCTTTTTGTTCCTTTTTGGTTGGAAAATACTAGAATTTTTAATATTTATTATCTCACCATCCCATTAGACCGTAAAAGAAAACATTTCGTGAAGAATTCAACTAATGGGCAATTATAAGTTATAATAATCACTCCAGGTATATCAAATGAACATTTCTTTTAAATATATAGACTCCTTAAGCTAGTATAACTCACGTTTAGCATAACTTTAGGTTTAGTTATTTACATAATGGGATATTTGGTTAACATTAAACATTTATTTTACATGTAATGACCTCAAAATGCCCAGCATGTAACTAATTCCTTACAACTTCTTTATAAGATATTATATTTACAAAAGAATATCATTCATATTTAAATATTTATTGAAGACTTGAATTTAATGTTTATAACTTCAGAACATTGACATAAAGAGGTTTCCAATAAACATACTCATGCACGCCATTGGAAAAATCCTTGAAGTCTAAAGGAAAGTATATCTCTCCATTTTTAAAACCTAAGTGTAATTGTTAACATTCTGTCCATTGAGGTTGTGACTTCTTCCCATGCACCGGGTGTTCAGGGACCTAGTTTGGGGCTAGCCTGGACAATGACAAAACTCATGAGGTATCAAGTCAGAGTGGCTCGAGAGCTTGGGCTACCTTCTCTCCAGGTAGTGGAGCATGGATAGGATCAGCTTTATGGACTTTCTTGGTCAATTATTCCCTGGATTCTGTATGTCAACACTTTTACACAAATGGGGCATTCTTTTCTTCCCTTGCAACATATTTTAGAAAGCAAGATGACTCACTGTAGGTGTTCTAACAGGTAGTGCTTACATCAAATGCTTTTATATAGTTTTGTAAAAACTAATATAAATACATTTTCCTGTTTGACTAAGCAATACCTCTCCAAAGAAATGAGAACGTAATGTTCACATAAAAATCTGCCAGGGAATATTTATAGCAGTTGTATTTGTAATCTCCTGGAAAATGCCAAACTGTCCACCCACTGGTGAAAGGATAAACACACTTAGGTACATTCACACGGTGGAAAACTACTCGACAAGCCAGTGATACAGGCACCAACTCGGACCAATCTCAAAGATATTAAAGTGAATGAAAGAAGTCAGTCTCAAAGGTAACATATGATATGATTCCCTTTAGATTATAGTCTCCAAAAGACAGAACCGTAGTGATGAAGACCAGATGAAGGGTTGCCAGGTGCTAGGGAAAGAGGGAGAGTGTGAGCATAAAGGGATATCAGTGGTCCTCAACCTTCCTAATGCCGCAACTCTTTACTGCAGTTCCTTATGTGGTGGTGACACCCCCAACCATAACATTATTTTCGTTGCTACTTTATAGCTGTAATGTTGCAATTGTTATAAATTGGGTGACCACTGTGAAAGGGTTGTTCTACCCCCAAAGGGGTCATGACCCACAGGTTGAGAACCGCTGGGAGAGAACCAGGAGGCTTTGAGGGTTGTGGGACTGTTCTGTGTCCAGCCTGTGGTAGGTATCATATGAGGCTAAACAGGAGTTAAAATTCATGGACCTGTACACCTCCCCAAAGGTTATTTTGCTGTGTTTTAATTTTGAAACAAATAAAAATGAAATTTAAACCAATAAGGCAGGAAGGCACAAATAACTAATCATATTAAAATGAACAGGCAGGCCATACTTTACCAGTGCTTTAACAGGGAAATATAATAATTGAGACCTCAGATTTAGAGTCAGCCTGCTACTTAAAAGTTGTGTGATTTTGGGAAAGACACTGAACTATGCTGAGATTCATTTACTTGTTTATATAGAACAGATGAAAGTGGTTGCCATCTCAGAGTGTTATTGTGAGGGTAAGTGCTTATGGGTAATTCCTAGGTGTTCATGCTGTCAGTAATGCTGTTCGTATGATGGGGAGGTACCATATGTTTCTTTACATACTGTTTTTATATAAAGAAAATCTATACACACACACAGACACACACACACAAAATCACCCCTCTGAGTACTGTCACCCCTATCATAACACACCTTCACCCTTTCAACTCATTGACACCAAGGTGATTTCAACTCTTCGGCCATGATACAAGGCAGAGTAGAACTACTCCTTTGGGTTTCTGACAACTTAAACCTTTAGGAGAACAGGTTGAGTCTCTGATATTGTGATTAGCAGTCCAACATACAGCCAGGTACACCACCGGGGTGCCTTCATCACACACCTTGTTGTTGGGGACTGTTCAGCTGGGTCCACCTCATAACAAGGCGGTATACCCTGCCCAGTCATTCGCCCAATTGTGGTCACTGTTGAGCCCATTTTTGCAGCATGAGGTCAACCTGTCTTGTCAAGGGCCTTCTTCTGTTGTGCTGCCCTTCGACTTTACCACGATGTCTTCCCGGGTTCTGGTCTCTTCTGGCAACATGGACAGAGCAGGTAAGACAAAGTCATGTCATCCTTGCCTCTAAGGAGCACTCTTGGCTGTACTTCTTCCAAGACAGATGTGTTTGTCCTTTTGGCAGTCCACGGTACTTTCAACATTCTTCAAATACATCTAACGTGGCTCTGAAGATCCCAGGGGCATAATTGTTCATCATCCATCTGCTGCCTCAACTGCAAACTGAACGGCTAAATGGCATTCAAGCCCACCCAAAGAGCATGCTCAAAGACCTAAAGATCCTCTCCTGTAAAAATTACAACCTAGGAAACGCTATGGGCCAGTTCTACTCTGTTACACAGGATTTCTCTAAGCAGAAACTGACTTTTAAACACCCAAAAGCCACAAAAATAATGTATGAGTAGCTCAAATTCCTAGAGAGATAAAATATTAGGTATAGATAACCCAATATCATATGCTTCTTTAATAATGCTACAAAGAGTTGTAATATATTTCAGAAAAAATACTTAAGATCATTTTATTGGGAGCGCTTGCAGCTCATAACAATCCATAAATCAATTGTATCAGGCATATTTGTACATATGTTGTCTTCATTATTTTCTAAACATTTGCTTTCTACTTGATCCCTTGGTATCATCTCATCTTTGTTCCCTCCCTCCCCTCCTGCCACCTTTTTGACCCCTTGATAAATTATAAATTATAATTATTTTCATATCTTATACTAACTGCTGTCTCTCTTAACCCATGTTTCTGTTGCTCATCTCCCTGAGGGGGGTATTATTTGTTGATCATTGTGATCAGTTTCCCTCCCATCCTCTCCCCACCTCCACCCTACCTCCTTGTATCGCTCTCCCACTTCTGTTCCTGAGGGGTGTATCAGACCTGGATTATGTGTGCTGTGAGCTCTTATCTGTACCAGTGTACATGATCCAGTCTAGCCAGAACTGAAAGGCAGGACTGGGGTCATGATAGTGGGGATGGGGGTGCAAGGGTGGGTGGTGAGTAAGCCTGAAAGAACCAGAGGAATATTGTCTGTTTCATCGGTGCTTTACTGCACCCTGGTTGACTCATCCCTTCCTTGAGAAAAAAAAAAAAAGAAATTGAATGCTGCTGTTGAAGAAGTGACTATTTAGAAGACCAATATCTTTGTCCCAAAAAGAAAGATATAATTAGGGTCCTCGCCCTTGACTTTTCTCTTTCCCTTTGCAATCACTCCTTCAACTCTTCCATCTAATCTGTCAGTTGCATTGATTACATCTAGTTGGCAGATGACTCTTGAATCTATATTTACGATCTCGGTACTTCTCCTGGATTTCAAGACTGGATTTCTAGCTGCTATTGGAGTTAGATTATCTGAATGGTGATCTCTAGGGCATTATCTGGAGCTGAGCTCATTCATTTTCCTTTGCAAAGTCTCCCTTTCTTCCCCCGTTCCCCCCTCCCCCCAATTCTGTTAATGGTGTGACCAGTTTTTCTGGGAACTTGACCCAAATGCTTAGTGCCATTTTTGATTAGGACAGTGATGCAATTCTTGGTTCACTATTTCTAATTTAAGTGAAAGCAACATAGGGCTCTTTTGAAAGCCAACTACGATACAAACCCTAAGATAGACCCTGCTTCATCAGCAGGCACATAAGACCTTCAGGAAGTTATTAAAGCAAACATTTTAAAGAACTGGTATATATTTAGCCTAACTTTCAGCTTGATCTCTCACTGTGTCCCATCAGCCAAGCAGGTGGTTTCCTATGCCCAAATTACACGTTCCCAGTTGGGTGTGTTTGTTAATATTTGTTTTTAAACATGTTAGTTAATATGATGGAGCTCTGGTGGTACAGTAGTAAAAAAAAACACTCAGCTGTTGATGGAAAGGTCCAAAGTTTCCAATTAGCCAGCTGCTTCCCAAGAGAAAGATGTGGTAGTCAGCTTCCATGAAGATTTGCAACCTTGGGAACCTGATGGAGTAGTTCTACTCTGTCCCAGATGGTAATGATCACTGGGGTAGACGATAGAGCAGTTCTACTCTGTCCTACAGGTTAACAACCACTGGGGTAGACTCGAGAGCAGTGGTTCTCAGCCTTCCTAATGCTGCGACCCATGGACACAGTTCCTCATGTGGTGGTGACCCCAACCATAATATTGTCATTGCTACTCCATAACTGTAATTTTGCTACTGTTAGGAATCATAATGAAAATATCTGATATGCAGGACATATTTTAATTGTTACAAATTGAACATAATCAAAGCATAATGATTAATCACAAAATAATATGGAATTATGTATTGTGAAATATTTATTTCTAATTACAAATAAATGTAATTTTGTCTTGAAGCATGGTGTACCATGGGTAACAGTCTTCATGCTGGATACTCATATGCAGCTGTAAAGGAGCAGTGTCTTGGTTCTTAAGACCATCAGAAATATGTGCTTTCCAATGGTCTTAGGCGACCACTATGAAAGGATTGTTCAAACCCCAAAGGGGTCGTGACCCACTGGTTGAGAACTGCTGCTCTAGAGCAGCAGGCACTGGTTTGATGCATTCCCTTGGTCTGGAATGGCGCATACTTTCATTGTCTCAGATTGCCCCACCTCTAACCTAAAGCATTAGCCTACTGCTCAGGTCAGGAGATTTTTCAGAGTCTGCTGAGTTGTCATAGCACACTGGTTTTTACTGTTTTATGAGCTCCCTTTCTGCCTTTCATACGTTGAGAGTGCTGATGGACCTACAGCTAGTCACTCTGAGGCAGAGTGTACAGGATGGCAGTAGGTCATCAGAGCTAGTGAAAGTAAAATACAGATCTAACTCTAAGCTCTGAAATGCCTAGACATACCTTGTATTAGTAAGGGATCCATATGAATTTTCTCCTGAAGACAAGTTAATCAGCTTTATTTTACCCTGGCATAATGGAAAAGAAAAGAAAGGAAAATATAAAATATAAGCATTAAATGAAAAATATGAAGCATGAAAGAAGTATGATGTTTGAAACATGAAATGTGAAATATAACATGACATATGACATGAAAAAGGAGATGTAAAGTTTGGAATATGCAGTGTGAAACTTAGAATAGAAACATAAAATATGACATTTAGAATGTGAAATATGAAACACAAATAATGAAATATGAAAAATAAATTATGAAATACAAACATGAAATGTGAACTATAAAGTATAAGACCTAAAATATAAAAAAATAAATAGAGTAATAGTTGCTATGGAGTCATGGACACTCCGTGTGGGTGGGAGCAGAACTGTGCTGCACAGGGTTTTCCATAGATGATGTTTGCCAGGTCTTTCTTCCGGGCTGCATAGAGGTAGAATGCAAACCTCAGAGCTTGAGGTTAGCACCCAAGCACATTAAACCTCAGTGGCTCCTAAGGACTCTTCTACAAGCCCAGGAACGTCAATAATTTCAAGTAGCTACTATAAAATGAAATAGACAAAGAACTCCTCCTAGAACAGTGGTTCTCAACCTTCTGATGCCATGATCCCTTCAGACAGTTCCTCATGTGGTGGGGACCCCCCAAACATAAAATTATTTTCGTTGCTACTCCATAACTGTAATTTTCCTACTGTGATGAATCAGGCAACCCCTGTGAAAGGGTCATTCGACCCCCAATGGGGTCACGACCCACAGGTTGAGAACAGCTGCCCTAGAGGTCCCCCTGTGTTCAGACTTCCGGGCTCTTGATATGTAGGAACATACATTTCTGTTCTTTGCAGTCACCCTCTTGTGGTACTAATGATTTGGGTCTCCCTAGAAGAGTCAAAAAAACAATTTTTGCTGAATTGATTTGAAAATCCAAAATAGGACTGTCTTTTCTAAATGGCACTTGACCTCATTTCTGTGTTGCTCTCAGATGCAGCAATATGTCTAGATAGTTAGCGTTGCTAACTCCTCTCCTAGGAAGCGCCGGTGGCAGAATGAGTTACATGCTGAGCTGCCAATCACAAGGACAGCAGCGGAATCCACCAGCTGCTCCGTGGTGGACAGAGGAGGCTTTCCATCCCCATGAAGATTTGCAGTCTCAGAAACCGATAGGGAAGTTCTACTCAGCCCTATAGAGTAGCTATGAGTCAAAGTAGCTATGACAGTGAGATTGGATTTGGCTTTTACATGTCACCTCCTACCCTCAGAAACAGAGGCCCAAGGAATTGAGATAAATGAAGTATGTAGGGTTTGTATGTATTAAAGAGGTGGCTGGAATCGTTCTATTGCTCTGCCATAAATAGCTTAGCATTTATGCACATGCTAACATGCCCCCGTGCCTATCAGTACAACATTAAATTTACTGTGCCTCATGCCCGAGGAGCAGTGCTACTCTGCCCTAGAGGGCCCATATGAATCAGAGTCCAATGGAAAGCAATAGGATTGAAACCATGCTAGCTGCCACACTGCAATAAGAGCATCTGCTATAGGGGATAGACGTTATTTTCATTTGCTTTGTCAAAATCATGCAAGAGGGAACTTCCGGCTCACCCTGGTCCTCAACCCGTGAACATCAGAAGTACAATGAGTCAGCTGGTCCAAGAGAAAATTCATCGAGTTCCACCTGGAGGTACAGCAGAAGAAAGGCCTGGCAAAGACCATCTTTTGCAAAGCCTCTGGAGCACAGTTCTGCCTGACTGGCATCCGTGGAGTGTTCATGAGCCGGCATCCTCTCCACAGCAACTGTTCTTTTTTATTTATTTCCTTTTATATTTTATGTCTTTTCATATTTCGTGTTTCATAGCCATGGCTGTGCGTGGGCGAGTCATAAATGTGATAGAGAGACAGTGCTCCAGGAAACAGCCGCCCCACCCACTGTGACTCTGGTCTTCCAGCCTTAGGCTCCTTCCTTCTGTCTTTGCCATCCCCGGCAGGCCCCCTCAGCTTCAATTGTCTGTGGGCAAACAGGCAGCTCTCTCAGTCTTGGGCTTTTCTTCTTCCTTGCTAATGAATTCCACGTGACTCTTGAATTTGCACGGGGCTAGCAATGAGTCATTAAATCTTGTGGGAAGGGAAGCTTTTGGAGAGATAAAGTACACAGACCTAGCAGGAAATAATGCTGGCAGGGGGGTTGTGGTGGGCTGGTGGGGCTGTGGGGTCCCAGGAATCTTCTCCATTCTACTCTTGGTTTTACCAGGTTCACCTGGCAGAAGGCATTTCTACTGTCCCTGGGACTCAAGGTTTCACCTGCAAACTGCAGTCAATATGTTTGGCCCACCTTCCCAAGTGATAGAGGACTGACGATTTCATTAAGGATGTAAGGAATCACTATGGTTGAATTCCTTTGAAACGGCTTCTGCCTTTTTGCCTCTTAACATTTTGGTTTGAGATCCCTTTATTCAACACCTGGTCCAAAAAATCCACAGAGTGCACCTGGATTTGAACTTGCATCACCCGAACAGATGTTTTTCTTGGAACCAAGCTATTGATTAAGCTTCATTCCTTTCACCAAGCGTTTATCGAGCAACTACAATGTGCTGAGCAGGCAGTCCATCATTATAACACAGGCTGTCTGAAACCAGCACTTAATTACTTAATTTTCCTCTCTGGGGGATTCCATAAGATCTGTGAAATGTTTCCACCATGCCGAGACTTCTTTTCATATATATATATATTTGGAGTTGTGTGCCAGTTTGTACTGAGCTCAATTGCTTGTGGAAGCCAAAGTAACTTCATGTAGACCAGAGCAGGAGTAAGAAGTAGTTTCTCAAATAGCCCTTGAGACTCATTAATGCTTTACTGTCCTACAGTCAGTGCTTAACCCTTTGATACTTAAGTGAACCATGGGTAAGAATATAGCAACTTTTAAGACATGTAGCTGGTAGAGGCAGAGGAGAGAGGAAATGACAGCAGTCATGGTTTATCTTCTTCAGCACAAAACTTCCAACCTTATTAAACCTGAACCAAGATTTGTGGAATGTATTAGGAGGGTGATTGAAAAGGTTTTAGAGAAAACTGTTAGGAAATGGCCATATTTATTTGAACACATGACTATGTCTATGCTAATTAGTTTTCTTGTTAATGGACAAGTCAATTTCAACTCCCAGCAGCCCGGCATGCACAGAGGAGAACTGCTCAGTAGAGTTTTCAAGACGGTGCCTTTTGGAAGCATATTGCGGTGCCTTTCCTCTGAGATACCTCTGCCTATTGATTAGCAGCCCAGCACTGAACTGTTGGTTTACAGGGAACAAAATCTCTCCAAATGCACAGCCACAGAGTTGATTCTGACTCAGCACCCCACGAGACAGAGTAAAACCCCCTCTTTGGGATTCAGACGCTGTAAATCTTTAAGGTAGCAGAAAACACCCATCTTTCTCCTGAGAAGAGCAGGATGGATTTGAACTGCTGATTTAAGGTCAGCAACCCAACTCATATGCCCCCATGGTTTCTGTATCCAACCACCCTTTGGCTTGCCCCTGCCTGAGAGTGAGCACAGCGATTTATGAATGCGGAGTGCCCCTTCATGTTTGCAAAGTGAGTACTCGATGTTTTCGGTTGAATACTAAAGGCTACCAGTCCTTAACTACAGGAATCTGTGTGAGTCACTCAATTCTCCTGTGTCTTCTTTGACTCATCTGCAAAATGTGAGCGATAGCAGCAACCATCTTATAGGATTATAAAAAGAAGATATTTTTCATTAAAAAAGTGCTTTTTATATGATACCAGCCAAACCAAATTCTCTGCCACTGAGTTGATTCCAACTCGTAGCTATCGTATGGGACAAGGTAGAAATGCCCTAGGAGGTTTCTGAGACTATATCTTTTTATGGGAGTATAACGTCTCCCCTCTCTCCCGGGGAGCTGGCTGGTGGTTTTGAACTGCTGACCCTGTAATCATCAGCCCAATGTGTAAACACTCTGCCACCAGAGCTCTTTTGCGTATGATAGATGCTTACTAATATTATTGTCTATATTTCTTACAAATGATTTAAGAAAGAAGTATTAATACCTGACACCTAGCCATTTAATAAACAATTACCACTTTGTGTCACTTATTTCAAGCCCCATATAATCCGCAGATCAAACGGATCTACAGTCAGGGATTATTGTAAACATTTTGGAAGAGTGTCGCATTACTCCTGGGTTCCTAATAGCCAACCGGCTAGGTGCCTGCCTTCTTTCTCTTCTTCCTCCTCACTCCCCTTCCTCTCTTTCGTTCAAGATAGAGCTTTGGGTTTTAGGTTATCTAGTAGCTATTTCACAAAAAATGTTATATGTTTAAAGATCATTGTAGTCTATTGTGTTCAATAGACTCAAACTCACTTTTAATTGGTACATTTTAAAAAAGTATTGTACAACCCCCCAACTAATCTCATTCATGCCCATTATCAAATTTTTGTTTCAGCATTTATTTCTGAAAATTGTTTTAAAAGTCACATTCATCCTATCATAATTGGAAATATTGATGATCTTGTTTCAAGCTTCAAACTCTGGTGGGGGGATATACATATATATATGAACATATTAAATTTTTACATATTTATATTTATATTTTATATTCATTTAAAACACACATGTTTATTTATTAATGAGTCTATATAGTTGGATTCGTAATGCACAATAGTGTGCATTGGACTGCTACATACAAGTTCAGAAGTTCAAATATACCAGTCACTTCTTGAGAGAAAGAGGAGTCTTTGCTCTTCCCATAAAGATTTACAGCCTCAGAAACTCAAAGAAGCAATTCTACTCTCTCTAATATGACAATATGAGTCAAAACTGATTTGTTGACAGTTAGTTGTGTTTTTTTAGTAATTGTTTATTTTATTAAGGATTCTAAATCTATAATTATTTTAATTACTAATGAAAAATAAAGCCATTTGTTTATATCGTATGAACCAAAATCTAACCCGCCAAGCAACCACTGCTATTTAGTTGATTCTGACTCTTAGAGACTACGGTATACATAAAAATTTCCAAGGCTTTAAACCTTTTAGGGCACAGGTAGCCTCACCTGTCTCCCAGGAGCAGCTGCTGTGTTTGAACTGCTGGACCTATAGTTAGCAGCTCAATTATAACCAACTATGCCGGTTCCTTATGTATAAGCTTAATAACCATGCAAACAGTTTATTTAAACCAATTCCTAAAATCACAAAAATTGAAAAAAGTTCCAGTTATTTAAGTAGTATTGGCTCCTTTTAGGAGAGAACATCTGGTTCAGAAAAGCCTACAATTCATTTTTAGAAAGCATTTGCGCAGGGCCCCCATAACAAGGTAAGAGGTTATGTGTTGTCACAGTAGATGAAAGTGCCTATTTGACAGCTTCAAAAACAGAACAAATATTGGACCCTAGATGTATAATATTTTAAACCTTCAGGACAGGGTTCCTTTCTAAACCAAGTCAGCGTTTAGAAACATTCTATGTAATGTAGGTCCGTAACTACTTTGGCCAAGAGTTACTACTCAACAAATCTCTATGTACTCCCCCTATTTCCTCCATCTCTGGCAGCCTATTCAGGTCAAGTGATTCTGGCTATCCTAGGCGGAGGCCCTTAAGGACCCGTAGGACCTCTCTCTCTCTCTCTTTCTCTCTCTCTCTCATCCCCTGCAACACTAACTTCGGAGACCATGTGTGCGTTTTACACTGGGAAGGCGCGCTTGAGGCGCAATATGAGACTCAAAGAAGCCTCGCGAAACGTGCTGGAGTGCAGACATGCTTTATAGGCTGTGAAACACAAATCGTCACTAAACCTCCTTCCTCTTTGGGCTCTGCTGAGTTAGAAAAGGGTTCTCAGCTCTCTGCTCCGCCCTCCCCCAGCCACCCCCACCCCCCCACTTCTCACCCCTCACTCTCTGACTTTACTAGCCCCGCACCAGCCCACCCCTTCATTTCCTCCCACCTCCTTGAACAGATTTAGTTAAGTTCAAGACAAGGCTGTAGCCATCCTTGCTTTAAAAACCGTGGCTAACTTCATCAAAGACTGCGGATTTGAACTGGTTTCCTTCCCTGGAGAGGCCAAGTGGGTTTGATTATGGCCTCAGAAGCTTAATGAGCACATGTGCACCCCGGGAAAAGCTTCCTGGAGAGCCTGGCAAGTTCCGGGGCTGCTAAGGACGTTTTCCCATGGAGACGCTTGGCTCTACTTTCGGAAACCCTTTCAGTCAATATTTCCTCGGAGGTTAGGGCAGCAAGTCGCTTCAAAGGAGAGGCTTAGAAGTCCCTGAAAAAGGAAATCTATTTCTTACTTCTGATGGTCAGAGAGAACTCAATTACAAATAGGTGAACTAGTAGTCTAAAGAAAGGGTCTTTGCCCGGACACTTCATTGCTAGGTGTAGACTGTACAGAGTTGTCAACGCTGGCCTGGTTTAGTGATGGCTCATTTGCTAAGCATCTGCGCTAAACGTGGGATGAGCTGCACGTCTTTGGTAAGGCCGGACAAGAAGCCCCAGAAGTGCCTTCTGGAACTGAGTGTGAGACAGACTGCCGTGTTTAGATTGTGCCAACTGGACAGAACCTGGTTGGAGGTTGGGGAGGAGTGCAGCCTGTCAATCAGGTGTTGCCCCCGTGGAGGTGTGGCCTGTTCATAAGCAGGACACTAAGACTTCCTCTCTCTCTGGCCTTTCACCTTCTCTACCTGCTAGGAGTCGGGGTCTTCCTCTAGGGGCATGCTCCATGAGAACTGCTGACCTTGAGAGCCACCTGGGGGCTCTCAGCACCCTACAATGTCCCCATCGATTTTGGATCCATCTGACTCCACACCCACCTGCCTGTGATCTGTCTGCTTCTCACTTGACCTTTTTGTGGCACCAGTCTGCAGGGACATGAGTCTGTAAAGCCTCCCGCTAGCATCGGACCCATGCGCTTGAGTTGAACTGGGCCGGGAAGTTTTCTTGAGCTAAAGTTCTTTCTTCTCCATGGATGAGTGTCCCTGGTCTTGTTTCTCTAGGGACCCAGCCTACCACAGAGATGGGTAGACACAGTTTGTCCATCTGTGTGCCACTGGAGTGTTGCACGGAGCAGACGAAATTAGAAATAGTGCCTTGAAAGGATGATTAAATGAATGTATGTAATATGTAATACGGCAAGCTATAAAGATGGCAGAGAAATAAAAGCCATTGACCAACAAAGTGAAACAGAGAAGACAATTGGACAATCCTTTATAGGAGGGAACGTGAGCAGAATTTACCTAATGGTGGAGGTAGCTTTTGAGGTGAACTTTCATTAAGAGTTTTAAGAGGTAGAGGCGACAGAAGAGGCATTTTGACGAAGGGGTAGTTATGAGAAAGTTATAGAAGATTAAAAAGAGTGTGCATTTTATTTGAAACCATCAGAGCACTGGATCAGTGGTGAGAAACCATGCTGGAGAAAGAGACTAGGCCCAGATTGCAGCAGTCCCTGAATAGTCTGCGAATGTATTTGGAAATTATTTCAATGATAATGGGAGCCAGTCTACATTATTGTCACAGAGGACTAGGAGACCAGCGAGAAATATGTTCAAGACGCAACTCAGAAAAGATTAGCCACTCAAAGGAAGGGGATGAAATAAGGAGACATTTTAGCAGAAGAGTGGACAGGCTTTGATAATTACTGAAATGCAAGTTGGGGACAAGTTTAATCAGTAGTAGAGAAATAAATAAACTTTAATACCAAGGCTTCTAGCTCAGTGTCTGGTACGGTAATTTAATATATATATTTTTTAACTCTATGGAGTCCTTTACATAAATTTATTCTATAAAAACTATTCACATCAACTACTACATAAAATTGTGTTATTCATACTTCTCTTTTAAGTCAAGAGGGGTGGTGATGGGTAGTGGTTACACATTGGGCTGCAATCCATAAGGTCAACAGTTCTAAACCACCAGCAGGACCACAGGAGAGAGGTGGAAAGATTGGGCTTTCTATTCCCATAGTCTCGGACTCGCAAGCTCCTAGGGGCAGTGGTACCCTATAGAGTCAGAATGGGCTTGAGGCCAGTGAGTTTAAATCAAGGAGTGAAGATTCTGAGTATAAACAGCTTTTCCAAACACATAGCTAGACCATGTTGGGAATTTCATTTCAATTTGGTTTGACTGCAGATCAAAAGCTCACCGTTTGGGAGAAGATACAGGTGAGATGAGAAACCCCAGAGGGGCATCAGTTATGGGAAGGGCAGTTATGTGATCAATATTTTACATTAAGAGTTCAAGGTACCCTTTGAAGAGGACAATGGAGCTTTCAGGTATACTGTCAGAACACCAGCGCAGGAAGTCATGAGGGACCCCAAGAGCCAAGATGCACACCTGTCAGCATGAAGGCTGAACTTCTAAACCCTCTGTCAATTTCTCAAGAGAACAACGTGGCTTAAGAAAACAAGTTAAAAGAGAATTTTTGTGTGGGTCCCTTCGATGATAGGTCCAGCAAAAAAAAAGAGGATGAGGTTAGAAAATGAAGAGTAATCAAAGAAATAGATGGTGGAGCAAGAGAATGCAGTGTCCTACAGGCAAGGGTTTCAAAGAGGCACCATATGCCTCACAGTGTCCGGTGCCGAAGGAGGTCAAGTGCAATCAAGGCTCAAGTGAGGCTGATGCATTCAATAGTTAGTGGGTCATGAGATTTGCAAGCATGGCTTCACTGGAGAAGTGGAGAAAGAAGATTTCAGTAACCATGTAAACGGGAGGTGGAGAATTGGACTCAGATTATGAGGACTAGGTTTTTTTTGGCAATAACAATAAGTGAAACATGTTTTTATAAAAGTTCCACTACAGATGTACATAACATAAATCTTGAAATTCACAGTTCACCACCTATTTAATCTCATTCACTTCCCTGTGGTTACCAGTTAATGATAGGTTGTGCAATTTTCAGAACATTTTGAATGCATTGATGCTCATACATAAGTGTACACCCACGCATATGTGTATACATGTTTTATTGTATGCATACGTATTCTGGAAACGAGTTATTGCTTTCCCAATATTCATGTTTTCTCTGTGTGTCCCCCTCCTTCTGTAGTGGCTCTGGGGCTACATGACAAGTTTTGGCCAAGGGAGTCTTATGTGTTTGCTGGAGTGATACAGCAAAGGACCACTAGATATACATTTCTCATCCCCTGAAGCCAAGCACTGGAAGTCATGTGTTCCAGAATCTGGAATCCAGCAGATACTGCTGTCATGTGAAATGTTTTCATTTCCAGGTTACCATTTACAGGGAAAGCTGCCTAGGAGACCCGCATGACCCAAAACAGACTTTGCATTCAATTTCTTGTAGTTCCACCAACTTGAATTGTGTTCGGTCACTCAGCTATTTTTGTTTTTGAAGGATAATTTTATTTGTCTTAACTATCCCACAAGTGTATTTATAAAATCTGTTTAATGGGGTAATATTATTCATACTCATATTTTATATTTTTAAAATTAAAATATGTTTTAGAATCTTCCCAGGTCACTAAAGAGAATTCACCTTTTTTTTTTTTAAGATTTGCAAAGTCTAACTTTGTACAAATAAGTTCGAGTTTGTTTGTCCATGCATTCTCCCAAGGACACATAGTTTGTCATTTCTGGACTCGTGGGTTACAAATTGGATGCTGACTGCAGGGTCAGTAGTTTAAAAACAACAACTACTCTGCTGCAAAATGATGAAGCTTATGTCAGTCAAGAAGATGGGCAGTCTTAGAAACCTGCAGGAGCAATTCTACTCCATCCTATGAAGTCGCTATGAGTCAGAAATATACTCAAATGCAGTGGATTTTTAGAGCTTTTTAGTGTCAATAGAAGATAACCTAGAAGTGAATCGGAGTCAAGAAGAAAGAACTAAGAAGCATTTAGGAGACTGAAGGGCTCTGATGAGGTGTGGCATAGCAGCTGGAGATCCCAAACTATAGCACTTTCCAAATCAGTGATTGATTATTGAGTTTCAGTTACTGATTTTCTCTGACAAAGATGTGTTTGAACATGCTGAGCAAAAGCAATCAGTTATCAGGCCAAAGAAAGAGATAAGCACCCAAAGACACGCTTTTCTGTCTCCAGCAGTTTCGGATCCACTGGTCAAGGCTCAGGTTGAAATCACACTTTACTGTGCGCACGGCAGTGTGGAGGATGCAGATGATGCAGGCAGAAAGGCCTTAGAGAGTGGCAACGTGGGCCGTCTTCCACTCTTTGCTAAGAACTCCAAGCACTCTAAGTCAGATGCTCGCTTTCTCTTCCTGTTTCAGTGCTGTTTGCATTCATCTCTTCAGATTCCGTGTGCAGAAAGCCCACGTAGGCATTGCTCTTGAGTCAACGCCACAGAAAACATGAAGTGAACTCTCATTTTAGGAGCAAGCCTGCTCTCCTATCAGAGCCCCTGGCAGAAACAGACAGGCACAAGTGTGAAGCATCAGGCTCATATGGCATCAGCGAATAGTGGGCCTGGTGGTTATTTGAGCCCATACGGGCATTTTGAAACCAAAAAGCCAAAGTTTTGGGTTGTTGTTGTTTTTTAAATTTGTCAGGAACTTGAATTATCTGAGTCTCTTTTGGATTATTGTCTTTTTCCTCCGACAACGCCTATTTTGACACATGATGGCTGCCTTTTAAAAATTAGTATTTGCAAGGAGAGCAGTAATATCAGATTATTAAGATCAAGAGAAGAGGTATGTTTGCTAGTACTGGACTTGAGCCAATGAAAGTGGGTCATTTCTGAAAGGTAACTGAGGCGATTCTTGAGCTGAGGGCTGTTCGACGCAGCCAGTGATTGTGCAAACTGGCAGCTGAACTATTTTCTGAACCCTGGTGAAGGATGACAATAACAATAGCAATCACTACCATTTATTGAATTCTAACTATGGGACATGCAATTAGAGTTATTGCTCTTGTTTCAAATCCACAAAAAATTTATAAACTAGGAATTTTTATCCACCTTTTCTAGTTAAAGATATAGCAGCTCAGGGAACCCACGCAAATTACCCAGTGCCACAATGACTCGGCATAGCCAAGCTCATCTGAATAATAGTAATAATAGTCGCGTAGGCCTGTCTTTTTTAAAGCCCCCGTTCTTGAAACTGTCCCATCAGCTCAGACCTATGAAGTGTTTTCAGAAAGGAGGGGAGAGATCGCACGTGGACAAAAGCAGACCCTCTCGTTACTTTTATTCCAACACAACCGATGCCCATGGGAATACTGTAGATTTATTTTTCCTTCAGGGCCGCCTCCTCGCCTCTTACTTACTTAGCACCTCCCATCATCCGAGCATGTGTCTCACTGGCTGCCATGCAACCATTGAAAATGCAACCTTGTAAAGAATCGTGGGAGGCACTGAAACAGTTCTGTCTTCTCAGCAGCAAGAAAGGCCCAGAGCCCTGTGGGGATTAAAAGGATAAAAGCAAGACCGAAAAAAGAGCCAGGAGAGATGGGGAGAGGAGACGTGTAAATAAGCAGGAACACACATGTGGTCCCAGAATGCAATTAAACATGAATAGCTCATTTGGAACTGAGATGCAGCCCAAGATCCTACATAGTAGAGTGCCAGGTTCGTATTGAAATTTTGGATATGCCTTATAGTCCCAACTCATCTCGATTAAAATGGGATGCTAAATTAGCATTTTGATTATTTTATTTATTAAGGTATTGATTCTGAATAATCATTCAAATGTTCTCATTCCACATTCTTGATATGAAAAATATTTTTTGAAATGTAGCCATGAATTTTTATGCTATATAATACATTATGTCTCCCTAATGCCTTATGATTATGTCCCACCTTGTCTAATACGATAGGACACCAGGAGGTTGTTCATACACAGATGACTAATACAGCGAAGGCAGGACACTAGGTGAGGGATACTCTTGATAAATCTTTTACAATGAATGAAAGCTTCAAAAGCAATTAGGTGCGGTTGACATTTGTATTTTAAGAACTCTTGAAGGGTTAAAGACATTAAGCCTTACGGGGCTCTTGAAAGGACAACCTGCCTCTAACTTAAGCCATCTTTCCCATCTGCAGTAAAATCCCCATCCACGTGGGTCTAGACAATGTGTTGAGCTCTTAGACTAAACATTCGACGGTTGTACGCACTCAGCGGTTTTATGACTTTTTGGGTGTCTTTGTGGACACATCCTGGAATCAATTTGTCTTAATGCTTCAAAGAATTCTAATTCTGAAATACTCCAAATGCTTGGGACTATTTTAAGATTATTTTTCTTCTGGAAGTTTAAACATAAATGAAAATGAATGCTTTCTCAATAGCTATATGCCTTTAACTAACTGTTAAAGTTCACCTGTGTTCAGAGCATCTTTTTTTTAATGCTTAAATGCAATTTGACTTCGCTAATTATTGTAATTTTGAAAACCTATCCTTCTAATAATGCTTGTTTTTTCCCTAGAGATTTATAGCATAGGAGATGAAGTTAAGCAAAGCTAGAGGTAGAATGCATTGAATTCTTCTCTCTGTAAAAACAGAGATCTGTTTCCATCCTACATTTTCCAAATTTCAAAAAATCAATAGACTAAACCTAAAACTTAATAGATGTTCAGTAACGATGGTGATTTTGGTTATTCTGGTTTAAATGTTTAGCATTGAGAAACACACCCTTCATTTGTCTTTGGTACTATGTTTCCTTCCCAGGGATCATTCTCATGATATGGGCGGGCTTACCGCTCTTCTCTTGAGACCTTGAGAATATCTCTTTTGACAATTGCTTACGTAAGAGCATCTGGGTCTTCCTTCCTCATGTTGGGTGGACAGTCCTTCTCATAATGCCTGACAGAGGTTAGTTTCCCTAAATTAAGTAGGGCCATTTCATTAATTGATCCTTTTCAGAAAAGTCTTATTTATAAGATTTAATTTTCTCTGCCGCCTTGTTCTGCGGTAGCTGTGAAAGCCACGACTGTTTAGACTACAAAATAGACCCCGTGGGCCAGGGTAGAACTGCCCCTATGAGTTTCCAAGACTGCAGCTCTTTACAAGAGTAGAAAACTTCTTCTTTCATTTTAGTTACAAATACTAATACCTCTAATAATCCAGGGAAAACTCTGCTTTGTCAGAGGGACAAAAACCCAAGTTAGGAGAAACATTCTCCTTCATGAATACAGCCTTGTGAATAGAATCCATGGTATTACCCCCCAACAGTGTCACAGGGGTACCTGTTTCAAGAAAGTTACTTCTAACAGGAAGGTTGGGGGTCATTCTGGGCTGTCCATATATAGACAGTTTAATGTACCTTCCGAGCTCCCATGAACCCCTCTAGATGCTAGAGATTACAGGGTGATTCTCACACTGGGATACATATAAATCTGAAAACAACACTCATTGCCCATGCTCTGGCTTTTTTGTTTTTAATCAAGAAATATAACTGTTGAATCTGCCTCGGCATTTGACTCTATTCACAATGGCTTCTTCTGCAAATATAGAATGAAGCTCAGGAAAAGAGTACATGTCAGGGCAGAGATAAATATAAAGTGAAAAGTAGGTGTTAGGGAGAGAGGAGAGTGGAGAATTGAGGTTAAGGCTCCAGGATGGGACAGAGGTCAGTGATGGGTGGCTATGTAAAATGAAGGACTCAATTTCATGAGCAACTTCCCTTGACTTTCATGACTTTACATTTTTGATATAGGTGCGTGCATCACCAATCCTACTTACCAATTTCCAAGCATTCATGGGCCCATTTCATCTATGGTAGTACACTAAGTACCGTTGCTTGTGCTCAGAAACCTTATACAGAACTCCAAAACCAGACCAAATTCACTGCTCGCGCGTCAACTCTGACCCGTGGCGATCCGAGAGGGCAGGGCAGAACGACCCCTGTGAGATTCTGAGATGAATTCGTTATAGGAGTAGAAAGCTTCATATTTCCCCTTCAGAGTGGCTAGTGGCTCTAAACTGTGGACATTGTGGCTCACAGACCAACAAGTAACCCGCGCTTCCACCAGGGCTCTTTTTCTACAGAACGAGGAATCTGGAGACGGCTATTCAGGTTTCTCTGGTGTCTTCATTCTTTTCCTTCTAAGCTGGGACCCACTTCAGCACTCAGTCCCATAGCCCTGTTTTCCTTGGCGTTGACCACCTCCCCCAGATTTCAATGGAATCCCCCCGAAAAGGAATTCTAATTCACATGTCCCATTTGCCCTGTGTGGCACCTTCCATCCAAGGACCTTTGTTCCCTTTTCAAATTCCCTGCCCCGACTAGGAAGTAATAAAACGTTTTTCAATTTCCTCAGAGTTATCGCAGAATGTGCCTGCCAGAGCATATCATTTTCAACTTTCATGGTGCTGAAGGAAAGGGAATCATTCTACAATTACCAATTGCTTTTGACTAAAAAAGTAAAACTCACAGTGTCTGACAGACGATTCAAATTGTTGTCTCAAAATTTCTTAGGAACCTTGAAGGTCAAGTTCATAGTCTTTTTTGGTTTTAGTACAAAATAGAAACCTGTGAGAAAGTAGAGACGTGACAGTTGGCAATAAAACATTTCAAAACTGTGCTCCCTTCAGTGGTTTTGACAGTTGATGCCCCTTAAAAACTTGCAACAAGCTCTGTAAGGTTCTTTGGCTGCTTCGTGTGGACACACGGACTATGAAAAGCTGGCCCGAAGGACTCTATTAAGGAACAAGAGTCGACTGGTCCCATAGTCTGCATACATGATAACATGAGAAATGACGAAGTCGTAGGCTTTGCTTTTGTGTCTTCAATTGTCTCCGGTCTAATAGGAAAGCTCCCGCGGAGGGGAAGGTATGCATTCCACATACCCTCTCAGCTGAGTTTGCATGGCTTCTTGTCCTGGGGAGCACTGGGTTGGTTCTGACTCGCAGCAGCTTTCTATCTGTCACAGAGAAACAAAGCCTTACCAGGCCCTGTGCCCTTCTCACAGTTGAGAGAGCTTAGAACACTTCCAGAGAGAGGCTCTTTGCCTGGTTTTCAACTTTTGTTTTCAAAGACACTAGGTGTCCGAAGGACTTTGTCCTAGCTTTACTTTTGTTCTACTCAGATAAGATATTCCAGTTTCACTAGTAACTTTTTTAGGTTTCCCCAGTATTGGAAATCATGTGTTATCCTAAGACCATCTCTTGGATCAGTCCGTAAGTGAAATCTTTTGATTTGACATGTCACAATTTGCATCGATACAAAGTGAAAAGGGTTATTTCAAAGGTAAATCTGGACCATGTTTAATGTTGATTGACATGAGTCAGCCCACCAAGGACGCTGACTTATGATTTGAATTTGTAGTTAATCTCCTTCTAGCAATGATGATGAGAGATATGAACCCATCTTTCTCGGGATTTCTGCTCAAGCCCAATGATTCTTGGTTTCATTCTGAGATCATTCACTCTCTGGCCTGATTTGTGGACTAGAGAAGTGATGAAACCCACATGAGATCGTGAGTTCCATTCTCTTTCAGTTGGAAGGAGGATCCTTTAAATATTGACTTTTAAAAGTTATTCTACTAACAGGGATAATAACCAAGAATTATGATCTCAGTGGTAAGTAAAGAAGTGTGTCCTATCTTAGGAAATAGCTATCGGAGAAACGATAATAAAGCTGTTACTTCTTTTTATCACCAATTAATTGTGAAACAGATGCCAGGTGGTGCATTTGCATTTCCTTCAGTACTGGCAATAAAAAGTGTTTATTAAAGATATCCCTTTCATGGTTACAAAGGCCAAAAGAACAGGTGCACTTCAGCCAAGTTTAAAAAGAAGAAGAACCGTGGTTCACAGAAGGACTGCGATATTGTCTAGGCAGACGGGGAACAGGTTGCGAGGAACAAAACATTGAAATGTAACAGTCTCAGCTTCAAAGTTTGTTCATGTCGTTAAAGAACAATATAACCAAGCCACTAGGGTGACTTCGTAGTATAAAAGTGAAATTAAAAGTGACTCCTGTCCTCTTAACCTAATGTACTTTCTCAAGCCTCAATTTTTAGGTTTAAATATTATTAGTACACGTTACCCAATTTAAAGCATCAGTTTGGTTCTTCGTATCATCTGCCATAAAGCGAGAACTCAACCACACGGGTATCCTTAGAACAATGTTTCGGGTCTTACATGTGGAGCATCTTCATTTTCTATCACTCATAGCAGTGATTTTATTCCTACGTGGATTTCCATTACCAAAGATTCTATTCCAGAATGCTTCAATAGGCCTCAGTTGCAGTTGAATTCTAGGTGTATAGATTTATCTTAGTGCTGACTTCAATAAAAAGAAATGGAAGCGAAGCCAGAAATAAAACAAACAAACAAACAAACAATACACAGCAAACTCCAAACACCAAGGTGAAGTAACATCAACTGAATAACCTGATGATTAAAGGACAAAAAGGAGAGCGGGCACACCACCGGGATCAGGGTCAATCAGCTGCCTACTGTTCTATACATGATCGTGTCTGAGCCGCTGTGTGCAATGGGATTGTAGGACCTCCCTGGTCTGCAGCCCAGCAGGGGACAGCACCAGGATGGGGCAGAATTCTGTCCCTTTGCTTGTGGCAACAACTTGATAGCAGCTAAGAATGACACCCAATCATCGCATCCTTATGATCAGGGGAAGACAGGAAGAACACCAAGGCAGAAAACAAATAATAAATGAAAACTCTATCCCTAAACCATGATGCTTTTATGACTCTCTTGGTACAGATTTTGTTGCTCTATTGTCATTTGTTTGGCGTAATGAATCGCCAAGTTCTTGTTTTGATTTGTTTTGTTTTTCATCTCTCGCTCCTTTCCTGTTTGAAGGCAAAATAGATAAGAAAACCTAGAAAATGATGGTCAAGTCCTGTTCCCTAGTATGGTGGTTTTATTTTAGCACGTACCCACAAAGGGGTGAATCTACAGGGATACTTCAGGTGGGGGCCAGGGCATTGAATGAATATAATCTACTTGTTACAGCATGGATGGACTTAGAGGATGTTAGCATGAGTGAAATAAATCAACCGTAAATGAGACTCCTATTAGAAAATATCAATAAAAGGTTTACACACAGGGGGAAAAAAAACCCAAAGACCATTATTTTCTGGTTACCAAGCATGGGAGGGAAAGGGAAATGCAATGACCAACTAGAGAGAAGATACAGCTTTACTTGGGTGAAAGGGAAGGCAATGCCCAACAGAGCACAAGTCTATACAAAATGAGCAAGCAAAGATGGACACAAAAGTTAAAAGCAATCGAAGGTAAAATCGTGAGCAAAGAGTAATAACAATAATTTACATGTGACTACACAGACATGCATACAGGTAAGGGAAGGCAAACAGGACTACATTCACAGATATATATGAATCTGACAGGCAGCTTCCACATATATATTAAAACGTGTTGCAGTTTATCAAGGTAAATAATAAAGCAAACAGGGGTGGGACTTATGACACGTGTTAGCCTTAACCAGACACCTTGGGAGAATCCATCCCTGGGTCTGGGGACTCAAGACGATAGTCTTAGTGGGCATCGAAGTCAGTTGGCATGCCCTGGTTCCTATAGGTAGTGTGTTCTAAATTGTACTTCGCTGAGCAGCCCTTGGGGTCTTTACATCTTGCATCATCTAAGATGCGGTGATTGGTCTCTCGTTTTGTAGAGCAAAGAAAATCAAAGACTTAAGGAAACAGTTAGTCCAAAGGAATAATGAATCACCCAGAGTGATCTCCATGCCACAGACCAGAAGAAAGAGAGGGGACCCAGTTACCAACTCATGACCACTCTGATGGGGATCAGTAGAGAAAGTCCTGAAGAGAGTGGGAGAGAAGGTCATGGATCAAAACAGGAGATCATGACATTTGGGCAAACTTATGGGCCTTCTTACAGGACAGACACAGACTGCCAAATATAGTCAAGGAAACACATGGAGGGGAAGACAAAATACATGACTGACTGGGACCTATTAAAAATAAAACATTTGTGCCCCTCAAGGGACTCCAGAGCTCCACGGTTTGGGAAAAATATCTTTCGCAATGACACAGCGGGCAAGGGACTACTGGTTACAACCTATAGATTTCTGCACCACCACAACAAGCAAAACAACAACAACATCCATTTTCAAGGATGACAAAGGACATGCATAACAATTCACAAAGGACAATACTAAAATAGCTAACAAAAACATACGAAAATGCTCATGATTCCTAGCCATCTGAGCGGGGCAAATCAAAATGATGATGGGCTATCACCTTTCACCCACAACGTTATCCCAATTCAAATTAATAAATAAATAAAACCAGACATCAAAAAAGAAACACAGCACAACAACAAATGCTGGAGAGGGTGAAGAGACGGAAGTTCTTATACACGGCTGGTGGACTAGCAAATATGCCCAAACACTGTAGAAAGCGATACGGGACGACCTTTGCTGACCATAAACCACAAAGAAGTAAGAGACAGAACATACACAGGAAGATGCTCTCCCATGTTCATTTCAGGACAGGTCATAATGGCAGGAAGCTGGACCACCCAAATCCCCATCGGCAGAAGAACAAAAATAAAGAAACCAGGGTACCTATAAACAATGGAAGAGTGTGCACATCTAAAAAACTAAATAGGGATGAAACCATAAAGTACCTCAGGACATGGATGTGCTCTGCTACTAGTCAAAAGATGGACAGTTTATTCTGCCGCCAAGTACCTCAGAAGAAAGGCCAGATAACCAGTTTCCAAAAGTCACAGCCTTAAAAATGCTATGGTGCTGGGTTCTTTGGTACACACAGGATCTCCGAGTCAGAATTAACTGACTATGCTCAAGGGAACATAAAACGAATGGCTTCGTTCATTTAAATCTCAAGCAAAGAAAGTAATTTCTGCATTATTTTCAACTGGTTGGAGCTTCCTTACTCTGTGTCAAGAACATATTTGAAATGAAATCCAGAATCCGTTAGGTATGAAAGTGGGCCGGGAGGCACTGTCATACAAATCCACAATGAATTACATAATATATACTGTCAACTGATGTGTCGAGTATATGAATGTTATCCTTCCAATGGCAAGACTCCTAACTCATTCCTGGCACGTACTTCACATTTCGATGCTGCTTTTCAACGCACTTGAAACAGACCCACATGTTTGGGAATCATTGCATTTTCGTCTCCCGGCTTCTTTATATCCAGTTTAATTGGAAAGGGGAATGGAATGCGTCACTGTTTTAAACAATCCTTGTTGCTCCTCTTCTCCATTCAGGTGGAAAATTATGCATTTCAATCTGCTAGGACAACAGTAAGAGGCACTTTTCACAGTGCAAGAAACCAGGGATCATTGGAGATGACTTTCTGAGTTATTGATGCTGATCTAATAGGACGGAATAAAGGCCCCAGGGAATTGGGAAGGTAATCAATCTAACAGCCTATGCCATAAATAAATAAATCAAGCAAGCAAGCCACCCTTGGTAAAAAAAAAAAAAAAAAAAAAATCTATCTGCTCTTTTTTGAACACACCAGACAGACAGTCTCATGTTTTTATTGCAAGGCATGTGCTATTTAGAAAACAAACAAGCCTCACTGTCATTGAGTGGAGTCCCACCCTAGCAACCCTGGAGGTCAGCATAGAAATGCCCCTGTGGGTCTCTGAGATGTTGACTTGTTATGGAAGAAGAAAGCCCCATCTTTCTCCAAGTAGAACGCTAGTGGTTTTGAACTGCTGCCCTTATGTGTGGTTCCTATTTAGGTGTAAATTAGGTCCAGCTAACATCCTGTTCTACCTTCAAGATGCAACTCCTCTGAGAACCCCTGTTATGATATGTGTACCGTGTTCTTTATCACATTGGATGTCATAGCTAATAGCTTGGCGGTTATCTTATCCACACACATGTACAAAGACTAGTGTGTAAAGACTGAGAGGATGAGTTGGTCGTTGAGGACCCTGGGTCACTCCTGACTCCAACACTTAATATGTGTGTAGCATGTTTCCTTGACTTCCAGTTCAGTGGAGTTCTCGGTGAAATCGTCTCTTCATGCTTGACCCCGTCATGGTATTTTAGAACATGGGGAATCATCTAATCCAAATCTGGCATATTCCCATGTGAAGGAATTTAAGTTTATGAGCAAGAGAGTTTTCTAGACATCTTTGGTGTGGAATTCTTTCTGAGAATGGTGGATGAACTGAGACTCACTTAGGAAAAAAGAGGAAGTTGACCAGGAAATTAAAGGGTATGATTGACAAAAGATTGGGAGAGCCTAAAAAGTATCACAAAGTGATGATAAACCAGACAAAGGAACATAAAGAAAAATAACTCAGGGACTCCGGCATTGACATTGGTGTTATTGTTCCAAAAATGTAGCAAGATAGATAAAGTTTATTTCACTTAGCTGGGTAGTAAGTGGGTTCATGATACACGAGTAAGTCAGAAACTATTGCTTCAAAATCATAGAAACCTTGACTAAGTAAACGTATCAAAATGTGAAGCTCCTGGTTTTCTACGTATCCTCACCCAGGTCTGCACCTCTCGGAGGCATGGCTTCATCTCTGGAGCTCTTCCCCAGGGCATTCTGAGCTCTGCCACTTCATCGCATCACAACGGCAGCTGTAGTAGCATCCTTGAGGAATTCAGCTCTCCTTCCTTTAAAATGTCCCTTAAGTTTAATGAACAGCATGAAATAGGAAGGAGTGAAATCAATCTTTAGGACAAATAAGGTAAGGGTTGCCAAATATTTTCTCACAGGATAACCTTTGCTCCTGTCCAAAAACGGGCCCTTGTATTATTGTTATGGTGTAAACCGTGAGGCCTCGCTTTCATCTTTCCTCACCGACGTTGTTTCCAATTTCCTTAACATTTCTTTCTACCAGGCTTCTGAGATCATCAACTGTCTGGGAAAATCTATCAAGATTTGGCTATCCAAACAAAACAACAACAAAACAGGTGGCCTCTATCCCTTGAATTTCATTGTCCACTACAGTTAAAATTGAAGTGAGTTCTCTGATATTTTCTGAAAGGCACCCTAGCTAGCTTAAGACAAGTGGTGCTCAGAGCATGGGTTTGAGATGCTCATTGGTTGCAGAACATGTTTACACATGTTTCAAACATGAATCTTTACATGCGTGAACTGGAACCCTAGTAGAGATACTTTCTGAATCGGCCTTAAATGTCCCCATTCTATTGTGGTCAGTATTGACGTAGAAAGGACAATAAAGCAAACATTTCTTAAGTCCATATTTGTAGTGCATTGTGGTCTTGTTGGGACCAAAGGAGGGATAGCTTCATGCTAGTTCTGTAATGAGCGTCACAACTCCAAACCATGTACCCATATTTCCCCCCATCTTTATGAGCTCAATGTTTTGTCCTAACAGGTTTTATAATTGGATTTAAGAAAGGTTCAAGGACTTCAAAGTCACAATTCAATGATGGATAGGAATCTGCTGAAAATCTAAAGAGTAAATTGAAAAACCCTCTCAGTGGACAAAACTAGAATAATCTCAGCTGCAGAACAAGTGAAGTCACACTGGAGTATGGATAAACAAGCAGGCAGTTCTCCTAATGCACGCAGCTGATTGATGTGCAATCGAATGGCAGTGGGTGGACAGTGAATACCACGCAGAATTCCACATAATTGACTGAGAACTCAACCCTTAGGAGGTGAAGAACACCTCCTACTTGCTACGTGTGGGGTATATGTTGTGACTTCTTTCCAAAGAATAAAATGGGCAAAGGTACATGTGTGTGTGGGGGGGTGAACATCATTTTAAAATGGAGAAACCTGAGAAATACTACTTCAGTCTGGAGATCATGATTCACATTAACAATCATAAGTCTTGTGGCTAGCACATGCCGCTGATAAGATCTGATATAAAAGGCACTTGGAGCTCTTCAGATAATGTCAATTTATTATATATATACATATATAAATTTACTTCATTATATTTTATATAATATGCCACACAAATAACATATATAATGCTCTTATGAAGCTCATGTGCAAGAGGTTTGCACAGTTTATCAAAAATAATGTGTATTGTATAAAAATGTAACAGCTGTGAGAAAAATATTTAAAATAATCCAGTAAAGGGACAGCCTATAAAACACCTGGCTAATACGTCACTGAGGATCTATGAGAAGGCAAGCAGAATGATGAGAATGTAATGTGCAATTCTGTGAGATTCTGGAACAGAAAATGGGCTTATGTAAAAACATAGGAAATCAGAATACATTTATACATGTAATTAGTCACTAGTTTAATGTCAGTTCATTGATTTTTATAAGTACACTATACCAATTTGACATATTAATATCAGGGCATACGGTTGTCCGGTATATGGGATTTCTCTTTAATATCTTTGAAACATTTCTCTGACTCTAACTTGCTTCTAAGTTACAAGGTTGATTTAAAATTTTAAACTCTACCGAACATCCTATGAAAATCCTTTAGATAACTAAGTTTGTTTTGTATCAAATCCCCAGCCCCATCCTCCAGTCTGGCGCGTCTCATTGCGATTTCACTTACATACCATCAGGGCGTCACACACGGTGAGGACCAAGGTCGATTCTCCTCTTTAGCCTTGAGAACGGCTCTGTTGACACGTTCACCAAACGCCGGATGTTGGGAAGCAAGCTAAAACGACCAAAGATGTTTGAACATTCTGACCCTCAAACCACATGGCCTGGAATATGATCTAAGCCGATGAGTCTAATGCCACAGTAGGAGTTTCTGCCTAAGCATTATATATATATATATAACTACAGTCGGGACAGACGTTTTGAAAAGCTAGTCTGACTACAAATCCAAAATAGACCACGAGATTACAAGTAAAAATAGAGCTTGAAGATGGTCTCTAGGACCCAGAAGAAAAATGGTGAAATAGCAAGACACATGGAGATTAGATCCTAGGCTAATAATTTTCCCTTTACCTGATATTTTCTCTCCTGGTTTTTAGAAGAACAGAAGTAGTGGAATTTAGTTGATAGCAATAATTCCTAATGTAGGGTAACAAATGTACAAATGTTTTATACAATTGATGTATGTATGGATTGTGATAAGAGTTGTATGAACCCCCAATAAAATGATTTCAAAAAACCAATAATACCCCACAACAATTCCTAATGTGATGTAAAATCTCAAAGGACACTTAAATACATTAGGAAATTTATATTAATCTTTTATATTGTTAAATAATAAAAATATGAAACCTCAGGTATATAATGTGTATGTTCTCTTTCTATATATTTATTTATATTTTATTATTGTTATCGGGTACTGTTGTGTTGATCCAACATACAGTGATTCACACGACAGAATAGAATTTCCCCTGAGGCGTGTGCTAGCTGTAATTTTGCAGTTCACCAGTTATTTCTCCCACGGGGATATTGGGTGGATTAGAACCACCAGTGTTGCAGATAACAGCCAATGCTTAATTGCAACTAGGACTCCAACTCTCCATACAACTTTGGCCATGCTATCAGTAGAGAAGAGTCCATGCAGAAGTGTGGCGTGCTTGGTAAATAGACGACCCTGGGGGAAGAGGAAGCCTCCCAGCAAATGGATTGGCTCAGCAGTTGCAACAATGGGTTCAAATACAGCAACGGTTATGAAAATCACAAAGGACCTAAAATGATTTCATCCTGATGTGTACGGGATAACGGAGTCAAAACTGGCTCCATGGTACCTATCAACAACCCACATATGTACTCACCTGTATGGACATGTTTACATGCATACACATGCACCAATATAAAACAAAAGCCAATATGATGGGGAAGGGCTGTCCGCTATTCTTTTTTTTTTTTTGGTGGGGGTTAACTTCTGAGGGGCAGCCTTAGACAATTGATTTGTCATTCCGCTGTCAAAAGACTATATATATATATATATATATATA
>NW_022103899.1:47381938-47395296 GCF_000313985.2 Echinops telfairi | reverse complement strand
GAAAGTGATGGAGTTAACTGCAGATCCTAAATATCCTGGAATTTCTTGTATTTGCCGCCATCCACAGTTTTCTCAGTTTAACCCTTCCCAATTCCTCTCTCCAGCGCCACTCAATAACAAAACCTCAAAAGTGCTCTTTCAGCATTCTTTTATACCCCTTCCAAGACTGATTTGTTTGTTCTTTTGGCAACACACAATACTATATATATATATATATATATATATATATATATACACACACACTCACACACACATACATACATATATATGTATATATATATAGATATACACAGGTGATGAGAGCAGTTTAACTTATGAATATCAAGGAGTTTTTTATGAGTAGAAATAAAAAGTAACATTTATTTTTCCTGGGTTCCTCAAACAAATCATAGGAAATAGGAAAATTCTCCAATAAATTTAGAATCTAAAGAGACCACTCAGATCATGCTAATCTATAAGACCTGTTTTATTTCATTTTCTTGGAAAAAAGCAATGCTAAATGAAGAAATTCTGAATTATCTAGATTATCTGACAAGCAATGTTGTGGTGGCAGAAAGTATTCGATTGAACATTTCCCATAAATGTCAGTGCCTGGAGTCCCACCAGTCGGAGGCACATCCTTTATCTTGAAACAAGTAGCAATCTGATATCCTCTAGAGAAATGGATATTAAAGGAATGTAATGGGTTTGCCCATGTGACTAAATCTTGCTCACCGGGACCTTGGCAGTAGCCTTTGATCATAGCATTCACGCTTCAATATAAAAAAGAGAGCACTCTAAGTCTGTTTCACTCTCTTAATCGGCTTGCCTCTCCGTAGAGTTCAGGTCTATAATTACAATCAACAACTCCAGGAGGGCTTTTACTGATCTCCTACACAATGGGTTATTACCCTTTCACACATACCTACACTCACACCCACACAAAACATAGTCATGCCTCTGATGCTGAAACTGGTTCCACACTGCCTGCTAACTAAAAGCAATCATAAAAGCATATACACAATGAGGCAATGGTTTCTACGCATTTTGCTGCAGACAACATAGGATTATAATCCTTGAGAAAATAGAAAAATACAAAATGACGGTCACATTTGCCGTCCCTCTCTTCCTGGTAGCACCAAAGCTAGTACGCACAGTGGGAGGTCCCAAGAAGAGCAAAGTAGTCTTGCTGAGCAGAGGAAGCGGAGAATGGAATATGATGGTGATTGAGGTGCTGGGCATTGTATTGTATCCGAAAGGAAGGAACGAAGGTAAAGGTGTAAGCCCGCCATCTGTGTGGTTTCCAGAGGGTCCTTGGCCAAGCCTTGGCCTGTGCCTCCCTATATAAGGGGCATTTCCACGTGTAAAGGAGAGGCCAGCTGCTTACTGTAGGATGAAAGATGAACAGAGACATGAAAGATTGTGTAGCTCTGGAATTCAATAAGAGTACTTGCCCATCCAGGATATTTATGAATTGGAAGACTTAAAAATGTTAACTGTTAAACATTTTTATGAAATAGCTATTGATTCAAAAGAATCTCAAACAAATCCCGAGCAGGCAATTTTATTGATATTGATGAGTTAATTCTAAAACTTATGTAGAAATACAAAGAACCTACAAAAGCCCAAATGATCTTGGGAAATGGGAAGAAAATGCTGAACTTATAACAACTGATTCCAAGGCTTATATTCAAGGTACAATTAAAGGTTGGCATTGGCATGTGAATTAACAAACAGATGAATGGACGGAAATCTTGTTCAAAAATAGATCCAAACGTATAAAATCTGTTGATTTTCAACAAGTCTTCAAGGTCGTTCAATTTGAAAAAGCATGTCATTTGAACAAACGGTTGCGTCTAGGTGTTGGCTTGTTGGTTATGACTCATTCCAACCCCATGTACAACTGAACAAAGCACTACCTGTTTCTGGCCCATCTTCACAATGGTCCCTAGGTTTCAGCCGTAGCTGTGGTCACTGTTTCAATTCATCTGGAAGTATTCCTCATTTTTCTTGACCTTTGACGTTACCTGACATGATATCCTTATCCAGGGACTTGCACCTTCTGATAGTATGCCCCCAAACCTTACTGTTCTTGCTTTTAAGGAGCATTGTGGCTGTACTTCTTCCAACAGAGATTGCCTCATGCTTCTGGCAGTCCAATGTACATTCAAGAATCTTGGGCCACATCATAACTTTAAGGCACCAATGTTTTTCCACCTTCCTTGGTCATTGTCCAGTTCTGTAAGCAGCTGAGGCTATTGGAATGCCATCTTCAAAGTGAACAGCTTGGATTAAAAAAAACAACCAAAAACTAAGAGGTTTTCTACCCAGTAGATCTTTCCAATCTCTTCTTTTCCCGATTGTTGCTTTCTTTTTTTTTCCCTACTTTCCATAGATATTTATTAAGACATTTGTTGAAACATGAATGGATTTTTTCTTTTTTTATATACATGGAAATATCCAAGAGGGCTGCCTGAGTCTTTTTAATATATTTTTTATTTTTTTTAATCATTTTATTAGGGGCTCATACAACTCTTATCACAATCCATACATACATCAATTGTGTAAAGCGCATTTGTACATTCATTGCCCTCATCATTCTCAAAACATTTCCTCTCCACTTAAGCCCCAGGCATTAGGTCCTCATTTTTCCCCTCCCTCCCCACTCCCCTCTCCCTCATGAGCCCTTGATAATTTATAAATCATTATTTTGTCATATCTTGCCCTGTCCAACGTCTCCCTTCACCCACTTTTCTGTTGTCCGTCCCCCAGGGAGAAGGTCACATATCGTTCATTGTAATCGGTTCGCTCTTTCCAACCCACTCTCCCTCTACCCTCCCAGTATCACCACTCACACCACTGGTCCTGAGGGGATCATCTACCCTGGATTCCCTGTGTTTCCAGTTCCTATCTGTACCAGTGTACATCCTCTGGTATAGCCAGACCTGCAAGGTAGAATTCATATCATGATAGTGGGAACGGGGAGGAAACATTTAGGAACTAGAGAAAAGTTGTATTTTTCATCGTTGCTACATTGCCCCCTGACTGGCTCGACTCCTCCCCGAGACCCCTCTGCAAGGGGGTCTCCAGTGGCCTGTTAATGGGCTTTGGGTCTCCACTCTGCACTCCCCCCATCATTCACTATGGTAAGATTTTTTGTTCTGATGATGCCCGATACCTGATCCCTTCGACACCTCATGATCACACAGGTTGATTGATATGTTCTTCCATGTGGGCTCTGTTGCTTCTGAGCTAGATGGCCGCTTGTTTACCTGATTGTTGCTTTCATAGATTTTGAAAGTGGATATAATTGAAATAAAATCATTGGGAACTTCAATTTTTCTCCATTTATTATGTCATTACTTATTTTTCCACATGAGGAGTTTTGTTTTATTTTTCTTGAGGTGTAATCTATATGCAAAGTCAAAGTCGGCGATCACCCTGGTTCCTGCATTCTCCTCAGGCAGCTGGCTTTTGTTTCTGGCAGTTCCCTGGCATTGAGCTGCTGCAACCACTTTTAAACTCTTCCACAAAGTTTGCCTTGCCTATTATTAAATATGCAATATTAAAACCACTGGTGCTGGTGTTCAAAAAAGCATGAAAACATAATCTTACCTCACATCTTATACAAAAATGCATTCAGGATGGTATCATATTTTATTTTCCCCTGAATATAAAAGCCCACCATTAGTCTGTTTGTCATACGGTGGTGGCTTGCATGTTTCTACAAGTTATGTAGCTATGTGTTCAAACACAAGCAAGGCCACACAAAGTGTACAGGTTTCAGAGGAAAACTGGTTACCAAGAAGAAACAGACTGTCCGTTTTGAGAGATTTGCTGCATAAAACCAATATTCACGTTGGCAGTAAAACATTGTCATATATACAAGGACTTTGGAATAGTAATAGAACACTGTCAGATATAGTTTCAGAAGATGAGCCCCTCACATGTGAAGACACTCAAGGTACAACTGAGACACAGCTGTCTTCTCAAAGTAGAGTCACCCATCGTGATGCGGATCTCCGTTTGCTGATGGGACGTGACTCAAAATGAGAAGAGACAACTGTAACCATGGCCTCAAAAATGAAATAAAACTTATAAAGATCAATATTCAAAGCCAGGGGTCCTCAGACTTTTTAAACAGGGTGTCAGTTCACTGTCCCTCAGGCCCGTTGGAGGGCCGGCCTATAGTTTATAAAAAACCTATGAACAAATTCCTATGCACACTGCACATATCTTATTTTGAAGTAAAAAACAAACAGGGCAAAAACACCCGGCGGGCCGGGTAAATGTCGTCGGTGGGCCACATGTGGCCCGCAGGCGATAGGTTGAGGATCCCTGTTCTAGGCGCTAGTGAGCTGAAATCAATTGGTATTGACCATTTTGAATTAAATAATCATATAGTTTCCTATCATGAAATTAGATTTTTTTTGAGGCTGATGCTTCATTGCAAACACTATTGTAAACAAACAAAATGTCAACCATAAAGGTGGGCTTTGCCTGATGGAGCACAGAAATCAAATTTACACCGTTGGTGGGTAGAGACTATGAAAAAGTTCAGTACCAGCAGTCAAAATGAGTCCTGGGCTGAGAGTGGGACAGAAAATCAGTTGATCATATTTAAGTTCAGGCTGAAGTTTTAGAAAAAGTAAAACAAGTCCACAAATGCCAAAATATGATCTTGGATATATCCCCTTTGAATTTGGAAGACATCTCAAGAATCGATTTGACTCACTCCACACTGTCAGAAGACCTGGGAAGCGGGAGATGGCATCGAGAACATTACACATGAAGAAACCAAAGAAAGCAAGCCAAGATCAGAGGATGCTTCAGAGATGACAACCTGCTGCGGAGAGTAAGCAGCTAAAGCAAATGGAAGAAACAAGGATGTAAAAAAAGTTGTACAGAAAATGTCAAAGGAGAGCTCAGGAAGACAAAGTAAAATACTAGCATGGAATGTGCAAAGCCCTGGGAACATCGAACCAAAACATGCTCTGTGCATTTCACATGGATTGTACGTCTTCACAGGAGCGGAGAGTTCCATCGTTCTAGTGGATTTGAACTGCCAACGCTGCAGTTAGGTAGCAGTCTAGTCATTCCCACCGTGCCAAAACAAAGAGCAAATGCTTGCAATCCAGACTTCTAACAAAAGACTCTTAGCGCTGATATACAGTTTATAAAGTTCTAGAACTCAATAATAATACAACAATCCACATTTATAGTTTAGGAAAAATACAAAAACAGAAGCTTGGGAAGTAAAAAGAAAAGAAGGGATGCAGCTCACAGGAAGAGATCAATCACTCCACTGAGATCACCACAAGGCAGCAAGAGTCAAAGCAACTGGAAGCATCAACACTGCTGGAATGTGAAGTGCGACACCACTGTGAAAATTACATGGCAGTTCTTGTAAAGTTAACGATGCTCAGGTTATGCAGTGGAGCCATTCAGTCCTAGGTCTTTATCCAAGAGAAATAAAAATATATATTGACAAGAAATCACCTACAAGAATGCTTACAGCAGGCTATTAGTAATAGCCCAAATAGGCAATAATGACAATGTTCAAAAACAAATCTCACAAGCGGTGGTATTATTTATATCTTCATCCAAAGAAAAGTCTCCATAATACATTTTGAAAAGCATAAGTAACATGGACCGCTTTCAAGAAGATGAGCCTAAATGAGAACAAGAGATGCTGCACTGACAAGAGCGCAGAAGGTAGGATTCTGCCTCCGTCAGGTGTTAGGACGAGCTAACGTGGTCTTTGTGGTTCCAGAGACGAACCAGACTGCTCACTGGGGATGCATTGGTTAAATGGAAGCATGGGGAGCTTCGGGATGGAAATGAGCTATGTCTTGAGAAGGCTTGTTGGTGAACTATTTGTCAAAATTCTTCCAATCATAGACTTATTTCTGGGCATTTCACTCAACCAACAATTGTAAGTTCTTTTTGCATAGAGATATTGTCTCTTACTTTCCTTCTGTAATTCCAAAGAGGACCAGAACTCTTAGGATATACTGTGTAAGTTACTGTGTCCATGATTAAAGAGGATGTATAAGGTCGAACCTGCTCACTGTATTGGACTCCACAGAGAGATGATTCCATTTCTCCAAGGCTTTTCTCCATGATGCCAGACTTCTTAGTACTGTCGGTTCCCAAGATCCTCCTAGCTTTAGATATGCCATTGAGTGTCCTGAGAATCAAATTTAAAGGGGATAGATATAATTATGCTAATTTAAATAAGCATAAACCTCATTAAAGGGCACATAAGAGCAGTACAATCTGTAGGAGGGTGCAGATATGCAAATCACACAGGGTGACACTACCACAGGGGATTATCTCAAAATGGCCTACTTATAAAATTTTTATGCAGTGTTTCAGTAGAAATGTATTATTCTTGTATAAAAATATCCTTGTAGTTAAACAAGGAACCTTTTCCATAAGCCCATTTTATATGTATGCATATAGCTGGGTGGCTAAATGCATAGGCTAATTACTTTGTTAACCTTCTAATCCACTCCTGTCAGAACTGCCATTGTTAGCCAATTACATGTACACTCCAAACCACATGTTTTGTGTGCATATGCTAGAAGTCTGAACTATTCTTTCATTGTTGCTGGTGTTGTTATAGTCATTGCCTTTGTCACATTTTCTGGTATTTTAATTGCAATATCCGGGTACTTATTATTTGTGAACCTCTATCAATGACATGTTGAGTATGCAGTTGCAATGAAAAGAAAAGAAGGGAAAAAAGTGTTCATCTCACTCTGTTACTATCGGTTGCTATGAGTCAGCATCGACTCAGTAGCAGACTGGAGTCACTAATGATGTAATTCAAGGTAGAAAAATTTTACCAAACAATTATGTTGTTAATATACATACAGCCTACAAAACATTACAGTTAAGTGATTTACTATCTCCATCATGTATTATATCATTATTTAAATTGATAGTAAACTCTACAAAGCAGTCTGTATAATCGAGTACAAGAGGAGGGCTATAGAGGGTGGGCACCACACCATGAGTTACTGTGTGGGTGGCACCCACTCCAGTGATGTCACTGCTTGAACGTTCATGATGAATTACTTTTATTTTGATTATTGACAAAGTAATTGGAATTCTTGAGGAATAATTAAACTTATAGGAAATTTACGGTTGGTCAAGAGGTCAACATTTATAATGTGAAATTATAATGGTTTCCCAAAATGACCTACTCCAGGATTAAAAGTGATTATACTACTTATAATGATGAGATAAATGAATCCCTAAGCAACCAGAAATGATGAGATACTTTGGTGTGAGTCGTATATCCATAGGCATGTTCAAAGGACACGTTCAAGTTGTATTCTAGTTTACATTAGTTTAATGCCTTCAAAGGCTTGATATTCAAGTATCATATTCTTCTTTAGTCAGGAAGTAATTCTATTCTTGATGGGGTTTATTGTGAAAAATCTAATAGAACATTCCATCAGTGTGAATGGCCCAAGATAAATGTCAAATTTTTATTACTCGAATATTGATGACATGTCCTATGAATTGTTTATCATGGGGATCAAGAACACCTTGATTATTTATAGTAATTTTCATTTTACTTTTTAAAGGACCTTTACACACCCATTATGTCATAACCTTATGCATTAAATAAGAAAACTATAAAAACATCAATCTTATTTATGAAGAAATTGAGATGTAAAGGTTGTCTGAGCTTCTAAAGTTACAGAACTACTTGATGATAAAAATCAGGACTAAGAGTTGACTGTTTAATATTCCCTATTATGAGTTCTTCTCCACATTGTATAGGAAGTGACATTCCCATGCCAATAATAATTTTTCTAATATCATTCGTGCTGTAAACAAAATTAGCTATCTTCATTAAATATGTTCTTTATTTACTTTTTGTTTAAGGCAATTTTAATGTTAACAAAATCTTCAAAATATTTTCATTGGGTTATTTTACCTGATCTTCTTTTTTATAATCATGATAATCATAAGAATAAAAGAGTCATAAAAGATACAGCATATCCTAACCGCTGTCTATATCTCCAGCTTCATTTCTTCTTATTAAATGCTTTAATGCCATAGTCTTACAAGCAAGGAGTTCTTAGTGTTTTGTTCATTGCTGTTGATTAATTTTGACTCAGGGTGATTCATAGGCTCCAGAGCAGAACTATTCCTTAGGATTGTCTAGACTATAATCTTAAAGACAACAGATTACAGGTATTTTTTAAATCACAGTTCTTCTGGATAGTTTCAAATTGCCAACTTGTAGGATAGCGGTCAAGTGAAAGCTATTTGCACAACCTAATTTTTAGGACAATCTCCATGCTATTTCCAAATAATATGCTTTCATGCCTGTTTGTCCTGTGTCGGATGCATCACAATACTCCGCCCAACTGTTTTCACATAACTAGTTCCTGCTCTATCCACGAGGAGAGCCACGACCCCCAAATCTATAATAATTGCAAACTGTGATATGACAAAACAAGTTAACAGAGAAAGGCAAGGAATGCTTTAAAGAACCACATGGTAATAGGAGATGTCAAGATATTTTCTGAAATAATTAGATTAAAAGAACAATTAGATACCTGAGTGATAGACACTTACTCAACTTGAGGAATTGACTATCCACTTTTCATGATCTAAGTTAAATTGTTGTTGTTGTTCGGTGTCACATACAATAGAACACAAAACTGCCCAATCTTACATCACTTTCACAGTAATCCCTGTTTGAACCCATTGCTGCAATCACTACAACCACCTGGTCTAATGAGGACCTACCTCTTTGACATTGACCCTCTATTTAATGAGTATGGTGTATTTTTCTGCCCAATGTATATGAGAGGAGGTCTTAACAGTCCTTACTACTAAGGAGAATTCTGAATTTACTTCTTCCAAGATTTCACTCACTCACTGCCATCAAGCTGATGCCAACTCGTGGTGACACTATAGGACAGGGTAGAGCTGCCCCTGTGAATGTCTGAGACAGTAACTTTTTATGGGAGTAGAAAATCCCATGCTTCTGTCACAGAGGGACTGGTGACCTTGAAGTTAGCAGCCCAACTCCTAACCAATAAGCCCTCTTCCCAGCCGGATCTGTTCATTCCTCTGGTCGTTGGAGATATATTCGATATTCATTACCAGCACGATTCTTAGCCATCAATTATTCTGTGGTCTTCTTTGTTCACTTTCTAGGTTTTGCATGCATCAAAGTGATTCAAAAGTATCATGACTTGGGTGAGACTCAACATAATTATTATGCTCATAATTCTGTCTGATGTTTTTGTTTTTTAACATTACAAAGAGGTATTTTGCAGAATAGTTTCCCAGTGCAAAGCATTGCTTGATTTTTTGGCTGTTGTACTGATTATAGATTCAAATAAAAAGAAATCTTTGACAACTTCAATATTTTCTCCATTTATCATGAAGTTTTCTCTTGGTTCAGTGCTAAAGACTTTTGTTTTTTTACGCTAAAGTGCAATCCATACTGAGGCTATAATCTTTGGTCATCATCAGTAAGCGCTTCAAGTCCTCTCTACTTTCAGCAAGCAAGGTTGTGCTACCCGAATACAGTATTAGAGATTGTTAATGAGTCTGCCTCCAATTCTTCATGGACTCCAATATCTATTTGTCTGTGTACAGGTTCTGTGTGATCCCAATGAAGTGTGCTGGAATTCCTATATTTCTTAATTGTATCCGTAATTTGTTGTGTTTCACACAGTTGAAATAATTTGCAGAATCAACAAAATACAGATAAATGTACGTTTGCTCTTCTTTTCTTTCAGCAAGGTGAACTTGGCACGAGCAATATCTTTGACTCTAAGCCCTCTTCTGAATCTGGCTTGAATTTTCGGCACCTCCCTTTTGATGTACTGCTGCAAGAACTTTTGAGTTATCATCAATAAAATGTTACTTGCATGTAATATTAATGATATTGATAGATAACTTCCGAGTACAAATATGGCTATTTTCTAGCCGGTGAAGCAGGCAATTCTTCGCCAAATTGTAGCACAGTGTTGCCTCTGTTTGTTGGGATGTATCCGCTCATATTTGGTCAATTCTTAGAGCCTTATTTCAGCCAATGCCTTCAGCGCAACTTGGCATCATTCAATATTTTTCCCATGAAACCTTTCAGTCTTACAAGGTAAGGCTTGAAGCGTTTCCTTCTTCCACCCTGAGAAAGGCTGAGTGTGTTCTTCCCTGAGGGTTTCTGTCCCTGTCTTCGCACATTTCATTGTAATACTTTACAATGCCACGAGTATTTTCTACTCAGCTATTTTACTGCCTAATGTCTCCATTTAAAAGGTTATTTTTAAATTTTAAAATTAAAATATGTTCAACAGCAGTTTTCCGAGGCTCTTCTGACATCCAATGTGCCTTTTGCTTTGTTTTTATTTCGTTCTTTTCTTTAGAGTTCCATTCTGCTCTCTTCGTGTACAATAATCTTGATGTCATCTCATACATCATTTGGCCTTTTGTGTTCATTGTGCAAAATACGTTCCTGAGATGGTCCCTAAATTCAAGGAAAACCTACGCAAGGTCATATTTTGACTCTCATGGACTTGTTTTAATTTTCTTCAGCTTCAATCAATGCATTTAATTACTTGTTTCATTAATTTTGGATGGTGGAAATTGATAAAAAATAAAATCTTCAATTACATTACTTTGGGCATTAATGGTTGTGCATAAATTTTAACAACAGTCATATTCAGCAGTGTTTTGTATAGGCATATGGATAGTACCTTATTGCTGCTTGTGTTTTTATTCTGGATGGAACTTGAAATTTTGTTTTTGACAATGAATACAACAGTATTCATCTTCCATTTGCCATTACCTGAACTGTACACCTTGTGACTATTGGATTGAATATGCCCAATAACAATTCATTTCAGTTCACTAATGCCTAGGATATTGATCTTCAAATGTTCCATTTTATTTTTCAATTTTCACAGATTCATAATCTGTATTTTGCATATTCTGATTGCTAACAAATATTTGCTGCTCTTTGTTCTCAAATTGATTCACACCATTCGAGCAAATAAAGATTCTGAACGTTGTTCTCTATGTTTTCAATGATGGAGACATTACATTTAAGGGGCAGTCTTGCCTCTGCTGTACTTTGAGTGCCTTCCGGCCTGAGGGACTCTGCTTCTGTCCATTGCATCTGACAGTGCTCTGCTGTTGGTCATCAAGTTTCCACTGACCAGTTACTTCCGCTCCTTCTGTCTCAACCTAGAAGCTCTGCTGCAACCTGTTCACCAGACTTGACTCAGTGGGATTTACAGTACCAGTAGAATAGGTTTTGTCATACTCTGGTGGCTTGCATGTTTCTATACTTGTAGCCCTGCCACCAGTATTGCAGATAAAGGAAGGGTTACTCACAGTGGACAGAAGGACAACTTTAGAATACAAGCTTGGCAATCTACTTATAAACATGTTAATTATCACAAAAGAGTATCACCCAAGGTGGCATTGGAAGATCAACTCCTAGGCTGGAAGAAATGCACAATATCGATAGTGATGGATTACAGTATGATATTAATTGCAAAGATGAGGCAAAACCAAGAAAACGCTCGTTCTGGGGGACATGGGATTGATGTGAGTATGAGCTAATGCAGCAGCCACTCAGAACAACAATAGATGCAGAAAGGATGGCCACAGTGTTCTCTTTGTTCCTCTACTGATCCCCAGAATGCAATCCAATGTTTGAGCCATGGAAAAAGAGACCTCCAGAAAGGTTGTCAACTCCTTGGTCAGGCTCTTATAGGAAGCATACGCAAACTGCTCGATAGCACCAATCGTTTTGTCTTTTCCTAGTCCTTCATTTCTTGTATGGCATTTTCTCAATCTCACCTCCCTTCTAACTCTCTAAACATCAATAATGAGTAAAGGAAATAACAGGTAAAATGAGCCATTGTGCCCCCACCCTGCCCCAAAGTGAAAGGCATTACAAACTACAAAGAGAGTCCAATCAAAAAGAACTTAAAAGCTTCTCCCTCTTCTTGCCCTAGCTCAGAAGAAATGTAATGGCCCATACCTCATTTTATGGCTGTAATATTCAGTCATAAGGTATAAAGATTGACTGTTGTTTTTGAATTATAATGCCAGCGAAGAATATTGAAAATATCATGTATTGCCACAAGAACTAGCAAATCGTAATTGGAAGAAGTACAGCCAGAACCCAGAATACCCCCTAGAACAAGGGTGATTTCTCTTGTGTACTTTGGACATGTTATCAGGAAAGACTAATTTCTGTAAAAGTAATTAGGCTTGGTATACTGGAGGGGCAGTGAAAACGAGGAAAGCCATTGACAAGATGCATTCTCTTGAACATAAGAGGAGCTGTGAGGATGGCACAGGATAGGGCCTTGTTCCATTCTGTTGTACACAGCATCGCTTGGAGTCAGGGTCAATGCGACCTCAGGGAACAACCGCATTCTCAGTCATCACATCAGACCGTGACTTTAGCCCAGAAGAGAGTGAGCATTGTGATATTTAGAAGGGAATGTTTGAGAAGTTTTCTAGACCCTTAGCAGATCAAGGAAGTGTGGAGAGCTGCCCTGTTCCAGTCTGTGGGGGTCTGTAGACATGCCGCAAAGATTATCCCCACCACTGTGCACTGATTTCTGCTGTTAGAAATATGCTTCCCATGTCAGCATGCATAGAAAGTCATTTGTATTGTTACTTTAAAAATTCCTGGTCGCACATTGGGAGATTCCATTAGGAAATTTGACATGAATTCTAGTCGTCAGCAATTTAAGGAACACCATGCTTTTTCCTGGGGAGATTCCAACACAGGTGATCTGAAAACTTCATTTTGAAAAATCGCAGGTTAGAGAATTGGGTTTATTGTTTTGCATATAAATTATTTTCATTGTATTTTATCATAGAGCTTGACATGTTCCCCGAGGAAATATATAGGCATGAAGTGAGCAACATGTGTTCTGAGCTACTTTAATTAAAAGAGTGGCACGCATATTCCAGTGCTATTAACAACAGCAAAATTGATTTGCTTTTCTGGATAATTGAATATGGTAAACCATCCGGGCTTAGCTCATCAAGCCTGTCTCATCCTCATTTGATAGATATTGGAATGTATTGTGGATTCCTCTTCAGCGAGAAAATGGGATCCATATTTTCTTTTACTTTCATCCTTTTTTTCTTTCTATCTTTTTAATGTCAGCATAATGTTTTTAAAAAAATAATTTTGGGGGGGGGGCTCTTAACAGCTCTTACCACAATCCATCCGGTTGCGGCACGAGGAAGGTTGAGAACCACTGAGATAGACCGAGATATTGGAATGTATTGTGGATTCCTCTTCAGCGAGAAAATGGGATCCATATTTTCTTTTACTTTCATCCTTTTTTTCTTTCTATCTTTTTAAT
>NW_022103899.1:47370527-47381838 GCF_000313985.2 Echinops telfairi | reverse complement strand
CTTTCATCCTTTTTTTCTTTCTATCTTTTTAATGTCAGCATAATGTTTTTAAAAAAATAATTTTTGGGGGGGGGGATCTTACAGCTCTTACCACAATCCATCCAACCATCCATTGTGTCGAGCACATTAGTACACGTTGCCATCATTATTTTCAAATCATTCTCTTTCTTCTTCTTCCCTTCTCATCTTGAACATCACACACAAAAATTGGCACACAATAGGTGCAAAAGAAAATATATGACTTATTGAACTATGTGGACATCAATCTTTTCCAAAAAGGAAAATACTTATTTGATGATGGTGGACGCAGGCATATGACAGAAACAGTTCCAAGCATGCCTCATTTCTTGAACTGAGCACCTCCTTCCCCAAATACATATTATAAAATGACACATACAAAACATTTTAAGGAGGAATCAAATACAAAAGGCAGGCCACTTTGCTTTTGAAGTCACTGTCGTTCCCAGACAGCCATTTATGCTTTTGCTCCTGTTCCAGGAACGATGACTTAAAGATGCCTGACTGGACAATATCATTAACCGGACCTTCCTGGTACTCTCGATGATGTCCACCTGAGCTCTCTACCATCTGTGTCTACTTATTTTTTCCTCCCATGAAAGAAACCCAGATAGCATCATAATTAAAGTACTCAACTGGTACCCCAAAGTTTGATGGTTCAAACCCAACAGCCACTCGATGGGCGGATGAGGGGGCAGCCTACTTCTGTAAAGACTTACAGCCTTGGAAGCATGTTCTGTAGTTACTGGTTTGATGACGATATAGAATAAAGAAGAAAAGAAAAGCAGAGCCCCCCGATTAAGACTCCCCAAGTCATTTGATATAAGGAAAAGTGACCTGATGCAAAGTACGAAGTGTGGTGACCAGCATCTGAGGTGACAATGATCACACCGCTTGGCCTTCACATTTCTCTGTTGTCTCCTCACGTGTTAAATCCTTGCTGGTTTGAGTTACCCAAAGACAATGAAGAAGTGATGATGTGTGATTTCATTGGTCCTAAATCTCTACCTTCCTATTTCTTGGATCACTCATCCTAAAGGAAGCCAGTGACCCTCCTGTGAAGGTCCTCAGGCAGTACTATGGAAATGTCCTTGAGAGAGAAGCAGTTCTCCTGACAATGGGCAGCACCAACCAGCCAATCTTTCCAGGGAGCCAAGCAGGATGGCAGCTGATCCTTTGAGTCTAATCAGGTGAGGGAGCCGATGAGAAAGGTGATTCTACAGATCTCATCAGGTAAAGGAACCAGTGTAGAGACCAGACGCACTTGGACATTTAGTGTGGGAAGCCAAGCAATGCCAAGAGATGCCTGGGAGTACCAGAGCCTGGAGACCAGAGAGGGTCTTCTCCCAAAGCCTCCTGACTGTGGGGACAATCTGAATCTGGACTCCTCACCCCTAAAACTGCTGGACAATTTTTTTTCACACTTGTAAATTTTTACATTAACCCCAGGCTCGGAGTACAGCCACAAAGGAGCAAAACAGGCAGGGAGAAAATGCAGGTTCCCACATGAAGTGAGGAGCATTGTCTCAGAGTTGATAACTATTTAATAGTATCTCCAATTCTAAATGTTCACAAACTTTTCTCTCTGCCCCTTGCCACGGGATATTCTATCCATCCGACACTTTACTAAAAATGAGACACGCATGGATGTGTTCTTCCCAAAGTGTGCAAGAGTCTGGCACTATAGACAGTAGGGTGGAAAGATATGGAGGAAGAACCACACCCAGAGCTAAGGGTGAAAAGCCTGGAGCTGGTGAGAGCCGACGTTCAAGGTGCTCTGGGTGCTGCGCTGGAGCAAGCAGGAGCCCCTCCTTCTCCTATCAAAGCAGCAGAGGGTAACCCAGTACATCAGAGGGAAAGGGGAGCCCGCTCCTATGGGTTTTGTGAAAGGAAACTTCTAGAAGGTAAGGCTGCAAGCCCATCTTCAGAGTAGCCTAATCAGGGATCGCCACAAAGAGCAGAAGGTGTGAATATTGTGGAAAGACAGGCTCTGGTCTTCTGTAGCCTTGAAGGAAACATTTTTTCTTTTGAGAAGAAGCTCCTAGGAATGATGGGCTCACTTTGATAGTGAATCTAAATGGCCGTTTCCCGCATGAAGCAGCAGCAGCTCTTTCACTTCCCTTTCCCCTCATCTTCTAGCCCAGGACAGCCAGTAAGTGGTGGAGCTTAGAGAGACTTAGGGGAGCATAACTCTGCATATCAATAAGACCCTTGATCCTTCTCAGCACAGGCAAGTGAATTGGGGCCCTCTCCCAGCTCCATGAGAGACAAGGGCCTATTATGAGCATGCACTTTTTAACCTCCTGTTCTGTGGAGACAGCATGCTGTCATAATTCCATTAGTTAATGAATACTTTAAGACTTTGTCCATCGTGAAAATACATTTAAAAATTGGTCAATCAATTATCTCTCCCGTTAATATTTCCTTCAGTTTTTCAAGTATCCCTTCTCATTTAAGTGAGGCCGTACGGGAAAGATCTGACTAATTCTTGAATTTAAAAATGCTTATCTGATTATGTAGATAGGATGAGGAGGGAAAGAAGAATTTTCCAGTCTCCCCCGCAACCTTGGCCAAGCTTCCACGCCAGCGTCCCTTTCCAGGGTCCTGAACATGGTAGTCTGGGGCAGAGATAGCAGGGGTGGGTAACATGTGTCCCGTTCCCCACCTTTTCCCCTTGTAGGCGCATCCTTGTCCACCCCTACTCAGCTTCAGAACCCTTCATGATCCAGAAAACCAGGCAAACACTATCAGGAAATCAGCTTCCAGATGTAGAAGTCATTTGCCAACTCCCATCTAATAAAAAGAAAGCCCAAGTTAAACCCTTTATACCAGCACCTAGTTGTGATTTGAAGCTGATGGCTTATCTTCTCTGGGCCTGCATTTCTTATTATAAAACAGAGAGATTTCATCGTATTTATTGGACATGTGGAGAAAATAATGACAACACAATAATTGCATTTTGCATAGGGGATTACACATTGGACTGCTAAGTGCCAGGTCAACAGTTCAAAACCACCAGCCTGGTGGGCTGAAAAGGAGGATTTCTACTCCTGCAAATAGTGACAGTCTCAAAATCCCACAGGGACTCTTCTATTCTGTCCTATAGGTCACTGTGTGTTGGATTCAAGTCGTTAGCGATGAGTTGACTTTTGAGTTTTTGAAATTCTTCCCTGAAAACCACGGTGATCTGTTTGAATGCAGTAGCAGGACAAACTGGTTGATTGACCTCATGAGAAGATGGGGTGAATATAAAATGAGTAGACCCTTCATGGTAGTATAGAGATAGGTTTTAAAGAAAAGTATTGATTCAACACAGTTTTCATCCGATCCGATGATTTTACACTTGTGATGCTGGTAGGCACTGAGTTGGTTTTGAGTCACAGAGACTGTGTACAACAGAATGGAACACTGCCGGGGTCCTCACCATGGTTGTGCTGTTTGAGCCCACGGCTGCAGCCACTGTGTCCACCCGCTTATCAAGCGCCTTCTTCTTCTTCATTTCACTTCCTCTACTAAGCCTGACACCCTTGCTCAGTGATTGGCCTCTCCTGACAACCTATCCGAAGTAAATGAGACTAACTCTCTCCATCCTTGCCTCTAAGGAAGATTCTGGCTGTATTTCTTCCAAGACAGGAATTTTGTTCCTTTGGCAGCCCACTGACTTTCAATAATCCTCCCCAGCACCCTCCCTCAAATAGATTGACTCCTCTTTGGTCTTCTTTAGTTTACGTTCCACCTGCACTTGCATTTGAGCAGATGGAAATCACTCTGGCTCGAGTCAGGAGCAACTTTGTCTGCCAAGTGACATCCTTGCTTTCCAATGCTTTAAAGAAGTCTTGTGAAGCAGATTCACCCAATGTCTTGTGTCATCTGATCTCTTGACAGCTGATGTTGGGCGCTGTGAAGTCAGCCTCAACCAATAGCGACCCCATGTACAAGAAAAGATGCCCATTCTCCACTGTCAACGTTTCACAAGTAAAACCAGCCACAAGTTCATCTCGTGTCAAATGTCTCCAGAATGGAACTCAGAACATGGGAATCATCATCCATCAATTTCTGTTCTGCTGTGTATAAAACAACACGCTTAGCCAATGTTGTTCCCGTGGATTATGGATTCATCAGGAAAACCACAAAGTCAGTTCTGGGCCAAAAACACACGTTCCTCCAGAATCGGGGCTGCGTGGACAGTGCAGGCAGTGCGGGCACAATTACAAGTATCCCTACTGTACTGGAGGCAAGGAGAAACTATGTGGTTTCCAGTAATTTTAAAACTACCATATTTATACATGCTTATTGGCTGACACCCAAATGTCTGTCCAAAGCCCAGAAAGCAATTCTAGGAAGCCAAGAAATAAAGGAAAATTAGAGAATGAAATTTGCAGCATTCAGTCACAAACATATAGCATGAAATTTGAATCTCAACCTCTTGAAATCCTTGTCTTTTATTTTTCCTTTGGAGGCAGCGATGTCTGAGTCGAAAGAATATGTGTATTCACATAATATTATATATATATATGTGTGTGTGTTTCACAGAATTCTATAAGTGTGTTTGTATGTATTTCCACAACATACACAGTTCTGTGTCACACACATACACATACACATATCTATATAAAAACGTGAGTGTCTGTGTGCTGAATGCCTCTTGATTTAGTGACAGGTCTCAAACACATTGACTCTTATAATCTAGGGGGATTTCCAATGAGTTCTTTTTCATTTTTAAGCCCCAGAGTTCTGTTTCATCATCATCATATTAGAGCATTTCAAGGAGACATAAGCTACCTCAGAGGAGCGTTTATAACTGGACATTTTCACAAACACACACACACACACATTCTCTTTCTTTGTCTCCCTGTTTCCCTTTTGCTTTTTTGACTTCCGTTGCTAAGAAATTGAAGAGAGATAGCAGGATCCCTGAGTACATCTAGGTGATGAACAATGAAATCCATGCTCAATGAAAATGCGTAAAATCATATTTCAAAATTTAACCCTTTCATCATCCATGGTACATACAGTAGTACCCTCCTTCCTCCATGTTCTGCCTCTGGGATGCTCTTTGCTCAGGTGTAGTGTGTGGTGTCATCTGAAGAGGAAGGGCTGTGTGCACTGACTGTGTGCACTGACCATGTGCACTGACTGTGTGCATTGACAGGCCTTATCATAAGTACTCATGCCAGCAGGATGTCCCTCAGGACATCTGTGTTCAAGAATTATATCCACATTCACATTACCTCAAAAGAATTTTTTCAGTTAATTTAAAATGCATTCTATTACTGAAAACACATGGTTTCCATAAAAAATTCAAAGCAGAAAGCATTTGGGTCCATAAAGAGTTAAATTGGATGAGGTCCTTTTACTGTTGTTTTGTTTTGGTTCACCTTTCTTCAATCTAGTCTCTCTTTCTCACCAGGTGTCTTCTATAGCCACACTTGGGAATGCCACAGATCATGTTTGTTGGTTTGCATGGAGCCCTGGGGAAAAATAAGATCCAGACAATGGTAACACTTAAAAAAAATGGAACTCTCCCCTTTGAAGGTAGGTTTGGGTTAGACTTAGAGATAGGTTGATAACATATTTGAAATGTTGTTTCATAGAACCAATATTCCTTGCCTCATTCTGTTATCAGAGGTCATCACATGTATGTAGTATACCGTATGTGAGGGAGCTTCCAAAAGTGCATGGGAAATTCCATTTTCTTTTCATTCCATTTTCCAGGAACTTTTTGATGGTTTCTCATATATATGTGTGTATACCGTATGTGAGGGAGCTTCCAAAAGTGCATGGGAAATTCCATTTTCTTTTCATTCCATTTTCCAGGAACTTTTTGATGGTTTCTCATATATATGTGTGTATACCGTATGTGAGGGAGCTTCCAAAAGTGCATGGGAAATTCCATTTTCTTTTCATTCCATTTTCCAGGAACTTTTTGATGGTTTCTCATATATATGTGTGTGTATATATATATACACAAATTATCAGGAGAGACCAGTCCCTGGAGATGGACATAATGCTTGGGTAAGTAAAGGGGAAGCCAAAAGAGGAAGACCCTCAAGGAGATGGATGGACACAGCAGCTGCCTCAATGATCTCAGTCATAAAAACAGCTGTGAGGCTGGTACAGGACCCAGTGGTGTTTTGCTCTGTTGCGCATCGGATCACATAGAATCAGAACTGACACAGTAGCATCTAACAAAAACGCATGCATAGGTGTTATGCTAAAAAAAAAAAAGGAACCCTGGTGGGCTATGCATTGAACTGCTGAGCCCAAGGTCAAAGTGTGCACTGATTGTTTGCACTGGGAGAGCAGAGCTTATCCCACCAATCCCAGCAGGAGACCGCTTAAGACATCTGTGTCCAACTAATTGTATCAAAAGCCATTCATGTCCACTAGCCACCCTATTATAGTAATATAAGGTTATCTGGTCCCTTATACATTTTAACTCTTAGAAACCCACAGGGGAAGTTGTAGTCTGTCTTATAGGGTCACAGAATAGGAATCAACTCAATGGCAGTGAATTGAGTTTGATGAAGAAAACAAAACAAAGCTATTGTCATTAGCTCTATTCCGACTTGTTGGACCTTATTGCAAAGAGGAGAACAGCTTCACAGGATTACTATGGTTGTAATCTTCATGGAAGCAAACTGTCACCTCCTTCTGTGATAGAGTATCTAGTGGGTTTGTGTTCAAACCACTGACCTTTTGACTAGCAGTTGAGGACTTAACAACTTTAGTGTTGTCTAAACTGAGTGAATCATATATAATGCAATGAAATAGAGATGTCATGTAGCCATCAATAGACACAAATGAAGAGTCAAATGATAACATGACAATTTCATAAGAAAACTGCCATTGTATTATGCCTACAGCTAATGGCACTTACTCGATAAAGTTATGATGACTGATTTCTGTTCCTTGGTTGTTGCCATAGATGAGGACCATAGTCACCAACGTGGTGAAAGCCAAGGACGACTGACCATAATGAAACATCTTGGTCATAGTTACCTTTTACCTGAAAATAATGGTAACATAAGATACCTTGTCCCCTAAAATATCTGAGAAGATATTTGTTTACCCAACATTTGCTACAATGGGTTTTAAAATTATGGGAAGATTATTGCAGATTGGACTAATCCGCTTCACTTCTGACAAGCACCAAAGTGATTCTGATATGGACAGTCTTTGAAGGTCAACTCGCAAAGTCTACCTCCTTTGAATGTTTCCTGGAGAAAAGTTCTGTTAGCTTTGAAAGCTCAGTTTTCTAGGCTGTTTCCTTGCTGCTTCCCTATCAGCACGGTCCAATTACCCCACAAGGATGGAACTCCATGGAAACACATCCAAAAATAAATGAGAAAGGACAGAGTATAAAATACTCCTCTGAAGACTATGCCCAGTTTTCTTTTGGTCTGCCATCTGATATCTTTTAGATCTTGTGCTTTTTTAAGATCTCTAAATTAGCATTTTTTTAAATAAAACGTTTCAAAGCATTTTGATTTTATGGAGCCCTGAAATATAAAACTTGAAAAAAAATGCTCTCATTGTTTCTAAGTATCAAAGAACTGGAAAATTGTCTTGATTCTATCTAAATGTTTAAATTCATCTCTATTTCCCAATGTTCTTTGGCAGTTGGACTAGGTGATTTTTCTGCAAAGTCTATGAAGAAAGACGTTTTTCTGCTTATTTTTCAAATATTGTACTGCACATGTGAAAGTTTTCAGACTTACCTTTCTATTGTGATATTTCAGTAAGTATATAAAATAGGAACACTTTTCCACCAGTAGGGTGGAGGTGGTAGTAACTGACATTTCTGGACATACACAGTACAATGTAAATCAATTTTTATGTGCTTTCTCAAGTTCTTACGACACAAACTCATAAGGAAAGGAAAGCTGTATCGTGATTTACAGATGAGGAAACTGCGGCTTATGGAACTTAAGTAACTTGGCAATGATCATAGAGATATAAATGGCATAGCGGAGACATGCGGAGACATGCATCTCGGGCCATTTGCTTCAATGGCCATGGTTTTAACCACACTGTGGTCTCACAGTCAAAAAACTGGTGACATAATAATAGATCTGTCTGCCACCAGCTCGGTCCTTTGATTTTTCTTTCATTTGACCCAGTTTAATTCTTGAATCATATTAAGAAGAGTTGTGCCATCACTGCCACAATCAAATTAAGAACCTGTTTTTTGCGTATTCATTGTTGTTAGTTCTCTGTTTCCCCAAACCTCCCCACTCGTGTCCCTAGGTAATTATTAATCCAGCTACTTTCTCTAAAGATTTACCTATCCTGGATTTCACATACAGAAATAAAAAACAAACAAACAAAGCCCAACGTTGATTAAACAAAACAGAGAAAAGCATTAATCAAAAACAAACAGAAAACATTAAAAACAGAAACAACTTTAAAATGGGTCAACAGGGAACTCAAGTGACTGGTATGGTATAGAAGCACCGTATGACCCAGCAAAACTTTTGCTGGGCATGTACCCCAAAGAAGCAAAAGACAGAACACAAACCCACATAGGCTTTTCAAGTTCACTGCTGTGCGGTTCACAATAGCAAGAAGTTAGAAACAGCCCAAATGCCACCAGTAGAAGAATGGACAATGCATTTCTGATATCCGCACCCAATGGAATATTATACATCCCTAAAAAGAGCAATGAAACCATGAAGCACCTCATGACATGGATGGGCCTGGAAATCATTATGTTTAGTTAGTCAATCATGAAAATCTCTTGATTTCTATCTGAACAAAATAGGCACATGGGTCATATTTCTATACGGTCCATGGGGACCTCAGGGGCCTTTATATCAAAATATTGATATCACTAAGTCAAATAAGCACAATGATGTCCTGCTTAATTAAGGATAAGGAAATGTATGTCTCCACTTCCTTTTCTATTAAATTAGAATTATATGAGGTATTATATATTTTTCCATCTTCCCAATGTAAAGGGACTGTCAGAATTATTCATTATCCTATATCCTATTCTCCTGGTGCAATTATCTTTCTTCTAATGTTATTCAATCTAGTTTTTTTTAACCTCCCTGTGCTGGCTGTCTTCATTTCTCTGAAATTATTTTTTTGCAAATTTGGATATATAAATATGCATACAAGGAGTCCTGGCAGCATAGGCATTTAAACATTGGCCCCATAACTACAAAGTTCTTGGTTGAAACCCAGCAGCCACTTTTTAAGAGAAAGTTGAAACTGCCTAAGTCTGTCAAGATGAGGCTCAGAAATCCAAAGGAGCTGTTCTACTTTGTCTCATAAGGTGGTTACAATCCGCTTGACCTGGCGGGTGGCTTTTTAGCTCTGTGTACACAGGGGCATATGTGTGTGTGTGTAATTTTCACAGAAAGATAATTATATGGCAGATCAGGTCCATGTTTGCAATATGCACCACAAATACTGTCACTCAGATATGTGCTTGGACGTTCTCAGGGAGATGTGCTAGATCCTTGCAACATAATGGACAAACAAAGCTATGCGCCAGCATGTGAACAAGGGACACTTACTCCCATCCATGTCAGGGTTCCTCAATGTCACTAAGAACAGGTGCTGTTGGGCAGAATTTGGAATTGGTGAATGATTGCCAAGTGACTGTGTTTTCTCGTCCGTGTATCAAAAAGTGCAGTGGAGGTGGCAATACTGAAAGAGAGATCTTTCAACCTTGTTCTTATCAATTACTTTCTCATCACTGGCTGTCACAGGGATGATGAGACTGTGTGAGGATGGTCAGATCTCTGGGCACATTAGGATTTTATCAGGGTGACGATAAAGAAAAGCCTCACTCTGTATTTCTGAAGATTTCTTTTCTTCTTTTCTCCCTTGTAGCTTATGTGTACCTTTCCAAATTGAGCCGTGGCATTTTATGCTTCAGAGAGTAAGACAGTCCTGCTATCCGGATGGTTTCATTTTGTTTCATTTCGTATAAATTGAACCAAGTGTTACAATATCTTGAAGAATACTCTTTTTTAATCCGAATGTTAGGTTTTTACCTCCATCCCAGTTCAAGGGCGATGCCTGGAGCCTACAGATTATATGAAATGAAAATAACGCCTGGCTTAGTTTCTTCTGCTCTGAGTTTGTAGCTTGGAAGGTACTCAACTGAATTTTACTCAATGCAATAACCAATTACATTATAAACTTTTGAATAGTAAAGGCTCCTAACAACGTCATTCCTGGCCTTAAAGACCCCTATACTCTAATCTAGCAAGTCTTTATTTTGAAGTCCTTTTTCAACATGACAGAATCTTGTGCTATGAGAAACATTTTTTTTTCCTTAAAAGGTTTCCATTTCATTGCTCCCGCCAATCTCTTGCTCACGCCCTTGACCTTGGCTGAACTTCCTCTTGACCTGAGGATTTTTCACTGCTTCATAATACCATGTCTCTCTCTCATCACTTGTTACACGGTCATCTCTGCATCTGCCCAGAAGGAGGCCACACGCTATCCGTAGACTGCAGTTGCTTGCTTGAATCAAACAGCACTCAGAGGCAGGCAGTTTGCAGATAAAGGTGGGCAGAGAGCAGAAAGAGTGCGCAGAACGCTTCTCTGAGGAGAATTCAAATCATGTCACTCAGTTCTCTCAGGAACACTGGAATCTTTGTTTCTGGTACGCCTTTTGCTTTATTTGCCTGGGGAGTGTGTTTCTTTTCTCTCTACTATGACCACAGTTCTCACTGCGCAGGCTCGTGGTATATCTATATTTTATCACAGGGGGAGAGTTTTCTTGATGCTAAAGGCAACCTGAAGCACAACAAAAATATCACATGCATTCGCAATGATTTGTGTGAAATGCTAAGAATCAAGGGATTGCTCTATGTTGGCTAGCACTGTAAAGTTCCAAACATGGTTGAGTAATACATAGTATTAACTAATAAATGTAGCAAGATGTGCATAAAGTATAAACCTCCTTTTCTGCTCCATCTGTGCACTTGTGCATGTGTAGGTTTGTGCCTCTGGGTCAGACCTGATGAGAGAGGAACAGGGCAGTGAGGAAATCCACAGTACAGCTACTGATTTGGGTCTCTGACCACTGTAACTTTTTTTAAGCTGGTTGTCTACCAAATGAGAACCGGATGGTGTAGTAGAATGAAAATTAGAGGAAGAATCACCAGAAGTGGATTTAAATCCTGCCTCTCTCCTGCCTCATCACTCTGGCAGAAGTCTTAAAATGTTTACATGTCTGTGAGGGTGGCCAAGGCCTCTCTGCCTCTGGACATGCCAAGGCTCAGAGAAGGGGATGGATTTAGGGGTAAGCAGTTATAAATAGCACTATGTT
>NW_022103899.1:47367919-47369665 GCF_000313985.2 Echinops telfairi | reverse complement strand
TGATTCTTTATAATTTTTTTCCCATGTCTTATACTCACCAATGTCTCCCTATACCCACTTTTCTGTTGTCCATCCCCCTGGGAGGAGGTTATAGGTAGATCATTGTGATCGGTCCTCCTTTTTTCCCTCACCTCCCCCTCCCCTCCTAGTATGGCTACTCTCAATATTGGTCCTGAGGGGTTAATAAGTAAACATTGCTAGGGAGAGAAGAAGAAAGAGAAGAGAGAGAGAAACAGAAAGAAGTGATCAACTTATGCTAACTGAGTCAAACCATGGTGTTTTCAAACACCATAGAGGTGTCTGAAAGCAGATCTATTAATAAGGAAGACCATGAAAGAATGGGCGCCGTTTGAATTCTGGTGTTGATGAAGAATATTGAATATACCATGAACTGCCAAAAGAATGAGAAAATCTGCCAGGGAGTAAATATGACCAGAATGCTCCCTTACTCTGGACATGTCGTCAGGCAGGAGCACTCCCTGGAAGGGGATCTCACAGTTGGTAACGTGCAGATCAACCAGAGCGATGAAGACCCTCCGTGAGATGTATTGACATGGTGAGTGAAACAATGGGCTCAAAGGTTGAACAAAGATGAAGATGAAGTCGGGCGGCGTTTTGTGATAAAGTCACTGTGAATAGGAAGGAGACACGGAAAAAGTGCAGATTCAATGTATTTAAGTTTTACATACCTTCAACAATCTGTGGGTGGAAATTTTTTCTCTTGTGATTGTTGAAGAAACTGAAATTAAGAAAGGCTCGGGGAAAATTATAAAGTGCAGGCTTCCAGATCATTCCCTGCCCCTGTGCCCCCTCTCAATAAGTTTTTCTTGGGTTTTCGAAGAAAAAACAACCAGAAAGAAAAGGTCTTTGCTTGGGTTCCAGTCAGAAACTGGAAACCCATTTGACGCTGTCTTTCAGGTTCTCTTTGTTTTTGTAGCCAGCTGTACTAGCTCCCCGCTGGAGATTGAGTGAACGCATTAAGCATGAAGGGCTCTTTGCGGAAGGTCCGGGAAGGTGTGCTCTCCTGTGCCATGGCGTGGTTGTGCAAGAGTGGAAGGGGCCTGCTAGAGGGCAGAAGCTTCACAAACCCTCTCCCATCTGACCCTAGACACATTTATAGATAAGGTGTGCCAGTATAGTCTTTTAAGCTCATAGGAAGATTTCTTCCCTGGGATTTTCAGAGATGCATTTCCCATGTGACCATTCTTTCTTCTTCTGTCTGCCTCAGCCCTGACGAATCACCATGTATCTTCGATCACATCAAGGAGAAAGTGGTCATGGTTGGGATGCATGCTCTCGCCAGTCTCTGATGTCCTCCATAGTTAACTTCGATGGCACTCATCTTTAGCCGTAGGAGCATATTACCTTTATGTGAACAAATCATACACATGAGTCTACATCACTTAGGTTTAAATTAAGGTACCTCACATATGTGTTTAGATAATAAGGATTTCTCTATGAGTGTCAGGAATCCAACAAGAGATCTTAGGCTACTTGTCTCCACAACCACGGATTTTTTTCAGAATCGGTGAAGTAGACAACAAACGGGCATGGCACCCTTATACTTTCAAAGCTGCAGCAGAGAGGAAGAGCGAGAACCATTTTTACCCTCTCCCTGAATGTATTAGCTAAGGGAGCATTTTATTCTATAAGGAGGGAAATATACTCTGTTCCTGCAGGGGCATCAATCATGTATCAAGAGTGGGTGTACACTCACTCTCCGACAAGTGCGCCAAAGCAAAACTC
>NW_022103899.1:47365969-47367171 GCF_000313985.2 Echinops telfairi | reverse complement strand
TGACAACATGCCCAGATGAAGTCTTCCCATCCTTGCCTCTAAGGAGCAGCCTGGCCATACTTCTTCCAAGACCTGGGGTTAGCGGTCCAGAATTATACCAGAGATTCCAAGAAGTGATGGTTGTTCTTATTGAGAAGCAGAAACCCTTTATTCTGCATCATTTAGGCCTGGGTGGCCTGGGGAGCAGGTCCATACATATTTAATTCAGTTGAAAATGACTTTCAATTGGCAGATGTTAGGATATTTGCTTCAGAACAGAGAAGAAGTATTAAAATATTCACTAAATATACCAATATGTTGAACCGTCTGTGGGATTTAACTATATTGTGTATTCTATTATGGAAATATGCATGGGGTATGTTAGGTGAGGAAAGCAAAGACACAAAACCATATGTACACACTGTGCTTACAACGATTTTAAAATGTGCAGTCAGAGGGTTTCAGAGAAATACCGTATGATCACGACGACGTGGTTAAGAGTCGGCATTTATGCTTTCAGAATAATGTGCAAATTTCTGTGCAGAAAATATTTATTATAAAAAGTCATGGTCCTAGCTCAGTCAGTCAAACCATTCAGCAGATGACAACCCTAGACAAGGATGGACCACGTGTAGTTCCTGCAGTCAAACACGGGAATCTTAATGTAGTTTATATCACCTGTAAGGGGTTTCCGCAGGTCCCAGTCACTGACAATTAAGTGACGCATGCAGGTGTATGGACTGAGAAAAATAGCCTCCTAAACTTTAAAATGAGTTTCCATAGACAAGCGTTACAGTGTCCATATTTAGGTTATATTGAGATCGCTGTTAAATCACACACTGCTGTTCAACTTTGAAATATTATTGATTAGGTAGACCATCCCATCATACATATACATTTTATTGGGGCTCTGTGAATTCCATCTCTTTCCCTTGCCAGTCATTTTGTTTCTTAGTAAAGGAATGAAGAAAACAATATTGGCAGAGAACCTACAGGGTAGAGCAGAAACACAATTAGCAGTGGTGCTTTGCATATTTCAGCAGAGTTGTATAAACAGATGTTTTGTTCGCTGGCCAGACTAACACGTGTCTGAATTGCAGGAGGAACATAATTACTGAGGGCTTTTCTGACAAATGAAATTCCATTCCTGCCTTGTGAATACTCCAGAAGTCTCACACATGCAGGTCTTGTTGCTTTTTATGCCTCATCTTTCTTCTGGCCCC
>NW_022103899.1:47359645-47364502 GCF_000313985.2 Echinops telfairi | reverse complement strand
GCTATTTCACCTCACAGGTAGTACTGCCAATCTTTCATGCAGGACTTCTGAATCGGTGCCTGTGGCCTGAACTACCTGCCATTGCATATCGTACCCACGTGCCAGTGTGAGAAGAATTTTGTCCTCTAAGACGCCCAAATCAAATGGTGTGATGCATTGCCAGCTTCCAGGCCGGCCTCCTCTCCAGGAGTGTGGAGGGACTGGTTTGTCAAGAATTGCCTGCAGGAGGCTCAAGCTGTTCCCAAGCCATTACCAAGGGCTGACTGCCCCATAAAACGGATTCAATGAGGAAATCCCATTGTTAGTCCAGAAGGTCAGTGCAGCCTCTTATTGGTTCCGCCAGATGCAACACATTCAGGCCTGTTAGCAAAGTGGTTTAGCTGGAAGCTACACTGCCTTAGAATTGATTTGCTTTTAATTGATTTTGAAGTCAAACCACCTTTACTAGCATTAGCACTAGCACGTGCCTGATGGCTTCGGCTCAGTATATGCGAAACCACCAGCCACTCCCTCGGATCAGCCATCCCTACAGGATTTGTGGAACCATTAAAGAGATAATAATCTCTAGTTTGCAAAGCAGTCCCCTGCCAGCTGGCAATGGTCCGGGTCCCACTTCAAACCTTCTTCTATTTGTAGCTTTCACAGCTCTGGCAAACTTTGCATTTACCTCCGTGAGTGTAGAGGGTTTGCGGCCACGATTCTGATCCAGTTTCTTTCATCCCAACCCTCACAGTCCACAAGCACATGGTCTCACTAGATAGATGGAGCCTCCTTCCAAAGAATCGACCTGGTTTTCTGGGGAAGCCCTTATTTGTGCATTGCCTCACCTGTGTGCAGCACGGGCTTCAGGGGACAGCTGTGCCAGGTGTTCCCCGGCATGGTTCTTCTTGCCCATGCTGCTATAGGCTCCTCATTCCAAGTTTCACAGTTTCAGAAGCAAGAATGCTATTACTGGACTTACAACAACTTAAAAAAAATCATGCAATTTCATTGAAAACAAATTTTTTTTACTATTGTTGCCTCCAATTTTTTGTCCAAAGAGTTGCCCATACATTCACAACTACTTTTTGAAGTTGTGCTTTTTTTGGTGTGACCCATAAATGAGAAGCCCTTGAATTAAGGTTAGAATAATTGTATCATTTGTTGGATCAATTTGTTTGGTTTTATGTACCTTTCCAGCGATCATAGCATCATAACAACCTCTTGGATGGCAGGGGTAGGAAGCATTTGGCGGCTCTTTCCAGACTGGAAAGGGTTCCATGGCAGCTTAATGAGGTCTGTTACCAGATCAAGACAAAAATGAAAGTTGGCATTTTGTAACCCACACCAGGCTCATTCCCGATGGGCATCTTTTTTATTGGAAAAAAATTCATCAGAACACACTCACTTATTGACACGTTGAACATGTTTGTCTTCATGCTGCACTGGCCAGGCTGAAGTGACAGAGACCATATGAGTCCTGAAGCCCAAAGTGACAAAGCCCACATGATGCACAAAGCCTAGAATAGTCTGAACCCGTATAGAACAAACAAGCACTGATTTCTGATTTAGATGGATGTTTGACTCTTCCATAGGCTTCTCCACAGCTCATCTTGCATAATGTTCCTGAAACCAGTCACCAATCAGAAATACAATAGGCCAGACATCATAATTATAGTGGTTACCAACTACTGTCGACTACAAAGCCACCTCAAAAATCCAGTGGCTTCATCCAGCCACCAATAATTATTAGAATCCACGTGTCCACAGGGCAGCTGATCTAGGCAAGGTTCACTCACTCCTGGGTCTGCCGGTCAGTCCTGTACACTGCTTTGGGCTGGACTTGCTGGCAGCTCCGGTCAACATTCATCCCCTCCTAGCACCAGTGAACGAGTCTAGACATGTCTTTGTCACAGTGATGACCTAACTTCAACAAAATAAACTTAACCACACGAGTATTTGTCAAGCTTCTGCTTGCTCATGTCATCTATCACCCGAAGACACAGGCCAAAGCAAGAGTCCGGGGTAGAAGCAAAATCCTATTTGCAGAGACAGGTACAATAAAGTTACACAGCAGAGAAAACCAATGGTATAGATAAAGGCCACTATTTCAATCTATCACAAAGATGATCCAGGAGAAGATTCCAAATGACCCATCTGTCAGGATACCACCTCCAATATCTCCGTGCACCTGATCCATAGTTAAAATAAACCCACTAGCCTATGATATCGTTTTGTTTCCTAGGAAATAAATGTGGGGTGTTATCCCACTTCCCTAATTTCAAGTGGTGCTCTCAGGAGGAAAGAAGAGAATTACATCCTGGCTAGCATGCTATACCATCTCCAAATGACACTCTTGAAATGCACAACCCACTGGGGAGGGGCTCCTCTATGCAAAGCCCACTCACACATCAGTCAGACTAATATCTTTCTCTGACAGTATACATATGGGGCAAAGTAAAAGCTTTCAGATAAAGTTAGCGATAGCCCCTAAATCAATAGATATTGTCAATAACACTATTTTTTTTAATTTCTTGGAATGATCGCTGATGTGTTTGCAGTTGTAAAAAACAGTAACGACTGCCATCAAGTCCCCTTCATCCCATGTATGGTAACATCTGGCATTTCTAAAGCAAAAGATCACAAGCAGGCTGCATTGACTTCTAATGCAGCCCATCCTCTTTGGTCAAATTTTATATTTGTCCTGTTCTCATGTGTATGTGAATGTGTGTACTTAGTTATAAATGTGTAGGGAAATGTCTACTTAGTTTGAACTTAATAGTGTGCAATGATTGTGGTAATAAAATGATTTCAATTTGGCTATGTAAATATTCAAGATACCACCACCAGAGAAGATGGCAAACGGAGACCATTCCATCAAACACTCATTGTTTGTCACCAGTCAGAGATCAGGGAATTCCACAAAGCGCTGAGAAGCAGGCCCAGCACAGATTGCTCACAGCCTCAGCCATTTGGTTCATGTCATGCAGGCCTAGCCTCTGTCAGACACAGGATATTTGTCTCTTTCCCAAACAGGTAATTGCCTGTGAAATGAGTCACCTCACTCCCCTCCTCTCAAGTGACCACGGAGTGCTTATACAGTGTGTATCTTCTTACAAATCTAATAAGAGCTGTGTAAAATGAATTAAAAAGGGTTTTGCTGGAATGCTATCTCAAGGAAATCCAGCTCTGACCATCAGATTTGCAACTGTGAAAAAAAAATCTGACACACATCAGTGAGGGAGCCCCATTTAGATAGTTTCTAGAATGAGATTGCTTCAGTGGTGCGCTCGCTAATCATATTGGAAATGATTTTTTGGACATACTTTTTGCCTCACCTCCCAAATGCTAATGAATGGATGACTATAACCAATAACGTGTGCATACATTTCATAAATGGAAGATGTGACAAAACTAAACGTAGAGAGCATAACCAGAGGAGCTGTTGGTTTCTTTCCTCAGATTCCATTTGAGATTTTGTTGAATGAAACTGCCAGAGAAACATGGTCTCAATTTTCATTCAAGACAAGGAGCCTTTAAGAGCCTGCCGTGGGTCCACCGTTGTGCGATGGCTCGGGAGAATGGACGATGTTTACAAGTCTACACAGTACAGCCTACATTGAAGAGTGTAAACATAGAATGTTAACACCAGGAAGGCTTCTTTAAAATGTCTTTCAGGCTTTAGAACTTTTTGATCACATATATCCCTTTTTATATATATTCTAGAGGTCATTCATGGAAACAGCCAGGAGAGTCAGATTATTCTGCGAGAATTCGTGTAAAAATAGCCGGCAGATTTAGAAGAAAGCATTCTGGAGTTTGCTAAGTTTCTCATTTCTAATTCCGTGATGCTCCTCGGTCTCTCAGTCTGCACGTTTTTACATTTAAAGCAGACAAGTCTCTTTCTGGTCCTCTCAGCAGAATTCTGGGAAGAGTTCAGGTCATGGATTTCTCAACTCACTTCTTTCTTACCACCCATCTCCTCCCTCAGAAGCTGTTTGGATGATCCCCAACCCCTATACTTCAAGGCTCCTGAGACAGTGTTTGATATTCAATGGCAAACTCCAATCTCCATATTTTATGGATGAGGAAACTCAGACACATGTAAGTTAAGTGAATTGGCTAAGACCCCATATATTAGAGATCCTGTGAGTCTTAGAGCAACACCAAGCTAGTGGAGAGGAAGCATTAAGAGGTGGAAGAAGGGGGAAAGTGATTTAGAGGCAGGAGAAGCAAAAGGAAACAGATGCAAGTTCTAGGAAGCAAAGGCATAGATAGGGAGATTAACAGAGGTGTGTATTCATGCAAATACATTAATCCATAACAATAGTGGTGTGGGCCTATGTACATATATTTATAAGGCAATACACTGAAACTGCATATGGGCCTTGGGCCTCAGCTCATACCTCCCCTCAATACAAGAACACATTGTTCTAACACATTGGCATTCTGTGATGCTCACCCCCTGCCCCCCATACATGATCACTGAAGACAAAATGGGTGTATAAGCAGATGTGGTGAAGATCGATGATGGTGCCCGACTATTCAAAGATACAGTATCTGGGGTCTTAAAGGCTTGAAGTTAAACAAGCGGCCATCCAACAGTGAAGCAACAAATCCACATGGAAGAAGCACACCAGCCGGTGAGATCGTGAGGTGTCGAGACTGAGCAATGGGCACCAGAAGATTCACAACAAACAGGAAACAAACAAACAAAAATGCATTGGTGAGAATGGAGGGGGGTTGGAGCGGAGACCCAAAGTCCATCTATGGACAATGGAGCATCCCCCCACAGAGGGGTTACATGGAGGGGATGAGTCAATTGGGGTTCAGTAGAGTACTAATGAGTCAAGCAATATACCTCTCTTTCCTGAAGGC
>NW_022103899.1:47354412-47359166 GCF_000313985.2 Echinops telfairi | reverse complement strand
ACAGGAGTTGTAGGAGCCCCAATAAAATGGAAAAAAAAATAGGCAGATTTTGACCTAAAAAACGCATTGTCTCCCTCCAGCCAGGTGTTTTGTGTTACACCACCTAGCTTTTATTTAATCCGGAAAGAATGGAACTATTGGAGAGAATATAGTGGTGGCCTATTCCATCTACACATTCATTAACTTATTCTTTCATTTAAAAAATGGATGCCTGCTCTGTATCCGATACTGTGCTATATTCTGAAGATCAACTAGGTAGGAAACTGAACTTTTTCTCCCTGGCTTCTATATTCAAGAGTGCAGGGACCATTCTCTGGCAGTTCTCATGGACTCTCCTGCTAGCATGGGTGCTTTAATTGGCCTGTCCATTGTTTGCTATGAACTATAAGCTCTGTAAGAGAGCTGTAGGCCCGGATGCTCTTGCAGGATCTGGAAAAGCCGGGCCTTTCATGCTACCTGGTATCCATGGCTGCCCATTAGAGCAGGCCTCCATCTCCCAGGCACAGACTGGGCTTTGCCACTCTGTGGCTCCTTTCTATATCATCTGCCCTATCCCTGCTGAAATTGGGGTTTGCACCCTTTTCCCCAGTGGATTTCAATTTTCTGCTATGTAGAATTCTGGTGAGAGGAGTCTCACCAGGTGAGTTACAGAGGAAGTCCTAAGTGAGGCCTGCTGATTTCTAACAGTCTCTCTCATGGTCTTACAGCTCTGACGTAGGCGGCATACATTGACAGCTTCTCTCTTACAACGTGTCTTACCGAAATGGGAAAAATCAGTATCACCGACTCACACTCAGTGTTCTTGTAGTCCTAAAAACTTTAATTGCTGTAAGACTAAGATAGAAGTTTGGTATGATCGATTCAACATTATCATTATATATTTTTAATATTAAATGTTATAACCTTAGGACAGCCAAGTTGAACTCTTACCTTTCTCATAAGAACTGTATCTAATTTGATTGATGTCCTTACTAGAAATATCTTGATAGTAACTACTGCTGAGTTCATGTGTACATATGTCAGCTCATGTGTGTAAAATATCACTCTTCTCCCCCCCCCCCCCACTGATTGAGACTTTTGGGAAAGATTCCCTATTTCTTTTTTTTTTTTCTATTTCTTTATTCCGAATGAACATTTAACAGATTCAGTATATCCTGGAGATCAAGAAGTGAAAGCAGTGGTGCATAGATCTAGCTCGCCCCAAAGGGCGTTTAATTTGGCTTGTGCAGATTTGACATACATAATGGGCAACAGCAAATGGAAGATCCTCTATATAGGGCAGCATGCAATGGGACCTGCAGCATCTTAGTGACCACATTTGCCATCCTCAATGACCACTGCACCTGGAGCCCATCTGCTACCTATTGAAACAACACTCTAGCTCCACACCCTCACATTGGGCCTTTACCTACTCCCTAAATGACAAAGCATTTTAGTAGTTTCAAGGGCTTTCACCTGCTTGCCTTCTACCTAGCTTACCTTTTCTTTCCGTGTCTCTATCACAAGTCTTCACTTCCACCTGAGATACACACAGTCTCTACCTAAAGTCTCCTTCCCACACCTCAGTTCATTTTTTTCTTTAAAGGCGGTCCATAGCCTCATGACTCCATGATTGTCCACTCACCAAAGTCTGTCCTGGCCCTCCAGGTTGCTCATTTCTTTCTGGCAATTTCTGCGTCTCTTCTTCTTCTCTATGTCTGCCATACCCTGATCACCCAGAACTTTCCTCAGGCTTCTCATCTGTCCCCACAATCCAGGTCTGTTCCTCTGTTCCTCTAGAACAGCTCCCCCCATTATTTCTGTGAGTGGGGCTTTGCTCTGGATGTCTTCCTTTCCGAATCCAAATTCCACATTCCTAACTTCTTCCACCCGTCCTCTCTACATTCCATACTGCCTTCTGTATCTGTTCTTCTAGGCCAGTGGGGTGAAAGTGTGGCCCATGGACCGGCAACATCAGCACCAGCTGGACCTTGTGGGAAAGGCAAATTCTTAGACTGTGTGCCAGACACAACTCACTCCTTAGCACTATGCTTTTTGGTCTTTGGGTCTCTATAATTATCACCTCCCCAGAAAGCAATCCCTATGCCATCCTTATCGTAGAAGCCTCCTCCTTAGGCACTTTCTACCATTCTAATCCCGCTTATCTTCTAAGAACACTAATCTCTAATTGAAACTATTTTGCTGAATTATTCATTTTCTTTTCAGCTCCCCTAGCATACCATCTACAGGAAAAGTGTCCCTGCTGGTCTCAAGGATGGCTCCCCTGCGGACTCTGGATGGCACCACCCAGATTCTCCACACAAATGTGACACACAGCCTAGTCCAAGCTCTGCTTTTCAGAACTCATTTTCCCTTGCCTAGAGTCGTGGTGTCCTAGACAAGCCCTGTGGCATTGTGGGTATGCTTTGGACTGCTAACTGCAAGGTCAGAGGTTCAAAACCACCAGTAGCTCCATGTGAGAGAAACAGGGCTTTCTATGACCGTGAAGAGTTGCAAGGTTGGAAACCCACAGAAGCAGTTCCCCCTGTCCTGTATGGTCGCTACGAGTTGGCATCGATGTGATGACAGTGCGTTTGGCTTGGGCTTGGGCTTTATTTCCATTATCTATTACTTCATAGTTAACTGAAGGTTTTCAGGGAAGACCCACATCAGTTCTTTCCTCCCACTGAATACCTTTTCCATCGAAATCATGTATGAATTTGTCACAATACACAACTATTTTCTGTAAAAAACACAATGCATTGTGAGTGCTTCTCTCTCACATAAGTTCCTGTAGCATACAGGCCAACATTGATGTCTCTTTCTGTTTGCTCCATCGTATGGAGGATGCTGCTGGGTACACAGGAGTATCTACTTTCTGATGTGAATTGAGTTAAGAAGCAAAAAAGCTTTCAGTCAATAGTTTTAAAAGCCAATAGAGAAAAGAGAGCGGCCAGAGAGATGATGGAACGAATTTCCAGTTCAATACAGAGGTTGAACCTTGGTGTGAAAAACAGGGCAAGGGAGTCTAGTGCATCTCTGGTCCTGGGGACAACCTGGCAGCTAAGTCTCCAGTTTGCACTTCTTTATACTCCAGCTTTTGAATATCTAGCTCTGTACAGAAATCCCCTTGTACTTCTGTCCTTGTCCCTGTCCTTTCTCTCTGAAACTTCACAGAACGCACTGAAACTCCCAATGCACCAGGGCATGCAGGATAGCCACAGGCAGCCTTTGATTGCAAGCAAGTTGCTACAGAAACCTCCCTTTTATGATGTGCATTACTTATATGTGAGCAATCAGCAAGATCAGCTGGAAGCTCCTCAACACCTAGAGAGAACTGTCAGGTGCACATAGTGCTGCTTCTTCAACCAGCTGGCTCCGGAGACCAGTTGGTTCTTCCATACAATGCCACATCCCCATCTCCAGAGAGGAGAGTGTCTGCAGGTTTCAGGTGGACAGAGCCAGAGAGGAGGCACGTCCTAATGAAAAACGAACACTTCCGCGTGTTACGTCTTACGTCTGTCCAGGCACAGCATCTCCATTCGTGCAACCTGAGGCTACGGAATAAAACAGCAGAAAAGCTGGTGTTGCCAGTTCCTGTTGAATTGATTCAGACTCACGGGGAACCAGGTGTTTCCCAGCAGAGCTGTGCTGCACAAGGTTCTCAACAGCTATGATCTTTTCAGAGAAGAACCTCAGACTTTCTTACAGAGGGGATGCGGGTGAATTTGAATCTTCAACATTGGAGTGAGTAACCTGGAGTGCTTACATATTTGCATCATCCAGAGAATCTTCCTACCAGGGATGCACGTTTAATGTTGGGAACAGTCCAGGCTGTCCCCAACCATACTATGATGGGTTCACACCATTTTACCTCTCTTGACTGCAAAGAAATTTCTTTCTCCGAATGGAAAATTCTGAGAGTTCTAGTTGCCTTTGTTTCTCATTTTTATTCCTATGCAATCCCCTGTCCCACTTTGATTTACTCCCCTATCCAAAGAAATAACACTCCTCTTTGTCACCTGCCTCCTAGAGCTGATATGGTCTTTCTCTGTCCCCCCCAAACCTGCCTTTTCTCCCAAATTCCCGAGCTCCAAAATGTCCCTCTTATCACCGCCTGCGCCAATTTATTGCAAGCAAGGATCCTGGCTAGAGTTAACTTGATAAACTCATCTGCAATATGCTGATGATCCAACATGCTATCTTTTGCAAGGAACAGATTTGTATTTAAAGAGCTATCTAAAAATTCTGCAACTCAAAGACAAAGAATAGAAATGTCTTACACCTTGGAGATCAGAGCAAAAGTAGGAAAATAGGGGTGGTCAGAAAGGAGAAGTCAAGTGGTGGGGGTCTCAGTCACACCACAGGGAGCGACCTTCTTTGTGTTTTCTCAGAATCTGCCTAATTAGCTTGTTCTCATTAACCTTGACCAACAATGAGCAATTCTTCATGCACTGCTGGAGCTGCTGTCACGGTCCCAGTCAGATCGGCAGTGTCAGAGATATCTATAGTTCTTTTAGGTAAGTTTATGTGTGGGAAGGAGGGGCTTTAGAGTCACTCAAGACCAATCCAAAGGCACTATTATCAAGTCAAGCCTGACTCAAACCAGTGCATAAGCAAATGTGGTGAAGAAAGCTGGTGTCCGGCTATTAGAAGATATAGCACCTGGGGTCTTAAAGGCTTGAGGTTAAACAAGTGGCCATCTAGCAGGGAAGCAACAAAGCCCACATGGAAGAAGCACACTAGCCTGTGTGATCAAGAGGTGTCCATGGGAT
>NW_022103899.1:47351799-47354280 GCF_000313985.2 Echinops telfairi | reverse complement strand
ATATGAACAAGCTGGGTCAGAGTGAAGAGCCAAAGACAATCTAGACAATTGAACATCCCCTCTGTCACAAGGAAGGGATGACCCAGCTAGGGTGCAGTATAGCACCGTTGAAACACACAGCCTTCCTCTAGTTCTTTAATGCTTCCTCCCCACCACTCTTATGGCCCCAGTTCTACCTTACAAATCTGGCTGGACCAGAGCATGGAATGAATAGGAACTCTTGACACATGGAATTCAAGACAGATAAACCCCTTGGGAACAATAATTGGATTCATGATACCATGAAAGAGGAGGAAGGTGGAATCAATCACAATGATCGCTGTATAATCACCCCCAGTCTCAAGAAGGGGAACAAACAACAGAAACATGGGTGAAGGGAGACTGTGGGTAGTATAAGATATGAAAATAATAATTATAATTTATCAAGGGTTCTTCAGGGTGGAAGGGTGGGGGAGGGTGGGAAAAAAGAGGAGCTGATACCAAGGGCTCAAGTATAAAGAAAACGTTTTGAAAATGATGATGGCAACATATATACAAATGCACTTGATACAACTGATGTGATAAGAGCTGTAAGAGCCACAAATAAAATGATTTATTTAAAAGATAGAAGTCAAGCTTGATTCATAACCACCCTTTAGGAACAGAATAGATCTGTCCTGTTGTGATAGTTACCTAATGCCATGTCAACATGAAGATGTAGAAGTTAAGGGGTGGAGTTCAGCCTGTCAATCTGATCACAGCCTGGTGGTCATGGCCTTCTCACAAGGAGGATCCTGGGAATGTCCTTTCTCTCTGTGCTTCACCTTCTTTTTTGGCAGGCCACATGACTGAGATGCATTCACCGCCATTGTAATGGCAAAACTTTGCATCCACCGGCCTGTGACCTTCCTGCATTTTGTATCATTGTGTATGGTTGTGTGAGTCTGAAGAGGGACTTAAGGTCAAGGACTGGCAGTATGGACTTAATCTGGACTGGGCTGGGATGTTTGCTTGATATACAGTTATATCTTCATATAAAGCTCCCTCATACATAGCTGAGTGTCTCTGGATTTGTTTCTCTAGTCAATCCAGCCTAACACACCTGTGCATTTTTGAGACTCTAAGTGTTACCTGGAGTTGGGAGACCTGTCTTTCTTCCTAAGAGCTGCTGGTGATTTCCAACAGCCTACCCTGCAATTAGCAGCCCAACTCATAACCACCATGCTACCAGGTGGGACTTAGAGGAACAGGAGGGGTAGAAAGCCACCAGTTGGGAGACCTAGAAAATATACTGAGTTTACCTTCTGAGTAAATTTGTTTCAAGAAACTATTGAACTAATTTATGGAGCATGATTTTAGGCAAAACTTTGTTCAAATAAAGATGTTTATTTGTGACCAATGGAAACAATATGGATTACAATAAATCACTGAGACGTACACTGAACTAGCCCAGACTAAGACACTCAACTTAGCATGTTGGATGGTTGATTTCCTTGAATAATTTCAGGAGCCTTGTTATGTGGTAGGCAGTCTTGTGCCAGTTAACTGGCTCTGTGTGCTCCGTTCAGACCAGTTGATTCAAATTCGATGTAGCCGTATATGACGGAGTAGAGCCGCTCCATAAATGGCAGTCCTTATAAGGGCAGACCAGCAGTCATTTTTATAGCTGAGCCACTTGTGGGTTGGAATCATGACCTTTGGTTGAGCAGTCAAGCACTTAACTATTGCACTAAGAGGGCTCCTCCAACTGGCTCTCTGGGGACATAAAAGCATGACCTGATCAATTTATCAACATGTGCTGATTAACCCCATCGGTTGCCTTGTATTCAATGCAAACACATGATGACCCTGTGGTTGGCAGAGCAACACTCCTCGGCACGGATTTGAAGGCTGTTGCCTCTTGGAAGCAGACCATTAGGCCTTTGTTCTGAGTCACCTCGGTTGGGTTCAATCTGATGTTCTCTGTTTTTGTTTTGTTTTTTGGGCCAGTAGTCACATGCTTAACAATTTTGCCATCCAGGGCCTCTCCCTTGCTGATGACCATAGTGAAATACCCCAGCCGTGGAATATTCTTAGCTACTAACAATGCATATGATTTCTGAGTCCTGTAGGCATGGTTCTGCATTGTAAGAGTTATGGAAAATTTTGCCTTATCTCCAATTCTCTTTGTTTGTGTATATAACAAAGTTATACACACCATCTATACAGCCATCTAAGTCTAAAATCTCTGCAAATCAACCATCCATGTATTTTGGTCTAAAAGTCTATCCTATACATGTATATTTTACTTCTCTCAACAGTCTCTTAATTTCTATACCATTGGCCACATTCATGATAATATCTATGGATGTACTATAAGCACCATGGGCATATTCTCCAATAAAACACTATTGATGTGTCCAAAGAGAACCCAGAACACATAAAATTATAGATATATTCATGGATTTTGAGCTCATACTTAATCATAGCCCTAATCTAAAAATAATTCATTTTTATGATATG
>NW_022103899.1:47349832-47351699 GCF_000313985.2 Echinops telfairi | reverse complement strand
AACCCAGAACACATAAAATTATAGATATATTCATGGATTTTGAGCTCATACTTAATCATAGCCCTAATCTAAAAATAATTCATTTTTATGATATGGTCCTACTCAATACTTGTCCTCATGAAGAAATCATTGACGATAAGGGTGCTATAGGAAAGTATGGTACAGATGGTGGATGGTGCACACTTATCATAAAGAAAAGTAGATGTGGTTTTAAAAGCTTGTCTTAAAGCAAGCAATCCTCTAAGTGATGTATCAGTGAAGCTCACATGGAAGGACATCAACCTGAGTGATCTAAGGATTTTATAAAATAAAATCCAATTCTGAGAGCGGGATGGTATCACCGATTAAATTCTAAACACCCAGTTTGCAGATTACACATGTATACACATAAACTCAAATACATGTTTTAAGTTAATGTGTTTGGGGCGATATTAAGCTGTATCAGGAAAATGTAAAACTAGTTATTTCCCTAAATCAAAGTTTGAGCTCAATCCCAGCTAGGCTGGGCTGGCCGATATGCTGTTGCTAGTTGCCATCAGTGGGTTCTGACTCAAAACCACCTCATGTTTAAAATAACAAGACTTGATCCTCTTCCATTGTTTAAGGGATGGCATGCTTCAAAATCCATTATTGAGGACATTGTGTCAATATATTACTTTGAGAATTTCCCTCCACTATGTTGGTCCTCAACTTTAGAAAAATGTAGTTCTTCTGTACTCTGTCTCTTCTGATGATACATCCAAAGTAAGTGAGTCAAAGTCTCCAATACTAATCGATGAGCCAAAGGGTTCTCATTGACTAATAGTTGGTGTTGGATCACCATTTTTCTTCCGAGTTTGTCTTAGTCTGGAAGCTCAACTGAAACGTTTACAGAATGTATAAACTTCGAGTTGTTTGAAATATTATCATGATGCTAACTTTTGGTCCAGTTGTGAGGATTTTACTCTTCTTTACATTGAGTCGTAATACATAGTAAAGGCAGTAACCCTTGATCTTCATCAGCAAGAATTCCAAGTATTCCTCTATTTCAGCAAGCAAGTTTTGTCATCTGCATATCATCGGTTGTTCATAAGCCTTTCTACAAACTTAATGGCACATTCTTCTTCATATAAGCCAGCTTCTATGATGATTTGCTCAGCAAACAGATTGAATGGGCATGATGAGAGGATACAACCCTGACACACACCTTTCCTGGTTCTAAACCATGAAGTTTCCCCTTGTTCAGTTCACACAACTGCCTCTTGATTCATGGATTATAAATTCTGCAGGAGCACAATGAAATGTTCTGGAATTCCCATTCTCCTCAAGGTTATCCATAGTTTATTCTGGTTCACATAGTCAAATGCCTTGGCATAGCCAATAACACACAAGTAAACCGCTGTCTGGCATTCTCTGCATTGAGCTAAGATCTATTGACATCAGCACGGATGTCCCTTGCTCCACATCCTCTTCTGAATCTGACCTGAACCTCTGGAAGCTCCCTGTCAGTGTACTTGTGCAACTGTTGTCGGCTAATCTTTGGCAAATTCTTATTTGCATGTGATGTCAATAGTACTGTTCCATAACTTGAACAATCTGTTCGGTCATCTTTCTTTGGAATGGGTACACATATGGATCTCTTCCAGTCTATAGGCCAATAAGCTGTCTTCTAAATTTCCTGGAATAGATGAGTGAGTGCTTCCAGTGTTTCATCAGCTTGTTGAAACATTTTAATTGGTACCCTATCAACTCCTAGAGCCTTGTTTTTGGCTAATGCATTCAATGCAGCTTGAACTGCTTCCTTCAGTACCACTGGTTCTTGCTCATATGCGACCTCCAATATAGTGGAATGGCAACTAATTCTTTTTTGATACAGAGACTGAGTATT
>NW_022103899.1:47325669-47349732 GCF_000313985.2 Echinops telfairi | reverse complement strand
ACTGCTTCCTTCAGTACCACTGGTTCTTGCTCATATGCGACCTCCAATATAGTGGAATGGCAACTAATTCTTTTTTGATACAGAGACTGAGTATTCTTTCCATATATTTTTTATGCTTCCCCCATCAATGTTTTCTCCATTGCATCTTTCAGGATTGCCTCTTGAGGCTTGGATTTATTTTTATTGGGTTATTTCAGTATCAGATGCGCTGAGCATACTCTTCCCTTTAAGTTTTCTAATTCTAAGTCTTTGCATATTTTTCATGATGACATTTGGCTTTATCTTCCCAAGCTGCTCGATGAAGTTTTCTATGCAACACTGTGCCTTCACCATTTCTTCCATTTGTGATGCTGGGGGCTATTTCAGTGGTGTAACGTATGACAGCAAGGCCCCCGGAAGTTAACCAGTTCCAGTGGAACTTCCCGACTAGAATAGACAATAAAGAAGGATGTGGCTCCCCACTTAGGAGAAAAGGGGTGCTGAAACCCTCTATCTTGGGCAGTGGCACATGGGCACACACTAGGCCCCCATTCTTAGCCAACATTTTCAATAATCTAATTAATGTTATAACTCTTAATAGCCTAGTAAATCTTGTAAGTGAACACATTTTCTTTTACTTATGATGTGCTGTTAAATACAAGCTTCGTTAACTATAATATAATCCTTCAATTTAGGCAATTGTTGTAATGATTATTCCTAATGATCATCAAGATATTATGATGAAAAGTATACTTTTTTCCCTACGAACCTGAAACTCATGAACTTTAGCATCTTCTTAGGATATTCTTCATGAGTATCTCATGAATAGTACTGTTAATTTCCATTGTAAGCAAAATGATTTTTTTTGAAGCTTCACATTTCATTTTTTCATTTCATACATGTTTTAATAAATACTTTTTAAAAAGTTAACTAGTTAGATTATGCTAGCATCATTTAAAAATGAACAGTTTTCATATAATGAATGACATAAACTACCTGCTACATGGAGATGATTCTCTTGATTTAAAAAAAGCCATAGTAATCCGAAAGGGTCAGAGGCGTATACAAAACTGTGATTCTTCCCACCTATAACTTATCTTTAATTATCTTAAAATATATCAAGAAGTTCTTCCCAATTATTCTTCCTTTTACAAAACAAATCTAATCGACACTTCACTTACCTAATTAAAAAAAGAAGTACTTGTCAGAAGGGGTTTATTTTCTGTTGTAAGGGTTGGAAAGTGTGAAAAATGACTAAGTTTATGTTGGTGGGAGCCCTAAATAGGTACTAGACATACATTTAAAGTATATTTCGCAGAGTGATTTTCTATCTCTGCAATCTATTTCACTCCCAAATTTCAAGTCTAATAGTGAAAAGGGAATTTGTTTAAAAATCCCACAGAAAATTGCATCTAATTCTCATGAGCACACGTGACGTGACACAGGCGGATGGCAAAATCATTTACGTTAGGGTTATAGGAGTAAAGAACCCCAGCGAAGAAAACTGCATGGAATGGATTTTTCCCTGCCAAATATATTTCAACTTGACTGCGCCGTGATTCCCAGTAGTGTGTGATTGTCCTTCTGATCAGATGCGATTATCCGCTGCGGGGCATTGGATCGCTAATTACAAGGTTTGTTCTTCAAACCCAGCACACAGTTTTCAAGGAAAAGATGAGGCTATCCTCTCCCATAAAGATTTACAGCTTCGGAAACTCTCTATAGAAATGAGTTGATTACAATGGGTTTGGTTGGTCTTATTGTAAATTTTAACCTCTGTTATATCGATGAAGTAGGATTATATCCATTTCTGTTAATGAGTCAGGTTACAATCCACAGGGATTTTTTTATTTTAATCTTGAGTCAACTTCTTTCTAAATATAATTAAAAATAAAAAAGAAAAGAAATAAAAAAACAAAACTCACTGACATTGAGTCCAGTCCAACTCATAGTAGAACTGCCCCTGTGATTTTCTGAGACTAACTCTGTGGGAGTACAAAGCCCTACCTTTCTCACAAAGAGAGCCTGGTGGTTTCAAACCACTGACCTTGCAATTAGCAGCCCAACTCATAACCACTAGGCCCCCAGGGATCCTTTCTTTCAAAATATCCAAAAGCTTAAGTTAATTTATTCCATTTGTATGCTAAGTAAATCATCAGAGAAGGTAGATGTGGGAAGAGGAGTGGATCATCGGGATTGGAGTAAGGTTTAGTAACAACCTAGGATTTGCAAACGACACAGCGTGGTTTACAGAAGGTGAGGAGGACTTGGAGAACTTCCTGATGAAGATCAGTGATTGCATCCTTCAGAATGGATCACAGTTCCATGTAAATAAAACCAAAATCTCCACAACGGAACCAGCAGGAAACACCATGGTAAATGGAAACAAAGGTTGAAGTTGTCAAGGAATCTGTTTTGCTTGGATCCACAATCCATGTTCATGGAAGCAGCAGTCAGGAGATCAGAGGAAACATCACACTGCACTGGGTAAATCTGCTGTGCAAGACCTCTTTAAGTTGTTGAAAGGCAAGGATGCGACTTTGAAGATTAAGTTTCGCCTCATGCAAACCATGATCTTTTCACTCACTCCCTGTGCATGGGAAAGTTGGACACTGAGTAAAGAAGACCAAAGGAGAATCCATACATATGAACTGTGGTGCTGGAGAAGGAGATTTTGAAAGGACCCCGGACTGCAAAAAGAACAAACAAGTCTGTCTTGGAACAAATACTACCAGAATGTTCCTTAGAGGCGAGGAGGATGAGACTTTATCTCCAGTACTTCGGACTTGTTGTCAGAAGAGACCAGTCCCTGGAAAAGGATGTCCTGCATGGTGAAGTAGCAGCGTTGTGAAAAACAGGAACACTCCAACAAGATCTAGTGGCATGGTGGCTTAATCAATGGGCTCAAACATAAGAACAACTTGTGCGGATTGTACAGGACTAGGCAATATTTTATTCTCTTGTTTATAGTGTCCTGTGCTTGAGCCCATGATTACAGCTTTATTTCCCAAAGGGAGACAAAGGAAAAGCAGAAATGGCAATTTTGCATCAGTATAGAAACATACTAAATAATTGATTTTTAAAGGGTACTGGTAAGTTATTTGTACCATCAATTGGTTTGGTACATGTCATTGAATAGTTTTCAACTCCCAGGGACCTTCTGTTTAACAAGACAACGTGCCACTGTGTCCCTCCAACTCTTTGAGAGTCTTTCTCTGTTTCTCTCAGGCTCTACCAGGAATGCTGTCTGATAAACATAATTCTTTCCTATTAACACGATCAAAGTAGGTGAGACTAAGGCTTGTCATCCTCACTTATAAGAATCATTCATTCTAAGCACCATTTATACATATTTATTTATTTTATGACAGATCTGTTTGCTGATTTCTAGTCCATAGTATATTCAGTACTCTTTGACAATACCAAATATAAGATTTCTTCTTCAATCTTCTTGTGTCCAGCTTAATCATAAAATTATAATTTTATAATTATAAATCATAAAATTATAATTATGTCTCTAAGGTACCTGTGACATATATAAACCAAATATAGATGAGTGGATTTGGGGATCTTACTTAAGTCCACCCCTAATCTAAGAACTATTATTTCTTATGGTGTGGCTCTACTCATTATTCACTCTCATGAAGAGAACACTGAAGATATGGGGGCTAGAGCAAAACATGGGGAAGAAAGCAGATGATGCCAAACTACCAGAAAGAATATAGTCTGGGGTCTTAAAGGCTTGTCTTAAAATAAGCAGCCATGTAAGTGAGGCATCAGCTAAGTCCAGATAGAAGAAGCATGTCAACCTGTGTGATCCAAGGATTATAAATAATAAAATCCAAAACCAAAGGAAGGAATGGTATCAGCTTCAAATCTGAACACCCAACATGCTAATGGCTATTTTTGACAGTGGAATCCCAAAATCCACTTCCAGAGTCCCCACATGGATTAAGCGTCCTTGAATCCCCTCTGACCATAATCTAGGGATGTGAAGAGCCTTGTTATCAGACAGAGAACTCATTGCAATGTTGATTGTGGCCGACGTGATTCGGTTAAAATCTAACACCTTGTCATTTGATCTTACTTTTGACCTATTTTAAAGTCATTTCAGCTTTTAACGTTCTCTGATTTCTCTTAGATTGAGGTTTTTCTCAAAATTTTTTGTCATTGTTGTTTTTTGTTCATTTGTTTCTTGTTTGCATTTTGTATGACTTTCTGTTAACGAAATCCAGGATAGATAACTCTACAGAGACAACAATTGGAGTAATAGTTACCTAGGAGAATGGCAGAGGAGGTTGGTGGGAAATGAGGAATTAACAATTATGAACTCAAGAAAGAACAAAAGATTCTGAAATTGATTGTGTGATGATTGGGCAACTTTTCTTGATATCATTGAACTATAATATTGTATGCTATGTAAATTATATGCCAATGTGACTATTAAAAAATATTTAGTCTTGGAAACTCAAGGGACAATTCTACTTAATCCTGTAGGGCCATTTTCAGTCAGAATCAACTCAATGGCAGTTCGTTGAGTACTGGGACAAGTGGAAAATCATGAATGCTTGTGATACATATATTTTACTTTGGGAGGATAATGTCATTTTAGAAAGTACACATTGAGTAGTCAGATGTGAGTAACAGGTCAGGAATTTAATCTCAAAGGGATCAAGAAAAATGTTTACTTTACTATATTTGAAATTTTTGTGTTAGCCTGCGATTGTTACAAAACTAAAAATGTAAGCAACTATGAAAAGAATAAAGATAACTAGTATAATTTTCAAATCAATAGAATGTAGAATAAGATACTTTTTAGTAAGACTGTGTAAGGCATAACTAAGGGGAGATGTAATTAAATGAGTGTTATAGAAAGTATTGCAACAAAAAGTATAAATTTATCAGTAAGCCCAATAAATGTTAATGTATTACATTATGATAGCAGGAAAGCAATTGTATGAGAAAGGAGAAAACTGTAGAAATTAGACAGACATACACCCGAACCTACATGAAACTATCCTGTGGCTTTGTGCTTCCGCGTCAGTTGTGACTCGCAGAAGCCTCATCTGCAGCCAAACACAACAGCCTCCCTCTGAGATTTCCTTAGTTACTGCGATGCTGGAGCCTGTGGTGGCAGCCACATACACACACGAACTGTGAGACAGGTAATACAGTTAAGATATTGAACTGATAGTAACATGTTGCTTCCCGCATAGTATCTTAACTTTTATACGATAGTATTATCAAAGTTATAGTATGTATTGTAATACATCATCTGTTTTACACACACACGCACACCCATACACACCAATAGCACTAGGTTAGTTCTATTTAATGGATGTGTCTCATTAAACTTTCAAGAAAAACATACTTTTTATCTTTTTCAAATATGAAGAAGAGATAAGAAAGGAGAGCCATTCTCTTAAGAAGAGCCCTGGTGGCATAATGGATTACATATTGGACTGCAAAGTGCAAGCTCAGCAGTTCAAAACCACCAGTCACTCCTTGGGAGAAAGATGAGGCTTTCTACTCCCATAATGAGTTACAACCTAGGAAACCCACAGGGACAGGGGCAGGTCTATCCTGTCCTATAAGTTGCTATAAGCCAGATTTGACTTTATGGCAAAGAATGAGTGAGGATTCTCTCAAAAGCATGAGCCTAGTAACATTGATATTTTTGATTAAGCAATCAAGTAACAAAAGCAAAGGCCACTGCTGTTCAATTAATCGAGTCACTCATAGTGACCCTGTAAGACAGAGTGGAATGGCCTCATGGGATTTCCATGGTTGTAAATAATAATAGAAGAAGATTGACATCTCAATCTCAGCAAAACTAATGGTTTCAAATCACGGACCTTTTTGGCTAGAAGACAAGCACTTCAACCAATGCACCACCAGGGCTCCAAACCAAGCACACTCAGTATACTATCGAGCAGAGCACCAGGAACCAATCTCACAGTGAATATGAATGTAAAACTTGAAATAAAATATTAGAAAAACCTTTCAGTACTTTATAAAAGAATCATACACTATAATCATACAGTAATCTTTCTTTTAAAGAGAGTGTCAGTATATGGCAATATAGGAGGGAGCTTAAAACAGTTTATGGAAAAATTAAAGAAAAAGATAATGGATCTTTTTCCATAAACTTTTTGAGCCTCCCTTGTATTAATGTAATTCACCACATTAACAGATTAAGATGTGGAAAATATAGGCTTTCATCTCAATAGTGGTAGGAAATGCTATTGCTTCATTTAGTCCTCATTCTTGATAAAATCCTTAGCAAGTTATTAATAGAAAGACACTTCCTTTCCAGAGTAAATTTTATCTACATCAAATAGAACTGGAAGTTCTGAAGCACGTCCTATAAAGTCAGCAGTCAGATAAGCCTGCCTACCATCACCTCGTCTCATCAACAGCCTCCTGGAAAAGCTCACCCAGCTACTAATAGGAAAAAAGAAGGGAGCATATGAAATTGTCTAACAAGAAATTACAAAAGACATTAAAACAACTGATCACAGTTTAATAAACATGTATGAGGGTGCTTGCATTTAATATCAACAGAGAAAAGTCAACTATATCACAACTGATGAAACTATTTTAAAATTAATACCATTAAATAATTTCAGCAAATACTATAAACTACATAACAAGGACCCAAAGATAAGCAATAATAGAGAAAAATATAATATATAATTGAAAAGAACTCAAAGAAGCTTTTACTAAGTAAGAAAGAGTGTCTTGTTTATTGCTGGAGAGAATTAATATGATGATATTTCAATTATCATCATATTAATCTATATATTTCCGTCTTCCATGAAAACCTCAATCTGTTCTTGATGTGACCAGGCAAACTACTATTGAAATCCACATTGAAGTACAAAGATCCAAAAGCATTTTAAATGTACAAACTATGCTGTGTGATTTACTTCACCAGAGAACAAAAATTGATAAGGAGCTATAGAAATTAAAATAGTAGCGTATTCGTAAAAGAATGAAGAACTCAATGAAACAATTGAGCACTCATTTAAAAAGCTGGGTAGCAAACAGACAGCATTGCATGTCTGTGAAGGTTGCTATTAGATCAATTGACTCTTTTCCTAGGGGATAAAAAAATTGTTCTTCCATATTATATCCCAAAATGAATGATAGAAATATAAAGACCACAATATGAAATAACAAGCTTTACTATCAATAGAAACATATTTAATAGGGGTTCTTTAAGAATATTTGATAACACCATGTTTAAAAAATGTAACTTGGAGGGCAGAGAAAGATGGCTTGGACAATTACATGAATATAAAGATCCTTCCTATAAAAGATACATTGGAAAAAATTTAACGTGCAAAAACCTGGAATAAATAGCTATAGAAAATAAAATAAAGGGTCCATACCAAAATGTGCAAGTAATTCTACATATCCATAACACAAAGTTCAATACACCTGCAGGTGATGGATGTAGATTGCATGGAAGTGGAACAGAAAAAAGGCCATCCCAAAGTAAGTAATCCATTAGAGGGTAAATAATTTCACAAGGTATCAGGAAAATGTACATTAATGAAATCTTAAAAATATATTTCATGACTACTCCTCATTTGACAAAGTTTTTCAAGTGTGCCCATAGTAAAAATTGATGGATAGACCTAGTAACAAATGTCCTTATTCACTGACGATGCTAGAGTAACTTGCTATGACCACATCGAAGAAGAATTCGGCAATACGGAGTAAGTGGAAATGTGTTTCTTCTAGGACCCTTAATTCCAGCCCCATGTATGAGGAAGCACCAACAAGTTATTGGAAAAATAGAATTAAAGGATAATGGGAATTTTCCACAAATGTTTTGAAGCCTCTTCATATAGAGAAATTCTTATATGAGTGCAGCAGGGGAGAAGTCAAAAATGTGCCTTGACGTTTTGCCTATAATGGACAGGAGAGTAGAAACCACTTAACTCTTCATCACTAAGAAACTTTGAGCATATTCTAGAACATAATGAAAAATATAAAAATGGTTAGGCTGAACTAGTTAGATCCAAAGGCTTCCACAGCTGGATCTACAAAATATGCTAAGTGGGTGAAAAAAAGTCAGGATGAAGAAGGTTGACTGTCGTCATCATACCATTTATGGAGAACGAACACATCATCTTTCAGACACATGAAATATTGGGCTCGAAAGAAACAAAAGTATGCAAGTATTTGATAGTGGAATTTCTGGGAAAGGATAAAAGGTGAGAGTGTTTGGGAAAGAGGATAATTTTATAAGATTACATCATAGTTCCTTTAAATGTACATATAAGCAACAATATCAAAGTATTTCATAATTTTAACATTGTTTAGTGGGTAGTTGAGTATGTTAATACTATTAATATTCTATCATTTTTTAACATTTTTACCATGTTATTAAATTAAAAATGCATAAATAGGTTATCACTTCCCTTTATGTTGTTACTATCATAATGATGTACTGCCATGAAGAGTCGTGGTTTGCTTGCATGATATTTTTTATGGGAATTCCTTATTAATTCACAAGTACACTATCTGGTTTTGAATATATAGTATGAAATCAATACATGGAAGTTATCCAGAGACTAAATGAAGCAGTTGAGAAATTAGTGTTCTAAGAAGATGCACCCTGTGTAAAGAAATCAATTTTCGACCCCGGTGTCTACAGTTTCCCATGGACTAAGCATCGTCTTTTCACATCAGAGGACCCAATGACAGATGTGCACTGCTGATGTCAGGAAGGGTAACCCTGTCCAGGAAATAGGTGGTTGGAAATAGTTATAAATTTAAATAATATGGCCAATGTTATGAATATATAGCTCATTATTTAAGTTAATATAAGACACAGAGAGTTGTGAAGCAAAAGTCAAACATTTGCTTTGGAGGAAATACATATCATTTTCTCATTTTTTAAATCAAATTCTGTAGGTGGGCAGTTTCAATTGCTGAGCTTGGCACTGGTAGCTTGGTTCCTTTTAAGCCAAGTAAAACAGACGGAAGATAGCAAAATTGACCAAAAAATAATTTACTATGGTGCATTCACGAAATTTCACACTTTCCAAGATTTATAATAGCTATATTGTTCATTGGAAGAGATTCATCTGGCCCTAGGGCAGAGAGAAGCAGGAGACTTTTCACTTGAAGCAAGACATTGGACTACATTAACATCAAAAGCAGGAGCAGAGGATGCTCCTGAAAACACATGTGAATGAGACTGGCGGGTACCATGAATTTTCATGTTGGCACTCCTGATTGCTTAGCAAGTCCAAACACTGTTAAGATTCCAGATAGCTGAAAGGTTTGTGATTCCCCTTCCCTGGCAGATTTGTTGGGAGAGGACTTTCTTCATAAAAAAGGGAAGAGACACTAGAGTGGACAGGAAGAGAAACATAGAACATCTATAAATAGTTATTAACTCTCCGTGTTGGGATGAGAGATCATCTATATCTCTCCATGTGTGATATCTATGTAGTTTCTACACACATACACACACACACACAATGGTGATCTCATTAGAGAAGCTGGATTATATGAAGAAGAATGTAGCATCAGGATTGGAGGAAGGCTTGGTAACAACCTGTAAGCTTATTAACAGTGATATACAGAGAACATAACCTTGCTTGCTTGAGGAGGAGTTGAAGCATTTGCTGATGAAGATCAAAGATTGCTGCCTTCAGTATGGATGACAACGCAATGTAAGGAAGATCAAAATCCTCACCACTGGATCACTAGGTTACATAATGATAAATAGATACAAGGTTGATGTTGTCAAGGAGTTTGTTTGGCTTCAATCCATAATCAGTGCTCAAAAAACAAGTTGCCTGGAGGAAATTTGCTGCCCAAGACCTCTTTAAAGTACTGAAGAGAAGGCTATTCCTTTGAGGACTATGTGCCTGACCCAAGCCGTGGTCCTCTCCATCGCCTTCTGTGCATGTGACACTGACCATGGAAGAAGACAGACGTAGGAAGAACCAGCGCATTTGAATTGTGCTGCTGGAGAAAACCATTGAAAGTACCATGGAATGCTGAAAGGCAAACTGATCTGTGTTGGAAGAAGACCAGAATGCTTCTTAGTGACAACCTCGGGCATATTTGGGGAGACTAGTTCGTAGAGAAGGACGTTTTGTTTTGTAAAGCGGAAGGGCAGCCAGGAAGAGGGAGGCCCACACGGAGATGAGTTGACACAGGGGCAGCATCAATGGGCTCCGGCATAGGAACAATTGGGAGAATGGCACAGGACTGTGCAGTGTTTCTTCTGCCGTGCACAGGGTCACTATGGTTTGATCTAACTTGGGGACACCTAACAAAATAACAACAACATAGCGGTGATAGGGGAATGGAGATGTTTTCTGTTTCAATGTTCACAGCTGAATTTGCTGAGACATAATTAGCAGCCGGCTTTCCCAATGACTAATCCAATCTTTAAGGGCTGTCTTACCAGGCCTCCCCCTCTTTGATAATCTTACCACATTTCAATGGATGTGAGTGGAGACAGGGCCAATGGAATAGGGTGCTGGAAGTACTACTGAAAAGTACAGTAATTAAGGTAACATAGCAATGAACCTTTATTAAACAGAACCTTCAGGATATATTTGGATTTGCTGGTTTGCATCAGTCAGGTGCTTCTGCCTTTAGGAGAGAGCTAGTCGAATTTGGGTCCTGGGCCTCCCTGGCAGCAGCTTTCGTGGAGCTGCAATTGTGTTTCTGAGTCTTCTTGTCACGCATCAGTTCTACGAACCTTTCTCTGCTCTCGTTCCAGGCTGCGCAATGTTCACTTGGGAAAACAAAACGAAACAAACACTTGTCTTTGCTGTGTGGTTTCATTAAATTTTTAATATTTCCTCATTACTGTCTCCAGACTACATGTATGTTCTGAATTTCCAAGACAAAAGAAACGCAGAAACTTATTTATGGCCATGCCATCGCTGAAAAAGATTCCACAAAGAAAAGGGATCATCGCCCATAAAATTCTACTAAATCCGATCTCCCTAGTGAAAAATCAAAAGATCTGCCTATGTAACATCCTTCAGGACACGACAGACATCCCATGTACCTACTCTATTAATCAAGACTTGAGAATCCCAAATTCCAGCTCTCTCCACTCCAGGAGTTTACACAGTGCAAGAGAATGGCTGAGATTCACAGGATGGGATCTCTGGGTGGTGTGAATCGTGAACAAGCTTCGCTGCTAACCACAAGTTGGACATTTGGTCCACCTGAAAGTGGCTCACAAGAAAGTACTAGCCGTCGTCTTCCCAAATGCCAGCCTTTTAAAACCCAGTCATGGTTCTACTCCAACACAGATGGGGTGGCCTGAGTCAGTCAACTAACGGCAAGTGGTAACTGGCTCCTCTCCATGAAACAAAAGTTAAGAGAAACGAGATGAATATTTGTGACACATGTGATTCGTAGTTGACATCTCCCATTAGGAAGTGGATTGCCAACGGATCCAATGATGTCATTAAGTGAATCCAAATAATTAAACTATAACAGGAAAAGGAGTTGCCATTTTAATGATAAAGTGAGTTCAGTCATGCCATGGTTTGGGATTATTGTGTCCCTCAACCATCAGCAAATGGAATTCGCAAGTTCTACTAAACACCCTGTTCTCTTTGCTTGCTCTAAACCCAATCAGCTAATTTTATTTTAAACCATGCTATCTGTAGAGAGTAGGAGAGCAGATTTTTGTCAGATGCTAATGAACAATTTATTCTAGCAAAAAGACCAACACAAAGAGCCCTTAGGTAAAGTTCCTGCTTCCTAATGAACAGTGGCCTTGGGTTCCAGACTGCAGAGTCCAATAAATGACTCCACAAGCCCCAAAGCTCATTATTAGCCTGAAATAGACCCGGCCTCAGGCGTCGGTGGCCCTTCCAGATCATTAAGGATTTTCTGTTCCTTATTGCTTTCTGCTTTTTCTATTTAGGAAACCAGCAAGGTACTCTCTCTCTCTCTCAAACCCACCACCCCCATGCCTGTAAAGCTGTTTTCCCTCCCTTGCACCTGTAAACCTCTTTCTTATTTGATAGTTTGCCATCTCCCAACTCTGCCTTATACTTCCTACTTTGTTTCCAAAACCTATGCAGGATTACTTCTTTTCCTCTTTTCATCAATGCTATTATTGAGCTACACTGGTCATGCGACACGCACAGAGTTAGGGACTTTGCATTTCTATTGGCTCATGAAACACATCCCAGAGAGTGAGACAACTTGGTCTGGATTTGGTTGCTTGTTGTCCCAACAAGAATTTAATAAGGAGATATAGAACTAAGTTGAAATTGTTTCACAGAATCAGGAGGGATTCACTTACAATCCTCCCCATATCTAACTTGCACATACACACTTCAAAAAGTTTATGGAAAGAGAGATGCAGCACATGGCATGCTAGCGACTCTTTGCAACAGACACAAGACCAAATCAAAGTGATAGAGTTGATAGCCCTGGAATCCTCACTTTCAGAGAAATAGAGTGGGCTATTTGAAATTATTGGGCTGGAAATAAATGGGCCAGGAGAAGAAGTGGGGGGAGTTGGTAAGAGAAAAAACAGAAGGTGATTTGTCGGCTGTCCTGATGAGGTGCAATCACCTTGAACTTTTGCAAGAATCATTCAATTGAGACAGTAGTCTGACAATCAAACAGGCAACAGTGACTAGTGACTAGAAAGGATGATACTCCCTTGTTCCCCACGACTTCCTACTGACTGGAAAGGTGAGCAGCTCCCACCCTCACCCACCCAGTGGCCAGTCACACACTCTCCAATGCAAACCCCTATTTTGTGTGAGAAGAGAGCCACATCCTTGTGGTTCAGACTCCTGTAACAAAAGCTCTGAGCCCTGGGGCTCAAGGAGAGTGGATCAAACCCGAAACCTAAACACCGAACCAGAATACTTTTCTGGGAAGAAATGCCACTAAAACTAGCTGATTGGGAATTCAAAAGAATGATATTTCAGTACTTTCCATGAATTGAAAGAAAGATGAACGGAACTGAAGACAAAATGAAAGAATATAGGAATACAGTGTCAGAATGAACTGACAATAAATGAAAAGTAGAAGCCATGTAATAACTGCAAGGAGGAGTCTAGATGATTAATATGGAAATTTCAGAAAGAGAAATACAGTGAAATGCAAAGGAATAGAATTAAACCAATAGAAGGCCTAACTACTTAGCTTAAAGATAACTCTCTCAATACTAGCCTGCTAGAAAAATAATTATTAAAAGGGAAAGAAAGAAATTTGAAGAAAGCCAAAGAATTGTTTGGGAATCTATCAAGTGGAGTAACTTACATGTGATTGGAATTCCAGTAGAGAATAAGACAAAATTAAGCACAGAGCCAATTATCAAAGAGTTACTGGAAGAAAAGTTCACTAACATCCTGGAAGAGAGATACCCACTCAAGAAGCTGAAAACTCCAAACAGGACAGACCTTCAAAGAAAGGCCCTGAAACATAGAATCCAACTTTCCAAATCCAAGTGCAGGGAAAGGATCCTGAGAGCCACTCGGGAGAAAAATGAAAAGTTACTTGCAAAGGAGAACCCAAAAGACTAAGTTCTGATTTCTCTGCAAAATCAAACAACAACAACAAAATCCTGCAGGCAATACGGTTACATATTTAACATATATTAACTTTTAAAGAAAAAGAAATGTCCATCAAGAATCATATAACCAACAAAATTGTCCCTCGAATATGGTGACTAAACAAAGGCATTTTCAAATAGATGAAAATTAAAATAATTTGCAAACATAAGAAGCAACAATAGTAGAAAACAATCTTAGAGGAAAAGCAATGCCAACAACACCAGGAATCAACCCAGGTCCAGAAGTATTAGTAGTTGAATAAGCCGACAAGGCTGAACATGGGAAACCAGAGGTATCGATTTGTGATGAAGACAATTACAGAGTAAAGAGAGACGATAGTGTACTTGCAGAATTTGCAAATGGAAAAGAAGTCAAATAGATTTCAAGAACTTGGATGAAGGGGAAGGCAATATACATTAAAAGGGTGGTTGGAGAAAAACAACAGACAAGTAGCAAGAGTGAAAGATTAAAAGGTAGAATAGAGGTAAAGAGAGTTAGCCACATTCTGCAATTGTGGTGATCTATGTGTAGTTTCCTGGACAGACAAACCAGTGGGATAGGTGTGGGGAGGGGGGAAAGTGTTATTGACCTTTGATGCAAGTATAAACGTGAATGTTCTGGAGTATAATGGACGCAAATTATAAACACTTAAAGACAATCAAACACTTTGAGGAAATCACTCGTTGGACCCAGGGGCTTCGAACCATAGCCTGAGGGACACCAAGGTGAACTGGCATAAATTACGCATAAAGATAAATCTATAAAGGAATCTTTATAGAATAATTGACTATTTTAATCAAGGGTGCAGAACCACCCAAGTATATATTCCAGGGTTTAAGCAAGGAGGAATAGAGACAAGAAACACAAGGGTTGTGATGTATGTTGTCACTTTGAGGCCATTGCAAAAAGAGGATGAAAAACATCTGTGTAATTGTTGAACGTTAAACTGCTGATCAGCTCTCTAAACCTTCATTCCATTCACAATCATTTTTGTTGTTCAGTTTGTGTAAAAATTCAATGAAAAGACAATGGAATTTTTCCACAAACTTTTGAAGCCCCCTAAATATGACCAAACACAGTCAGGGGTGATCAGCATGGAGTCCAAATCATGTTAACTTTACAAATGTCTGCGAGTTAGCAAATATTACCTTATGACATGATATTTTGCTGCTACAATGAGCATGTTGTTTTGCATTCATCAAGATTTTCCAAAATTTAGTTTACTTTTGTTTAGTGCTAATGAAGTAAACTCTTTATTTTTAGCCAGATATTAATTTTCAAACTTATGAATCTTTTACATCCTTGTACAACACAATGAATAACTGGGCTTTCAATTGCAACAAAGTCTTGTCTCTGAAATGACAATTACTAAAATAGATTATTCAAGACATATTTTCTCATCAATATGTTGCTTTCCAAAATGTGCTAGAGATAATCATGACATTGAAGTAAACATCTGTTATAAGCCATGTTAAAACTTTTTTCAAGATGTTTGTTCTTTGAAGGCAGAGATGTACTTTTAAAAATCTTAAGAGTATTTGATTATGGAAAATCAAAAGGAGGGAACAAAGAATAAAACAATTGTTAATAAAAGTCATTTTGCTACTAAGCCAAGGTAAAGAAAGCATTCAGGTAAAGGATAGAAGTTAAGCACTAGAAAGAGAAAACTTGAAGAGTTCATCTCTTTAGTAAAAAAAAAAATTACAACAGTGAAGAGAAGTTAAGTAGGATATTTTACAGTTTCTCTAGCCCTTGTATTCTCATTCAATACTCGGTAATTGTGTGATTACCCTCCTAGCGACTTTCTTCATACATCCGTTCATTAAACAGCCAGGTGTCTTCCAAGAGATGGGGCCCCATGCATATGTCACAGTCGGACTGTGCACCAGGTCCTGCAATGGCTGGACCTCTGGAACGAGATCACCAAGGCTGTCTTCTGAGGCACTTCAAGGTCAACTCAAAGTCAACCTTTTGTGACATCCATGTACTCCTCCATTAAGCAAGAATTTATTAAATAGATTAAGGGTAAAGCATACGGTGAATATTAAGAAGAATGAGACGGCCCCCATATCTTCAAAATGTTCTTTTACTCCTCAATATCCTTTAGAAAGAAAACAGAAATTCATCAAACAGGATACTTGAAATGGCAATGCAGAGATTGTAGATGACTGATAGCAACTATTCATTTACTCACGATCTCACCCTACATTTTGCATTTATGACACCGTTGACGGTCTGAGCCCCAATATAGATCGATTGCCAGATGACTAGTGCTGAAAGGGCTCCTAATGATGTGTCGTTAGACACCCAGTCCATATGCATGGATTAAATGAGTACTAGTATCACCTTCACTCTCCTCTTTGCCATCACTTGCGTTTTTGAAGCATTTATTATGTGTCATGACTGGTAAACCTTTTGTGAGCATTTTTTTACATAATTCTCACAATGAGCTTTCTGTTTAATACAACCAATGTGGAAAATGACGTATAATAAAACAGAGTAGCACTACCAACTACCTGAATTTAGTAAGGAGTGAAATTGGGGCAAATACTCCGACAGTTCTGCACACTGTTCTTAACCAGTTTAGAAAGAAGAGCATGCCACTATTTTTCCAGTGAGGAAATAACTGTAAATAAGAATTTCATTTAGTAATACATCATTTCACATTTTTTATCACTTCATTATTTGGCGTTACAATTTCAGCAACCTGACCTGCTACCATCTTAGCTACATACCAGTGCAAAAAGAGGAGCCGCTGATGAGGAACCAATCCTGGTTTCTAGCCCTTCTCACTTAATCAGGAATAATTTTTATGAATTATTGAAAATTCGAAGTGAAAACAGAAATATTTAGAATGGGTCAAATGAACATTTAATGAACACATGTATTTATAAACCATTTTAAAAACAACTTGCACAAATAAAATCAGTATGTTACAACCTGGCTTCTTCGCATAGCATCTTCATTTCCTTCACTAGTTTTCCCTGGATTTCTCTTTTACGGCCAACATGGAGCTTCACCCATACTCAGAAATTGTCTCTTTCACTCAGGCCCTCTGTGTTTCAAAAGGACACCCACTTCTCCCTGATGAACCTGGTGGGGTGTAATATGATCCAGGAGCCAACGGGATTGTAGGAAAATGTTCAAGCTGCACTGAAGGTAGTGGAGAAACAAAGTGGCAGAAATAACCAGGGTGCTAATAGAAATGCTTCTAAGAACAGGTGCAGAGCCAGAAGTATGGGGAACCTGTGCAAAGATCAAGAGCCAGTCTTTTGAACATAGCATAAAATCAGGAAGACATGTGGCAAGGTTGTATCCCTTGACCATACTTATTCAATATATATACTGAGCAAATAATCCAAGCAGGTAGACTCTAGGAAGAAGAAGATAGCATTGAAATTTCAGGCATATTTATTAATAATCTGTGATAACCAGATGACAGTTCTGCTTGCTGAAAGCAAAGCGAGCACGAAGCACTCACAGAGGAGGCTCAACGACTAGACACAGTCTTCAATATGGATTACACCTCAACCTACGGGACATGAAAATCCTCACAACTGAGCCAGTAAGCAATGTCCCAATAAATGAAAATAAGATTGACATTGTCAAGGTTTTCATTCTACTTGGATTAACAAACAAAACACACGAAATCAAAGGACCTACTGCACTGGGAGCATCTGCAGAGGCAAAAAAAACCTTTCAATTCTAAAAATCAAAGATGTCACTTTGGAAATTAAGATGTGGCTGACCCAAGCCTTGATATTTTCAATCGCTTCACACGCATGTGATAGCTGACTAGTTCATAAGGCTGGAAAAGAAGGCAAATTTGAGTGATTGTGTTGGTATTCTTCACCAGCACCCACAATTGGCAAAGAATATGGACATCCCTTGTGGTTGCTCCATCGTAAATGAGGTGTTGGGCTACTAGCCACAAGGTGAGCAGTTCCAGCCCACCAGCTGCTCAGTGAGAGAAAGACGAGGTTCCCTTCCCTGAAAGATTTAGTTCTTAGAAACCAAAGATGCAGTGCTACTTTGTCCGATAGGGGCACTGTGAGTCAGAGTAGACTTGATGGCAGTGGGTTTGGGGGTCTGAGGAATGGACAAGCTTATCTTTGAAGAATGATTGTCACATATTCCTCAGAAGTAAAGGTCACCAGACTTTGTCTAAAGGAAGTTGGGCATATGATCGAGAGGAACCAGTCTTGTAAAATGACACAGTGCTTGCTAAAGCAAAGGGTTAACAAAACAGAGACAGGTCCTCAAAGCATTGGAGTGACATGGTGTATGCAACAGTAGGCTCAAAGGAACAATTGTGAGGCTGGTGTAGTGTTTGATTCTATTGCACACCAGGGTGATTTGAGTGGGAACTACCTGAGGCCACCCACCAACAGCACAACTATGGTCCAGCGGTTCCTTTGTGTGCTCTTCGGTCTTGATTCTTGCAAACAGCAGCTAGACACTTTCCCCCCAAGGCCTGAGGAGCTACAAACGATTGCACTAATTTTCTGTCCAAGAGAGGTTGGTACTTTTGCCTGGGTTGATTGACACCTCCTGGATAAGCGGTAATCAAGAACTTAAGTTAGATTTGCCTGTCTGGTGCCAGGCTTCTGCTGTGATTAATGTGCACCTTGCAGTAATTGGGTAATCGTCTATTTACACGACGATAGCCTACTATGCAAATGAGATGTTCGTGGCCTACTTAGATGGACTTGGTCAGTTCCTGACCTACCCATGGAGGGCCCACATTTTATAATTGAAAAGAAGTTGTGCATGAGAGTATACACAATCAACTCCAGAGAGATTTTAGAGGCAGAAAGAAGGAAGGAAGAGAAGCAACAGAAACAAGAAGCAGAGAGCCTCCCAAATAGCTGTAATGGGCTCTAATGTGAGCCAAGGCTAATAACACTGAAGATGGCACGAAGGTCAAATGGACCCAGAGACACAGCTGGCAGCAGCAGGCCCAGAAGTGGCCCAGTGGGCGAGCAGACATATGACAATAGGAGGACCCAGAGGGGTCTGCCCCCCGAGTACCAAAAGGGTGTGTCCTCAGGGGCCCAAGGAGGGGCCTGCAGGGTCAAAAGGAGCCAAGAAAGCCACTCTGCCCTCACGAATGGCAATTTCGCCTCCTCACTTTCAGAACCGGTTTCTTGAGAAGCCGACTATTGCTCCTGATCCCCTAGGCCCCTGTTGCTTAATAAAGTCCTTAACTGTAAATACAATTTGTAACTTCTGTATGAGGAAACTCAAAATCCTTGCTCATTGAGTGAGTCCATGCTGCCTGAGAGCACCCCCAACTGGTTTTCTGAAACTGTAACTGTCTATGGGAGTAGGAAGTTCAGTCTTTGACCCTCAGAGCAGCTGGCCATTTCCAACTGTGACCACGTGGATTGCCGCCCAACAGGTAATCACTAAACCACAGAGGCTTCTCTTTCTGTGAATTGCAGGGAATTACTGACTCAAACAGGGATCACAGAGGCCTTCATTGAGGGCCTGGTACAGCCACTTCAAAACTCTGGGATATGTTGGATCGTCATCTCTTATGCCGATTCCTACAGTTGACGTTATTGGTTCAGCTCCACTCCTCCATGTGTACAAAAATGGGAACAAGTTGAGGAAGTTCAAAGGGCCCTTTCAATTCTAATATTCTGTGATGCCGTGGCCTAGTAGGGAGTTCTGACATGCTGCATAATGCGACAAGGATATTATTCCATTTACTATTTTTTATGACTATGTATGTACTTTTACCAGGTAATAGCATTAATCCTGGAGTCTGCCTCAGCATGGCAGCGCATAAGCTCTATTCTGTTTGTTACAACAAAAGATCCTGGAACTCCTGAGTGTAGATGCCTAGATTTTATTTTTATGGACCAAAGTCTCCAGACGTGCAGATTTAAGTTGTGTGGTATCGTACGGGAGCTAAGGTTTCTTGTTACATTTGGGAATGTGATCATAATACAAAATGTGAAAAGTTTGGGTTCATGCTAAACTTTTTACACATGGGTGCTTCTCCTCTCTGGGTGTTGTTACTGTTCGATGCCATTGAGTAGGCTCTGGCCCATGGCAACTGGGTGCACAGCAGAAGCAAACACTTCCCGGTCCTGCACCATCCTCACACTTGTCCCTGTGCCCGAGCCCATTGCTGCAGCCAAGATGCCGATCCATCTCACTAAGGGTCTCTCTACTTTGCACGGCCTCTCCAACTTATCAAGCATGATGTCCTTCTGCAAAAATGGGAGAAGGATTTAAGGACCACTCTGGCTGTACTTCTTGCAAGACAAGCAAGTTTGTCCTCTTGACACTCCATGGAACTTCATGCTTGTCCAGCACCACGGTTGAAATGCATCAATTCTTCTCCGGTCTCTATCTCTTCCTCTCTTCCAGGTTCTGTGTCATGGGTTATAGGTTGGCCTGCTAGCTTCAAGGTTAACAATTTGAAGCCACAAGCCACACCACAGAGGAAAGACGAGACTTTCTACTCCTGTTAAAGTTGTAGTCTCAGAAACACACAGGGGCGGTTCTACTCTGTCCTACGGGGTTGCATTAACAGTGAGTAAAATTCATCTATCCGTTGTAAAAAGAACGTTCTCTTTTCCAAATGTTAGCCAGTTGAAGGAGAACAAGAAATGGTCTCATTTTCCTTCTTCTCTACACTTGAAGTCAGTCAAAATGCTACGCCTCTATCGATGCCGGTGGTGTTCTCAGTTGTCTGGCACTTTGGCATCACAGGAGACTTTCACTGGCACCAGCGCCTTCCTGTTGGCAAACATTTCACCATGAAGTTTTCTGTACACTTGATGTGCTCTTTGAGCAGACAATGAAGTCAGCATTTCAATGCCAGGGAATCTTTATAAAGCATTCTTATTTTTTATAATAGACATAACCATAAGGAAAAGCCAAGTTAAAGCAAGAGTTGGCAAATTTTGGCAAGGTCTTGCCTGGATAGTGGAATCTTTTCATTTTCATGTAGGAACCCACATCCCATATATAATCGAGTATAAGCGAAGTTTTTCAGCACATTGTTTATGCAGTTTCTGTAGTAAAAGTAGGTGCCTCGGCAGAGAGTCGGGTTGGCTTATCCTCGAGTATATACGGTAGTATCTAAGGAAACATGTGAAGGAGTGTTAAAAGGACATGTTCCTATGATTTACCCCATCACCCAGGCCCTGGATCAGGACGCCTGGTTACTGGTGTGTTGGGCTGCTGGCCTCAGGATCAGCAGTTGGAACTCACCAGCCTTTCTGCTTGAAAACAATGAGGCGTTCTGCTCCTGTAAAGATGTGCATTCTCAGGAACCCCCAAGGATCAGTTCTACCTTGCTGGTAGGGTCCATAGGCGTCAAAGTGGACTCCATGGCAGTGGATCTAGTCCAGCCTTCGTCCCTTCATGCTGGGGGGTCTTCATTTCTCCATTGCTACATAACGGAAGCAGCTACGCTAGATGTTTTGTGGCATCGGCTAGTTCTGTAATTCTGATGTTGTTTGGTGCCGCCGAGTTGATTTTCAAAGGATAAGGACTCATGTCGCGGAGCCGAACTGGCCTGTGGGCTTTTCTGGGCTGTAGAGAAAGCACCATGGACTGCTACAGGCACAAACCCATCTGTCTTGGGAAAAGGACAGCCAGAGTGCTCTGCGGCGGCAAGAACTGCACGACTTCATCTTACCTACTTTGGACAGGCTGGCAGAGGGAGAGCAGTCCTAGGAGAAGGATGTCACATTTGGTAAAGCAGAGGGGCAGTGGAAAAGAGGAAGATCCTTGGTAAGAGGAATTGGCACGGCGGCGGCAACAATGGGCCCCAGAATAGGGATTGTTGCGAGGATGGCCCAGGACCGGGCAGCGTTTCTTTCTGTCATTCTTGAGTTCTATGGGTTGGAACCAGCTCCATGTCACCTACCTCACAGCAGCACGGATGAGGATGACCGAGTCTTTCTCCCAGGGAGACTGAAATATTAACCTTTTGGTTCGCATCCAAGCATGTACCGTCATTTACAGTTGGATATGAGGAAGGAAAAAGGGTTTGTGAGTACTTTATCCTCCTTTGTAGGATTATGTCAGCCAAGAGGGAGCATTTGTAACGATGACATTCCTCTACTATAAAGTATTATCCAGGAATGTGTTTCTTCCATATCTGGAGGGGGAAATAAACAACAAAGCATGATACAGACTATTATGTTTTTGAGTTTGAATTATAGTTCTTCCTGAAAACAAAAACTAGGTTCGATGAAGATTTTCTAAAATTTCAGGAACCAATAAGATAAAAGTTAGAAAGCACAAAAGTGTCTCTTTTTTTTGGTTCAAGATACAAAAGAGCAAAGTCGACAATAAACTATGTCATGCCTAAACTTTCTTTAAAGATTAAATGTTTCAGCAATAACGAAAACATTAAGATGCACATAATCATGTAATAAATGAGCCTAATATATGTTGAACGCTTTATTAAAGAGCTCACTCAGTTTTTAAATTTATTTTTTCTGCCATTAACTGTGAAAATATTATCTCGAACTAGCACAGACCAGAGAATTGGCTTTTGAAACACTGTTGGCTGAGAGGACCTCTCGCTTCCTGTCTCTTAATCCCATCATTTCCTTAAATCAGTTTAATTATCCTGCAAAACTAGAACCATAAGAGTGGCTAATGCAGTTTCATCTTGATTAGAGCATGTTCTCTATCCCTTCGTTTACATTTATTTTATTTGAGTGAACATTGTCACTGAGTCACTAGGAATTTAATGATTTTAGTGTTTTCTGTTCAATATATTTCAAAGTGCATGATCAGGAAAAGCCATAACTGGCCGAAGCGTGTGTTTCCTGGTCTGTGTTCTATTGATCCTTATTGCGTAAGGTCTTTTGTTCTCAGTCCTGCCTGTTCCCACTGCTACTGTGACCCATGCCATTCAGAAAAGAGTATTCAGACAAGTGCCAGGCACTTCTGCCCTGCTCCTTTGTGGCTTGACATTAGGCAACTCTACATATGCGTGCGATCAGGAGAGACCAGTCTCTGGAGAAGGACCTCATGGTCAAGTGGAAGGCCAACAAAAACACAGGAAGACTGTGGACTAGATGAATTGATACAGCGGCTGCAACAATGGGCTCAAAGGTGAAAACCGTTGTAAGGATGATGCAGGGCGGTGTGTGTTTGGGTCTATGTGAATTTGCCTCATCTGTGTGTTTGCCATCTAGTTACCATTAGTGTGACCCCAACACATTGTGACATCATGTGTTTCAGAGTTCCAGCTTTACATTTTCCAAAGCTGAGTGTATGGAAATAGATCCATTGATAGGGTTTTTTTTTTTTCTTTCTGAGGCACCTCTGGGTAGGCTGAAACCTCTAACCTTTAGATTAGTAGTAACTCATACTTTCTGCCATCAAGCCTACTCTGACTCATAGTGACCCTATAAGACAGGATGGGACGGGCCCTGATGATTTCTGACACCACTACTTTTTATAGGAAAGCTCTGTCTCCTCAGACAACTGCCTGTTGATCCAGGCACAAGTTCCACATCTCACAATGTAGTGTTTTGGAATCCCCTCTCTTCTGAATGCTATTCATCATTGGTTAGGATCCACACAGTCAAATGCCTTTTCATAATCAAGAAAACACCAATGAACATCTTTCTTATAGTCTTTGCTTTCAGACTAGATCCATCTGACATCGGCAATAATATCCCATGTTCCATGTCCTCATGTGAATCCAGCCTGGACCTCTTGCAGCTCCATGTCAATGTACTGCCAAAATTGTTGCTGGACGATCCTCGGCAAAATTTTACTTGTGTGTGAAGGAAATGTTATTGTTCTATAATGTGAGCATTCTGTTGGGTCACCTTTCTTTGGAATAGGTAGAAATATGGATCTCTTCCAGTTAATTAGCCTAGTAGTGTCTTCCAAATTACTGGCATAGACAAATGAGTGTTTGCAGGGATTTATCAGCTGGTTGAAACATTTCACTTGGCATTCCATGAGTTACTGGAGCCTTCTTTTTGGACATCTTCCTGCAGTATCACTGGCTCTTGCTCAGGTGCTACCTCCAGGAATGGTGGGACGTCAACAGTTCTTGCCATCTTCTTTTGATGCTTGGAACATCATTCACTATTTTGCCCATAGAATTTCCACTATTTCAACTAGAGACATGGAGTTTTTCTTTAGTTCCTTCATGTTATGATATGCTGAACATGTTTTTTCCTGTTTGTTTTCTAGTTCTAGGTCACTGCATATTTCATTATAATATATGGCTTTGTATTCTCAAGCTACCCTTTGAGATGTTCTCTTCAGCGCTGACTTCACCATGTCTTCTATTTGCCGTAGCTACTCTACAATTAAAAGCAAGTTTCACAATCTCTTCTGACAGCCACACTGACCTTTTCCTTCTTTACTGTATTTTTATTTTTATTCATTTTTTTTCACTTCTACTTTATTTTTTATTTTATTTTTTTCCTTTTTTAACATTTTATTAGGGGCTCATACAACTGTTATCCCAATCCATACACACATCAATTGTGTAAAGCGCATTTGT
>NW_022103899.1:47313878-47324102 GCF_000313985.2 Echinops telfairi | reverse complement strand
TACTGTATTTTTAATGACCTTTTGCTTTCTTCATGAATGATGACCTTCATACCACCCCCACCCCCACTACAACTCACAGAGTCTTCGGTTCTTGGTGTGCCATGCGGCATATCAGTTCTTGACATGCTCTCGAAATGCAGGTAGAATAGATACAAGTTCATATTTTGGATCTCATGGACATGATTTCATTTTCTCCAACTTTCACCTGCATTTACATGTGAGCAATTGATCATTCCACAGTTGGCCTTGGGTCTGTGTTTTAGCTGCTTATAATGAACTTCTTCGTGGTCTCCTCCCACAGATATAGTCAATTTGATTTTGTGTCTTCCATCTGAAGAAGTTCAGATCTTACTTCATCATTTCTATTGTGTTGTTCAAAAAGTATTTGTTATGAATGGAGTTTTCATCTTGCAAAATTCTATCATGAAGTTCCAGCTTCATCTCTATCACTAAGATCATTTTTTCAAACTACTGTTCTTTCTGACTTAGTTTCCAACTTTTACATTCCAATCATCAAAAGTTACGAATACACCTTGATTTAGATGTATTATCAATTTCAGACAGAAGAGTTTGGTGAAATTTCACAACTTCTTCAAAACTAGCTCTAATGGTTGGTGCATAAAATTGAATAATATTTGCATTGATAGACTGGCATGCCAAGATAGATCCTGAAATGTCCTTTTTGGCAATAAAAGCAATGCCATCCTCTTAAAATCTCAATCTTTATGCATTCTACTTCATATTTAACAATGTCCCATTGTCCTAGATTCCTACATTGTACATTCAAATATCCAATTATCAATTGATGCTTTTGGGTCTTCTTCTCCTTTTGCATCATGCCCTCTCAGCAAATGCAGGTCCTCCAGGCTTTACTTTCGTCGGCTTTACGCCATTTGAGTCTTTATGTTCAGCTCTACATTGAGAGGACAGCTCCTCCTCAATCATATTTGCAATCCCTTTTGACCTGGCGGGCTTATCTTCTGACCCCATCTCTGACAATGGTCTTCTTTTAATTGGTTTTCTAGTAGCTGAAGATATGTCAATGCTTTCCATAAGGTTTTCAGTGATTAACTCCTCTGAAGTGGACTGCTTGGCATTTCTTTATAGTCGGCTCTTGTTCTGGAGCCTCTGCTGAAATGACTTCATGTTGTGTGACCCTGCAAGTATTTGAAATACCAGAGATTCAGCTTTCAGGATCACAGCAACACAAAGCCACCATAGTATGACAAACTGACACAGAGCAGTGGTGGATGTTGAGGTAGTAGGTGGTTAGTACCTATTCTCCTAAGTTTCTAATCAACCTTTGATGTAGTAGGCATCTCTTCTGTATACTGCAGGCCCTAATAATTTGCAGCAACTCAGCATTTCTGAAAGTGATTTCATTGTGGTGGAAATTGGATGATCGTGGTTAGCAGAATAGGGTATATTTTTCTTCCAGGTATCTGTATTCTCTAAAATAAGTCTATTTTCAAATCTATGTATGCAGTCAACTCTCCAAATAAACCTAATGATTTCCTATAACCAAAACTTAAGTCTGACTTTTGCTTCAGAATAGTCCAACTTTGGGTGTCTTAAGAGTCTTCCATGAGCATGACAGAACTTCTCTGCCGCCTTTCTTATCAGGGTATATTGGCGACTCTCTAGTTTCAGCCTCAATGTCCAGCAATTGTCTTGGTTCCTTTATCCCACTTGTTTCCTTATTATAAAGGAAAAGGTTTTCACGGCCCACTTGGATGTTAAAGTTTTCTGATAATTTGTATTCACAATGACTATAAATTTCAATAAAATATGCAACATCACATTTTTGGTGTTTGGGGTAAAGATGAGGTGCAGGGTTAATGCAAAATGTTAAATAGTTGACCTTTCAGAAAGCATGAATTTATCTACAATAAATTTTAGATTATTTTCACTGTGGTTAAAGATCCATCAACCCTTTGTTTTGTAACCTGGAAAGACATAAAGCTTCATTTTTGCCATCTCATGATTTTTTTAGCCATTAGCTGTGGTCTGATTATTGGACTTACTTTACATTATGCCTTGTCTTGATATTTTCATTGATTTTTTTCAAAGAAACCAGAAGCTCTTTCCATATTTTCATTACAGTAGGCTTGAAGAATAAGAGCATATGCTTGAGAAATATCAATATTCATAGAATCTTCTGATTGAGAATTGCTGTCTCATATTTTATTTCAGTAGATGAGAAAAAGAAGCCAAAGTAATAGGGCAATATTGAATTCAGGGATATTTGTGATATTCGAAAAAGAAACAAGATGGTAATCAAAGAAGAAATAGTGTCAACCAGTGAAATAAAATTTACCAGCGAGTAAGCTTGAGGCAATTTATTTGAATAATGCATAGCTGCATAACCATTCATAAGTAAGTGACACTATCAATGTGATGAACTGACCATCTTTTTTATTTATGGTATAGGATGGGGCCATTAAGATCTCCTCGGTTTTTGCTGGCCCTTTGCTTTTACCATCATCGCATTCTTCTTCGGGAAATGTTTTCCCTAAACAAAATGGACTGACACAGTAGGTACAGTAATGAGCTCAGACAGACAAAGATTATGAGGATGCTACAGCACTAAGCAGCAATTCATTCTGTGGCACATACAGTCACTAGGAACAGGAACTGTCCCATTAGCACCACCACCAATATCAAGCCCGTTCAGACTCATAGAGACAATAAGTAGAACAGCACAGAACAATACCACGTCCTGCACCAGCATTACAGGTGTCCCTGGGTTTGGACGCTTGTTGCCACTGTTGTGTCAATCCATCTCATTAAGAAGGAGCTTCTTTTTTCTGGCCCTTGAAATATTGATTGTGGTAGTAGTTTGTTTGTTTTTTTAATCATTTTATTAGGGGCTCATACAACTCTTATCACAATCCATACATACATCAATTGTGTAAAGCACATTTGTCTGTCCCTCTATTTAACAAGCAGGGAAAGCCCTGATGGCACGGTGGGTTATGCCTTCAGCTGCTAACCCACCTGTCAACAGTTCCAAACCACTAGTTGCTTCTCAGGAGAAAGGGAAGGCTTTCTACTCCAATAAAGAGTTACAGTCTCAGAAACCACAGGGGCAATTCTACTTGTCCTCTCAGATCACTGAATCAGAATTGGCTCAGGGGCATGGAGTTTGGTGTTGGTACTTGGACCAGCACCTGGTCCCTATCTGAAAATATAACCAAAGAATGTAAGAGCGCTTTCCTTGCCCTCACTTCTAAAATGCATTCTGCCTGTTCTTCCTCTATGAATAATTTGTTTGTTCTCCTGACCATTCATGATATTTTCCATATTTTCATCAAGACAAATTCAAATGCATAATTTCTTCCGAAGTCTTCCTTCTGCAGTGTCCAGTTTTCACATGCACTATGTGGCCATTGAAAATACCATAGCTTGAGTGAGACAAGCCTTAGTCCTCAAATGACATCTTTACTCTTTCACACTTAAAAGATGTCGATCCCAATGAAATGTATCATTTTGACAACTGTTTCCATGTATATTGATTGTGGTCCCAAGTAAATAAAAAACTTTGATAATTAGTATTGTTCTGTTTATCACAATGTTGTCTATTGGTGCAGTTGTGATGCGTTTTCGTTTTGTTCATATTGAGAAGTCATATATACTGTAGGCTGTGGCCATCACAAAGTACTTTAAGTCCCCTGCTTTCAGCAAGTAAGACTCTGTCCTTAGCATATGAGAGGTTGTGAACAAGCCTTCCTCCCATCTTCAGATAGTCCACCTTATCATTTTATTAGTATGGTGAAGGGATACAATCCTGACACAATGTTTTCTAATTTAAAAGGATGTGGTATCTTCTTACTTGGTTCAAATGGCTACTTCTTAGTCTATATAGAGTTTTTGCATGAGCACAATAATGCATTCTGGAATTCCCATGTTTTACAATGTTATCCACAGTTTGTGATTCAAACAGTATAAGGCTTTTACATGGTATGTAAAACCTAAGCAAACAACTTTCTGTTATTCTCCGTTTTCAGTAAAGATTCATCAGATGTCACTGATGATACCACTGGCTGCCCATCTTCTTTTGAATTCGGCTTGACTTTCCAGCAGCTGTGGCAAGGATTTCTTGCTGTGGCCAGGATTCTCAATAGTTTGGTACTCAGTATATCATGGCTTCACTTAATACAATGTAATCAAAACCAATCAGTTTGAAGCCTCCATAATGGGATAAGAGCAGGGTCGAGTAGCATACCTTTACTCAGATCACAGCTTTCATAAAATTGAAAAGAAATTTCCTCAAGGATATGGCCCCTTAGTTTCGGGTTTGTCCTTGCACTGGGTCCTGCATCTGTTTCATGGACCTCTGGCTTTTTGGACTTGAGTCATTTATCCTGCCAATCGGGGGAATCATCAGAGGCATGCTATCTGATAACCTTGAATTTATTCACTCTCTAGTTACAAGCCTGACTGCTAATCTCGGATTCATCAACCTTTGCAGTCATCAGTTTGTGGTCTTGAGGCCTGCCAATCTTGAGGTCCTCATCCTCTGAAGCCATGTTCGTCAGGAGAAGCCTCCAGTTTAGCATCTAATCCATGGACTTGGAACCTTTCTGGACCTGAGCTTTCCCATGTCTACACTGTGTGAGCCATTTAGATCGAAAGATAGATAAGCTGATATAAATATAAGAGTATCACTGGTTTGGATTCTCTAGAGAGCATAGCCAAAGACAAACTCCCTATCAATGTATTTCTGCAACTACGTTCTAATTCTTTTCAGCAAAATAGTATTTGTATATGATATTAATGGCATTGTTTAATAATTTCCTCATTCTATTAGATCATCTTTCTTTGAATAGGAGACAAACATGGATCTCTTTCAGTCAATTGGCCAGGTAGCTATCTTCCAAATATGTTGAGATAGGTTGATTGTGTTTTCAGTGTTGCATCAGTTTGTTTAATATCAAGTGATATCAAATCTATTCCTAGAACCTTGATTTTTGCCCATGTCTTTGATACAGTTTGGAATTCTATGGGTTTTTGTTAATATTATTTATTGAAATGGTTATTGGTTGGCCAATTCTTTTTGGTACAATGACTCTGCTTATTCCTTCTATCTTCTTTGATATCACCTTCATTATTCAATATTTTGACCATTGAACCTTCAATACTGCAATCTAAGGTTTACTTTTTTCTTCAGCTCTTTGAACTTCAGAATTGTTGAGCATCTTCTTCCTTTATGTTTTTAGCTCCAAGTCTTCGCACATTTTACTTTCTTTTTTCTTTTTTTATTCTTGATTAATCACATTATTGGGAGCTTTTAAAGATATTATAATAATCCATCTTTCAATTAGATCAAGCATAATTTTACAAATGCTATCACCATCACTTTCAATATATTTTCTTTCTTCTTGAACTCAATGCCATCTCCCCTTTAACCCTTCCCTTCCCTCCCTCACCCTGCACCCCAAGAACCCTTATTGTTGTATTATTTATTAGTAGTAGTAGTCATAGTAGTAGTATTTGCCATATCTTAAACCATCCCATTTATCTGTTCACCTGAAATTTACCTACTCTGGGTCAGAATATCAGTTAGACTCAGAACTATTTACATGGTCTTTCCTTTTGTCTCTCTTTCTCTCTCTCTTTTCTTTTTCTGATTTGTGTCTATCTATATAAGATAGACAGGATAAGAAATCCCTAGGATCCATCTACTGGATGGAAGGTGTTTGGGAGGTGGGGGGGGAATGGGAGGGGCACAGGCTGCAGGGGTGAGGGTGAGCCAATAATGACAGGGACAGGGGCATAGCAAGGGTTCTAAAATTGAAGTTGAGGAGGGTGCAGCATTTCTCATTGTGTTTGATCCATTGAAATGTACCAGAGAGGAATTACTGAGAGGTGAACGATGGGTAAACCTCCCTCTTTTTTCCTTCACCTCTTCTAAGTTGTCAAATTGCTGTCCTTTCATGTCCCTCTGCATTTGTGGAAACAAAAAGAAGTCACCCAGAGCAAGGTCAGGTGAGTCAGGTGCATGGGGCATGAGAAGCATACTGTTTTTGCCAAAACGTGGTGCAGAGATGGCTGTGTGAGTGGATGCACTGTCCTGGTAGCAAAACCAATCCCCTGTCTGCCACAAATCAGGCCTTTTATGTTGCACACTGTTATGCTATCTTTTCAGAACCTCTAAATAGAAAGCTTGATTAATAGTGACTTGGTGGAACGAACTCCAAATGCACTATCCCCCTCACATCAATAAAAGAAACGAGCATCAATTTGGGGGATGCCCCCATCTCTATATATATTTCCTCTCTGTTTTGGGATTTGTATTTTGTTTGGTGGTACCATTTTATTGGGGTGATTACAGATATATCATTCCATAGTTCAATCACATCAAGAAGTATTGTACAATTGCTACCACACTCTGTATCAAAACATTCTGCTCCTTCTTACTTTTTGACATCAGCTCCCTTTTATGCTCCCCAACCACCACTGTACACCCCTCTACCCCAAATCCTTATTCTACTTAATGTCCATACAGGGATAGTTAATCATTCCTGGATTTCACATACAGAAGAACAAGAATTTAAGAGGGTGACCCCAAATGACATAATACATCTGAAATAAATTACAATATGAACAAACAAAAATAAAGAAAATGTTGAAAACCAGATCAGGCCTAACATGCATCAGAGGGGGATCAACTGCCCAGGTTTTACCTGTTCAAGTCAGGTTTATTATTTTGATTTTCTATGGCCACTTCCTCAATGCACTCTGGTAACAGCTTTGCTCCCAGCCCTCTATTGTGGACTGAGGCCCACCACTGGAGGCTTATTTACTCTGTAGATCCCACAAATGTATCCTGGGCTCCCAGTGTTATCCGTAGCCTTTTGCAAACCAGATTCTCATACTTAACGCTCTGATACTCTTCCCTCCTTCAACTTCAGAATGCATGATATATAATTTTTGGTCATTGGCATGCTTTTTCCATGTGGACTTAGCTGACATCTCACTTAGAAACAAGTCTTTCTCAGTGTATTATGTATTTTTCTTCATTCAAAAAATGGAGATCTACGAATGGATATCTAGATCTGTGTCAATATAATCCAAAGCAAATACCTATAATTAAGTGGTTGCCTATTTTAAGATGTAAGTCTCTTAATGGATACGGAGTGTTTCTATATTATCTTAAGGTGTTTCAAGACTTAGTTATTCTCTGAACACCCCAGCTTGGCGATGCTAAGCATCTAGACTAGCAGATCCAAAGGATGTTTAACTTTCCCTTGATTGTAAAGTCTTAAAGTGAACATTTCTTGATTAGACCCAAGGTAAAATCTACATATCACAACTGTGGAAGCTAAATTAGTTGGGATACAAAAAGTACAGATGGAAAAGCTGAGTTGATGGCAATGGTACAGGAAAAGAAAGAAGTGGGGTTGAGAGAGAACGCATCTCTATTATGTTCTCCGAAAGGTCCACAATTGTGTCTTTTTGAGCACAAAGGGAGAGAAGTGGTTGAGAAGGAACAACAAAAAGAAAACTAATTGCCCTAAGAAAAGGGTGACTTTTCAATTGTGTAAGCTACCTCACAGAATGTCATATTTTTATCCTTCCTATTCAAGATTACAGATGTGTGTACATCTGCCTGGAATAACACAGAGGATTCATTTAGTGAAGCCATTTGCTCTCCCCCTTTAAAAGTCTATAGCAATGCCGTATTTCATTTGAAAGCCTCGCTGCCTATTGATTTCCAGACTCGCTTCCAGGGAGGCCCTCTGTGTGATTTGAGGGCTGATGAGGAATCCATATGTCATGACAGTTCAGACACCAGGAAAGAAAAAAGAGGCTGACTGTAATTCATTGTGTACTATAATTATCAGAGCGTTTACAGTTAGCACACTAGACCAGATGATATAATTTGTAAACATGGTGAGTTATGGTTCTGATCCCAGGCCCTGGGGCCACTCCGGTTTGTATTATAAGTTAACATTTCCAAATCCTTTCGAATTTAGCCTTTGATTGCCCCATAGGAGTTAAAAAACTATAAACCTTTTGGAATCCATGAGTGGCCACACTGAGATAAACACACTACTTTCAGAAACAGAGGGAGCTGTTTATTCAAAGGCACTTTATTATTTCTACTAAAGCAAAACGTTTAGGAAACCCTCACTCTAAAAACAGAAGAGCCTTCTGAAAGGATACATAACTGTGAGCTTGCATTGTGCCTAGACCTGCAATAGAATCCCAGCTTTCAGATTGTTCTCCGCCCACTTACTGGCAGATACATACCTACGATCTGCCCAGGTAGGAAACACATTCTGCTTTTCGACACTCAGCTGTCATGTTATGGCTACATAGTACAAGATAGCACTGTCACAGGAGAAAAAAGTCTAGTCCCCAAAGGGCATAACTACAGAAAATGCAGGTAGATGTTGGGCTTTGTTAAATCTGGAACATGTATTATAAAGATCGGAAACTCCATCCCTTTCATATTGATAAGATCCCTCAAGTCCCATTGCCCCATTTCTGATGGGTTGCGGCCCAAGAATCCATGTTTCTTTTAAGCACTACTCATGATTGTGATGCTGCTGATTCATGAATCACACTGGGAAAAAAATACTTGACGGCAATGTGGATGTGTCTTATAAATTAGAATATACGTTTTGTACCAGACCAATGAGCTTCCACTGCATTTATCCTTAGCTTCTAAAAGGAAGTCCAGTGATGCCTATCTCTGGGATTTGCCTCCTTGTGCATTTCTTTCTCACATCTCTTCGGATTGGTTTGGTTATCACTGAAAGATGACAGAAGCAATTAGGTTGGTATTTCTAAGAGAAGTCATAGAAGACTTCATGACACTTGTCTTGTTCTCTTCGGGAGAATTAGGAAAAGCTAATGACCTCATCTTGGAGATACTGGCACATATCTGTGGAGAAATCCGGCTGACAAAGAACTGAATCCTGCCCGAAAAAGTCAAGGAGGAGCTGAAGCTTCAAGACAATTGCTGACTTCTAAGTTAGTTTTTTTAGAAGCATGTATTCCAACCTCAGTCAAACATTGAGATGTATGATACCCTGGCTAATATCTTGAATATATTACTATGAGGTACCCCAAGTCAGAACAATCCAGTTATGTTGCTCCTGAAGACCTCAACATCAGAAACATTATGATACAATCTACCTTTCTTGTAGGAAGCTGTTAAATGTGTGGTTAATTTGTTATTCAACAAGAGAAAGCTGCAATTTTCATCTGAAGTTACTACGTAAAATGCCTGTGATGGGGCTCTTAAAGATCTGCCATTCAAATGGATGATGTGTTAGTGTCTGGACAAGGCCCGGAAAGAATGTTTCACGTTCCCAAAGAGAAGAATATCTGCTAGTGGAGAGTTTTCTTTGAAGTGTCCAGGGCAAACATAATTAACCCATTCCTTTTTAAATCATACTATATAGTAACATTTTAATTTTAATCAAGGAGCCATAGTTTGATGCTATGATGTCTTTTCACTTGTACATTTAATCATGTAGAATTCTAAACTAATAAAAATATTTTGGGGTTGCAATTTCAGGGCTATTCTTAATCACAAGACATTGAATGAAGAGAAAAGGCCTCAAACAAAAATTATTCCTATTTTATATTCATATTCAAATTAATCAATAATAGTTCACGTATTTTCTACTTTCAAGACTAATTTGAAAAAAGAGAATAGATAATAGCCAACAAGAAAATACTGTAAACTTTTGTTGTAGTCTAATGACTGAATTCCCAGATGTTCTCAGTCATATCTATAGATACATTCTTGGTTTACAAAATAAATAGGACAGTTTGCTATGATCTCAATTACTTCCAATAAATCTCCCAAATTAGTTTGAGATGTCGCCAAATCTAACTCACCCAAAAATATAGTTTTAATTTTGAAACAAGTCACATATTGCTGATGGATAGCCATGAACATTATATGAAAATGTTTTGTGATTATTGTGCCATTTTAAGAAGAAATTGAACCTCATCAGAGCAATTTAATCCTTAAAGGTAACTGATAATTTAAAATTTAAACACTTCCTAATATTGTAAGAGTTACGTTCAACACAGTCAAAATTGTGAGGTAGGCAATTGATCTTTTTCACACTCCTTTTACTCTCTTTTGCAGATACCCTGCAGTTTATTGTTCAAAAGACTCTGTCATCCAATTTAATTGTCTTATTGTTCCTTCATCATACATTTTGTACAAGACAGCTATCTTAATAACTAAAGTAAACT
>NW_022103899.1:47311098-47313778 GCF_000313985.2 Echinops telfairi | reverse complement strand
TGCTCTATTCTCAAAAGTAAACTTCAAAATGGATGCTATTCTCCTGGCTGCTTCCAATTATTTTTATTTTCAGGAGCCAAATATCCTTATGGCTTCTTTATTCACAACATATAAGTAATGTCTTATTTCATGTGAATAAATGTAGCCTTTAAAATATGTTTGTTTGATGGCCCTACTCAATACTCATCCTAATGAAGAGATCACTGAAGATAAGTTGGGAAGATATTGGATGATGACTGCCTAACAGAAAGGATAGTGTCTCCTGTGTTAAAGGCTTGTCTTCAAAGAAGCATCAAATAAGGTTACACAGATGAAGCCCACCAGCCGGTGTGATCCAAAGAGTATAACTAATAAAATCCAAATCTGAAGTTGGGGATGGTATTAGTGAATGCCTGGTGTACAGAAGTCTATGAATGATGATGGAACCCCCAAATCCATTAGCAAGACCACTATATGCCTTAAACCTCCTTTGAATCCCCTCTGACATAGTCCATGTGTTAGTTACTTACATAATCTGGTGTCAATTTGAGAGGATTAGGACTGAATGGGGTGGAGTCTGGCCTGTCAATCAAGATATAAGCAATGAGCCCTTTTTGTGGGCATGCCTTTCTCCTGAGAATTCTGGGGACTCCTGTATTTGCTCCCTGGAGGCAGGAAAACTTCTCTTTCTGCTCACACCCTGTGAGACATTCCTGAGAAGAAACCACATGGACCTACCCTGATGCAGCCAGAACCCTGGACCTGGAAAAGCCACATGGAGACTCATGCCAGCATTGAGATGCTTACAATGCCACTGATCTATAAGATTTCTGACCCACTGGCCTGTGGTCTTCTTGCATTCGGCATCATTGCATGTGTTTCATGAGTCTGAAGATGGCTTTAGATTGGTGTCGGACATATGAACTAACATCAGACTTAAGGACTTGATCTGGACTGGACTGGGATGTTTTCTCAATATTCAACTGCTCTTATATATAAACCTCTTTCTCATTCACATATGAGTCTCTATGAATTTTTTCCCCTAATCTGCCCAGACTAACACAGTCCAGAAATGTGAAGAGCCTTGCTATCAAACAGAGAAGCATTTTAAATTTGATTATGGCAAAGGTACTTAGGTTAAAATGTGACATCAAGAGGCCTAAATACAGGCATGTACATATGTAAATATGTTTATATATAAAGATAAATATATATAAAAATAGGGAAATAGATCTAGGTACATATATTTACATGTTAACAATTAAGGTAGCAGATGGACATTGGCCTCTACTCAAGCCCTCCCTCAACACAAGAACACTTTGTTCTAATAACCTGGCATCGTGATGCTCACCTTCTCAACATGATCACAGAAGACAAAATGGATGCATAAGCAAATGTGGTAAAGAAAGCTGATGATGCCAAGCTATCAAAAGATATAGCATCTGGGGTCTTAAAGGCTTGAAGATAAGCAAGCATCCAGATAGCTGAGAAGGAGCAAAGCCCACATGGAAGAAGCATACCAGCCTATGTGAGCATGAGGTGTCGATGGGATTAGGTATCAGGCATCAAATACCCAGAACAAAAGATCATATCAATGTGAATGAGGGGGAGTGTGGAGTGGAGGCCCAAAGCCCATCTGTAGACAATTGGACATCCCCTTACAGAATGGTCACAAGGAAGAGATGAGCCAGTCAGTGTTCAGTTTAGCACCGATGAAATATACAACTTTCCACTAGCTCTTTATTACTTCCTCCCCTCCACTATCAGTAACTCAATTCTATCTTATAAATCTGCTAGATCAGAGCATGTACACTGGTACAGATAAGAGTTGGAAACACAGGGAATCCAGGACAGATTAACCCCTCATGACCTGTAATGAGAGTAGTGATAGCAGGGCGGGAAGGGGAAGGTGGTGGGGGAATAACGCCCTCCCAGGGGGGGAAGGACAACAGAAAAGTAGGTGAAGGGAGACATTGGTTGGTGTAAGACAGGAAAAATAATAATAATTCATAAATTATCAAGGGTTCATGTGGGAGGGAGGATGAGCGAGGGAGAAATGAGCTGATACCAAGGCCTCAAGTAGAAAGAAAATGCTTTGAGAATGATGATGACAACAAGTGTACAAATGTGCTTGACACAATGGATGTATGTATGGATTGTGATAATTGCTGTAAGAGCCCCCATTAAAATGATTTTTTAATGTAACATCGTACTATTTAATCTTCCTTTTGACCCCTTTTAAAGTTGTTTTGGTTCTTGATGATTTTTTTTTGATTGAGGCATTTCTCTGTTTTATCATTGTTGCTGAATTAGTTTGTTTCTTCTTTATGTTTATTTTAGTTTGATTTTTCTATTTAGGAAACCCAGGATAGGTAAATCTATAGAGGCAATATTGGATTGCTAATAACTTAGGGCTGTGGCAGGGAAGGTCAGGTAAAATGGGGTGTTAACAGCAATGGATAAAGGATGAAGAACAAATTCTGAAATTGAGTGTGGTGATGATTGCATAACTCTCCTTACTGTGATTAAACTATCAAATTGAATTATACGTGAAAAAAACCCACTGTTCTGGAAATATATCATGGGCATGGTAAATATATTCCAAAGTACTGAACTATAAGTTAAAAATTACAACGGGACTGACAGTTCCGGGGGACATGGGAGAGGGGGAGGTGGGGGGAAGGGAAGAGGTGTTAACAAA
>NW_022103899.1:47308288-47309783 GCF_000313985.2 Echinops telfairi | reverse complement strand
AATGCGCTTTACACAATTGATGTGTGTATGGATTGTGATAAGAGTTGTATGAGCCCCTAATAAAATGATTTAAAGAAAAAAAAGAAGTCACAGCAAAAAAATACTTAAATGGGAATTTTACTTTATTTCAATTAAAAAAAGCAGCACACAAAAATCTTATTCCATTATGCTTTCCAATTCTGTAAAATAAATGACTATTTATTAGTTGTGTTGCTACTTTAGTTCAAAATTAGTGGGGATTGTTTATAATAATATTTTACAGTTACTAATATAACTTATAATGAAGGAACATTTAACAGTAGTTTCTGCAACTATGCTATGCCAATGATTTTTTTTTAATATTAGAAAACTATCTAAAATAATCAAGACAAGATGATCAACTTTTATATAAACACACATAATTTTAATAGCTGATGACAATCAACCTGTTTTAACATTCCTCGTGAATTATAAAAGAGAACCAACTCTAAATATGTTCATTTAAGTCATTATTTTGTGCTAGGTAGTACAGAAAGTCATATCTCTGTAGCTGTCTATCATCTCTCTCTCTATATATATATACACTTATGTCCTTTTAGGTGCAACCCAGTCAAACTCGAACTTTTTTGAGATTATCTAATAAAACAATCTTGTCACAAAATCTGGTGTTGTGAAGCACAACACTGTCATTCTTAGAACTCCATTAAGACTTCTCATGTTACCTGGAATGAGGTCTAATTTGCTTGGCCCCATCTATCTCATCAATTTTCTCAAGTGCTATGCGTTCCCTCTTTCAGTATAGTCTAGCCACATTGTATTTTTCGTTTCTATTCCTAGAGAGCACGGAGGATGTGACAGAAATGAGCCAGCTTTAGCCATCATCCTGAGTGCTTACCCCAGGAGATGTTATGGCAACACATCTGAACCAACCCGAGGCGCCAAATGAACGATTAATGCCCTACTTCCCTGTACTCACAACCAGCTAATATTTTACATAAAAGGGAAATAAACCGTGTTGTTCAACCACCTTCATTTACTTTCTTTTAAAGTCATAAAAAATACTCCTGTGATTAGCACTGTCTAACTCTGTGGTGGCTATACATTGGGGTACTAGCTACGAAGTCAGCAGGTTGAAACAACCAGCCCGCTCCTGGGCAGAAACAGGAGGATTTCTCTCACAGGGGCCTCCTACCCTGTCCTATAGGGTCAGTGAAAGTTAGTATCAACTTGATAGAAGTGAGAACACCCAGTTCTAAGCATTAAACTGCTAACCCAAAAATTGGTTGTTCAAACCCCCTAGCGGTTAAGCCAAAGAAGGGCAAGGCTCTCTGCTCTGTAAATATGGATCATCTTGGAAAGTCTATGCAGAGTCACTAGGAGTCGGAATTCACTGAGTCAGAATAGCCTCCGTGGAAGTGGGTTTGATTGTTGGTGGGAACTCTCACTATTGGTTGTTGACTCTCAGTTTAGTGTTTTCATTCTTATATATCTATTGTACTTAAAATCTGTCCTTTTT
>NW_022103899.1:47294846-47307527 GCF_000313985.2 Echinops telfairi | reverse complement strand
AAACAACTACAGGAGATTAAATGAAAAATCTGACGTGAATGGTTAAAACCTCATCACTTGATTTCACTTTTGATGCACTTTGTTCTTTATCTGGTTTTTAATATTTTCTCTCATATTGAGGGTTGTCTCTGTTGCATTTATACATTGTTGGTAGCCTTCCTGACTCCATTGTTCCATTGTGCTGTGTTATTTTTTTTCTATGTTTTTTGGTCTATGAAACCAAGGATTAGCGAATGTATATTAGATTCGCTAATCAATAACTAAAATAAGGGTTCCTGGGGTGTATGGCAGGAGAGGTGAGGGTGGTAAAGAGGAGCTGATATCAAGGAGTTCAAGAAGGGAGAAAATGTTTGGAACCTGATTGTGGGAGCAAATGTACAGCACTGTTGGATATGATGGAACTATGGAATGGTATGATGTTTTGAATATCTCCTAATAAAATTGTTTTGGGTGGGGGACCTTGTTCTTTTTGCTAAATTGCCTAAGCATATCAATTCCTTTTTATGTTTTTAATTTATTTTGTATGTGGCTGAAAACAAAGGTTGTTTTAATTAGTATAGACACAGCTGGAAGCAATCACAAGAAATTTGGAAGAAATCTACCTGCCAACTGACTAGAAGGGACCTATAGTTGTGACCATTCCAAAGGAAAGTTACTCAATGGAATGCATACATTATTGAACAACATTATTAATGTCACATGCAAGTAAATATTACTGAAGATAATTCCAAAATAGTAGCAGTAGTACATTGACAGGAAGCTGCTAGAAATTCAAACCGGATTAAGAAGACTTGGAAGAAGGATATTACTGCTATATTCAAGTCGATCTTAGATGAAAGTAGGAAATACGAGAAAGATGTCTATGTATGGTTCATTAACAATGCAAACACATTTAACTATAAATAATATTGCAAAGAATGAATATTCTAGAACAACTGGGCAAGTACTGTACAGGAGGTAGTCATTAGAACAGACAAGGGGATGTTGTGTGGCTTAAAATAAGAAAAGATGGGTGTTGTATCCATTCAACAGACTTATTCAATCTGAATGCTGAGAAAATATGAGAAGTTGGACTATATGATGAAGAATTCAGCTTTAGATTGGAGGAAGACTTGTTGACATGCAATATTCAATTGATCAAATGCTTGATGAAAGACAAGAGCACTGGGAACACTTTCTAATGTAAACCAAAGAATATATGGATTATAAATTCATTCTGTATTACAACTCAATATAAAGAAAATAAAGAGCTTTACCATTGGGCCAATAAACAGCATCACAATGAATGGAGAAACACTTGAAGTGGTTAAGGATTTCATTTTATGTGGATTCACAACCAACGTTGATGGAAGCAGCAACTGAGAAACCAAATGACATATTGTGCTGAGCAAATCTATTGCAAAATCCTCTTCAAAATATTACAGAGCAAAGTTGACACTTTCAGGATTAAGATTTGCCTAACTCAAACCATGCTATTTTCATTTGCCTCATATGCATGTGAAAGCTGGACAATACATAAAATGTTTTTAGTTGTGGCATTGGCAAAGAATATTTAACATACCGTGTATTACCAAAAGAACAAACAAATATGCCTTGAAGTAAATGCAGCCAGAATGCTTTATAGGCGAAAGGAAAGTGAGACTTCACCTTGTATAACTTGAATATACTATTAGGAAGGTCAGATCAGAATGATGTCATACTTGCTAAAGAAGGTCAGTGATAAGGAGGAAGAACCGCAATGAGAAGGATTGACCAACATGGTTGCAGCAGTGTGTTCAAATACAGAGACAATTTTGAGGCTGGTATAGGACTAGACAGTGTTTTCAACTTTTATATGTAGAGAATGTACTCATTGTCCCTTTAAATCAACAATATAAACCAACCAATACCAACTCATTGCAACCCTGTAGGACAGGGTAGAACTGTCCCTGTGGGTTGTTGAGACTGGGACTCTTTAAGAGAGTAGAAAGCCCTGTCTTTCTCCCAAGTTGTGGCTGTGGTTTTGAACTGCTGGCCATTTATATATATGGCCAACTGGTAACCACTAAATCATCAAAGGTCCTCAACAACAACAATAAAATACAGTTTAATTAGCCATTCTTGGCTCTAGGACCCTGGATTAAAATTTACAGGCCAGTGTTCTTGTACTATAAGTTAAATATTGAACAGGCAAGAACACTCCAGAAAATTCAGTACCACATTTCATAGACAGTATCTCTATATTGAGTAGTAAATGGTTGGTTTTGCTGTTATTTACTGTTATGTTGTATGAAAATCTGTTGAATTTAGTTTGTTCTTATTCAGCACACTTTTTCTTTTAAATTTCTCACCAGACCTAATTGGAAAAGACTCATAAAGGTCAGCAAACAGGCCTGGAACTATCTATCTATCATCTATCTATCTATCTATCTATCTATCTATCTATCTATCTATCTATCATCTATCTATCTATCATCTGTCTTTTTCTTTCTCTCTTTCACCCTCTGTCTATATATATAAAATAGGCAGGACGAACAATCCCAAGGACAAAACAGCAGGACCAGTGGTCCCAGGGGGGACATGGGAGTGGAGGGGGTAGGGAACAGGGAGCCAACACACTCAGGGATTGATGGCAAGAAGGGGAATTGAAGGCCTGGTGGGTTTAATCAAGTGTAGTATATCCAAGAGGAATTACCGTGAGCCAAATGGAGGGTGAGTATGATAGTGGGACAGGAAAAAGGTGAGAGGAAATAGAGAAAAGAACTAGGAGACAAAAGATATTTATAGAGGAAGACTTAAAGGCATGTGAATTTGTTACTATATTAATTTATAATGGCATTGATAGAGGCCTATGTGCATATATTTATATGTCACGTATTAAGATAGCAGATGAATTTAGGCTTCTACTCAAGGTCTCCCTAAACACCAGAACATTTTGTTCTAATAACCTAGCACTCTTTGGTACTCATCTTCCCAAAAAGACCACTGAAGACAAAATGGTGCACAAGCAAATGGGGTGAATAAAGTGGATGGTGCTCGGCTATCAAAAGATTTAGCAACTGGGGCCTTAAAGGCTTGAAGTGAAACAAGCAGCCATCTAGCAGGGAAACCCACATGGAAGAAGTACAACATCCTGTGTGATCGTGTGGTGTCAACAGGATCAGGTATCAAACGATCCAAAACAAACAATTATATTGATGTGAAAGAGTGGAGATGGAGTAGAGACTCAAAGCCCATCTGTAGACAATTGGACATTCCCCTACAGAAGGGTTACAAGGAAGGGACTATTCAACCAGGGTGCAGTATAGCACCGATGAAACACACACACATCATTCCTCTAGTTCCCAAATGCTTCCTCCCCACCCACCCCACCACCAAACCCCTGCCTCAATATTATGATGCATTTCAATCTAGGCCAATCAGGCTAGACCACAGTACACACATTGGTACAGATAAGAGCTCTGGATACATGGCATTCAGGACAGATTAAACTCTGAGGAATAGTCATGGGAGCAGAGATATCATGAGGGGAGGGTGATGCTGGGGGCATTGGTGGGGAGGGGGAGAAAGGGGGCACCCATCACAAGGTTGGATATATAGCCCACCCTCCAGGGGGACACATAATAGAAATATGGGTGAGGGGAGACAATGGACAGTGTAAGACACGAAATAACAAAAATAATCTATAATTGATCAAGGATTCATGAGGGTGAGAGGGTGGGAGGATGGGGGAGGATGGAGGTAAAAAGAGGAGCTGATACCAAGGGCTCAAGTAGAAAGAAAATGTTTGGGAAATGTTGATGACATCATATATACAATTGTGCTTAATATAATTGAATGGCGATTGTTATAAGATTTGTAAAAGCGCCCCCCCCCCATAAAATAAAATGATTTTTTAATGTTGTGACTTATTAGAAATAATTCCATTAAAGAAGGAATTGAGAATGTCTCCAATCAAAACTGTCTGCAAACTGAATTATCCTAAATAGAGATTGAGATTAAGGAGATAACAAGAAAGTTTTGATGGGTTTACTAGAGCCAGACTCTGGTTGTTGTAGGAATATTTATCAGAGCTGTAATTATAGGATAACTTGCTTAACATAGCCTCCGAGCCTGCTTCATTAAAGGCAGTGTGTGTGTGTGTGTGTGTGTGTGTGTGTGTGTGTGTGTGTGTGATAATGTTATATCTGACCAGAGCAGCTCCTTTACTTTCCGGCTTTCTCCCAGTGCAGAGACTAAGAGTTTGCATTTAATTCAACTGCTCCCAAATAGCACACTTGCTGAAGTTAAATAATGAATATGTCCTCATTTTTTCTGCATGGTTAACAATAAGCAAACTTCTGTGAAATTTTGATAAATACATATAGTCTTTTGAACCATGTACCAGGTCACTAAAGATGAATTTAATTTCTCTCTCATTAATTAATGTGCTTTTAGATTACTTGCAATGTTATCCCAATGAGCTCAAATCAATACTGGACATTTCAATTAGCTTATTTACCTAACAGCACTTTTTCCTTCTTCAAGGTAAATGGAGGCAGAGAAAACAATCAAAGGTTATTTCAAGGTCTTTTGTGTTAGCCCCGTTCTGGAGTGTTATAAATCTCTGAGCAGTCTAGACTCATGAGGTAATTGAAAATTATTTTATTTTGTCTATCTTGCTTTAGTGTCCCTGTTGTTGTAGAGGTCATTCCCATGGATGGTGCCCACGTGTGGCAGGGTAGCTTGGCCCAGAGGGTTTTCTTGGGTGCAATCTTTATGGAAGCAGATCTCTAAGCCCCATCCCACAGAATGGTTGGTTGGTTTGAAAGCTGCCAACTCTTGGTTGGCTGTCTACCACTTAATCGTTGTGCCAGTAGGATACTCTGTGCTTTCCTAACCCAATTCAAATCAAATCTATTCTCCATCTCTTAAAAACAAACAGACAACATGTTGCCCTTGAGTCAATTTCCACTTGCAGAGACCCTGGAGGGCAGTACAAAAATGTTCCCCCCAAAATACAGGAAAAAGGCCTTTTAGGTGAAGTTTTCTTAGTACATTTTTCCCATTATGCAAGCATTGAGCAACTCACTCTGAATTAGTGCACCCAGTGGTGTCACCTGGGAAGGTTCTCTCTGGTCACAATGAATGTTTTTAATAAAAGCAGTTTCACTGGAATCTCATTTTTTTGTAATGGCTGATTTAAGAGAACAGTTTGCGGCTGTGAAATTTTGTTTCCTGTTCAAGAAAAATGTCTCAGAAACTGCTTGATGTTGAACACAGCTTACAGGGACAGTGTTATGGGGAAAACTCAAGTGTCTGAGTGGTGTTCTCCTTTCAAAAAGATGAAATGTCTATTGATGGCAAACCTCGTTCTGGACGTCAGTCAACTTCCCAAACAGATGAAAATATCAACTCTTGATGCTGTATGTGACGGAAAAGGCTTGATTTGTGGCAGGCAGGGGACTGGTTTTACCACCAGGACAATGCACCTGCTCACGCAGCAATCTCAGTGCACCACTTTGGGCAAAAACCAGCATGTCTCTCTTTCCCCATGCACCCTACTACCTGACCTAATTCAGAATGACTTCTTTTTGTTTTCACGAATGCAAAGGGGCATGAAAGGACAGCGATATGACGATTAGAATAGGTGAAGAAAAACACGAGGGAAGTGTTGTCAGCCATCCAAACAGATGAGTTTGAAAAATGTTTCCAAGAATGGAATCACAGTTTTGACAAATGTATTAAGTATAATGGAGTATACTTTGAAGGTGATAAGGTTGTGTTGTAAAATAATTTAAATACATAACTTTGAAAAATATTTCAGTTTTTTGGGGGTACCTCCTTGTAAAACTGTCCATGTGGGTTTCCCCAACAGACCCTACTTTTTTTATAGGAATTGAAAGCCACATCTTTTTCCTCATGGTGAAGTTGATGGTTTGGACCTGCAGCTGAATTCATTATTTTTCAGCTTCATTAAGCCTGTTGCTTTTTTTTTTTCTTCGTTTGCTTTGGATTACTTAGATTTCTGAATTATGCTGTGTAACAGCTAACGGTGTCCTGTTTGTTTTCCAGCTTCTAGTAAACGGAAATCATTGTAATGTTTTGAGGTTGGGACGGATCATTAAAACACTATATTAACAACCTATTATCCCTTCTACAGAGAAGTAGCTGCATTGGGACACTTGCAAACGTTAAAAGGCAGATGTAGGATAGAGGTCATTTGTCACTAAATTAAGGAGCAAAGTTGCAACTCAATCCTAATGGTTGGAAAATAGTGTGAGACCATCTTGTGTATTGGCCATAGCATTGAGTTTCTTGGGACTTCTCTTACTTCAAGAATTTGTTTGTTTGCTTTGTTTTTATGTGAGTGAGCCAGTGGATCCTGTCCAGAGCCCTTAAGTAGAATGGTGCCATAGGGTTTTCTTGTCTGTAATCATTACAGAAGTAGATCACCAGATATTTATTTTGTGCTAGGGTACAGGAGTTTGAGCTGCCAACCTTTAGATTTCTCACTGAGTGTAAATTATTTGCCCCACCCAAGGGCCCCAGTGTCAAAATAAAGTATTTTAATTTGGGGAAAAGCATGAGAGTAATACAACATTCATTTGTACATCTACTACTACTGATTTAGTTCAAGAAAGAAAAGTTCAAAATCTGTGAAAGCCATTGTGTGTCCTATGCCAATCCCATCTTCCTCCCTCCTTTGAGAAGTAACTTTATTGTGAAGCTTAGAGACTCAAGTTTTAAAACTGAGTGGATTCTGACTCATAGTCTTCCTGTGGGTTTGAGACACCAACCCTGGTGTTTGCAGTGTAGCCCCAGAGCTTAAGTGAGATAATTTTGATTTTCTCTTAATCTATAAAATGGGTATAATAATGGAAATCACCAAATAGAATACTTGTTAGTAATAAAATATTAGATATAGGTAAAATACCTAGCATGAGGCCTGCAGAAGAATTCAGTAAGCATAACCATTCAGATACACACTAGGCTAAGAATGGGTGAGCCTCAAACTGTTAATATATATCATTGTTTCTGTTTAATCTTTTATTCAGCAAAATATTAGATATATCCAATTGTTCATTTGTGTCCTTTGAAGCAAAAAAGAGGTCACTTGTGAGACACTAGAATGAAGGATCCCCATATGTATGTAACATCTCTGGAGAAGAAATCTCAGAATCCACAGAATTTGGAAAAATAAGAATTTCTTATGTGTATCAAAACCTATGAAAACAACTACACTTTGAAGAAAGCTTATATTCATAAAAAATGTGTTTTAAACATTTCAGAACACATGAGCCAGATTTTCTATCCTACACAACATTTTAAATCTGTGGAAATTGCCAGTGCACTTCATTTATGATTTAAATGCATTCTCTGTTTTTGTTTGTGCTCCAAAAAAAAGAATTATTTATTTTACGAATAAGACTAAGCCGTATGAATTGTAAATTCAATAGTCCAAATTAAAGTAATCATAATGACCAATTCATGTATTCATTTAACAAAGCTAAAGAAAATTGCATTAAGAGACTAAGGAATGTGGAACTATACTGAATGAAAGAATAATTACATTTTGATAAACATGTTCATTAGGAAAGACCTACAGTTAAGTCATGAGTTATAAAATAATGACTGAAAGAATTATTAAATTGTCACCTAGCGTCAATTTTATCACACTGACATAAAAATGAGATAAATTCATTTAAGAAAATATTTAAAACAAAACAAAAAATACATAAAATATTTTATTAGTCCAATATATTGAGAAAAATACAAATAGCACAAATTTGTACAAACTCACAGAGTATGAGTGTATCAAAGATTTCATCCACCAGATCAAGAAATGAATATCCTTGCTGTTGTCCTTACTGTCTTTCAACAAATTTTATTGACATATAATTCACATATAATATAATTCAAGCATATTTTTAAAAGTTGCACAATCATCATAAAATAAAATTGTGTATCCACAATAAAATTTAGTACATCTTCTTGTTTCTTGTACTCATTATCCCCATTTATCCCCAGTGGCCCCCAGACTCCACCATTATATCCCTAGACAACTATTAATCCAATTACTGTATCTATAGAGTTACCTATCCTGAATTTCCTATGCACAAAAGCATATAAAGCCAAAGCAACAGGCCACAACAATGACAAAATAAAGGAAAAACTTCAATCAAAAAGAATGAAAAGTTTTAAAAGCTGGTAGAAATATAAAAAGGAGAACACATGACAAAGTGTCACATTTCAATTTACTACATCATCAGTAATCCACCCTACCATATAGTCTATCTGATAGCAAGAGCATTCACATTCCTGGTGCATATTTACTTGGTCCTTATTTACATGTGGAACCTGCAGATGTGTTTTGGGTTCCAGGTCATTCATAGCCATCTAAAAAAACTGAACATTCAGAATTGAAGGTTGAATACCTTCAGATTTGGCTTTTATTATTCACACTCCCTGGATCACACAGGGTGGTGTGCTTCCTTATGTGAACTTATCACACATCACTTGTTTTGAGACCAGATATAAGATATCAGATGCTATTCTTTCTGATAATGACACCTCTCCTTTCCTCATCACACTTTGATATGGCACCTATATCTTCAGTAATATCTTCATGAGGGCCATATGATAAAAATTAGTTGTTCTTAGATTAGGGTTATAATTAAGTGAGAATTTAAAATCTATTCATATACCTATGGTTTATATATGCCCCTGGCACACTTTCAAGACATCATTCTTATTTTATTGGATACCATTAGGAATCATCCCCATGTTGCATATGGTAATTCTATTGATAGTAACATTAATTCATCCAATGGTATATATTTTAAAACACTGTTGAGAAAAATAAAATATACATGTATAGAGCATTTTATTAGACCAAAATACATGGATCGTTGATTCATATGGATTAAAACTTGTGACTGGAGCCTACACAAACTATGAGGGTTGGAGCTAAGACAAAATGTTCAATAACACTCATTCACAAAGACACAACTATGTTTGCTGAACTAAGGTATCTGTACAATACAAAGAGATTACATAAACAGGAAATATATGGTCGTGTGGAGTCACTATTTAATGGACACCATCAAAGGAAGAGATCTGAACCAAAGCCCAATGACTTCTAAATCCATAACCTTGGGAGAATCAACATCTGCTTCTTCAACCATTAGGGTATTTGAGCCAAAGAAGTATTTTTTCTTTAATCTACTACAAGTATGCTTAATGTAAAGAAAGTTAAGTTATTGGGACTTCCAAAGTAGGTCATTCTGGTGTGATCTCTGAAGGAAGGGTGCTGTGCCCTTCAAAAGCACAGGGTCTAAAGTCCTGGTTGTCTATCTAACACAGCCTGGATCACCATGGATTGCATCGAAACTAGGTCAGGCGTGCCCAGTTAGAAACAAATCCAGAGATTCTTATGCTACCAGGAGTCTATAGACTTAATGCTAAGCACTTTTCTAATGGCATAATGCCCCAACGGTTCACCCACCAACAGAAGTGTAAGAGTCCGACTGCTTTTTATTATCTTTCTGATCATGTTTCTCTTAATGAACAGCAGGGTGAAAATCCAAATTTATGTCTGTATAAAGCTTGATTACATAAACAAGATTAAGTCAAATAATCTCTTATTTTCCCAGTTGATGAATTTGATCAATACAATTGATTCTCTGCTGAAATAGCTATGATAGCTTTACAGTAGGCCACTTACAATGATAGAGAAAGTTGGATCAAATGTGCTGTGGTATGATCAATTGTTCATTGATTGGTGTGCACATGAGGTCACTTGGGAAAGGGCAGAGTACTTCATCCTTCCCAAAGGCTCGATGACTTGGTTTGTCTCTAGAATGAGGCCAAATACTATTTAGTGCTTTGGCTAAGACACCAAGATCTGGCTGCCTTTCCTTGAGTATATTTCTTCCTTCTCAAAAAAATGAAGAAATTTATTTCCATGGCAAAAGTCATTTTGATAGACAACCTCTTCTTTATTTATATCAAATTTAAGTGGTGAAAAAGATATGTATTAAGATGGCAATACAAACCAAAATAAACAATCTGATTATTGTGAGCATGTTTCATATTAAAAGAAATGATTTTTCAAGTACATTTAAAATGTGGGTTGTTTTCTATCTTTAAATATGTCTTGTGTTATGTGTGGCACATGGAATCTTTTGGAAATCAATATTGAGAAATTTTAAAAAATCAGGAGTTGAAAAAGTATGTGAGTATTTTGCTTGGCAGTTATTCACAAGAACAAAGGGAGCCAGATGAAAAGTTGATCATATGTAAAAAGCAGTTGTACTTAAACATCTGTATTTTCTGGCTCCAATTTCAGAAAGTCTGGGCAGGTTTTGTCCAAGAGCAGAAAATAATTCATCCAGTTTGCATCTTTCAGATTCAGATGACCATAGGGATGAACTTGCTTCTGAGTCTGCTGAATACTAAAGAAGCCATAAAGATAGAATTGGGAAAACAAAGGGGGGCCAGTGTGGGGGTTTGTTTTGTTTTGTTTTTCCCTTCTTAGCAAAGGTATCATACTGATTAAGCCATGGTGATAGACAGAGAAATAGATGGGAAAGTATGAGTGAGAGAAAGATATAAAGATCAGTTAAATGAGGTCATGTGTTTTAATATTTCTGCAGTGATATTAAGAAGGAGATCCTTTGTTTATTATTAAGCACATCACATGTCCCTCATTTAATAGTGTCCTACATTTATCAGGCATTGGGAAAAAAACTATTAAAAAAGAGTTCATATTTGTAGCTCAGTAATTTAACACAGACATTTAAAAATGACCTTCTATTTTAAATATTAAAATGATAGTGTTTATATTTTATAATTTATATGCACGTGTGCTAGAAACATAGATGTTACATGTATTGTGGTAGATAGAGGTTGTTATGCTTTATTTTTATTATGCAATGAATTCATATACCATACTCAGTTTTAAAAAGCAAAAATCAAACAGCCAAAAATATTGTCTATAAACAATGACTGCTGTCCCACTATAAGCCCTGTGTTACTTCTGAAAGGTAACCATCATCCAGAACTTTCCTCCATGCCTTTCCAGTAATGTTCCCTGCAATCACGTAACACTCCCACACTGGTTCTATCCTCTATCACACTCCTTGTAGTTCTGGGTCTGTCCAGAAAATTCATTCTTTAAAATGTTTTCAATCCCATAATTCTATTCACTTTTTATAACCTGTTTTTATGAAAATGTCATTGTTTGTGCTGATCTCAAGAGTATACTTGTTGAAATATTTTTCATAGTCATCTTAAACTCCTTGGCAGAAAATTCCAGCATGTGGTTCCTTCCATTGCTCCTGCTCTAGACTGCCTTTCTCACGCAAGTTGAAATTGTCCTGGGTACGGATGAGACGAATGATCAGCCAGTATGTGTTGGACACCTCTGGGTCCTATTGGGCGTTTGAATATACGCTGTTAAAGACACTGAGCCCAATTTAAATCTTGTATTGTAAGATGCTTCCATTTATATAGACTTAGTTTACAGTTCTTAACTAATTTGTGTAAGCTCTGATTCCAATGATGGCTTAATAGCTCATTTCATTTGCAGTGCTTTTAATTTTATCTGATACCACTGACCCTCCAACTATGATTCCATCCTTGTGCTACATAGGCAAGGAAGGGGGTTTATCCAGGTCTGGCAAAGCGGACTTTCGGGTCTACAGGCCAGGCCAGTTTCTGTGTTGCAATCCACCTCGTTGATGCCAGGAATCTACCCTGGTTTCCCCCATAGCTTTTTTTAACCAAAAACCAAACTCACTGCCATCAAGTCACTGTCGACTAATAGTGACCCTACAGGGCAGGCTAGATCTGGCCCCTGGGAGCTTGTGAGCGTATAACTCTTTCCGTGAGAAGAAAGCCCCCTTTTCCAACAGTGGTGGTTTCAAACTCTTCACCTTTTGGATCACAGCCCAATGCGTAACCACTACACCACCAGCTGGATGGGGTTGGGTAGTAATCATTTTTAAAATTCAGTGTTGTTAAATTGACACAGATTTATAACCCCGCAAGGAGAAATAAGTGTTCTCTTGAATACTGGACTGAAAAGCAGAAAGACTATATCTATAGATATAGATATATATGCTTGGAATGATTAGTACCTCGTGAAACAAAATAAGCTACCAAAGATTTACTTTCTGATGAAACTGACTGACTGATCAAAGTTGCATAATGCTGTTGTTTATCCTGTGCTAGTCTATTAATAACAGAAACACCCTGTAGCATTAGTGTTTCTTCATTCAGCTGAAGGTTTTCCCATACGTCGAGACATACAATGTGATTTATGCTCTTCCCTTTCCCCCTCCTTTGAGAAACAGCAGCAGCTTACCAACTGAGACCCTGTGTAGCTGGTGGCCTTGGGGGAGAATATTTCCTCCTGTTTTAACATATCCACATATAACTGACATGATTCGTGTCATTTCGTTTTCTTGGGCTTAAATATACGGAGTACTATTGGTGGCGATGGTGTATCTGCCGCCCCCATCCGGATGCCGAGCTTTGCAGTATCACGGTCCTCTCCGGGACCAGTAAATAGGCACTCAGAAGCATGAGCCAAGTGTGACTGTAATTTCGTTCTCTCTCTATTACTCCAATTGGAGTAATGGTTGCTGAGTTGCTCGGTTTCCTGTACAACTAAGTTATCCTGATGAATATGGGATCACCTCCTGAGAAAGACGATCA
>NW_022103899.1:47290285-47294435 GCF_000313985.2 Echinops telfairi | reverse complement strand
AGCTCCTATCTGTACCAGTGTACATCCTCTGGTCTAGCCAGACCTGCAAGGCCGAATTCGACCCAATCAACTTCTTGAACCTTGTGTTTTCAATCAAACAATAACATTTTGTTCTCATAAAGCAGTTGGTAATTAATACTACGCAGCACAGTGTATGTGACTTGCATCGTTTGAGCCTTCCGCAGTATTAATACTCACTTTCTTAGAAATGAAAATGAACCAAAGACCCTTTGAACAGCTGTGCGAGGCATGTTTTTGACTCAGATTGGGCGTTTGTGCCTGTGAACAATCCAAGGATAAATCTTCTTCAAATCTGTCGCTGTCGGTGTTTGCCATCTGATCACTTCTATTGGAAGGCACAAGGCCAGGCTTCCTAATGAATGTATCTTCATCCTGCACTCTACCCATATTTCTTTGCCCCTACAATAAGGATTGAATTTGAAATCTGTGATATAAAATTACTGTAAATAAAAATGATAGATATCATCTGACATGGCACCTAACAAGGAAAATAGGTACTTAGGGTTATTGTTTGCCAACCATGGATATAAGAGAAAGGTTTCCACTGAATTTACACAGAACGCTCCTGAAGGGAGGAAACACCTATAAATGAATGATACATTGTGAGTGTGAAGTCCCTGAGGGTGCGAATAGTGATCAAGCTGGGCTGCTAACCAAACGCTTAGAGGGGCAAGTCTTCCGAAGGCACCTGGGAAGAAAAATGCATTGAGATTCTTCTATAAATGGAACCAATTGAAGCTCTAGAGAGCACAGTTCTGGTTTGCCACACAATGAGTTAGTCACAATTCAACACTAACTTTTTTTAGTAGCTAGGAAAAATATTTAATGTACTGCTGCTGAGAAAGACAAGGTGTGTAATAGAAAATAGAAGCACAATGCAAAGGGTATTTTTAATCTTTTCCCCTCACATAATTTATGCTTTGGCTGGAAATGAAAGCATTTAAGTATCAAACAGTTAATTTTTTTCAAAAATGATAAAACCAATATAATAATATGAGCATGAGATATATTTAAGGTAGAATGTAGTCAAATACCAAATAATAATAATTGTAGACAATAGGAAACTCTAGCAATTTAATAGGGGATCAAGAAGCAAGAGGTTAGAATTATTAGTAAATAATCTCCATTGGCATCTAATTTCATCATCATACGAGTAAGAGGTGTAGCAGCGATGGGCAGGAGCCAGCCTGTCCTGGCTGGTGAGAGAGATGACCAGAAGCATCTTCTCCCAACCCCACATTGGGGAAGTCTTCTTATTGGTGGACTGAATGGTCTATTCTATGAGTATTTACATCAGAGGTTATGGAAACCTCAACAAAACAGAAATTAGAATTTTCTTAGAAAATAAAAATTAGGGAAACATTTTCTCTTTTGCCACAGAACTGAATGGGACACCAAATTAAAATTGATTATAGGGATTTATTGATTTTTTATTAAAGTACATTTTTCCAGTTAATGAAACCAAAGTTAAGAAGCCGAAACAACTTGAATGCATCCTGCCTAAAGTGGATCGTAGACCTGCATTTCTCTGTTCTTAAATTAGTAGTCTTTCTATCATGTAGCACTCTTCCATATTGCCAAATGCTCCTTTCTATCGATGACCCTTACCCTGCACTGGCAAGAGGTGTTGAAACCTTGTGTGACCATGCATATCATGAGGCTGTGTGGAGGCCAATACATTAATTATCTATCAAAAATGACAATGAAAACTTTTTGTTATCCATTGTTGTGCCACAAAGTATTATAAACATTAGTGACTTCGCCCTTTTATTTTGTTATGGTTTTGTGGTTCAGGAATTTGTGAAGAATCAGGGAGCTGAGCAGTTCAGCTGAGGTCTCTCCTGTGATTGCCATATAAATTCAGCTCGGCTGGAGTCATGCACAGTCTCATTTTTTCTGGTTGCCATGGCTGGCTAATTCGATTGTGAGTTGATGCTCGCTGCTACAGGAACTCTGCTGGCACTGTCTATATATGTTTGAACACGTGGCTTCTTCAGCCTGACAGTTTCATTTTAGAAGGACTTCAAAATAGAAGGCCATTTCTCCACTCTCCAGTTTTCCAGGGAACAAGAGAGAAACTGCATTGGCTTCAGGACCCAGCCGCGGAAGGGTAGATAGTGTCATTTACGCTAAACTCCCTGTTGGTTGAACCAATGATAAATCCACTAAGATTGTAAGGGGGGAAACAATGAGACCACCTCCTATTTGACCACGTCGCAAAGTTCTTTGAGGACATAAAAAAAAAACTTGATCCAAAAGCCAAATTTCTTTCTAAATCTTGTAATAAGCAAAACCTTTGATTTCTTAAAATCTTTGTTCTACTTTCTTACCTAGCCATTGCCAAAGATATTATAACTAAAATGCCTAAATGTAAGTACAATACAACAACCAATTCTGGGTGACAGCCTTTTTCCACATCACTTCATAGTCTGTTTGGAATATTTTCATAATTTTAAATAATATTTAATGTGAGGGATGCATGACATATAATTCGTGAGCATATGATACAAAATATCACTGGGAAACAGTTATTAAACATCTCTCCTGAGCCAAGCTCTATGTCAGAAACTTGGACAACAAAGAAAAACAGACATTACTAACAGTTTTCATAAGCTTACAATCTGTTAGCAACAAAAACCAAAGATGTATGATATAATGGAATAGTTGGAAAATAAAATTATGAGGAAATTTACACTGGGGCCCAGAAAAGAAAAGCCTGAGTTCTTCATAGGGGGGAGTGGGAAGAATGTAATATTGATGGTGGACATCAATAATATAAATATTTAAGAAATATATACTAAGATACATTTACTTATGTCTTCATATTTGTATTTAAACATATACATGTCTGCAACAGAGGCATTAAGTCTATGCACAATTATTGAGTTTCATTTGGAAGCTTTGATTTAGAACATGATGTTAAAAAATTCAGGGAGAATTTTTTTTAACATCATGTTCTATATCAACTATTTTGAAAACAAGCAGGGAGGAGACATTGGTCAGGGTAAGACATGAAAAAATGATAATAATTTATAAATTATCAATTTATCAATGAGGGAGGGGAGAGGAGGGGGTGGAAATGAGGAGCTGATCCCAAGGGCTAAAGTAGAAAGCAAATCTTTTGAGCATGATGATGGCAACAAATGTACAAATGTGCTTGACACAATGGATGTATGAGTGGATTGTGATAAGAGCTGTATGAGCCCCCAATAAAATAATTTTTAAAAATTCAGCTTATACTCAGATGTTCAACCCAGTTAGTCAGCATTTCCTTCATTTTAGTCCTATATTCCAGACTGAGCAAAAGTGGGAAAAAAATTCTGCAAGTATTTCTAGTGAAATATAGGTCGGCAACTGTATAGTTGGAAGCAATCTAATCAGAAATCAGAGCCAGATTTCAGAGCTGAAATAACAAAACATTTAAGGAAACGTGGTTGGGACTGGCTGAGACTAGATCTAGACCACCTAAGATATGAAAACATGATTAATGTGCCTAAACTTTTGATGTAAGAGGACAAAATTCACAGATCTAACTAAGCCCAAGACAAGGGTAAGATACCGTCTCTGGGACCTCCACATCCCACACAGAAGACTGGTGCTGACTCCTCGGTGACACACTGTGGTCGTCATATAGTCTGGTGTCAATTTGAGGATTAAGCGTATAGGGGTGGGTCTAGCCTGTCAATCCGGAGATAGCCCATGAGATCTTCTGAGAATTCTGGGAAATCTGTGATTTTTTTCCTTGGAGACAGAAGATGCACTCCCTGGGAGACATTGCAGCTGACAAGACACATGGAACTATATTAGTGCCCTGAGCTGGAGAAACCACGTGGACCAACCCTGATGCAGCACTGGGTGCTGGAGAAGCCACGTAGAGACCCCTGGCAGTGCTGAGATGCTTACAATGCCACTGGACCCAGAAGACTTCCATCCCACTGGCCTGAGATCTTCCTGCATTCAGTGTCATTGTATGTGTTTCGTGAGTCAGAAGAGGACTTTATAGATTGGTATCAGACATATGGGCTAATATTGGATTTATGGGCTTGGACTGGACTGGGTTGGGATGCTTTCTTAATCTACAACTACCCTTTACATAAAACTCTCTCTTATACATGTATGAATGTCTATG
>NW_022103899.1:47282076-47289112 GCF_000313985.2 Echinops telfairi | reverse complement strand
GTTAGGGTTTACATTTTTATTTTTTCTGACATGTATTCCAGTAAAGCTCACCTCTTATTCCTATGAGTCTTCCACACCAAGTCATTCAAACAGATTCTTTACCCACAATGCACCCCAATTAATCCATTCACTGCTAAGAGTGGAGAGGATACGCACATTATTGTTGCTGTTCTTTTAAAGAGCGTTTATGTCACCAGGGATATTTTCTCTTATCTGGTGGTATAGTAAGGAGAAGGATTCCTATTAAAGTTATGCCATTTTCAATCTAATATTTTCTCCGGCCATGATTGGTTTTTCATCCTACAATTGTGCTTCTCCACTCAATGCCGAAGAAAGTCTGCATATTGGTTAGAAGGGTCTATGCTGTAGTAACATTAGTTAGAAAGCTCTATGCTATAGTAACAAACAGCCCTCACATTGGAGTGAGCTAAACCAACACAAGTATTTGTCACTTAGGCTGCATCACACGCTCAACTCTGAACAATATCATTCTTATTTAGTGACTGCAATGTAAAACAGTGCCACGTCTATAACCAACATCACTCATCTCTCAGGCAAGGAGATAGGAACATGGCTCATCGCATCCTGGCTTGCCAAGTAAAGCTTCTGATTGGGCATAAACGCCACTTCCTCAAATCGATCCATAAACCCAGAGGGATTAAAGGGCTCTGGTTGCATTGTACCATGGGATGGCACAAGACCAGACAGACGTTAGTTCTGTTTTACATGGTGATTAGTGACTTGGACAGTGACCGATAACCATAATGATAAGACCTTCTGCGAAATTTCCACCATAGGACATTTTCCACACATGCAAAAGTAGATTTTTAAGGAATTTTCTTAAGATACTAATTTCAAAAAGAATTAAATAACCTTCTAATTATTTTCCAGATCAATTTAGAGATGATTACAGTTTCAGAGACATTCCTCCTTTTGGGGGGATGGGGGTGGAACTAAAATATAAATGCCTCTTATCACTTAAACATAAAATAAAAAAAGTCTGTGATGTTTGGATTGGTATTTTGGCTATTTGAATTCCCCTAGATCTCTGGTGGTGGTGGTGAGTAAGCCCTGGGTTGCGAGCCGCAAGGACAGATAGTTGACCCCACTAGCTGCCCTGTGAGGGAAGGAAGATGCCATGTGCTTCTATAAAGATTTACAGCCTCAGAAACCCTGGACACGGTCTCCATGAGTCAGAAACAACTCAAGGGAAGTGATTTTTTGCTTTTCTTTTTCCTTCATATTTGAATAATATATAATATTAATTTCTTCCTACTTTCTGTTTAGGAGCCCTAGTGCCATAATGATTATAAGTTGGGGCGCTAGACACATGGTACGCAGTTCAAAACCGCCATCTCCTCTGAGGGAGAAAGACAGGCTTTCCCCATCCAGAAAATTGCAGTCTCAGAAACCCACAAAGGCAGTTCAACCCTGATGTACAGGGTCCCGATGCGTAGGATTCTCCTCCATAGTAGTACGTTTGGATTTGAATTTGAACTTTATGCTGAATTTTTTGTAATGGATATAATTAAATAAAGTACTCATCTAAATCAGCTGAAATGAGTTTAAATTCACATATATAATTGGCTAGTTACTTCCCAGAGACTGTATTGAAAATGATTGTGAGAACGTAGAGAAAGGGTCCACGGAGTTCTATGGTGGGTTAGTAACATCTGCATGGTTCAGCCGATGATGGAAATCGAGCACCAGACACACTGTCTCTGCCTGAGGAACCTCGGAGGTAGAGCAGACAGAATGGGTTGGTTAGAAACACTCTGGTTTAATTTTGATCATGACACTCTACACAGTGTATAAACCACTTAGATTGACTTGTGCGTTCCATTTTTTTCAACAATGGATGTTTTGTTGTAAAGAAAGTTTGAACCTTCTTTTGTTGTGATCATTCTGATTTTTAAAATCAGAACAAGAGAAATCCACTGTCCTGGTGGATACATTTCACAGGTTGGATGAAGAATGTGGAATGGAAGTGGCTATAATCTCATGATTTACTGTAATCTTTGGGGACTGACCACAGAAGGAGAGGGACCAGAAAGAATTCTAAGCGTGTGTCTGAAACCTGCTAAGCAGACAGGAAGAAAGGAAAAATTAATATCTTGAGGTTCTTGGAAAGTATTCATTTAAAGTTATATCTCAAGAAAATGAACATTGTCATTTCCAACAGGGAAGGCACCAAGGGGTACTCTTTGAGGATAGCTCTGAAGCATGGCATTTTTTTTTTTTTTGGTTTGCAGTCTGTAAGTAATAAGGACGCTGAGAAATTGATGAAGGGAAAAGAAAAAGAATCTACCAGGTATAGGATTACCCTGGGCAAAGGGACGAGCAACATGGATTCTTCATAATCTAAGGCACAGAAGTTAATAGGGGAAGACATTAGCAAATGAAAAAAGAACTCAATAGAAAGAGAGAAATTACCTACAACACAGAGAAACCACCCATATTGTGGGTGATCGCTGCCAGTAAAGTGTCTATTAGCCTAAATAGCAAAGAAACCCAAGTACAGTGAACCCTCGTTTATTGCGGTTAATCGGTTCTAGACCCTACCGTGATAAATGAAATTCCACGTAGTAGGATTCCTTATTTGTAAATCAAATATTTTCGTAGTTAGAGCATAGAGGACATGAAAAAACACCCTTTAGTCACCATTACACTCGTATTACCCAATTTATTAAACAAAAAAGGGAAAATACAGTAAAACATTTTGAACGTTACAATTATCATTTATTATTTATTATATTATTTATGGCATCAAGCGTGTACAGTATGAGCCAATCAGTGGCAGTAATGACAGAGCATGCACTGTTACGCAAAAACCGCGAGAGTGAAGCCGCGGAAGTCGAAGTGCGAAGTGGCGAGGGTTCACTGTACATCAAATACTTTTTAAATAAAATTTTTGAATACATTTTAAAGTAAATGTTCACTTCCAAATGTTTTGTTGTTGTTGTTGTTGTGTGTTTGTTGTTTTTTAGGATGTACGGGTCAGTATGGTAGCAAGACTCAGGATATGAGTGGGCAATCCCAAACTTACTGCATTTGTCCGGGACTGAATACACGATGGAGAGGAAATCGTTGGGTTTCTCAGAGTGATTTGACGGTCGATTACACAGAGTTGAACAAGGCAGCTGAGAGAGAACTGGGAGTGGTGGCCTCTTAGAGCAGGCGGCGTGAGGAAGGATGAGAGAGGAATCTAAAGGATCTGATTTTCCTTTTACAGTGGAGAATTTGGTTTCGACTACCTAATACTGTCTTCACTGCCTGCAACCACTGTCTTGAATGTTGCCAGCGATGGGCAATGAGTCGCCCACTATTCCAGCATCTCTCTACACTTGCAGGTGGCCTCCACCGCCGTCCTGTGCATCCAGGGCTAGTAAGAGGGGCGTGGTCTGTACCCTCGCCGTCCCCATCTGCTTCCGAGTGGCTCTGTGGCTTTAGAGAAGAGTGCTTATTCCTTCAAAATGACCTTGGAGAAGTGGAAGAGAAAAAACTCTCACATCCCAAAACTCATCAAGGTTCTGAGGAAATATGAATGTAAATAAAATATTGATTAAAAGCTAAAAGGATTTTAATTAGGTTACTTAGTTTAATAGTTTAATTTGGCAGAAACAGACAACTTGGACAAGGTCCTTTGTGTAAGCACATTTTAAATCACTAATTAAAATTTCAGATGGCAATCTGAGATTAGCAAAGGATCTTCAAAGGCAAAGTAAGATGCCCATTTATCTTATCAAAAGAAAAAAATTCAAAGCAATACTTTGAGTACTTTATTGGAAATAATGGGACAGCTTGGCTATACTGTAATACACTTTGACCCATCTACCATCTTAATTAATTTCTATTGAACAGAAAACATAACTCGGTGGGCAAATATCACATAAATTTTATTTTTATTGAAGAATCTCCTGTGTTTTAACAGAATAGATGAAATTGGTCTTTCAAGATAGAATGTTATTACATAGGGAAAAAAATGGCTCCTAAATGTGTAAAACTCATTGAACCATAAAATGTTATTTATTCAGCCTGATTCAAGTACTGTATAAAGCACTTTGAAGTGAGGCACCCATAGCTGTTCTATTTTGAGCTCCTATTAGATAATTACACATCAATATACTAAGCAGGACACTTCAAGGTCAAAGATAAGCCTAGTATGGGGGTGACATACAGAGAATAGCTATTTGGGATGGTGGTTTCCGGTGAAAACTTGGCTATCTGTGTTGAAATTCACTCATCAATCAAATGACCTTGGAACATTTATATAGTGCTCATGTACCTCAGTTTCCACGTTTATTACACAGACATAATAATAATTATATGTACTTTTCAGGGTTGTTATGGAGATGAAAGGTAATAATAAAACCAAGCATTTAGCACAGGAAGCTGGGAAATCCAGTCATTACCAAATAAATGTTAGTTCTATAAATAAAAACAACTGATTTACTTTGAGTGATATAATTGCAGGAGACTAATTTTATATTCTTTAATGGGAAACAAAGCAAATTGGAATGCATAGCACAGATTTTTGCCTAAAAATATTTCTGGGTTTAAATTCCAGCTATAACATTCAGAGGGAACTCTACTTGGAATTATTTTTCCCATTTTTTTCCCCACTGTCACTGTGTTGTAGGCCTCCAGGGTTGTAAGTCTTTATGGGAGTAAAAAGGGTCATCTTTCTAAGGCAGCGTGATTAGTGGTTTGAACTGCTGACCTTGTGATTAGGAGCCAACATTGTACCCACTTTGTATGCCACCATGACTAGACAATAAAAAAGAGTGAAAAGGGAGGTAGTGATCTGTAAATTAATATGTCAAAGAATTGGTACACTTAATGTGGTCCTTGTTAAAATTCCCTATAGAGAGCAAGCATGATTCAAGGAGGGCTTCAGTTTCTATGTGCAAAGCGTTGTCGTCATCCCGCGAACCTGCTCATCTCGCTTGGAAGCTCCTATTTCTGCAGAGAGTCGTTGCAAAGCTGAGTCACTTTCTCAGTAAGTCACCATCTAATCCTGGCCAAAGCTCAGTCTCTGTTGGAACCTGCAAAAGCCCTCCTCCTTTTCCCACCACTTTCTCCATCCACAAGCTTTGCCTCTTGATCAATCATCAACACAGGAGATGGAATCTAGGATACGTGCCCAGTTCTCTGTAGGGAATAACAAAGATGACAAAAGAAATAGGCGTCCATGATGGCTTGGAATGTGCATTGCAGTTCTGGAGGCAAGACCTGTGCGTTATAAATTATTAGAGAATAATATAAGGCAAGATACAATGGAAAGCTTAATTGTATCATTCTGCAGATATGTGAACGAGATGTCTTATGTCTTATGTCTTATGTACAAAGCCAGATGGGTTTCAAGCTCTGTTTGCTGTGTGTTTTCCTGAGTTCAGGATTCCCTGTCACTGCGTTCTCCCTCTCACCTGTACAAAGTGTGACCCACAGCAGTGAAACAGAAAGCATTTATCATATACACAGATCTTTTGTTGTTATTGCATAAATTTGTGCATTCTTTAAAACCCAGCTTCTTTTTTTAGGACACTAATTATTCTTTTTCCTTTTTTTTTTTTGGTCCTGGTTTGGTAAAGTAAAGCCTGTGGCACTAAGCAATCAGGGCTCGGTTTCATGAAACGAGACAATCACTGGCTGCAGCAGCTCCTTCCTGGACAAAAGCTCTACTCCATTAGTATTCCGCAAATCCCTGAAAAAGACACAAGCACAAGGCACCAGGCAGCGCTTTGGGTGTCATTATTGGTCCATTCGTTGATGAAACGGCTATCGCAGAAAATGCATCTGCCTTCCTTGGGAGCTTGTTCAGCACTGGAGAATGGGGGGAAAAAATCCTGCAATTTCTAGGCTTTGTGGTTTTGCTTTGAATTGCAACCAATGTCGAAAGGTATATGGGCCATGTCTGTTCAGCCTGATGCCCAAATAAGAAGGTTACATAACTAATATCAAAGCCAGGGTTTTTTGTGTGTGTTCATTCTGTAAAATCTCTCAATCAAATAGATTCTTTTATCAGCCCTAAGCTGTGTTCAATTTCTCCTTAAAGTTTCACCAAAAAATTCCCAATTAATAAAAAAATGAACTCTTCATTCCAAATCTGCAAGATGATCAGGATATTTTTTTTAAAAGTCCTTCTAGATCAACTGATTTTAGATGGATGCCTTCTATGATAAAGTGGCCCTTTGCTGTTCCTCAGGACATACAGGAGTGTATGCCCCAAGGGAGGTCTTTGCACATTAAAACAAACAAACTACCACTGAGTCAATTCTGACACCTAGCGACACAGTGGCCCTTGGTCATTATCGCTGCTAAATTTCTCTGCCGGGTTCTGTCCTGCAATGTCCAGAGCCACTGTGCTTGGTTGTCATGATGGTGCCTGCGACCCCCCTACCATTCTACTTCTGTAGACCCAGGTGTCGACTATGAACTTCTGACATGAAATTATCAGTCATGAGGAAGGGAACAAATAGTCATTTTCTTCTCTATGCCAATCACATCTTCATTTCACTCTCTCTACTTAAGGGATCTGACACATTAAAAAAAATAAGGCATGGGCTTGCTTGCATGAGTGCATTTAAATGGCACTGTTAGATCCACACAGCAGTGCTGACTCAAGCTCTTTGCTGAAAATGAGTGCATGCAGGCAGCCTTTATGCCAGGGGTCACAAACTCAGATCCAAAAGGTCCCCCCTAACAGAGCATTTATAAGTGCCAGCAAAGGCTCCAAGGACCTGGGCTTTCTATGTAGTGAATTCAGTTGATTGTCAGGCACTCTTATGCTGCTTGGGTCTACTCCAAAACACAGCAGCCCTATGCACGACCCTCGGTCCTTCACCAGCCTCACAACTGTGGTTTTGTCTGAGCCCATTGTCGCAGTCACTATGTCCTTCTGTCTTGTCAAGGGTCTTCCTCTTTTTCTTTGCCTATGTACCTTTTTAAAAATCATTTTATTAGGGGCTCATACAACTCTTATCACAATCCATCCATACATCAATTGTGTAAAGCACATTTGTACATTCATTGCCCT
>NW_022103899.1:47278220-47280951 GCF_000313985.2 Echinops telfairi | reverse complement strand
TTTATCTAGACCTCTATAAATGCCCTTTGCCTCCCACCTCTTTCCTCTATTTCCCTTGACTTTCCTCCTGTCCCACTATCATGCTCAGTCCCCACCAGGGTTTCAGCAATGCCTATATATCCTTATACAACAAACTACAATGAACTCACTGCCATTGAGCCAATGTCAACTCATAGCAACCCTAGAAGACAGAGTAGAACCACCCCCTGTGAATTTCTTAGACTGTAACTGTTAATGGGAGTTGAAAGGCCTGCTTTTTCCCTTGAAATGGCTGGTGGTTTTGAACTGCTGACCTTATAGTTCAAAGGCCAACACATATATCACCAGACTCCCTTTTGTCCATGTAGGTTGGTATTATTACCTCCAAGCTGGAAATGAGAAAATTAAAGCAGAAAAGCTAAGATTTTTTTTCCTGTAGATATATCACCATAGGAAATTAGATTGGGACTTGTAGCCAATTTCTGTGGATTCAGAATCTCTTCCTTTAAGGACCATTGAACTCTAGACCTTCAGAACGGACAATCTCAGTTTACTGCTTCCATTCAGAGATACCGACCTTGTAAGGCCTATCCTCTCACATTGCAAGCCAAACCTGAAACCTGTACCTTAGTCCTCGATTATCCAGTTTTACTTTCTACCTTTTAGTTATTTGAGGCCAACAGTGGTGCAAAGATGTTTGCATTGCACACCATTCTGAAAAATGATGTAATCCATGATGTAATCCTGCTCCATCCAGCTTTTACCTAGAGTCAACTCCTTCCATCGGTGCTAGGCACAGGTCTGGGCATAGCCCTGCTAGCTCAAAGTACCAGGAGTACCTGTTGTATGTATATATATTTAGGGTACCTGTTTTGTGTTTCTATAATGTACGTATACACATATGTATGTATAAGAGGCTTTCAAAAAGTTTGTGGGAAGTGGTATTAGAAAATCATAGATTTTCCTAGAACTTTTCAGAGCCCCATCTATATATGTGCTAGTATGCAGGAAAAAAAGATCAGAAAAAAATCACAGCATATCTAGAGATCAATACTATCTGTCATTTTAGGCATCTTATGGGGTTGTTGGACTACTTCCCCTGGAAGAGGAGGGCTACTGTAGTATTTATATAAATTCTCCTGTTTTCCTAAATGATGAATATTAATTTTAAAATGCTTATAAACACCACTTAGGAAAACACATGTAGGTACGAGTTTTCGAGTTTGGCTTTAACCTAGGGTGACTCACTGGGATCCAGCTCAATTGCTTAAAAAGCAGCTCATATTTTTTAGGAAGAAAATAGCCGAATTGATGAGTTGAGGCACACGTAGCTCACCTTGACCGATGCCCCATCCCAGTGAGCATTGCCTCCAGCGCATCACCAATGGCCCTGCTTACCCAGGGGCAGAGCACCCACTTTTTCACAGGGCAGCTCCTCTCATTGTCTGACCATGGCAATTGTTAGAGCACTCTTCCTCCTGCAGAATCAAAATAGCCCTCCTGTGCTTGATCCTGAAGAACTGAGTGTTGACCCCTGGCGCTCAACCACTAAGGGGCATCTTTCTTCTCGCCAAACTCATGGATCCCTAAAGATTAAGACAGGGTTCCTTCACCTTTGTGCTTACTTCCACAGGCATGGATTCTTCCGTATTCCCTGTTACTGCTCCAAAACCTTCAGCCAGCAAGCAGTGACTTCTATCAAGCATCTATTGTGTGTTACACTGATGCTATCCAAAATGTTTATGTTACAGAAGAATTTTGAGATGCACACACATGCATACATCTACATACACACAAACACATACACGTGCATATATATTACTTGATACATGTGCTTTGCTTATTTACTAATAACTCCGGGTACAATCCACATTGCCTAGGGTTGCTAGACCTCAGTATTGTTGGCATTTAGGGCTAAGAAGTCTTGGAGATGGGAGGTAGCCCTAGAAGCAGCCCTAACTTCTATCTAACTAGATTCCAGAAGTGTCTCCAACTTCTGACAGCCAAACAGGTCTCTGTCGGATTGCCAACTATCCCCCTCAATGGCAAAATTAGCCCCCTGCTAAGAGCTACATATTTACAGGGGTATCATTCCACGAGAAAGGGCTGTAAGTCACAGTTCAGTCATTCTTCTTTGTAGTTTTTGAATTTGTTGCCCAGATTCAAAGATTTATTAGATGGATTAGATTAGATTTATTAGATAGGATACCCAGTAGGGCTTGATCAAGGGCAATGTTGTTGAGAGGAATTACTGAAACCTGAATGAAGGCTGAACATGATAGTGGGACAAGAGGAAAGTAAAAGGAAAGAGAGAAAAGAACTAGGAGGCAAAGGGCATTTAAGAGGTCTAAATATAAGCAGGTGCATATGTAAATATATTTTTATATAATGATAGGGAAATAGATCTATGTCCATATCTGTATACTACACCCTCATCACCATCCATTTTAGATCACTTGTTCCTTTTTCCCTGGTTTTGTTAGCACCCACTTCTTTACACCCACTTCTTCTCCCCGCCTCCCCTCTCCCATGTTCCCCTGGAATCGTTGGTCCCAGTGTTTGCTCCTCAGGATTGTTTATCCATCATATCTTATCTAGATAGACATGCAGAGATAATAATAAGCTCAAAAACAAGGCAGAGCAAAACAAAACAACCAAAGAAAACCAAAAATCAAAACAACAACAAAACAAAGACCAAAAAAAAAAAAAGCCTATAAATAGTTCCAGCTCTGTTTGTTGACCTGTAGGAGTA
>NW_022103899.1:47256026-47278091 GCF_000313985.2 Echinops telfairi | reverse complement strand
TGCTCTGTTGCATACCCTTAGCATTTCACCCCAGTGTGGTGGGGGTCAGATGGGGCACAATTCCCGTACTATGCCTCCAGTGTTGTCCCTCATATCAATATGGGTCAGTGAGGGACGTCTTAGCTCATGGTGGGGCCGACCCTATGGTCCTCTCTGTGCATTAGCTGCTCTGAGCAGAAATATCATCCCTGGGGCTTGGTGGGCCAGGATGTGTTCTACTCTCTCTCCTTCCCTCATCATTTGCTCCTGTGTGCTCTGATCAGATATGCCCCTCTCTCTGAGCTGTAGCTTCAATGCTGTTCTCTGTAGTACATTCTTCTGAGAAGGGAGGGATGGTGGGGTCCACGTAGTTGGGATTGGAGCGGGCCCAACAGACTCTCTATTGGCTCCCTGTAAAAAGCAATCTTTAAACCAGTCTTTTGAATCAGAATCTTTATCACTGCATTGGATTCCCATGACTTTGACCTGTGTAGTGTTACCCTTCTTGCCACAGTCTTCTTCTTCCCATCTTCATTCAGGTGCTAGACCCTAGAGGGGAAACATTGGCCAGGCCGCCTTAATCAGGTATGCTTTCTTCATGGAGGATGAGTCTTGAAGTGACCCAAAGATGTACACATCCCAGCGCGGCACTCTGGTTAGACTGCCCATTTGTTCTGCTGCATAGATCTTCAGTGGTGCCCCTGTCCCAAGGTCTGTCTGTCACCCTTCCCACTGATTCTGTAAGTTCCACTGAAGCTAGTGTTGGCATCCTTTCCTTAAAAATAAAAGAAACCTGTGATAACATCTTTAATACATTAGTTTTCTCTCTCATTGTGATATTATTTGAAAATCTAATAACTGCATCTTCTGAACCTTTAGTCAAGCTGTATTGTGGTGTTGAGCTTGTTATGCCTGTATTCAACCTCTAGATTTTTGTGTATAAACAAAAGTCTAAGACATTTTTAGTAGTCTCCAGTGCTGATATATTTTTTTAAGTTCTTTATGGTTTTTTTAAATTAGTATTTTAAAAACACTTTGGAAGAAGAGTGAATTTAAAGAAAACTAATAAAGATGTATTGAGAAGAGCCCCGCTGGTGTAGTGGATTATATGTTGGCCTGCTAGTTCAGTTCAAAACCATACGTGTATAATTCCATTCATTCATGAATTTGTGAAGGCCACTCATAGACTATAGTCAGAACCTAGTCCACGGAACCCAACCACATAGATTTGATTTATTGTTCCAACCAACATTAGTTCATTAATATTTTCCCAGGACAATCCCCAGGATGTTGTCCAATCCTAATTCCATATGGCATTTGTGAATGATTAACTTTTATCATCTCATTTAATTTTAGAGATATATCCACTACTGTTCTACCAAATTTCACAGATGAAGAAACTTAGATCAAGAGAAATAAGTTGATTGGCTAAAGTCACAAAGTAGCAAAATTGGTACCAGAGCGCAGTAGCCTAACTCTCTCTCTACACACACACACACACACACACACACACACACACCACACACACCTTGAAGAGTAAATGGCGTTACCCAATTTGGCATCCCTAACTTCCCTAATTTTTTTAGAGTGATTTAGTCCATATGCTTTCTTCTTAGTGGGATTCTCCCAATGCTAGAGATCACGAAGGCCCTTGTGAAGGCATGCATATATCGTATATTGAATCAACCCTCCTCTAGTTCTTTTGGGGATTAATGTCAAACCTCAGCACATTTCAGTGCATTGACCTTTCTTGAAAATCAAGTTATTATATGCTCATCTTCTGTCTCCTTAGAACAGAGAGTTACTGCTTCCATGTGTAGAGGCAGCACTCAGCAATTTCCTTAGAATTTAGATTCCGCAGGTGTGAGAGGGCCTGAGTCTGCACTTCCACAGAGGTCCCAGTTGAGGTGGACTTGACCGGTCTGCAGCAACCACTCTGTCAGAATTTCTAGCATCCCTCCTCCTGGGCTCATCTCTGGTTGGCTGCGGCTGTAGTCTTCTGCTCGGTGCTAAAGGACAGTTTGCCCGGCTCGGCGATGGCATCTGCTTTTAGGCCACTTTCTCAGTGCTTTTCCATCAATCCCAGACTCTCACTTTACTTCAATAGCACTTCATGTCTGGAGCTCCTTCCTCCATTGAGAAATGACCGCTGCAAAGCAACACTCTATTACAATTGTTGGTTCGATGTCTGTCACGTGTTAACAATCCCCCCTGGCCAACTGGGCTTGCTTGTCCCCATTCTTCATTAGTCAAATCTATTTAAAGCATTTGTATTGCTACTAGCATATGCCACAAGCCTTAAGTATCAAAACAAACAGACAAAAATCCCTATTGCCGTTGAGTAGAGTTTACCTAACTCTAAGCCTATATAGAGTTTCTTCTGAAAAATATGCCCAACGTGCATAAGACCAAGTTTTGCCATCCTTGCCTCTAAGGAGCACTTGGGCCATACTTCTTCCAAAGCCGTTGGAACCGAGTCCATGGTACTCAATTACAACATTGGGTTTCGGGGGGTCCTTGTGGTACAGTGGGTTATGGGTTGGGTGGTTAAAGACAACACTAGCATTGGGGCCCACCAGGTGCTTTATGGAAGAAAGATGCCATGTTCTGCTGCCATCAAAGTTGACAACCTTGGAAACCCGAAAGGCAGTTGGATCCGAGGTCGCTGTGAGTCCGAATCCCCTCAGGGGCAGTGAATGAACATATGGCTTCTGGGTCTGTACATCTTTGCTGGGGCAGTCTCATCTTTCTCTCTCAGAGCAGTGGGTGGGCTTGAACTCTGCAGCTTTTGGTTAGCAGTCCAATGCCAACCCTGCAGCAAAACCAGGGCTCCGTTACCCTTCGTCTTTGCCTTCCTTGCCATGAGAACGGCTGACTTGGGTCTCTTTTTTTTTTTTTTTAACCTTTTCAGCTGCACATTCTTCTTCAATCTTGCCTGTGAGTTGCTTTAAAAGCTAGCGGGTCACAACGTTTCCTGTGAAGCCATATTGGTTTCCTTTTATATCACCTCCCACTGCAGGCTCCTCCAGATTTCCTCCTCATTGCAAACATTTGCAGTTGCAGTAATGTCACATCCTCTTCTGTCCCTTTCGCCCTCATTTGCTTATTTTAAGAATCTCCATCTCTTATTTCTTTAGACTCTCCAGCCAGCTGAGACATGTTTTTTCATGCATTTTCTTGGAGCCTATTGAAATTGGCCTTTACAAAGTCTGGGTCTGAATCTGATATACTCATTATGTGTGTATTTGATAATTAGCAATTCTGGGATGACCTCACCTCTTCCTTCCGAGGTTCCTGTTACTCAGAGCTAGCTCCCCACCATGTCCTTCATGGGAGATTAGAATTAAATCCAGACCCCCCAGTCCTCACCAGTGCCTCCTTTACTTTCTGGAAGATGAAAGTGCGAAAGTTCTTCCTTTGGGCTAAGCATTTGCATACTTTAGACTTTTTTCACCCTGCTGTAATTGAAGAAACGAAAAATCTCAGGCCATGCTCGGCAGCGCTGACCGGTGTATGGATGGAGTGAGGCAAACGTGCCGGCAAGGCACCCTATCTTGAAGGCTAGATTGAAGGGTCTGTGTCGTGCTGGTGTACACGCGACTTCAGCAAACACAGCAGCTGCTCTGAGCTAGTTATAGTATGACCTCTTCATAGTTTCTGATACCTGCCTGATGTTGTCTCGGCCACAGTGATACTGTCCACTCAACAATTGTTCAGATCAAACTACAAGCAAGATGCAGAGGCCCGAGAATATGTGGTTCATAAGTATGAGGCAAGATCTCTCTGGAAGGTGGTGGTTTTCGAGCCAGGAGGAAAACAAAAGGACAAGTGACTGGTGCCTGATTTTAGGGAGTGATTAGCACCATCAGCTTATCTCTCTGCTATTTGCACACATTGCCTGGGTAGCTAGTGCAGGATCATTAGGGGAGCAAATGGCTTTTAGAAATCCCCTCCCTGAATGTGTCTCTCTGGAGGAAAGGATGCTGGGGAGACAATGGTCCATCTTAGGCAGGCACATGCATTGATTGTGTCCTTTGCTTCTCTCCTAACTAGTCAAGTATCGGTGCTCTGTTGACATGTTGCTGATGCATGATAAGGAGGAGTGCAGATAAATTCCAGGTTTATAAGGATATGTGACGTGGAACAAAGACCTGGATCAAAGGATAGCAGGTGAGAACGAGAAGCATCCCGCAATACATACGATGCATGCTGGCACATAGAGCTAGTGCTCATAAGGGGCCACAATGTTGTATTTGTCCTTGTAACCTGCTAGTACATGTCCTCCACCACTAGAGAAGAGCTGAGTCTCTCCCTCCATCTACTACAACCATTGTTCTCACCTAAGGTTTGAACCCCAAGTTAAATATCCCAATTTATTCTCAATATACTCAACAACTTATCCTAAAGAAGCCTTCAACTCTGTCCATGGACTCATTAATTTATACACCTGGGGTCCCTGGATGGTACTAAGAGTTAATGGATTTGACTGTTATTCTAAAGGTAACACCTTTGAGCCCATCCAAAAGTGCCTCTGAAGAAAGCCATGGCAACCACTGCTGAAAAACCTCCTTTCCGGAAACAGCTGCACATATACAAACCTAATCCCACACACCTGGCAGTACTTGGTAAGCTTGTGCCGAATTACACATTAGCCCTAAAGCGCGATGGTTTGAAGCAATAACCATCTATGTACTCATGATTCTGAGGGTCGGGACCTCAGACAGGGCTCAGCAGGCTAGTCCCTCTGTTCTGTGGAGGATCAGCCAAGGTTGCTCACTCATCTCCATTTAGCTGGTGGCTAAATTAGGCTGACCCATCCAAACAAGCTTCTCTTGCACATCTGGCTGTTTGTATTTCAGCTCATGGTCTCCCGCTTTGTTCCACTGTTGGGTACTGAGCGTGTGAAGTGCATAGCTGATCTATACATGCGTGCACGCGTGCATACGCGTGCACACACACACACACATTGCCTAGGACCCCTGTTGTGAAGATTTCAGGTGCTTCCTATCACCCAGAGACCCTGAACTTCAGATGTGATGCCATGAGCGCATTGGGAGTTGCCTTCCTTCAGAAGGGAGTGGGCATATGTAGCAAGCAGGTTTGTACCGTGCACGGAATACGCAAGCACCGGGTGCATCCTTAATGCTCTTCCTGATTCTTCCAGGCCTCCCTTACCTAGACAGACAACATGACTGCATGCTGCCACCTCCTTAAAGTGAGGGGTCTTCACATGCCTTGTTTTCATCATGAAGATGTGAGCAAAAGTAGTACATGTCACATGTAGACAGGAGACTTTCAGAGCCAATGTGTAATTTTCCATGTTCCTCCTCCTGATCGCCACAATCTGCAATCTTTTGGGCAGCTGAGGCTTGGGCAGGCTGGGCCCCCTGCTGACTCAGATGGAAAGGAAGCAGAATTGAGAAGTAAGCCTTCGCCATTTTCAAGCCACGGTAATTTGGGGGTTCTTTCTTGCGACGATTTCATGACAACCCCATTCTGACTAATGCATATCGTAAGATGTACATCAGAAATGTAGGCATCAGGCACTGAAGATGGCAAGAAAGAAAAGGGCGAAATTCGAAAAAGAGAAAATTAGATTTATCAGAATTCATTACTATAGATTAAAATCATCCTTGGGTGAGGCCTAAACTTAAAAAAAATCAGAGAGCAGTAATATTTATAAGGATAACGACATATAAGGAGACTAAATCTAGCTTTTTAAAATCCAAAATATTCACTAATTTGTGTATTTTATGATATTGAAATTCTTTATTTTATGGAAGAATATCAGGACAAGATGAAAAAATGAATTACTTTATAGTGAAGAAAATTAGTAAAACTCAGTCTTAACTGTCTGCTTAAATTGTGGGAACAAATTTAGAGATATACTCAAGAAAAACATCACTTTCATCTGTCATAAATAGAAGGAGACTCGAAAAGTCCATGGAAAAATTGAGGTGACAGATAATGACATTTTTCCATGAGTGTTTTGGAAACCCCCTCCTAAGTGCTCTTTTAAACTCTTCCAAGTTCTGTAGTAATGTGATTGCTAATGTTGATTCAAATATGTTCTAAGGAGAGACCCAAAGCACTAGCTTGGCAATGTTAGCACAGCCATGATGTCCTTTCCACTCAACCAAGACTCGAAAGCGAACTATGGTGGCTGAAGTTCTGATGCTTATCTGTGTGAAAGAACAGATAACGTTTTGAATTGGAGGAGGAACTGCACTAAACAAAGCCCCAATGAACTGCATCTTACGTTGAGTGGGTTATGATTGGACCATGGGTATGTAGCAGCCTTATACTCAAATAACAGTTTGTGTACTTTTCTACTAGAGCAGTGGTTCTCAACCTTCCTCAGGCCACGACCCTTTCATACAGTTCCTCATGTGGTGGTGAACCCCCAACTTAAAATTATTTTCATTGCTACTTCACATAACTGTAATTTTGCTACCGTTATGAATCATAATGCAAATATCTGATAGGCAGGATGTATTTTGATTGATATAAATTGAACACAATTAAAGCATAGTGATTCATCACAAAAACAATATGTAATTATATATTGTGAAATATTGATTTCTAATGACAAATAAATGAAATTTTGTCTTAAAGGATGGTGTAGCCTGGATAACAGTCTTCACACTGGGTACTCGTATGTGGGCGTATCTGCATGTGGATGGACCTGCCCGGAGACAGATAGAGAAGCAGTGTCTCGGTTCCTAAGACCATCAGAAATATGTGTTTTCCCATGGGTTTAGGCAACTCCTGTGAAAGGATCATTCGTGTCCCAAAAGGGGTCGCGACCCACAGGTTGAGAACCACTGTACTAGACAGAAATTTCTTCTCCATAGAAAAAATGCAAATTAGTGTATTGACAAATCATGGAAATAATCCTGCTAGCATTTTGTGGAGAGAAAGGGAGGGTAGAGAAAGGGAATCTGGTTTGATTGCCGTGTTCTTAACATTATAGTCTTTCTAGGAAGTTTAAATATTTGCCTGTATCCCAACATACTATCTTAAGTGGGAAAGGATGATGATAAATACTGATTGACGGCATTGCTAAAAGGCATCACTTTCTGGTTCACTTTTTTATGTGTGTCTTTGTTGTATGATTCATTTTTTAATTGCTGATTTACCAGGAAATATGTAGTGCTTGATTCACTGTTACATGAACATTAGAATACAGACAATATGGAGAGCCCTAAGGGGAAACACAACCCTGACAGCCAAGATGAAACACAAGACAGAAGAAACTGGAAAGTGTGTGTGTGTCTGTGTGTGTGTAGAGAGAGAGAGAACACCAATATTCCCACTTGGAGTCAAGAGGAGAAGAATGCAATGTCTACTGGGGCGTGCAGCAAAGGAGCTCTGCGAAAATGGCATTGCCAAGCTGATGCTCTGCAGATATGCCGAACATGCCTGTTATTTTTTTCTAAGGGTAGTATAGTGTTTTTATTAGAGCAAGAGTTTGGTATAAAGATACATCTAAAACATATATGTGCCTAGCACATAACAAGAATTTAATAAATAATACATATTCTGAATGCTGATGCTACCGTTGTAAGTGTATATTAATTAAAAAAATTATACTGTGGATTTTGGGACATTGCTACTCAACCCCAGTCACCATAAACACACACACACTCACACACACACACACACACACTTATACGAATATATAAATATTCGAAAGAATTAATGGAAAAAGTCTGCACCAGGTGCTTTTGAATTTATTAAGCTCTACACCTTCAGATATCAAGGCTTTGTACAAGTAACTAGACCCGAAGTTCCTTCAGAAAAGAGATGATAACTTACTTGGTGAGCATAAGGGCACACGGACCTTTGAAAGAGAAGATGAGGCTTTTGGTGTACGTATGCCTAGGAGTTGACAGTGTCTGGAAGAACCGACGGACGTGGGAGGAAGGACCAGTAGCATTCATCCTAGGATGTTTGAGAGATGAACGTGATGCACAACTGGAAAGGTAGTCTTAATCAAGAAGGTTACAAGGTCAATACCCAAGGAAGGCTTACTAAGACTGTTCAGAAATTCCTGAAATTCTTTAGTACAGTGGGTTAGTGGATTGAATAGTGCCCCCACAAATCCATGTCTGCCAAGAATCTTATGTCACCTTATTTGGAAAAAAGGTCTTTGCAAAGATTAATTATAATGAAGTAATAATGGATTATGGTGGGCCCTAATCAAATGACCAGTGTCCTTATAAGGTGGCTATGTAAAGCAGTGCATGAAGAACATGATGTAAAACAGAGGAAAATATTGGAACACTGTAGGTAGAAGCTAAGTAACACCATGGATTTCCCGTAAACACCAGGCATGGAACATACTTACCTTCACAGCTTCTAGAAGAAATTAGAGCTATTGACACCTTGATTTTGGACTTCTGACTTCCAGGACTATGAGAGAATGAATTTCAGTTGGTTTAATCTGCTTAGCTTACAGTACTTTTCTTTGTTTTGCTGCTTTTTCTTCCTCCTTATTTTCGTGACTGATTAAGGAAATATGCTTTTAAATCATAAGAATAATGTCAGGAGAAGCCAACATTTTCCCACAGCCCTCATTCAATTTCTACGTCCACCTCCTCTGATTTCCATCTTGCTCTTCAGTGGCCAGTGTAGGACATGTAATATCTCAAATAAAAATTTGCCTCCCACTTTCTTAAAATGGAGTTGCCATAGAATTCCTGCTGTGAGCAAGCCTACTGATGCTAATATATTTATGTGGTAAGATAAGCTCTGAGCACGATGTTTCGGTTTCAATCAGGCCTTCAATGAACATGCTTGCCCCAGTAGATAAATACCATAGTGGATGTTAGCCACAGGAGGAAATATTTGTGGACAGTGTGTCTACAAATTTACCACTCCTTTGTCAGCTTGTCCCTGAGTTTGTGATTTGCTGGGATACTAGAAGCTACGGTTCCAATGTTTCAAATAACACCAGTCACCCATGGTGACCAAAGGTCAGAGGAGCTACCAAAAGTCTAAGACCAACTTTTGGCCAATGAAAACCTTATGAAATATTATTGGAACATAATTTGATATCCTGCTGTGAGATGAGCACTCAACGCACGACCAAGCAAGAGGGACCTCCTCAAAATGCAGTGGGCCTTTATGAGGCAGCCAGAGCAGATCTGTCAAGACCTCTTTTTGTTGTTGTTGTAATCGATGTGACAGGACTCGGAAAAAGAAAGAGCTACAGACATCCATCAATAATCAAAACCTTGGGTGTAGGAAGTTATGAATCTATGAAAATCAGAATGCATCAAAATTAAATGGTACACATAAAAATCAATATCGCAGATATTATTGAGCTGAAATGGATTGCTCCTGGCCATTTAAAATTAGACAACTGCATAATCTACTATACCAGATATGATAAATTGAAGAGGAATGGAGTTGTATTCATAGTTTAAAATAATATTTAAAAATCTATCCTAAAGCACTCCACTATCAGCAATAGGATAATATCCATACACATACAAAGAATACAAGTTAATGACTATTATTCAATTTTATACATGAGCCACTAATGCAACGATGAAGAAATTGATGAGCTTTATATCTTCTGCAGTAAGACATTGATCAAGCATGCAATCAAGATGCATTGATAATTACTGCTGATTGGAATGCATTTTTTTAAATGAAGAAGGATCTGAAGTTGGAAAAATCGCCTTGTTAATAGAAAAGAGGCTGAAGATGCATTATAGAAATTTGCTAGCCAATAACTAATGGATCTCATAAATATTTTTAACACCTTAAGTTTTGACCATATACATGTTCCACAGCAGGTGGAAATCACAGGACTAAATTTGTCAACAGTTGTGGGAAAAGAAAATGGAGAGTTTCATTATTAGCTCAATACCATGAGTCAAATAAAGTCAGTCATCCACTAATTGATAAATCTCTCACATGTATGTTCAAGTTAAAGCTGAAGAAAATGAAAACAAGTTCACAAGAGTCAAAGTATGGCCTCAAGTAGATCCCACCTAAATTTAGCTCTCATCTTAAGACTAGGTTTTACACATTCAACATTAATGACAGAAGACTGGACAAGTCATAATAGCCAAAATAACTGGTCAAATTTTAATCATTTTAAGAATTAACATATGTTCAAGAACTGGTAGTGCTGAAGGAAGATATCCATGTTGCGCTGAAGACATGGTTGAAAAACAAAGCTCCAAGAGTTAATGCATTACCATGTGCTCCATGGCTCTGTCCTGAAGTTACAATGTAAGATGTAGCCCAGGATTATTTTCTATGTGATGTATTATCATTCTGAACTCTGCCTGTGGCTGTAGCTCTAATCCCATTTTGGAGGAGGTTTTCTGCTATGCTAATGCACAGGATTAAGGTTGGTTAAATCTGACTTTAGCAACTGTGAACCAAGCCACACCCTTTGTCTTACTGGGGGTATCTTGAACCGGTACTTTACTAGAGGGTGCGAAAAGAAACCATCCTTCTTTTTCTTTGGTGATATAGTTAGCTAAAAGAACACACACACACACACACACACCCCTCCATCAAACTATTGCTCTCTGTATAAGAGCCAGCCAGTTCAGACAGAGATAAACTTCCAGACCATCGGCAGAGCATGTTCCAGATCACTGTCTGAAGTGGCATGGCCAAGACCAGATACAACAGAGACTGTGGGATGTAGACCATGGGGAAGAAGAACAAGAGATTCCCTGGGATTATAGGACTGGCAGGTAGAGTGACAGGTAGCCTTCCTGGCCCATGGAGGCAAAGGCCAAGAGATCACATACCTGAGAGACTAAGGACCAGAGAGAGACTGGGCTCCTGGCTGAAGAGGTAGGTTGCTGTGGACCAATAATTATATTCTTACTGTTTGCTGATCCTGACTTGAGGTTATCTATTAATTCCCTTAATAAACCTCCTTCATTGTGAGAATTAGCTGTGAGTTGGGTGTGGCCATTGCGGTATATTATTGAGCTCAGCACAGTAGAGTGTCATGGGAGGAACAGTTGGCACCAGACTAGGGTAAGGAAGGATGGAGGTATGTCTGATCCCTGCCTCTTGGCAATTAGGAAGTCAGAGAGGGTCAGAGATGCTTCATAGGACTTACTTCACAATGTATATTCAAAACTTATTCTGAATAATCATCTCTTTGAGGAAATAATGGCCAGGGCTATGTGTGGACCTCTTGGATGCCATCAGATTAAGTGTCTATATTTGCACCATAGCCTTGTGCTCTGCACAACCATTAAATTCTTGGGAACACGAGTAAAGCCAACCCAAATCCTCACATGTTCACTATAGTCATTGAAAATTTTTAAAAAGGATCTTAAAATCTAAATTAGTATTTTAATATGTTGTAAGTTTCATTTTGAAGGAATAAAATTGAAATTACTTGGCATGAGTTATATATAAGGATCTTTAAAATATGATCCCATCTATTTCCAATATTATTCCAAACAGCACCCTGTGGTTAATCTCTAGTTTGCATCTATCAATCTTTTGTTAGTCCTTAGTTTTCCCATATGCCCCTCAGGGCCATGGCCATTTGGTTCTCTATACATGGAGTAGATATTTGGCCCTTCGTTTCTGGAAAATTTCTACTCACTCATTGGACTTTAAAGGCTTTTCTTACTCTGTTCCTAGCTACCCCTTCACCTGAGTTTTGACTGTCTTCGTTCATAACTCAATTACATGGCTATGAAAAGTAGGTAACCAGCGTCAAGCAAATCTGTCTTGGAAGGAGTACAGCCAGAATGCTCCTTAGAGGCAAGGACTGTGAAACTTCAGCTCATGGGTTTTTGGAGTGTTGTCAGAAGAGACCAGTTGCTGGAGAAGGACATCATACTGGATAAGGTGGAAGGGCAGGGAATCACAGGAAGGTCCTGGACAAGGTGGACTGACACAGCGGCTGCAACAATGGGCTCAAATACATGGACAGATGTGAGAATGTTGCAGACCCAGCAGTGTTTCACTCTGTTGTACCTAGGGTCACTGTGAGTCAGAACCAACTTGGTGGCTCCAACAATGGCTATCAATTTACAATCATGGCGCAGTGATTAGATGCTTAACTATTAACCAAAAGATCAGCCATTGCTGGAAACACAGGAAATCCAGGACAGATAAAACCCTCAGGACCAATAATGAGAGTAGAGATACCAGTAGGGTAAGCGAAAGGTGGGTCAGAAAGGGGGAACAGATCACAATGATCTACATATAACCCCGCCCTGGGTAACAGACAACAGAAAAGTGGAAAAGGGAGACATGGGTCAGTGTAAGACATGAAAAATAATAATTTATAAATTATCAAGGGTTCATGAGGGAAGGAGGGTGGAGTTGTATGAGCCCCAATAAAATGATTTAAAGGAGAAAAAAAAAGGTGAGCAATTGAAGCCACCAGCAGCCATTCTATGGGTAAAATATGTAACAGTCTTTTTCTAGAAAGCTACGACTTGGGATAGTTCTGTCTTATAATGTCTCTAAGAGTTGAACTTGATGGAACTAGGATTACTTTGGGTTTTCTCTCCATCTCTCCTCTTAGTCAGTCCAAGGGACAAAAAGGTGGCAGTCTGTCTGTATAAAGATTTACAACACTGGAAATCCTAGTAACAGTTCTACCTTGCTTACGAGTTTGCTTTGAGTCGGAACTGACTTGATGATATCAAGCCCCGGGCTCAAGGAGATTGGTGAGAGCTTGGCTGCTAATCATAAGGAGGTTGGTTTGAATCCACCAACCTCTCAGAGAGAGAGAGATATCCCACTGTTCCAGTAAAACTTGCAGGCTTGGAAACCCCAGGGACACTTGTAAACCTCAGTTATGAGGTTCTGAGTTGGAGTTGACTCGATGACCATGGAGCTACTTAGTTAATTTTTTGACTGCATTTGGTGTGGGCAGGGCCTATGCTGTCCACGTGCTTCTGTCCTCTGCCCCTCACACAGTGTTGCTTGCCCCTAACTCGGAGCTCAGTAAATGTGTCTGGGATGAATTCCTAAAAAGAAATCATACAAAATACAAAGTGGTCTTGATAGGGAACATCTGTCTTGACCTATAAGATAAGATATGGCACAGGACATGAAAGTGACATCGTTTAATTCTGTAAAAATTGTGTGATTCGTAAAAACCCCTGGTTAATGAAACCACTCAAAACTCAACTCTGCCATCAGGTCCATGCTGACTCACAGCGACCCCCTGTGGGTTTCTGAGACTGTAACTGTTCACCGGAATAGAAAGCCTGCTCTTTCTTCCTCAGAGCTGCTGGTGGTTTCAAACTGCTGACCATGCCGATCACAGCTCTATGAGTAACCAGGCACTACCAGGGCTCCCAAATGAAGCCACGAGAACTAACAACTATGAAATACTAGACACAGTTCACCTTAAAAATCACCTTTCCTATAAATTTCTTTCTGTCTCTAAGAAATATGATTCCTAAAAGATGAGTATCAGTTATTGAGCAATGAGAATCATAAATTACACGGAATCCACAAGTTGGGAGATGCCTAAATAGGTGGGATCTGTTGAGTTATGAATAAAATTGGCCTTCCCTGGTTTTCCGACAGTAGGGTGCTGAAAAATGCTGTCGGGCATTAACATGTTTGTTGATGGTAACTTGGCTTGGCAGGGCAGATACTCCAGCATGAGTTACACTTTTACGATTACATTTTCATTACAAAACACAGATCTTTATCTAAGGCAGTTTATTGTCTGGAGTTATTAGTCATGTGGTGTATGATGTGTCAGTGCTGCGCTCCTTGTTCAATTTAACAGTAGAGCTTTGCTCAAAAATTCATTTGGTAAACAGTTGGAGTTATTTCCACAGCTCCAAAGTGATGAGTGAATGCATGTGCAGGAGTTAGTCAAACCAGATGGGGGGCATCGTAGAATCCCAACGCCAATTAAGCATTGTACAATTTTTAAAAGTTGTGATAGATGTAGAAGGTCCATAAATGCTTGATAGCTCCCACACATTGTGCAGTTTATATTCAACAAAGGAAGGAGAATGCTGTGGTTCTTTTGATGTTTATCCATCTTTTTCTTGCCAACATAGAAACTTAACTCAGTTACAATGAAATGTAGGTCAAAGCTGTCAGCACCGAGTAATACTTTTGATAGAAAGGATAGTCCAGTTCCCAGGATAAGAAAAGTTGAATGGAGGCAAGTAGCACTCTTAGCTACTCCTACCAAAAGATTAAAAAAAGGGTGAAATGACTCCTTGATCACAATTGCAATTTGTGGCAGGGACTTATTTTACATCCTTGACTTCCTATAAGGACCAACAAGTATCTAAAGACCAAGCATCTCTGTCAGGGTTAAGTGACTAATTAATGACTATCTTTAAGGTCACAATCCAATGCTAACGTGCCCAACAGGACAATGACAATATATCCAAACCTACATTACAATGGCGTTCAAAAGAGAGTGAGGAATAGCAGCAATCAGTCTCCCTACAATCCTGTGGGCTCTTGCTTTAAAAACAAACAGACATATATAAACTATGGAGTCCACGCAAAGCGTCTCGGGGCAGAACTGTGCTCCATGGGTTTGGTTTGGCAGAATCTGAGAGCCTGGCTGGTTTGGCAGAATCTGAGTGCCAGGCCTCTCTTCTGAGGGACCTTTCTGTGGTTTCGAACCTTCCTCCTTTTCATCAAATACCAGCCACTGTAAACATTTGCATCAGTCAGGAAATAAATTCTTGAGTTCTCATATTGGGTTAGGGCTTTGGAGCCAGGGCCCTCTTCCAGAAATTCGAACAGAGCACTTAAGGCATCGGTGCAACTCGAACCACAGGTTTCAGGAGAGCTCACTGCCCGGAGGAAAGCACAATGACTCCCGAGTCAGGCTCAACACCACTCTGGGCTCCCATGAGTCCCACTTGGTCGTTGTGCTAATTGTAAGACATGGCCTCACCTCGATGGCCCCCTCAGAAAGGTTTCAACAAATTTTGCTCGAATTATTGATTGTCTACAGATAAACCCTGTAAGCCTATGTGTAAGCTTCAGCTTATGATAAACATACTGTTTTGTTCCCATTTTGTCTTCTTTTTTAACATCATAAACAATGACTTACAAAAATGCAAGTTGGACCGTGACAAATTTAAGTAAAACTTTGCTAAGAAGATAGAGCATCTTTCTAGTAGAAGAGTCATGCTTTTGTTAGTAACTGTGGGATTTGTGAATGGTCTCTAACCATATGAAGGCATGGCGCTATTGCATGCTGTCAGAATGGGTCCTTTCCTCAAACCCTCCTGAAAGAGATGAGTTGGAACACATATCCAATCTCGTTCCTCAGCAAATAAGAGGAAATGGAGGTAGTATTCTGGAGAGAAACTGCTAGATGATGGCTATTTCTTGGAGAGCTGACGTCTCACAGTTCTTGCTTCATTCTCGCATCCTCGGAAGCATTTGCTATTTCCAGGTCTCTGCTGAAACAACAAAAGGGTTGAAAATGAGACAATTGGTTCTCTCGGACTTGCCAGAGATTCATTACATGTATGAAGAAAAAAATTGTCAGGAAACTTGAAAATATTAATTTCGTCCATCAAGTTCACTGCTTGCCCTTATCCGTTGATGGTCTAAAGAAGAAAATTAAAAGTGGAGAATTTTAGCAACAGAGGCATGATTCAAATGGTAGGTTTTTTGAAAAATTGATTAGGGTCACACAGGTACATCATCCAGTGGTGGGATTAAGATAATTCAATAATCAATTTGCTGCCCAAATAACCATTTTAAGTATTAAAAAAAAAGATATACTGAGAGTTAGCTTATTATTTTATACAGTTAATACTTAAATAAGAACAATAGCAGAGGTGCACACAACTAGGTTATGTTATGAGAGTTTTAAAATGTTCATGAGAAATATTAAATAACATCTGTCAAAATAATGAAACCATTATTTAAGATATTTCCATATTGCTTCATTTTTTTCCAACAAATATTTTTATTTTAGTGAAGCTGATACAATTTCCATTTAAAACCCATATCCCAGGCTAAAAAGTACAAATAAAATTTCAAAGAGCAAGCAGTGTTTTGTTGAATCCACTTCTGCCTGAACAGCTTTATTAATTGCTAATTAAATTTAGAACTTTTCTGGGATCTTCTGACAAGATTTTCATTCTTCATCTTAAAATGCTTTGTCTCTTCAGCGAAGCCATCTTTGGAGTTAGTCTTTAATCTCACTGTTTGTGACCCTTTACCAACTGAATGTTCCTCTTCTTTTAGTCCAGACTCTCCAGTTTTCAAAAGTAGCTTCAAAAGTTAAGGGAATGTCATTGTTTCCAAAGTTCAATTCTCTGAAAACCTTCCATCTCCCACTGAAAGTCAGTCCAGGAGTAAAGCAATCATGTGCTAGAACTTCTGGGCCAATTGGAATCGTTGTGAACACTTGCAATGGTCGGTCTTATTTATCCCACAAGCCTGTAAAACGCAAGACTTAAAAAACAACAACCAAAAAACCATATCCTTTAGAAAGATGTATCTTAATCTTCTAAGTCAGAGTTTCTCAAATTCTGCACTAGCAACATTAAAAGCCATAGAATCACAGGGGGCTGTCCCATGCATTATCAAATATTTAGCGGAAACCTTTGCCTCTGCCTCCTAGATACTCCTAGTGATGGCTAAAACATGTTTCCAGAAATTGTCCTCTGGTTGGCAAAATCACTTATGAGAACTACTGTGTTCAAGTGTATATGTCAATTGTACTCAGGATGAGAGGAGTAAGGAGAGAGTACGGCGAACTGATGCTGCTGTGAGAGGGATGAAGAAGAAATCATTCCTCCATCTATGGTCTCCAAGACCATGCATCACAGAGCCTTAAAGGCAGATTGTGTCCCCCAGCACCCAGCAGCCTTCATGCTCTGAAACCACAATCCTTTAACAAATCAATCGTCTTGGCCGTGGTGAGGTGGAGAACTGATACCTTATCCTACGGATAGTAGGCATGGTTACTGAAGAGCATCACACAGGTCTGTCACATTGTGTATGCACTTTCTGGGCCAACCTGAGCAAGTGGGTGCTCACACTGTTATCCGAAGTACAGCGACCCACAAGAAGCCACACTCCAGCAGAGACAGATAAGAGAATCGCTTAGTGTGTCCATGGAGTTGGTGCCCACGTGCCTCGCCCTCATGATGCCCTTATTCTCTCTGGCCAATGTTTCACCAACCTCTTGACTGAGCCCCTTTGTAGGCTGGCTGCCACCCAATAGCCCTCCACACAGCTGTTGGAATGTTCTTTCTGAAACACAGCCCTGAAATTATCTCTGCCCCGTTCAAAAGGCTTTGATGTTGACTTTGAGATAAAGCACAGGCTCTCTAGCCAAGCCTTGATGCTGACTTCATCTTTTGACACCCTCTTTCACACACAGCAGATCCCAAACTCAATGGGGGTCTGTTGTCCCTTGTCTTTCTACCATGGCTCCCACAGCACTTTGCTGTCATCGTCACTTTCAATGTGTACACCAGCCTGCATTTTCCACTGAAAATTAAAAAAAAAAATTAAGTAAGCCTTTTTTTGGTTCTCTTTCTCACATAAGCATTTCACTATGTCTGATGTAGCAGTTTAACAGTCTCACGTCTATTAGTTTTCATAACTCCTCTCCATGTTCCCACCCCAGCTCTCTCTCCCCTATCTAGCCAACCCGCTTGGTTTCTTGCAGTGAATCCCTTGTCCCTCCCTAAATGTCCCTAAATGTTCATCAGGCTTCCAATCCCGGTGCTCACTTCTCCTTTTTCCCTCCATAATCTCACCGGGTAGTCACTCCTCAGGACTGACATGCCACGTTGGCGCAGATAACTCCCCAATTTATACCTCCCCCAACCACACCCCATTCTTGAGCACGTGAACCCTGTAATTAAATATCTACCAAGCAACTCCCATGGGTGACTTACTCACACCTTCCATTCCACATGCATACGGATTAGCTCATCTTTTCCCAGAGTTTGTCTTTCTGCCTCAATCCCCGTCTGAATGAAGTGCAATACCATGCAACCTCCTCATGGGAAACATGGGATTTCCCTAGATAGCTTTTCTATTCCCCGTATTTCTTCATTGACGTGATTCAGTTCATTCTCTCAGCTCACAATTTCACATGGCACCCTTGTTGTTACTGGCTTCCTTCAGTCGCTATAATTTTGACTATTAAAAGTAATGACCATTGATATCCTGTTTTTCTAGTCTTTCCCTATTCCACTCCATCCTCCACCTCACTACTGAGATGATTCTGGTCAAGCCCTGCCTTGTCTAAAATCATTTAAGGGCTTCCTGTTACCCCCAAATATAGCTCAACTTCTTGACCTCATAGATCAAGGAAACAAAAGGGCATTGTGCTGGACTACTATAACACAAACATATCCACCATGACCGCCATTAATAAGTAGTAGATATAGCAAAGATGGAGCAAAGACAAGAAATAAATTCCAAGCAGCTATCACTCAGCAATCACAGATGGCCCCCAATTTTCTTTCCATCCTAGAATGCCCTTCCCTCCAAACACATGTTTTTCTGTAAGACTACTCAGATATGACCTCCTCCCATGAAGATTTCTCAGATATTTTTCATCAGACAAAATGGATCCTTTCTCTCTCTACTGCCTACATACCACACTTTCAAGGCCATCATGAGTGTAAGTCCAGTTCATAGATGGATGGGATGATTCCAAACAAAGTACACTTGGATATATCTTTCCAATCAGTGGGTAACTGCAGACAAATTCTCTCAGTAATACACTTGTCTTGTTTTTATAGAGGTGCCTTAAATATTATATCTTGTGCTATGGGGAAAAAAACTATTTTGCATTTAGGACTGATTTCAAAATTTTAACTCAAGTAGACATCTTCCCAAATCATTGAAGTTTTGCAACAAGTTTTCAGGAATGCTGTCCTACATAAAACATTGTAAGGAAGCCTGGGAAGACCTCAAAGACAAGCCAAGGAAGAGAAGATCCTCCACCTCTATAAATGTACAAACCATGGCTGGAGTCCAGACACTGGGGCAGAGAACAATGACATTTAGATTAATGCAGTAACTACTAAAGTTGAGATCTCCCCTAGCAGAGCCCTTTGAATTCTAAGCCAATAGCTCAGTGTCAGCGGGCTTCTGTCAAAATGGGCATGGAGATTAGTAGGCTTGAGATATGATTTTTCCAGAGGTCTTGAAAACAAGTTTGAAGCTATGAAGACTGTTTTATCGTAAGCAAGGAAGTGTTTGGTATTTACCTTGGAATCCAGCGAGTGAGGTTTAGTCAACACAGTTACCTTGCAAGGGGACCTGCGGGGACAATTTAATCCAAGGTCAGGAGGTAGGCTCAGATGGTTAGGTGACTGTCCTTAAGATTCTGAAGAGATAAGCTTGATAAATCTTCTTCGTGTTCACAAGACTCTCATGGAGGCTTATTAGGAAATATTTTAGGGAAAACTGCATTAGTGAAAAAAGGGTATGAATTGTCTTTTCTCCCCATCATAATAATGCAGTTATTCGTAGAGGTTAGGGAGGACTGTCCTATGAGAATTTCCTTGGGAAAACTTACCTCATTCACTCTATATCCCCTGATCTTGTTTATTTAGACTGATTTACGTTCCCCAAACACAAAGGACATTGCAAAGAACACAGCGCGATTGCCTTGAGGGGCCAACACTGCCGTTTGTGTGTGGCATAAGCCAGGGGGCATGGAATTCCTGGGAAAAGGCTAGAGAGATGGAAGTTTTGTCTTTGGGAATGGATAGGCCAAGATGGACTGTTTTTCAAGAAAGAATGGCTTTAAATTTTGATAAATTTGCTTAATAAAGGTTTCTGGGGTCTTTTAGTAATGCTGTTGGAGTTGACCTTATAAAATTCCTGAGTTTAATTATATCACATCACTTACTTCCTCATTTACTAAGTTATGAGGGTAAATTGCATTCAGGAATGAGCTCCCACCCCTCCCCCCAGTGATTTAAAAGGAAAATGATCTTTTATTTATTTCTAACACCTACCACAGTACCTAGAACAAAGAGTCATCTTCTTTTTTTTTCCAACATAAAGAATGATAATAGAAATGAATGGATGATTAGAAGATAGTATCAGGCATTTTGCAAGTTCATTATAGCTCTGCACTGAGTGATTCTAAAACAATTTTCAAAGCTTCTTAGCATTTACAGATAAGGAATGAAATGCAATTCTCCCAGGAGAGGTGATACATGGATTTTGATTTAAAATAAACTGAGTGAAAAATAACTCCTTCTATAGTTTGGACAGCATTTTAAGAGTAAGTTTTGATAGGAGTAAATTACAGGATCAGTATGCATCACTGTGGAATAGAGGGGAGAAATGAGCAAGAAGAGAGAGAGGCTTAATGATGAAATACATGGGGATTGTGTACATTTCAAGTGCTTCACAGTTCTGTAAAACCAAAGGAAAAAAACAAACAGAAAATGCCCTTGCCATTAAGTCGAATTTGACTCATACCGACCCTATAGGACAGGGAACCACCACCCCTGGGAGCTCCTGAGATGACAAATCTTTACAGGAGTAGAAAGCCTAGTCATTCTCCGGAGGAGCGGCTGGTGGTTTGGAACTGCTGGCCTTGCGATTAGCAGCCCAACTTGCTACAAGTGATCAATTGACAATTCTGTCAAGGGAGGGCTAAACAGAATCTTTTTAATCTCTCCATCCCTCAAGCTGGACAGAGCCTCTTGAACGGCCGTTTACTAGAAAATAGAATCGTGCTTGGTAAAGAAGAGGGCTGACAAAACTGAGGGCAGGGGACCCTCCTTGACAACAGCCTTAACAGTGGACTCAAACATATGAATGATTCTAAAGATGGTGTGGACAAAAGGCCATCCTGTTCTACCTAAGGTGCTCAGGAAGCCGAGTCGAAACAATGGCCACTAGCGACTCCAGTGCCAACATCACCCAATGACCCTGATCCAAGAGGGAAAAGCCTCCACCTCTTGCCCAAGTGTTTTCTCTAAAATGGTAGAATCAAATGGATAAAGATTCCAGACTACTACTTTTCCTTAAATTATATCCACGGAGCTGTTTTAAAGAAGCAAAATCATAAATGATTGGACTGGGACCTGATTCTCTGCCTCCAGGGGCAGCCCCTTAGAGACCACCCTACCCTGAGAGCCGTTGGTAGCCTATCGGGTTTCCATGGACCTTGGGTCCACAGGACTCTGCGCTCACCATCTGTGAGCCCCCTGCAGACCTACAGTTACATGAGTGTGAAGAGGGCCTTGCCTTGCACTAGACTTGTGGACTAGAGTTGGAAGGGACTGGGATGCCTTTTTTATATAAGATTATTTATTGTTATAAAGCCCTTTCTTATACATAAAAAAATCATAAATGTAGAGAATGAAGTCAGCCCAATGCCTGTAGCAAAGATTGCGGCACTAAAACATTGCTAAATTAAATGTCCTATTCATGTTCCTAGGAGTCCCAGGGTAGGGAAAATAGTAAATTGCTGAATTCCTGGCCCAAACCCAAAAGTTGACAATTCAAACCCACCTAAAGATACCTTGGAAACAAGCCTGATGACCTGCTTCCAAAAGGTCATAGACTTGAAGGTCATTTTACTCTACACACCAGAGGTCACCGTGAGTCTGAATCAGCTTCTTGGTAACTAACAACCCCAATGACAACAACAAATATGTTTTGATGCTAAGGGTCACGGTGAGGGTGTACTTCCATGAAAGGCTGCACCATGACCTTAGATTGGAAGTGTCAATGATTACAATGAAACCCAAAGACATTACCTTTTAAAAAAAAAATCTGTTGTATTAGGGGCTTGTGCAACTCATCACAAACCATACATCAATTGAATCATGCATGTTTGTACATGTGTTGTCTTCATTCTTTTCTAGACATTTACTTTCTATTGAGCCCTTTATATCAGCTCTTTTCCCCCTTCCCTCTCCACCCACTCATAGTCCCCTGATAGATTGTACATTATTATTAGTTTCTTTTTTTTTTTTACATTTGGATGTTTCATTTTTAAAAAATAATTTTATTGGGGGCTCGTACAACTCGTATCACAATCCATACATCCATCCATTGTAGGTCAAGCACATTTGTACATTTGTTGCCCTCAACATTCTCAAAACATTTGCTTTCTACTTGAGCCCT
>NW_022103899.1:47246648-47254404 GCF_000313985.2 Echinops telfairi | reverse complement strand
TCCCCGCTCCCCCCTTCCTCATGAACCCTTGATAATTTAGAAATTATTATTTTGTCATATTTTGTACTGTCCACCATCTCCCTTCACCTACTTTTCTGTTGTCCATCCCCCTTGTCATCGGTTCCCCCTTTTTAACCCCCCTCTCTCCCCCCTCCCAGTATTGCCACTCTCAGCACTGGTCCTGAAGTGACCATCTGTCCTGGATTCCCTGTGTTTCCAGTTCTGATTTGTACCAATGTACATCCTCTGGTCTGTGGCTAATCTTCTTATGAAACCAAAATAATTGCTTAACCAGTTGACAGCAAGCTTACTTCGATTCAGGGTGATCCCCTGTGTGTCGAAACAGAAATGATCTACATAATATTTTCAATGACTAATATTTTCAGTGGGTGGTCAAGCCTGTCTCCTAAGAAGCCTCTGGGTAGACTTGAACCTCCACCTGTGGGTTAGCAGCTATGACATATTAGCTGTTTGTACCACAGGCAATCGTAGTTAAGTGGTAGAATTGTCGCCTGTGTTGTGGGAAGTCCAGCCAATCTACTTCATCTGTGTGGCTGTGATGTTTAAGGCGTCTCAGCAGAGCTCCTCGCCAGAGTTGGAAGAGAGACTGGGATTTAGACTTCTAAATACCAGCCACCAAAAGCAGTTCTTCCTAGGACTGTTCTAAACCTGAAGTGTCTTGGATCAAGGTGGTTCTACCCTCAACAGATCAAGGGGATGGCACAGCAAGAGGCAGGGATTCCTTCTATTGTGCGTCAGAAATCTAAGAGTACAAGATGACAGTCCACAACAACTAGCGAATAGTTACATATCAAGTAGACATGGCCATCAACCAGACAGGAAAGACAATGAAGAGAGTTTTAGAATTTCCACCCTGGGGAGGAGCTCTCAGACTTCATGCCAAGATGTCATCAGTGACTTTGGTTCTGAATTGGGCAGGGGCAAAAAGGGACAGGGTACTCTAGTGTTTGGATTCTTCTGTTGCAGCCACATATAAATGACTATATTGGCACGGTATGCATCACAGCCCTGTAACAGACTGGCAGGGTCTCCATACAGATGGTAGGAAGATGGAGAAACAGAGAGACCCTGTCCAAGGTTTCTGGGGCCATAATATTGCCAGGCTTTTGGGGAACACAAGGAACAAAGTCTGCCCCCGTGCCCCCTCAACGTTGCCACAGGAGACAAATGACAGTAATATCTGAAAAAGTGCAGTGTTTTGACTTGGGCTGTCTTCATGGGGAAAAATAGTGTCCAAACTAGAAGGGTGAGTGTAAATGCATATTTGTCAAGCCAGCTGCAGAAGGGGGGTTTAATGTAAATGTCATTGCTATAAATTGAAGAATTAAAAACAAAGCGTCATAATAACCCATCTATTGAATGGAGAGGTTTAGAGTTAAGTAGGGGCTAGTAGCAAATACCGAATCACAAATACTCATGCATTTCTTAGTATTACCCGTCTAATAGCTGTAGATTGCTTCTCTCCAGCAGAGGCCATGGCCAGAAGATGATTATGGAATTCAGTTGGCCTTTCAAGTATTAACTGTGAATTTGAGTTTTTGTGTCCATATTTGATCATTCCACTACAATTGAATTAACCCTCGGGTGTTTTAAGGTGAGCATGGTGTCTGGTGCAACTGAAAAACATGGCTCACATTAGTACCTAGGATCAGGAAATCCTGACTCCGGAGTTTGGAATAATAAGAATGCTGCTATTACAAGGTTAGCATTTATGAGTGCTGAATATTCTAACCAAATGTTTGCATCCTTTACATGCTGGCTGTCAGAGGAATGCACCTGCAATTCATTACCTGACCTCTTGAAACCCCCAGGAAGATGTGAAAACCAAGTGTGTGAGCAAGAGAGACTGTCTTTTCCATTAAAATCCTAATATCTTTGTGGGGAGGTCCAAATAGCAAGGCTTCTTCAATGCTAAAGGCTCCATTAAAAAAAAAAAAAACTAACTAACTAGTTAGCTGACTCACTGCCATTGAATCAAGGTCAACTTGTAATGATCCCATAACACAGGGGAGAGCTGCTCTTGGAAACTGCCCTGTTTCCAAGATTGTAACTGTGTTAGTCTGGATAGATAGAGTAGAGAAGCAAATCCAGAGACACTCATATGTGTGTAAGAGAGGGCTTTATATCAAAGAGTAACTGAAAATTAAGTAAACATCCCAGCCCAGTCCAGATCATGTCCATCAGTCCTACATTAGTTCATATGTGTGATACTAGTCTATAACTTCCTCTTCAGATTCACACAACACATGCAATGACAGAGAATTCAGGAAAACCATAGGCCTGTGCGTGGAAAATCTTGTGGATCCAGTGGTGGTGGAAACATCTCCAGATCTCAAGCTGCCATCAGAGGGACTCCATGTGTCTTGTCATCATGAATATGAAGCAGAGAGCCAGTGTGGTCCTCCTCCCATGAGAGAAAGAGGAAGTTCCCAAAGTCCTCCTGTTGGGTGTCACCTTGTGACCTGATTGACAGACTAGACTCCACCCCTACATTCTATTTATCAAGTTGACTTGAAATTATGTAACCACCACAGTAACTCTTTATAGGTGTAGCCTGTCCTCCCATGAAGTGGCTGGATTTCAACTACTGATTTGCAGTTAGCAGTAACCACTGTTATGCGTAACCACGGCACCACAAGGCTCCACAGACAATTGGTCCTTCATGTACAAAGTAGTAGAACATGCAGATTCGAAGACCCAGCACCATATAATGTTCAGTGATGAGGATGGAGCTTTCCCTGGAGCTTCCAGAAGTTTTTAGCAGTACAAACTCTGAGGTCCAGAAGCGGGGAAGGAAAAACATGTCTACCTTCCTTTGATTTGGAAACAGTGGACAGACAGAAAAGCGTAGAATTCTGGTTGAATAAAATGTGGCTTCATATGCCATCTCTTCCGCATAAGGCTATGTGCCCTTCACTTCTGACTCCTGACTGGGGACTGGGGATAGGAGATGACCTGTCTCACACTGACGTTGTGCGTATATGTGTGGTCATGTAAATAAATGCTTTCACTCGGAATCTGGATTTCCCAGTGGCACAGCAGGTTAAGGGATCGACTACAAGCTGAAAGGTCGGTGGTAAAGGCACCTCCGCAAAGACACCTGGCGATCTGCCGCTGAGCGGCCACAGCCTGGAAGACCCTGTGTGGCACTTCCACACCATACGTGTGGGTCGCCCCGAGTCATAATCAACTCAGCAGCAACCCCCAGGAAAGGAATATCTTCTTCCATCTTGCCACTAACTATAACCAAGTACCGTCTTTCTACCAGCAAGACGTCCAGTAGCTCATTGAGTAAATGGTGGAACTCAGGTACCCCCAACCGGGTAGGGTGCACCGAGGTGGCACTGTGTTAGCATCCTGGAGCCAGAAAGTCCTAAGAGAAGAGGAGCCCCCAAGCCTGACTCCGACACAGTCCTTGGCCGTCCTCCCTAGTTAAGAACAGCCGCAATCCTACTACCACATTGTAACGACTCTTGTTTTTCTTGAGCATCTCATCTCCCATCATGGAAGGGAGGAGGTGTGCAGAGGAAGAGAGATGGGAGCCAGAAAAAGGAGAAAGTTGGTTACATTCACTCCTTGTAAGAATCAGGCCTCAAGTGATCATTTGAACGGCTTCATTTGAACACTCATGAAAATGTTGGCTGAGACAGGAACAACGGTTCCGACCTCAGTTCCCTTCCTAGAGGCCGGATACCTTTCCCAGACATTGAACCACTAATGGGAAATTAAAGGCAATAAAACAACAGCTGGGATCCCATAACTGACAAGGATCATATTGGACTTAGAGCAATTCACACTTCAAGAATTTCCTCTCCAGTCATCCGGCCTGTGTCTCTCTTCAGTGTTCAAGTAGCTGCCCCTCCTGGTGGAGTGTTTTCTCTTTGTACAACTGAACAAAGCAGATCTCACCACGGTCTCCTCCCAGGGCACTGCCCAGGAACACGTGGCTCGCTCTGCGCTCTGCCCTTGGCTGCTAGAGTGTCCAGGAAAGGGATGAGGCACATGTGGAGGGCCTACTTCATGAGCTGTGTGTGTGATTCTCTCAAGTGCTGTTATTTTTCTATTTTGTCCATGTATTTTTCCAATTTTACAAGTAACAGAAGTTCAGAGAAGTCTCTGGAATTACTGTAGCTCTCTTCACAAAAGCATTCACAGGAAACCCAGGTTCCGTAGCGCTGAGAGAGAGAGACAGACAGAGAGAAAGTTACTGGGGTCCAATTGAGGATACGTGGATCAATCATGTCAACTGACAATAATGATTATAATCACTCAAATTCCCTAGGACAGCATCACATATTCCCACCACATTGGTAAACAGTTCACACAAATTAGCTCATTTAATTATATTTCAAACTCTCAAGAACCATTTTTACTACTACATCCAGTGGTTTACAGGGAAGGAAACTGGGGCTCATAAGGGTTAAATGATCCACTTTGGGGTTCAGACGGTAAATGAGAAAATGGGATTTAAAACTAAGCAGTCTGACTCTGGAGTAAGAATTCTAAATGACTTTCCCAATATAAATAAACACATATGTACGTGTTCATGAACAGATCCAAGGTCATTATCAGATGTCCTTCTGCCTCTTATGATAATGTGCTTTTTTGACTAGGAGAGAAAATAATCAGGTTAACACCACCTTGTTGGGAATACCTGTAGCAATATGCTGTCACTTCTGCAAACTGGGTCAGAGCTCTGCCTAATGGGAAAAACTAGTGGGTAAGCAGATGGTTGCCATACCGTCTGGTAAGTGCTAGGACCAGGAGACAGTCAAGGAAAGAGGGACCCAAAAGGGAAACTTCTTAAAGGCTGGACTGCTTGAGTGGTGTCATAGAGGAAGATGAGTCAGAGAATGGATGGAAGGGCACTGAGCCCGCAAGAAGCACAAGGCAAAAAATGCACGTGTTGGGAGAAGGAGAGACAGAGCCTTTCAGTGTGTGTGTGGTCAGGTGAAGGGTCTCTAGTGGAACAAAGGTTTATGTGTGGGGCTGCTAACTGAAAGGTCAGCAGTTCGAACCCACCAGCCCCTCTGTGGAAGAAAGATGAGGCAGTTGCCTCTTTGAGGCAGTTGCCTCATAAACCCTATGGATCAGCTCTAGGTGTCCTACAGCATCGCTGTAAGTCGGAATTCACTCTACTGAAGCGAGGAGGTAGCAAAGTGTAAGTGGGAAAACAAAAGGATATTTGTTGTTATTGTTCGTCTTTGCTCGGCTGAGTAAAGCGATATTGGGCTCCTTTTCAGGATTTAAGACTGGGGAGAGTACGTGATCCTAATTACATTTCTGAGAAATATCTTGTGAGCTGCCATCGGCCCCCTGATGACAGTGACCCAATGCACAACGGGATCGGAGTCTACTAAGATCTATAGGTTTCCCACTGGAGGCTTTTTCAGAAGTAGGTCACCAGGTCCTTTGTTCCTAGGCCTTCCGAGCCTGAAGGCTCTGTTGAAACCCATTCGGCATCATGGAAGGACCACTGAAAAGAGAGTGGTGGTGAGGAATCCACTGTGAGCATCCCTCCCGGAAGTCCAGAACTCTACCTCTGAGCCACCCCTGCCCACTTCTGAACAAAATGGTCCTGGAGGAAATATTGAGAATGGAAAGTGACAGAGAAAGACAAGAGAGCAGAATCATGATGGAGACAGTGCTTATGGGGCATCCAGTGTAGCAGATAGGCCCAGGGCACTATACCATTTGCCATCTTGGCTGCTTCTATGAGCATTGAGTGTGGATCCACACACGATGGAATCCTTGGCAAATTCAATCTTTTATCTCTTGATATTGATGCTGCCTATTGGTTCAGGGGTGCGGGCTGGGGTTTTCTTGACATTAGGTATAATCCATATCCCAAACTGCAGTCGTTGATCTCCATCAGCTAGTGCATCAAGTCCCCCTTGCTATTTCACCTGCCGTAAGGCTGTGAAGCCTTTGTCTGTGTATGAAACTGTCTTCCGATCCTGATGCCGTACTCTTCTTCATATACCACAGCGTCTAGGTTTTGGAATACTTTGTGTAGAACTGGCTGAAACTCATCTCTGATCATTTGAGAAGGTTCTCTGGACTGGGGCTTCCTTTGGGGGTTTTTGACCTTTCTGATGTTTTCTTCTGTTCCGGGGCTGTTCAACATTGAGGACTCAGGTTGTGCTCATTTCTGTAGGGAGTGTGTTTCCAAAAATGTGTCCATTCTTTTAGGCTCTTAGTTTGTTGGAGCACAAACGGTTCTGTTATGACTTTTCACATTTGACTCTTGCAATGTGACCCATCTTATATCTATTTCAGATATTTGCATCTTCTGATGCCTTTGACTCTGAGCATTGCTTTTGCTACAGTTCCAAGCTTTCAATATGTTGCATTTTTTTTCTCATTTGATCCTAGCAACTTTTCATCTTAATTTCTCCTATCATTCAAACATTTGGGGAAGGCGGTATTTAGTTTCCATGTGTTTCATTTTCCCCTCTTTTCTTTTTTTTTTTAAACATTTTATTAGGGGCTCATACAACTGTTATCGCAATCCGTACACACATCAATTGTGTAAAGCGCATTTGTACATCATTCTCAAAACATTTTCTCTCCACTTAAACCCCCGACATTAGGTCCTCATTTTTCCCCTCCCTCCCCGCTCCCCCCTCCCTCATGAGCCCTTGATAGTTTATAAATGGGTATTTTGTCATATCTTGCCCTGTCCGACGTCTCCTTTCGCCCACTTTTTGGTTGTCTTTCCTCCAGGGAGGAGGTCACATATAGTTCCTTGTGATCGGTTACCTCTTTCCTACCCACTCTCCCTTTACCCTCCCTGTTTCGCCACTCACACCACTGGTCCTGTAGGGCTCATCTGCTCTGGATTCCCTGTATTTTCAGTTCCTATCTGTACCAGTGTACATCCTCTGGTCTAGCCAGACTGGCAAGGTTGAACTCAAGTCATGGTAGTGGGAGCAGGGAGGAAACATTTAGGAATTAGAGGAAAGTTGTATTTCTCATCGTTGTTACATCGCACCCTGACTGGCTCATCTCCTCCCCGAGACCCCTCTGCAAGGGGATCTCCGGTGGCCTACTAATGGGCTTTGGATCTCCACTCCGCACTCCCCCCATCATTCACTATGGTAAGATTTTTGTTCTGATGATGCCTTATACCTGATCCCTTCGACACCTTGTGGTTGCATAGGCTGGTGTGCTTCTTCCATGTGGGCTTTGTTGCTTCTGAGCTTGATGGCCACTTGATTACCTTCAAGCCTTTAAGACCCCAGATGCTATACTTTTTGATAGCCGAGCACCATCAGCTTTCTTCACCACATTTGCTTATGCACCCATTTCCCCTCTTTTCTTTCTGTTATTAATGTCTAGTCTTGTTGTGATGTGATCAGAGATGATGCTTCATATTAGCTCAATGCTTTTTCACTTCTTAAGGCTGGCTTTGTGAAGGAGCAGATGGTCTATTCTGGAGAAAGACACATGCGAGGGGGAGAAGAATATGCAGCGTGGTGTCTTGGGTGGAATGTTCTGTATGCGTCTTGAGGTCAAATTGGTTGATTGTGTTATTTATAACTTCTGTGGCTTTGCCCAGTTTCTCGCCCGGTGTGTTTATCTCCACCAAAATTGGTGCACTAAATCCACACCATTGTGAATCTCTTTTCCCTTTTCAATGTCTCATTGTTGATGGTGTGTTTTTAATATTTTGTAGCTCTGCCATTGGGTGCAGAAATGCTTACTGTGGCTCTCCCTCCATAGTGAATTGATC
>NW_022103899.1:47215668-47242918 GCF_000313985.2 Echinops telfairi | reverse complement strand
TTAAAGTCTAACTACTTGAAATTTTCTCACTTTTATCCATGACTTGATATTTAGCTTTCTTTAATAGTCAGTATTGTGTATTAAGTGTTCTATGAAAATTTTTATGGTTTTAACTTGTCTGTTAAATGTCGCAGTTCCAAGTGTCCAACCTTCTTGTAAGTGTGCCACTGATTTCAGTTTTATTATCATCTACATAACAATTCATTCCAAGGTTTAGATTACTGCTTCCTGGGATGACTTTTCACTCTTGTTTCTGTGATATATATTATATATATAATATGTACATTATATATATGGGCATAATGTATACATATTATATATACATATTTCAAAATATTCAGGAAAAATAGGGTTACAAGATAATGAAATTTTCCCACAAACTTTTGAAGCCCTGCATATATGTATAATTAATTCATTCAGTTCAGGAAGAAAAATAATATATTTGGAAATTAAAAAGAAGAACCTTGTGTAGAAGCACATTATGGATCTTTGTTTTAATTATCAGCCATAGGCTGTGTTGTGTGTATGGGCAACAGAGGCATCAACCAGAACTATGCAGTTGCTCTAATTAAAAAGTTTCTAGCAGAGCAAGCAAATATGATTTCTTTCTCCTTGGTTTAGGTCCGTGTCTGAAATATCTCAGCATTTCATTAACTCGTGACTTTAGGAAAGCAACCAGAAGATGATTTAAAAAGGTGAACATCACACAATGCAGCAGATTCTTGACATATGGCTACATTAACTAAGACATCAATAGGTTCAGCAACAACTGAAAAGTATTGTGAAGTGACCGTATCCTCACTCCATGGCCAACCACACACACAAAGTAAGAGTATTGTTAAAGCCCACAGGCAGGTGTGTGGATGGCACCACCTCTGGTTACCTAGCTCTTCTTCTTCTTCTTCTTCTTCTTCTTCTTCTTCTTCCTTTTTTAAACTTTCCCTTCTTGATTTTGTGCCTGATGTTCAGTGCCTCAGACCAGATATATCTGAATGACAGCAGCTTGCACTTCATCTGAGACTTTTCTTGCATCTCAAGTTCTTCATATGTAAAATGCAGGGTTCAAACTTTGAAAAACAGGCCACAAAGAAACCATCAAATGTATATTTTATGGGATATTTTTGGTTATTCTAATTATTTTCCTAATGGCTAGCCCATTCTCCAGGTGGCATTGTCACCATTGCCCAGCATGTTTGGAATCCTGTAAGTGAATGCATGCCTGTGCTTTGGACACAGAACTTCATTTATCTCCGTGACTTTGGCTGCAAAGGAAAATATCCCAAGCTTATCATTGTGTAGATTATTCCCCATTACTCTAAAACCCCTTTCTCTGAACCCATTTCCTGCTGCACACTTCAAACAGTGCCTCTGACAAGTTAAACTCTTTGTCCACTCATTCGCTCAACAAATATTGACTGAGCATGATTTGGGGGCACACAATCAAATAAGACAGCTTTCTCGGTCTAGCTTGGGAGAAAGAGATGGAGATTAATTATTACAAAGACAGGTGCACGTACTAACATTCAAGCAGGGGTATACTGAATTGTGAGCCCAGAGGAGTTCACCTATTTCAGAGACAGATCAGAGAAGGCTTTTCTGAGCAACCATTCTACCCGGATGATGCCAATGGAAATGGAATGTTCTAGAAAGGGGAAAGAATGGCTTCCCAGAGAGCACGTGTAGATGCAGATCTTGGAAGCAGCATGTCATTCGGGGCAGGCTGAGTGCAGAGAAGTGGTGCTTCACCTAGTGTAGGGTAGCTTGAATCTTGTAAATGACTATGAATTTATTTATTAGCTGTATACATATTACAAGGGAAAATAAGGTAATCACCCAAAATAGACAACCACATGACATCTTGGATAAAGTCTTATTACTGGAATGGCAATATACTCCGGGGGGTGGGGAAGGCAATGACTAAGCCTAGAGCTCCAGGCTAGGCGATCTTGTGCAGGTGCCTATCTTTTTGCCAACACAGGAATCTTTAACTTCCCCCTGAAAGTTCCAAAGTGACAACGAAATATTTTAAGGAGGAATGGCATTGTTCAAAGTCCATTTTAGAAAGTCAACTTTGAAAAATGCAAGAGAAAGATGAGAATAAAGCCAGCCCTCGGGGAGAATCATGGTAAGCAGTAGAGTTATGACTGGGGAAAGAGGCGGAGATGAGACATTGATAAGAGGAGTGAGGAGGTCAAGGCCACCAACTGTGTGGTGCATTGGACATGGCCCGTGCATTGGCCCTGGGCCAGGGGCTGGAGAGTTCCTGAGAAGGAGCTGAAGGTGGGTAGTTACTGAGAAAGGGACACCAAAGGTACAGAAAGTTCAGAACAAAGAAAGGAACTCTTTGCTAATGGTGTGCGTTTCAGAATACCTAAGGGGAGTTGCCTACTCGGTACTTTTGAGACTAGTCTTCCACTCAGCAGAGAGCACAGAATGGTTTCACGACTCCATAGTCCGTAGCATTGTGTTTCTTAGAAAGCGGGTTATGCAGTACTGTTGATTCCATTCTGATTCATAGTTACCCTGTCACAGGACAGGGTTAAACAGCCCCATGGGATTTCCAAAGCTGTAATCTCAATGGAATCCACTATTATAACTTTCTATCTTGGAGCTGCTGGGGGTTTAGACAACCAACCTCTCATTGAGCAGCTAAATACTTAACCACTTGGCCACAAAGACTTCCCTAGAAGGTAAATAACACTCCCAAATTGATGGCATAAGAAAAAATACTATAAAATTATTGTACTGCTTACCTCCATACACATTCCCAATTTATCAAAATTTTCATCCAGAGAGAATCCTCCAACAGTTTCTCACCTCCACATGTATCTTTTAACAGGAGTCCAAAAAAAGTTATTCTAGGGTCATGTAACCAAAACAACTGCCTGAATTAATTTTTCACATGGCCAACCTCTGTTTCGGCACTGAATAGCAAGCTGCTTTTCTTATTTCTCTAGCTCTACCCCAGCAGGAATCCCACAAGTGGATAGCTTTAACATGTTCACATTTATTTTCACCCAGTTGAAGAGGTTAGATGTTCAACTTCAGGTGAAGGCTTTGTTTACTTCCTGGAGGAATGTACTAGAACCCGTGTAAGATCTGTGGGCTGGCGTTCCTGGGAGACCCCGGTGTCTTTGTCTCAATGTGCCCCGAGGTCTAGGAGGTTCTCAGCTTGTGAGCCCAGGCTTCCTCCATTCTCAGCTCCTCTTCCATGGTAGTACAGCGTAGTCCTTCTTCTTCTGTGGCCTGCTCTCTCCTGTTAGCCTATACGATATAAGGCGATGCAAACCACACAGCCGAGATGCTCTCTTACATTGGATAAAGGCTGTGACCTGAGTAAGGTTGTTGCATCTACCTTAATCCCCTTACAATGGACTGGCTGATATAATCAGCTCACATCATTGGGGTTGAATATCTCATTATACAGCTACTAAATGATTTTTAGTAAATAGCTGCCAAGCGTCTGAGAGTCTCGGCCCAACCAAGTTGTTGTATTTTTCAGTCATGGGGGTGGAGGGACACAAATCAATCCATAACAATGTCTAATAACAGAGTTTCTCCCCAGAGAACACTCCCAGTGACCTCCTGAACACAACTTGACTATGAATGAACAAAAAAGATATATTACATGCGTATTATCAGTGTTTACAGCTGTAAAGTCTTAATTGATGTACTATAACTTACCTCTGGGTTCTGACACCTGTTGTGATGGCTACACATAACCTCACTGACAAAATTTATAATTAGACGGTTTATGAAGGATGTCAACAGGCGATAATGCCAGTGAGAAATGCTCAGGACATGTTACAAAGCTTCAGTTCTGCTAATAAATGCCCAAAGGGCACACCACGCCGCGGTAAGTCTAAAGTCTACAGCATTCAGGTCCACTACCTCAGGTCAACAAACCTAACTTCCTGAATGAAGTGCCCAGAGGCACCCACTCCACAAGCCAGGCTCCTGCACAGAGGCATGCAGCTTTACTTGCTCCATGCAGTAGGAAGTCCAGCACTCGGTTCTATGTGCTGGCTTCCAGCTGTGATGCTGCTCCTGTGATTTATAGCTGTTGTCTTGATCCAGGGGGTCTGTACATAGAGGATGCGCTCCACTCCAGGCTCTTGCTGGTAAGGAGATCCCTTCTGCTGCTTCTCCTTTTATACACGGCAGGGTAGCACTGCAGGGAAGCCTGTTCCCAGGTACTCACAGGTGACTTCTATCCATATCTGCCCCCACCTTCTTACCAGATCCATTCTGGGAAAGGTCATTTGGTGGCAGTTAGAGGCTTTGGCTGGAAGAGCCACGTTAAATCCACTGCCCCTGCAACAGGGAACGTGGCTAAGTGCATTTGTCAGGATGGGGATGGGAATCATACTGAAAGGCACACAGGGGGATGAGCAACATCTGCTCTCAATCAGGAGAGTCAGTGGTGAGGCTTTCTCCACAGGGTACCCGGCCTGGGCCATCAATAGTCCCACCGTTTGTGTTATGTCATGTTAAGGAAACAGTGAGTAAGAAAGAAGTAAACATCAGGCAATGTCCAAGTGCAGATTTCAGGTCAGATAAAGGTAGGTGTTTCTAGTGTGGACTTGTATATTTTGTTTATTTTCATCATTTATCCATAGACGGCTTAGTGTAAGGATAAGGCAGAAAAGACTATTGGAGAGACTGATTGTTTAGACAGAGACCATTAAAAGTAAAAATACTAACTTATTAATATAAGAAGCCCAGGTAGTATAATAGTAAGGTACTCAGATGTTAACTGAAAGGTTGGAAGTTCCAACCCACCAAATGGCTCAATGGGAAAAAGTCCTTATGGTCTGCTTATGTAGATATTAGATCACATAAAACCCTCTGGAAACTTCTACTCTGTCACGTGGGACCCCCGTGAGTTAAAGGGGTTAAGGACACTTAACAACAACACTCTCGCATGCGTTCTGTCTTCAACAACTAGGAAGCAAGAATACACCCTGGTCTGTTGAAAAGTATTGCTGGTAACCCTTTGTGGTTTGTAAAATTGGGTCAGCTCAGAGAGTTATCTGTATTGAACAGAAAACAAATCTGGAACTCCAAGGCATGAAGTAAATTGCCAGTATTATAAAGCTAATAAATGTCTGGATTTCCAGTCCAAGGCCTTTTGAAACATCATTGTCTTTTAGAGTTGAAAGAGGCCTCCAGGAACAATTCGAGATATTAAGTCGGTGAAACTCATAACAGTTTGAAATGGAAACCATCCAAATATGTATCAACTGAGGATATACTCATAAATGTTATTGAATTCATAAAATAGAATACTATGCATCAAAGAAAAAGCACAAAGTACAATTACATACAACCTGAGAGGGTCTGGAAGCAAGAGAGCATGTACTGCATCATTCAATTTACATAAAGTTAATGAACAGCCCAAACTAAGCATGGTAATACAAGTCCGGCAGCATGCGTACTTTGAGAGAGCCACACTTACTATGTGAGGATAACGGGCGTTCTCCAACACCCTGGAAATGTACTCTGTCTTGGTCTGGTAGTGTTTACAGATGTAGCTATATAATAAATACATAGGTCATTGAATGTGTGTTTAAGATTGATACACTCTCTGTATGTTCTATCTCAATGTAAAAATAATAATGACTGATGAGTGGTAAAGAACTCGGTGAACGGCTGAAGTACACTTCACGTGATTTCAAGCTAATCACTGTCAGGATTTTGTGTCCAAGGCCTTTTGAATTAGAACAGTTTTTTAGAGTCAGAGTGGGTCTTGTGGAACAATTTAAGGTGTTAAAATGCTGAAGGTCTTTAAAGCCCTTTCAGAGACAACTGGTTACAATATCTTAATGTAACTTCCAAAATGTTTCCTCATGCCTGTTACCTTGTCTTAGCTAGGACCTGTATCATCTCACACCCAGGCTCATGCTTTCAAGAAGTATCAGCTAGTCTGTGTGCTCTTCAACCCACCAACCCAATGCCACCATTTACCTTTCCCAGATGTTAATTACTGATAATAATAACTGATCCATGGAAGCATCTTCAATGGATCTGAATTTTCTGCAAAATAAACTCTACCATTGATCATGGTGTATGAAGGTTTTGCATTTTCCAGTCAAACTATGCCAGGATCATCTGCCCTTGACCTTGCTCCTCCCATCCTTTCTCCTTCCCCTTTCTCCTTACAAGTACTTTGTGAACGTTCACTTAAGCAAAACAGAACGAGATAGAATCTTAGCAGAGAACTGCAGACTACCGAGCGGGCACATGTTTTTACAAAGTGCAGGAGATTCTTTACAGAATGGATGGAAGACACGGAGCGCTAAGTAGAAATAGATCAGGCAGAAATGGGTGAGTGGCGGGTGATGGCAGCCCTGCTGAGAAAATCGCATGAGCAAACATATGTAGGCAAGAAAGAGCATGAGCTGTCTAAGAAATGAAAAATAAGAAATGTAGAAAGATTGGATTTTGTGGTTCAAGGGTGGGGATGAGGCGTGGCAAGACTAATTCTGAGAAGGTAGGGAGACAGCTCAATCCTCAGGGGCCTTGTTTGCAATGCTAAAGTGTTTGGATTTCATCCTATAGGCTGCAGGAGCTCCCAGGCACACCCTATGCTTCAGCAATGCCAAACTCCTCCGGACTCCACAACCACCCTGGGCCCTTTCACAACTCTCTGCCATTGTTCCTCTCCTTCCGGCAGCTCCAAATGCCAGCTCCACCTGGCAACCTTGTATCCATTGTTTTACACTGTATGCCTGACAGCACAGAATTGATTTCACCGTGTTGTTCTGCTTGGGTTCTATGGCAATGTTTGGGGAACAGATCTATGAACCTTGACATTCTCTCGATTTGTAGAATTGTTGTTGGTTAGTCTTCTTTGCCATGTTTCTCAAGGGTACTGCTTGTGTGGACACCATGGAGGCCCACCTCTAACAAGGATAAGGACCCTACTATATTTTTTTTCTCAGCACACAGACTGATTAAGGATGGTGAGAGGTTACCTGACACCACCCCCATTTTCATTAAACCACACAGCGTTCTTTTGTTCTAGTAACCCAACTGTCCCTTGATCCATGTACATGTTTAGTAAGCAGAGTGAATTATTCAGGAATTCACATTGTTCTCAAGACTTGCCACAGTTTTTATGATCCACATAGTCAAATACCTTGACACAGTCAGTAAAATGCAAGTAAACATCTTTCTCAGGAGTTCTGCTTGCAGGGAAGCGGAAATATATCAAGAAAAAAATCTGTATCAGGATTGGAGGAAGGCTTATTAACAACCTGCAATATGCAAGATGCCACAACATTACTTGCTGAAAGTGAGGAGGCCTTGAGGCATTTGGTAAAGAGCCTCAGGTTTGCAGCCTTCAGTGGGGATTATAACTCAATGTAAAGAAAACATGAAAACCCCTACACCTGGACCAATAGGTACCACCGTGATACATGGAAAAAAGACTGAAGTTGTCCAGGGTTTGATTTGGCTTGGATCCACAACCAGTGCTCATGGAAGCAGCAGCTATGGGATCAATCGGCTCATTGCATTGGTAAAAATCTGTTGCCCAAGACCTCTTTAAAATGTTGGTAAACAAAGATGATACTTCCAGAACTGAGGTGTGTCTGATCCAGGTCAGGGGACTTCAATTGCCTCATGTACATGTGAAAGTTGAACATTGAATAAAGAAGACCAAAGGAAAATCAGTGCATTTGAATTATGGTGCTGGTTAAAAATATTGACAGTACCATGGGCTGACAAACAAACAAATCAATCTGTCTTAGAAAAAGTATATCTAGAATGCTCCTTAGGAACGTGGATGGTTAGACTCCTCTCACATAATTTGGACATGTGATTAGCAGAGGCAAGTCCATGGAGCAGGACCCCAGGCTTGGTAAATTGGAGGAGCAATGAAAAAGAGGAAGACGCTAGACAAGATGGATTGACACAGTGGCTGGAACCAGGAGCCCAAACATCAGAACAATTGTGATGATGGTACAGGGACCCGCAGCATTTTTGTCTGTTGTCCATCCGGTTGCTATGAGTTGAAGCCCAGTTAATAGCACACACCAATAAGTACATCTTATTTTTCAGAACTAGCCTTCATTTTTATTTCTCTCTTCTTAGTTTCTCAATCTCTTGATACACTCATTCATTTTTATTTAGAATGTCTATGGTTCTGAGAGCCATCTAAAATATTTTGGAAACAGCATGCACTGCAAATGATTAAATGAATAACACCCAAACAAAATATCAGTTTAGATTCCAGATTACTTCTTCCTTTGGTCATGCTTGCCCAGAGCCTCCCAGGGATAGTCCACACCTTCTCTGGTCCCCAGAATCCTTGTTCCTGCCTTTCTATCACCTTTGTATATTGAATTTACTGGAGCCCTGGGGGGTACCAGAGGTTTATACTGGACTTATAACCAAAAGAAGGAACAAATAAACCTTAGAAGAATTACAGCTAGGACATCCTTACTTAAAGAAGGATGCTAAAACTTTGTTGCACATACTTTGAAAATGTTATTAGGAGAGCCCAATTCTTAACAAGCACATCATCTTTGGCAGAGTGTCAGTGACGAAGAAGACCCACAAGGAGACGAATGGAAGACAGTGGTTGCAACAATGAACTGGCACATGACAATCCTGGAGAGGATGGTGCAGCACAGGATGTTTTGTCCTTTAGAACTTGGCATCCTTATGAGTTGGAACCATTTGATGGCATCTAATAGCAACCATAACCTAAGGTGGGTGGGTGTGTGCAATTTGAACCTGCCCAGTGGTATTAGCAAAGAAAGAGCTGGTCATCTGCGTCCATGAAAACAAGAGCCAAGGAGAGTCTATGGATCCATTCTGTACTGTCACATGGGACATCTCCTTGGGTCAGAATCCACTAAGTGACAATGGTTTTCATTTTCATTACTTTCTGGTTATGTTAAATGCCAATATTTGTTTGTGGGTTAGTTGGTTGGTTGGTTAGTTGGTTGGTGTATCAATCTCTTGATATGCTCATTCATTTTTAATCTCATCACTTTAGAACTTCCTTTAAGTCAGTGGTAAAACCTTTTTTCATGGCCTTGCCATTTTTCCATGTAGGGATACCTTGATTGCCTTGTGTGTGAATGAGGGAACACATAAACAAAAGCAAGATAAAGGAAACTTGGGGTCCATGTATCAGTTAGGAAAGTAAGAATCGGGATCAAAGAACACAAAGCTATCAGTGAGAAGGAGCCCTCTTTGATGAAAAGCTTTGTAGAAAGTTGTAGGCATCTTGGCCCTTAGCCTCAAGGAAACAGGAAAAGAGTTTTAAGTCTAAAGAGTAGGCTTAGGATCAAAGCATCCTTCAGATAACACTTGTGATCCAGACATGAATTCTGGAAAGCTAAAAAGAGGGCAAAAAGGTTACATGTGCTGGAGCAGAAGATGGGGCTAGCTGTGAAACAGCTGGCCAGGGCTAGAGCCTCCTTCAAGAAGCCTTTATTGAGCTCCTACTGCATTGCTGCTTGGGAGGCTGTCCCTAGATGCTATGAAATCCAAGAGAAGCAACAACCTTGAAAGGACATGAACTTTATTCCTCTGATTAAGAGCATGCCATGCTAGTTTAAAGCCACAACAACACAGCACATACAGGATTTGGAAATCGACGTATAAACATTCGTGAAAATATTGATGGCGTGGTTTCGCTGCGGAGTCAACATGACTCATGTCAAGTCTTTGTGTTATTTGTGTGGTACCTTCCCAAGTAACTGGCGGGCTTTCATGGGCAGACTCTCCTTTGAAACCCACAGCGGCCCTATGGGGGCAGAGTAGGTGTTCTCGCCCCTATTGGGTAGATTACAGAATTGAATTTCAGAGAGGCCCACGTCCCTGCCTCAGTGCACTCAACATGGGTTAGTGGTTTGGGAAAGCCCAAGGGAGATTTTCTGACTCACAGTCTACAGCATAATTATCCCATTGCTCGTGCTGCCTCAGCACGCTCAGACAATGCCTGCTATCAGCTCTGCAAGAAGGGTGAGACTCTTCTGGGTGTTTCAATTCGTTGCGGTGGTTAACCTTTGGTGACTTCCTGGAGCTGCCTGGGGAAAGTCCAAGTTCACCTGGGAAGCATCTGAGGCGCTTCATAAGCTGGTTCCATCTGCCTGGGGAATGACAGGCCTCACAGCCTTTCCTGGTGGACCTCTGCTGCTTCCTTTTGGGTTTGGGGCCACACTGCCATTCCTGTTCATAAAAACTCAGTCCGCATCATGCCCCACCCCATCGTGATTTTTAAAATAATATATGCAAACTTGGCCTAGATTCCTTAAAATAGCGACATTGTGCTCTTATACCTGTACATAATATGTGTATGGCTTACTCGTTGTCTTCTCAATTGTTTAGCCTAAAAACAAACCTGAAACCACAAAAAGAGGCATCATGTTTGTCTTCTGACCTCCTTGTGACAACCCCAAGGAGTGAAGTTCACGTTGAGGAGCAGGGCATTTTATTGTCGTGTGAATTCACTCAGATCTGGAATTGGGTCTCTTCTGGGGCTCCTTTTCCTTTGTGCAACCCAAGGACATGCCTTAGACATATTATCTATTCGCAGTTTGAATGAAGGAGTGAATGTGTAGATTAGTAAAGCCACTTCAAAAAAAAGCTGTGGGAGACACAAAACAGAAAATGTTTGCCAATCGTTCCTTTTCTCTATTGAGTATATATATATAAATTAATCTTTTGATCTCTTTACCTATTATGCAGTACTCTATCCCTTATTTACATGGATATGAAAATCTCCAACAGGATGTGAAATGAAGATTATACTTATATGCCTTCCTTGGCAAAAGTGCAAAAGAAATCTTCTAAATCTAGTTTATTCCATGAATTCTCTTCTCCGGATCTTCAAGAGGATATTTTCCCTTTTATTTTATTAGTTAACATGTATACCATAGGAAATACACTCAAGCTCAAATATCTGGGGGCAATATTTGCTATGTATTGATTGTACCTATTCTAACCGATGCCTTTACTCGAATTAAAACATCTACCATTATGAAATAGACCAATAAATGGGTGACAGCAAAGGTGACGACGAAGTCGATCACTATTGACTTTTGTTTTGGCAAAGGGAGAAGAGAAGAAATATGGTCTTACCCAGTAACTAAAACTCCTTTCTCATGAACAAAATTGACAGCTTTTTCCAAGCAAAGAAATAAGGTATATCAAGTAAGGTTGGAAATGGAGAGAAGCGATGGGGGAAGAGGCAAGCAGAGCGATTATAAGAAATTAAGAGGCATCTTCCAGAGTAGTCTAATTGAGAGTCTTTTTTTCATACCTATAAATGTTTAAGAAAAAACGAACCCAAGTCCCTAATTTTCTCATTCATTAGCATTTACACACACATTCCATAAAAAATCAACTGAGAAAATGTAGCAGACCCTGCGTGTATCATCTAGCTCCTCCCTCTTAAGTTGTCAGTAACAACTTACAGCTGAGGGGACAGGGCAGGCTCATCCTCTGGGACATTTTTTTTTTTTTAATGTCATACCGATGGGAGAATGTCTAGAGCTGAAGCAACATGGGACAAAATAAAGATATGATATAAAAAAGGTTCTGGATATTTTTAAAATCTTAGAATATCTTCTCGTTTAAATGACTAAATAGTTAAAGACAGCCATGGTAATTACAAATCAAGAAATTTGGAAATGAGACTACTGTATATGATAAATGCCATGAGATATATATAATCACTGAAGTCTGTAAGACCCAGTCTAGAGCAATCCAGAGTATTAGGTTTAGGAGTTTTTGTTTCTTTGTTTCTTTCTTTTTTTTTAAATGACCCTCCATTCCCAGGCAACATGCATATGCCCACTTCTCTGCCGCCGAGGTGTAGAGTACAATTATTTTATATTATGTATTGCTGGGATACATGGTGTTGATTCCTGAATCAAAGCAGCATGAGGTATCCTTACTTAAATCATCTCTGATCCCACAGACTCGTAACTGGCAGATTGAGACCATCCCTGTATAATTCACTTTGCTTTTAACTTAAGAAGTCCTGTTACATGGTTTATCCTTGCATCTTTTGTTCAGAACTTCTTGTTCCCCTCCCTTGTCACACCTCACATAACTTGGGAGCTTACTCAACCACCTTGCACCCAGGAAGTCTAAAATACTGCACAAGCAAAGAATGACATTACCAGGTCCAGAAATACTCGTCAAGTTAGCCACGTAATGTGCTCCTGAAGGGATGTCTTTGTAACTCCTCTCTATGCCCAGGTCGTCTGAAATGTATTACTTGATTTCAACATCATATGCGTACCCAAACAGAATGCTTATAAATCTGCTTATTGGGGTAACAAATTCCAGTAGTAATTCTCATACTTTAAGCATCACTAGGTACTATGCGGATGCCAATGTGCTGCTGATCCTAAGAAATGCCAGGCAAATCCATGATGACTGGTTCTCTCTTGCTAGTGAGAACAGGTGGGCGAGGGGATCAGAAGCTTATTGATCTAAATCCCAGCAGGACGAGATGAGCCGACGAGAAAATGACCCTATGCGGTGTCTCCTAAGTTATATTTTCCTCTGATCTCTGTCCCTGGAAAATAATTTTCCCCATCTTGATTCACCTCTCTCAAATTGCTCTTTCAAAGCTGGTTGGGAGAAATGCATCCATTTCTGTCGTTAACACCATTATAGTATTTAGGGGGAACAGTGTTGCCATTTCCTTTGAAATGCATCAAAAATCGGGTGGATTGCTGTACAGATAAAGGAATGGGTAGATGGAAGGGAGGTGCTGCAGTACATGTAGGGAAATGCTGCTCGTATAATCTAGGGGGAAATATACAGGGTTCATTGTAAATTCTTTCAACTTTGCTGTGCATTTGAAAACTTGTTTTTATAATAGAATGGTGAGCAGAGGGAGGGGCAGGGTTACAGTCCTGTGCCTGTTCTAGTTTATTTGACCGACTCACTCCTGGGCGTGCTGCAAGGTTCACTCTCCACCGATGTGCAAATGGACAAGCCGTCCTGATGCAAGGGTGTAATTAGGGCGCCAGTTCAGAAATATGGCACTCGGTGCTAAAAGGGAGCCTTTTCTATTTTGTGCTGTACTCATCAAAAGATAAGATGAAATGCACTCTTTTGTCATGATATTTTTGCAATGCCACCTGAGAAAATTTAAATGCAGCTGGCTGCCCTAGACCATGAGCAGAGTTCACTCTTTCCATAACGAGAAAGAGACAGTGGCAGGATTGGAATGTTTTGTTACATTCCACAGATACCCTCAATAGTAAAACTGCACAGACACACAAACAAATTACTGCACGATCCTCATCACCAAGAAGGAACAGAGGATTGTCAAGGGCAGAATGTAAAATGGAGGTGGATACTGTCTTATCTATCTGGATGCATGTAGATGATGTGTTTAAAGAGATGATAAAGTTCATATAGTCTGCAATGTGGTGCAGAATATGAAACACCCTCTGATCCACCTGCGCTAAAGCAAGAAACATTCTCCTCTTCCTGAATCTCGTTTGTGGAAGAGCAGGTGGTAACCAGTCTGATGGGCCAGCCACTTAGGGAAAAGAAAAAAAAAATCTACTTGTAACTCTAGGGCCAATTACTGGTAATAGAAGAACACATCGTCCTATCCAGTTACCTTTTTGAAAGGGATATGCTATTCTCTGGCTATCTGAAAATGGTTATTGTTATCAAATACAGCGTCTAGACAAGCAATTGACCTTCTCCTTATCATGACCTACAGTTGCCATTGTCATTTCTCTAACTTGACCTCGGGCAGAAATGGTAGATATAAAACCATATCACTTTTATTTTATATATATTAGAGAAAAGTATAGCCCAGAAAATCTCTTGTCCCTCATTTATCATTAAAATTTATCTGACATTGATTTATTATATCCCTTAAACATAGAATATTTCTATTTTCCTTTTCTCCAAATGGAAATACTTAAAAAAAAAAACTTGGACAAAGGTTCTAGAAACAGCCTGCAAGATATGAAGGCAAAATGAAAATGAAATTCAAGCTTGGTCAGCTCTGTCATTATATGCTAATAATCCTTAGACATTTGCTTAATGAGCTTCATTTTGGCCAGATTTTTAGTTCTCTGATAAGAATTGTCAGCCAGAAATGCCAGAATTGTTTTAGGATTTAGACAATGCAATTTTTAAAAGTACCTAATGTTCTGTGTATTCTAGTAATGGTTTGACATGTTTTTGAAGGTGATTTTTATATTTTCTACAAGACATTTTATGAAAAATTCTGTTCTTAGCAATACTAAAATATCTAGCCTTAGTTAATTGAAATATTTTAACCTTAGTTGACACTGTCTTCCACAATGAAATGCACTTCCATGTCTGTGTGTGTGTGCGTGTGCGTGTATGTGTGTGGTGTCTGTGTGTGTGTTTCACCATGTTAGACTCCAGGAGACACTAAACCCCAGGTGGTGAATGAATTTCCAAGGTGTTCACTTTGTTATGAGCAAACCTTTCCTAGGAAGTATATTGCTGATAATAACATCAATCACACACCAAGTCAAATCACACCATAGTACCTTTGGTGGTGTCTCAAAAGAGAACAAATTTGGCAACATCTTTTTTTAATCATTCTTTGCTCTCTTTCTGGTCTCTGGGTGTTTTATTTATTTTCTGCGTCCTCTCTTCTGCACTCCCCTTCTGAACCTCACTCTCCCTGTTCTCCCACAAATCCAGAACCATCCAATAGACTGTGTGGTTGAAATACAAGCCAGGGCTGGAATGATGCACCAGTACATCCCAGTAATGATGCTCTGTTGACTATGCCTTTTCTCCAATCACTTGGAAACACCAGACAGAGGCCTGAATCATCTGCGTAATTGCCCAACATGCCTAGTGCCTGCTAGTGTCGATACGATGACCATACACCTGCAATTTGATGAAGACAAACACTTTACTCATGCTTAATACCTAACAAGTCAACATTTTGGTTTCCTATGAAGTCAATTCCTTTTCTTTTATCTTTTTTCTTTTTTGGCAAGGGGGAGAGCTCGAGGGGTGTAGACTGCAGTGAGTAACTTGCATCGCTATTGTTTTCCTCTGATCCTTCCAAATGTCCTCCTCACATGAGAAGAAAAAAGGTAAGAAGGGGAAAAGGAGGAGGGCCATGAGCAAAATCTCTTGGTAGCAGGCACTGTGTTCCATGAACTCTGTGTCTTCAAGGAGGGTTTTGAGCTGTCCGGGTCATGGAAAGGAGCAAATCAAAGCCACTAGGTAGTCTGTTAACCCAGCCGAGCCCATATGACCATACAACCCAGAAAATGAATCGGTACTTCTTCACATGTCAGTTGAATTCAGCCCTGACACGATCTTGGCAGCTCCTCTTCTTCCCAAGATGTAAATTCCCAAACTGTAATATTTACTTCTGGGTAATCAGATTTTTTAAAAAATCCATTTACTATGTTTAATCCCTAATCTTCACACTCTATCTGAGCAAGAGTTCAGAATGAGGTTGGAATGATCAGCCATTTCCCAGGCCCCGGCACCATTGTATCCCTGACAATGTAATATTGACTCTTGCTCAGTTGTGAGTGAACTGTGAACAGAAAGACATCGTGGCTCTCTTTCCTCCCCCCAGATGAGCTGACTGAGGCTCATGACCAAGGCCAAATAAACGAGGAACAAGGAACTGGCTCTGGGTGGCACCTTCTGCAGTGCTCCAGGACACCCTTCAGCAATCTTCTAGGGCCATCGTGGAACTGGATGAAGTACTTGTGACAGTTCCAGCCACCAAGAGCACAGTACAGGAAAGTAACCGTGACACTATTTTTCTGCCTGGTGGTGACTTAAGAACAGCTTTTAAGACAAAGGCTTTGACTGCTACCAGTCCAGTTTGTCTTCACACCATGCTGTGTACCACTTGGGCCAATTTCAGCTTCCACAGATTGGAAGAAGTAACAGAGTGCATCAGCCCCATGTCCTTGTGCAATTACACACAGAGAAGTTAAGATAGTCCCAACTTGCTTGCGGTCATTTTGCAACTAGAGAGCCAAGATAACTTCAGTCCCCCTCACCTTTACCTCTTGTATACAATATTGAGCTTTGTTTGAGAAGGGCTATGGTCAAGAGGAAGACAGGGCTTTTTAGTCCCCTAAAAAGTTATAGTATCAGAAGCCCACTGGGGCAGTTCTACCCTGCCCTATAGGGTTGTTGGGAGTCAGCATTGACTCACAGATAGCAGTGAGTTTGTAGTCTTAGAACTTCGTATGAATTTCTAACAGAGGGCAGACCATAAAAGCTATGCTTATTTTAATGCCGAAGTAGCGGGAAGTTTTCTATACTTTTTTTTACATACTATTTGTATGGACATCAAATCCAGCACAGCGTGGCATCGCTTTTGCTTCTTTAAAAACTTGTCATCTATATCCTCATATATTATAGCCCCATGTCTGATAAGCTGCAATAAAGTTGAACTAGTGCTATGAGATCTCAATAAGAAGAGACAGACGCTCATGAATGTCCATTGGAATCATAAGTGGGTATAGCATAATCACTATACTGAATTGGTCTCAGAAACCCACAAGAGCCAGTCCAGCCTGTCTTATCGGGTCACCTTGAGTCAGAATGTCCTCAATACCGGTAAGTGTGGTTTTCCAGATAGCAGAAGCAAAGGTTTGGGTAGTGCGAACAGTCAACTTGCTTGGCTGTTGGTCAGAGGCTGCTGGTAGGTTCGGATGAAACACCTGGTGATTCGACACTGTTCTCCCTGGACCCATTGATCGCCATGACTTGGAGTTAACACGACAGCAAATGCTGTTAGATAGCTCCCTCTGCTTTTTTAATAGAACTAAATCCAATAGGTGGCAACAATGGAACAAGGACAAGTGCGGTACCAGAGAAATCATGATGCCCGAGGATGCTCAGTCCTTTACTTGGGAGAAAGTGGCTGATCCCGCTAAGCATATCTCCACCATATTTCTTCTTCTCTCTCAATTTTGAAATGTTAACCAAGAACGTATCTTTGGGGTTTTCTGAGGAAATGTGAGCCCTCAGGTAGTCTACCAACAGATGGCACATGAATGGGCTTCAGCTCATGACCACCCAGGACAGTTGGACACACAGCCACCCGGTAGAATGGGGTAGAGCTGCCCCTGTGCATTTGCTTGAGTGGGACTCGTTACAGGAAGCGTTAACCCACCAAGTCCAGGCCAACGCTGAGCCCTTGTGGGAAGCACATCAGCCTGGGAGCTGGCAGACGAGCTCAAGTATAACCTTTTCTTTTGCGCCGACTAAGAAACTGCTGAAGCAAAACCTGCACCTGCTTGGTCCCAGACTCCCTTCATCATGCAGGACACAGCTCTTGGCACGTAAACATATTTGATGGATGAATGCCGTGAGGAGGTCGTTGATATCCCTGTCCCTGAATGTATGATCTTCGGCCACTCACAGGTCCTCGGTGCCCTGACTGGATGGATCACGCGTTCAGGCCCTTAGTTCAAGACAGAACTCTCTCAGATTCCGTTTCACTTCACATCCGCAATGGGGAGGCTGAGCTTCACTTTCTGCTGACATGGCAGTGTTTTCTCCTCATCCTACCCGGGCTGATAGGATCAACATGACTCACAGACTACCTAGGAGTGTTTCCAATGCAGACCAAAGCTGGGGCCTTTACCTCAGCCACAGCCCGCCTCCCTCCCTCCCGTCCTCCTTTCATCTTGTCTTGCTGCTTGCCTGAGGGCCTAGGTTAGTAAGATAGAGTTTCACATCTCTAACCGCAACAAACTGCCTTCTGGGGCCTCATTGTGGTAGGGTTTGGTGTGTGTGTGTGTGTGCGCGCGCGCGCTCGCGCGTGTGTTGTTTTCTTCACTGAGAAGTTTCAGTTGTGTGTGGCAGTTGGCAGTGTAGACAAGAAAGGAGGGGGAGTGAGCAGACGCAAACAGAAGAAGCAGAGATTTCTCCCAGAAGAACACAGGCTTCCAGGTCTAAGGCATGCTCTCTCCTCTGCTATCGCTGTGGGGATGTGGCTTCTCCACATGCAACACTGTTGAATATACAACTGGTTCTCTGGGCTCTACTTCAACCGCCCACTATACCAGAGGAGGGATTTGTGCTCCTGTTCTATTTCCATCCGACCTATACATTTTTCTGGGATTGACCCCAAACCAGCCCAAGCCACTGTCAAGTAACGGATTGTGACCATAGTGACCCAAACAGCAGAGTAGAACCGACCAGAGGGGTTCCCAAGACTGTGCTCCGAACGCAGACAGCCGCATCTGTCCCCCTCTGATGGCTGGTGGAGTTGAACTACTGGCCTTGCAGTGAACAGCTGAGTGCTTAACTATTGTGCCACCATGGCTCCTTGAGGTTGATTCTGTTCTTTCTTATTGTCTCTTCCAATCATATGGGTGTCTAACCCATTTGATATATTTCGTTTATCTTCTAGGTAACGTTATCTAGTATTACTTAGTCTCTCCCATTAGAAGTCGCATAAAGGAACAACACAGTAGCCACCACCTGCTGACAAACTTTAAAAGGAAACACATGCAAATGGTGGTGTTAGGGACAGAATCCCACTGTCACTAACCAGATACACTGGCGTCAGTGCCAACTCATGGTGACCCCATATGATGAACTACTTCCTCGAACATTTTCTCGGAAGGGCAATGAGGTGGGAGGGATGGATTATTAACCTTGGAGGAAGTCTGATGTCATGAGAATCCATCTGCATTGAAGCCTTTCAAAACCTGGTGTCCAGTATCTCCTCACTCGCTGTGTGACGTTGACCAGGACCTCAGTCAGTGTGCCCACCTGCTCACCGAATGGATGATGCCAGCATGTCCATGATGAATTCTAACTTCCTCATATTCCTTTTCCCTTCCTCAAAGAAATGAGCAATGACTTAGAAATCTTCTCTTCTATGGGCAGTTGGGGTCTAGAAAAAAGAGGATGGTGGAAATTTGGGATTATAAAGTGTGTTTTTGAGTGGTCTTCAAGTGCTTGTCCAGAAACAAGGTTTCAACAGAGACCCTCCACCCCCAGATAAATCGAATTGGTTCATCGGTTGCTTATATTCAACGTGTATTTAGCCCATGTCTCTTTTAGACATCATGTTTGGCACTCTCTGGGTTCCCTTTTACTCAGTAACTACAAAAAAAAAATTATACTTCTTGGTCCAAAAAGTTCAAATGGAACGACCTAGGACAACACATATGCAATAAATTATGACACTTTTATTAATGGCTGCAATAAAGGTATTTAAAAACTGTCATCGGAGGTTGAATTAATGCAACCTTTCCAATACTCAGTTAAAATTACAGTTGGAAGCATGGTCCTATGATGACAAAATAACTTACAAACCACCAAATTGCAGAAATGGTGGGACCTGTGGCAGCCTGATGAATGGCCATCAAGCTAGTCAGTAACATTAGATCGATATTAAATAAAAAAGATGCTAAAGATCAATGAGAGGTAAGAGTTGTGATTCTGCCTAAGTCACTCCCCTTCAAAGTGCTTTACCAACAGGCACTAATTAATTTTTATTATATTGGCTTGAAGTGGTAAATGTGATTATCCTCAAATCACTTTTTTTTTTTTTTTTAGCACCAGGACCTGGGTCCTTTCACAGAAAAGGCCCCAAATGAGACTGTTGCACTTGCTCAGAGTCCAGAGAGTGAATTCGTTGGGCCACCTCCCTTCCAGAAGCAGATCTGGATCAAAAGGATAAAAACCAGACTTTGCAATATGTGGTCCTGAGTCCTTGATTCTTCCTTGAGTTGCTTTGTGACATTGGACACCTGCGTTACCTCCTCTAAACATACATTTCCTCATTGAAAAAAAAAGTGCTGATACGTTTCCATCGGGGGCGACTCTAGTGTTGGAATAAATAAACGCTCATAACCCACTGGCACTGAGTCAATTCGGACTCAGTTAGCCTATCGGCAAAAGTAGGACTTATCCATAGGGTTTAAACTGCTGACCTTCCAGTTAGCAGTCCAATGCTTACAATATGTATGAATCCCTACACTATAAGGAGCTAATTACTAAGCAGCGTCCATTGCCGTGTTGACGCTATGCTTATTTGGGAAATACTGTCCATGATCTGGATGAGGAGCAGAAGATGGGGCTTATTGGGTGACACTCATGCAGGATTAGGAGCTGGCTCTCAGGATGGAAGGGATCCAGCATGAAGTTCAGGCTGCTTCCAATGCCCGTGGAAGCAGCAGTCAAGAGATCAGACAACACATTGCATCGGCTACATCTACAGCAGCAGGCCTCTTTAAAGTACTGAAAAGCAAGGTTGTTACTTTCAGGACTAAGGAGCAACTGACCCAAGTCATGGGGATTGTCCGTTGCCTCAAATGCATGTGACAGTTGGACATTGAAAAAGGAAGAGCAAAGAATCGGTACATTTCAATGATAGCGCTGGTGAAGAATAGTGAAAGGATTATGGGTTTACAAACAAACAAATGTATCTTGGAGGAAATACATCCAGCGTGCTCCCTAGAGGCAAGGATGGAGAGACTCTGTCTCATGTACTTCGGACATGTTATCAAGAGAGACCAGTCCCTGGGGGAAGACATCATGCTTGGTAAAGAAGGGCATTGTGATCTACTATGGAATGATATGATATTTGTATTTACACCCAGTTAAAAATAAATTTCAATAACTAAATAAAGGAGGGCATCAAAAATAATAAAATAAAGGACGGCCCTTGATGAGCGGGATTGATACAGCAGCCACAGCCATGGACTCAGACACAGGCACACGGTCAGGAGTGTATGTTTCATGTCGCTGGCATCACGCTTCCGTGAGTAGGAACTGCCTCAATGACACCCAACAGCCACGTGTCAAAGACTGTGCTGAATACTTTCCATTGTATGTTTCAAATAGCTTTCCCCTCTAGTCCTCATAATCACCCTGCAAACAAGCTACCAGAGCTAGTGCTTCCGCCTGGGATCGTTCCTAAAACATGGGCTAGACCATGCGAGATGGCAGGGCTACTCAGGAACCCGAGCTCCCCAGCAGGTAGTCCACCTCTGAGAAGGCCAGCAAGCAGGAGGACCTTCCATGCTAAACTAGAGCTCAGGGAAGGAGGGGAAAACAGTAGAGCAGAGGATGAGGAAGATTAAAAAAATAATCTCCAAGAAAATGAATGACATCGGAATCCAGAGATGGCAGCAAGGGACAAAGGGGTTTGAGGATTGGGCAATAATCTACGGAAAAGCACAAATATCAGGCCTGAGGGCCAGGTAGATTCATGCCATTCAATTTAATTTCATTTCTTTGAGAAGGCTGCTCTTTGTTTATTTGTTGGCTGGTTTTTAGTTGACTTTTAGCTTGCTGGACACATTTGTCAGTTCTCAGTGTGACTCAGCCTTCAATGTACCCTTCAGTACCAGATCTGTGGGGAATAAAGGGGTTCTGTAGGCATTCTCCTTTACAGTGAGACTGATGCTACCCTTTCTCAAAAAGGTACCCGAAGTGAGAGGCTTTGGCTCTCACCAATAGTGGTGAATGTGTAGGAGGGGGTCAGTGGTATTGATGAAGGATACTATGCAATGTTCCCAGAGCCAGAATCCAGACCCTCTGTGACTGATGCCTGCACCTGGGATAACCTCTCCACTGCTCCCATGACATGGGAAACAAAGCCCTATGCAGCTTTCCCATAGTCGCCCAAGTGGGCCCTTGTAGCAAGTCCCCATGGGGCTTGTATGCCCTGCCAGGTTCTTGGAGGATCACCCAACGAATATTTGCTCCAACTGCACAGCAGCTTCTGTTTCCAAGGCCTCCTGCCACTAATGACATACTCCCACTTCATGCCCACACATAAAGTTGCCCTTCACCCCCACCTGCACCCTGAGGTTACCCAGCAATTATAGATCAACTGCACTTTGGCTGAGCCAACAGATATCCCTGCTATTTATCCGATTGTCGACCCATGTCCTCTCCAACAGTCTCAGACTCCGGGGTCCCAGTGTGTCCTTGAGTAATTGCCCTCTGCTGTAAGCTGCCCTGCTGGGTTTCCTTATGTCTGTATAGTCACTCTTTTAGCATAGTAATTTCCATATGAAACTTTCATGGTCAAGCGCTTACATGGCTTATACCAGCTTCTAGGACCCATTCAGCTATAACCCCTTTTATCAAATACAATTTTACCTGAAACCCAGCATGTTATAATAATATGTAAACTCTGTATTATAATGTACAGAACTCATGTAACCCAGATCTTGCCTATCCCCCTGACAAAGTCTTAGCATCCTTCACGGCTTAACTCTTCACAGTGACCATACCTTCTACCCGAACTATCCTTTCCCTGGTCTTCCTGGCAGAGACAACACACCCCTACATGCCACCTACCTAAGATAGTTGCTTGGTTACTCTTTTTATAAGCCATTTATTTAACATTTCACAACATATGAGGCGCCATGTTGGTATAGCGGTTCCTCTTTGGACTGCGATGCCTAAGGTTGAAGAGTTTGAAACCACCAGCCTCTCTGGGGAGAAAGACTGAGTTTCTGGTGAAGAGCAACAGCAGAGATCAGAGGGCTCCATCAGGAGTCCTTACCCCGGCGGTGCAGGTCTCAAGGAAGAATCACAGGAGATGCTCTGACAGCAAACAGAGGGGGCTCCCTTGACACTAGTGTAACTTTCTTTGGTTCAAAGCTCAACCGTTCTCGCCCCTCCCCACCAACACCCACAGGTCATGTCACTGCAGCAGTTTGGCACTGGCGACACCAGAACGGGATGGGGGAGAGAAGAGGACACCCACTGGGGAGGGGAACAGAGAGGAAGGAAACCTGCATTTGCTGGAGGAGAGGCTGGTGGTTTCGAACTGCAGACCTGGAGGATCAGAGCCCAACTTGTCACCAATACACCACCAGGGCTCCCTCCAGCAACACAAGTGGTGAATTAATAACACTGGGGGTGGGGTTGTTTTGGGTTATTTTGGGGGGCTGGGGAGTGGGAACAGCTGAAGCAGACAGACTACATTTCATTGCTGGTTCCAATTAGGGGGACGGAGGGCTGAGGCAGGAAATAAACTGTTGCACTGAATGGTCTCCAGCCAGCCCGTGGGCAATGGAGAGTGAAAACAGAAAAGACTGAGCTTTCTACCTGTGCAAACAGTTATCGTCTTGGAAACACACGGGGTAGTCCTAACCTGTCATGTAGGGTAGCTCGGATTAGGCATCAACTTGAAGGCAGTGAGGTTGGTTTGGTTTGGTGTGTGACGTATGACTCACCGGAATGATGTTGTTTATGGTACCCTCGTCACTCCTCATCCATTGTCATCCAATAAAAGAGTAGCAATCTTGCCTACCCTAGTCACCTCCAGCATCACCAGCATTTGATGCAAAACCTGGATGGACTTAATGAACATGTCAAACCAATGGATGGCCGATAGCGGTCCTCTTCCCTCCCTTCCGACATCTCCTCCTCTGTAGCCCCAGGGGCATCTCAATGAGACTGCAGGACTCCCAGGTCTTTGATGAGCCTTCTAATAATCCCCATCTCCTGGAAGTCATGGCTGTCCATTGAGCCATGCCCGGGTGCTGCCCGGGAGTCCTCAGCTCCGTGAAGAAGAGGCTGCAGAGCCGGAGACCAGACTGCCCTGACACCAGGACCCATCCCAGGGTTTGGTTGTCTAGCGCCCCAAGTTCCAGCTCCTCAGACTGCCTGCTCTACCACTGTAAGTGAGAGATTGTGGTTTTGTGTGAGTACATGCCCTTTGTTTTATTTTAATTATTGTCTTAATAATTTGGCTCAAATAGGGAATTTTGAATGACAATTCCTCTAAACCTAGAATTCTAAGTTTTCACAGCAGAAAGAGACCCGAGAATCACCCAGAGAAGCCTCGTTCTCCATTTACCTTTTGTCCATCCACTTCTGGGAACTCTCATGATTAGTTATTTCAACAATAGTAGAGCAGAGACCTTCTTCTGTTCTCTGGCTTCTCTGAAAAGAGGCACTGATGGCTATTCTGGGAGTTGGGGACAAAGGGTCACTTCAATAGCAGAGGAAACTCTAATCACAGAATAACTGAAAGCATGAGTTGATTGTGGGTTTGAGAGAAGAGAGAGAGAAAGAGAGTGAGGAGAGAGAGAGAGAGAAGAGTAAGAGACGTAGCTGAACCCTTTGGGAAAATCCTGGAGGGAGGATTTAAGGAACTTGTTAAAATAGGGGCTCCCCTTTCCCAATCCCACTACCCTCCAGGTGGCCCTGGCATGTGGACCCAGCAGCAGAGTAAAAATAGCAGGGAAGTCTAAAGAGATTGAAAAAGACGAAGTAAGGGACCAAGTCCCAGTTGTCAGTACGAAAGAGATGATTGGGTTTTGTTCCTCTCAGGAGATTGTTTCTGCAAATCGATCACTGAAGGAGCAGAAAATTGCAGATGACTGTTTATTTTAAAAAGAAATTCCACGACAGTGAAGAGCAGAGAATCTTTTGGATGAATCAGCCAAATCAGTCATATCTAGCAGTCAATATTTTCTTGATGGCTGACTTCCTAGCCCTATGCATGTACATCCATAGACAATGAATTATGCTATATACGATCCTATATATAATCAGATTTGATTGACAAATTAGATGATTATAGAAGGCACAGTAGAAAAGGCATGGATTTTTTTTTTACATAGGTATCAAGTACAACCCTGAACAGTTTATCTGAGACATAAAGTATTGTCTCTAATGGCTCTGATTTCTTCTTCTGATAATACTATTATCATTTCTAACTCTTAACATTGATAATATGAATCCACCGATGATCGCCGTGTATCAGGCTCTGTATACCACTCATTTCACATGTAAAATTCATAAAATACTATGAGTTAGACAATATAACTATTACTATTTATGGAAAAGAGAACTGAGACTTGGAGAAGCTAAATGATTTAATAGCTATTTATGTCCCATACCTATGAACAGAAGGACTGGGATATAAACTCTGGAACTTATACTATGAGCGTTATTAATCTTGACATACACTACCAGTCATGCATCCAGGAAATGGGAATTATAAGCATAGTACAACACATATTCTCAGAAGTATATGAAAGCCCAGGAGGATGGTATGTACAAAAGAATTCCATATGCCTGCAATACCTAAGCAAGCATCAGTGGGCAGTACAAGGTGGAGGAGGCAGCCAGGGACCAGATAATAAAAAATGCAAACTCTCTCCTGAAAGGCGTTTAGGTTTTTATCCTATGGACAATTGAAAATCATTAATGCATTTTCAACAAGGGAGTGTGAGACTTAGATATTAATTTTGCAAATATTCATATATATACTATATAATTGCATGGGAGAGGAGTAAATTGGTAGCAAGAAGAGTAATTAGGGATGCTGACAAGGTTTGGGGGTACATGATGGCAGCCAAAATTAAGAGAAGGGTTGTGAGGATGGAGAAGCAACAGATGTAATAAATGTGTCGTAAGAAGACAGTCTCACTACCAACCTTGATAACTGATGGGCATTGGAGGGTGAGAAAGAACGGACTCTAGGACATCCTAGGTCTCCATGTGGCCTGCTGAGGGGACCAGTGATGGTCTTTGAAACATCTATTTAGAACCCGAGGGGCTCGGTGGCTAATCGCCCAGCATAGCAGTGAGGTCAGAGACACGTGATCTAGGTCTGAGGGCAGCAAATATGGGGAACATATAAGATCGGTAGATACCATTTGTGCATTCCTATTTTCCCCAAATTCCTATGTGTCTCAAGATATTTCTCCATCTTCAAAACAAGATGAGGGAGTAAACCCATAAAAGCAAAAACACTTTTGTGATATAAGTAAACAACTTGTTCTCCCTTAAATGAAAACAAGTGAAAGGTTCAGAATAATCACACTGTGCATTCCTCCGAGATCTGCAGCAGGCAAAATGCATTTTGTCATAGTGGGGTGGCAGTGAAGTGTTCAAAAGCAGCATAAAAGTACAATTCTCCAAAAAAGTAATGCAGGTGTCTAGGTCACATGCAAATAAAGAGGTATGCAAATTGAGCTATGCTTGACTACAAAATCAGATGCTTAGAAAACATTTCAGGGAAGTGAAGTTTTACTCTCACGGAAATTCACCCGGTCCTGATTATAATACGCTTCCCATTTTTGCCATTCACTCAAAGCGCTAAATGCGTGATGGGGCTCCAGTTAAGTAGATTTAGAAGCTGATTATGCTGTATTAAATGTATTCAATTTTAGCAAGACTTTTTTTCCTTTAAAAGGATTACTAAACCAAGAAAAGTAGAAAGCAAGATAGAAAAGAAAATACCCTTTGATGATGCTGTAACAAGATTAGAAAATAGAAAGGCTCCATGATATCGTGTATGCACATACATCCTCATTCATCTGATTTAAATAACTAAAGAACACAATTCAATTTCCTTAATTGCTTTCACTCTGTACTTGACACCTCTGTACACATCTCAGTTCATCTTCCCACCAGCACCCCGCCCCGACTCTATTTCTCTTGAAAGACTTTTCTTTTGGTTTGAATTTATGTTTTCTACTCCCCTTTGGAATGCACAGATAGGCAACATGTAAGGAAAAAACAATCAAAAAAGACATTGTTGTATGTCTTAGGAGAACTGGCTTCCATCTTGGCTCTACTTAATAGCAAGTACTATCATCCAGGCATCCACTGATTTTCAGATCTCTAACATGACAACTGTGAAACGTTACCTGCTGGCGAAGGTCCATCCTGTTGTTGGGAGGTGCCCTTGAGCTGGCTCTGACTCTAGGTGAGAAGAGAACAAACTACTACCCTTTCCTGCTGTGTCCTAACAATTGGTCTAATGTTTGAGCCCGATACTGCGGTCACTGGGCAAATCCATCGCATGGAGGGACTTCCTCTTCTTCACCGCCCCTCGACTTTACCAAGCATGATGTCCTTCTCCAGGGACTGGTCTCTCCTGACAACATGCTCAATGCACATGAGAAAAAGTCTCACCAGCCTTGCCGCTAAGGAACATGCTGGTTGTACTTCTTCTAAGCCAGATCCGTTTGTTCGTTTGGCAATCCATGGTACTTTCAATATTCATTACCCACACCGTAATTCAAATGCATCAATTTTTCTTCAGTATTCCTTGTGCCATGTGCAACTTTCACATGCATATGAGGCCATTGAAAAGGTCATGGCCTGAGTCAGGTGTACCTTAGTCCTCAAAGTGACCTCCGTGCTTTTCAGCACCTTCAAGAGGCCTTGTGCAGCAGATATTTCCAATGCTATGTGTTATTTGTATGTTGACTGCTTCCTCCATGAGCAGTGATTACAGATCCAAGCAAGATTAAAGCCTTGACCACTTTCTCCATTTACC
>NW_022103899.1:47146141-47215303 GCF_000313985.2 Echinops telfairi | reverse complement strand
GTGGGCATTAGAGAACTACTCACTTCATTGTACATAGACAAAAGCCAAAAAACAAAACCTCTTTCTATCAAGTTGATGCCAGCTCACAGGACAGGGTAGATTTCCCCATTGGGTTCCCAAACCCCGGGCTCCTAGGCTGTAATCTTCATGGAAGCACACTGCCAAGACGTCTCCTATGGAGTGGCTACTGCTTTCAAATCACTGACATTTCAGGGCGTGGCGGAGTTACTTAGAAGCAAGCTCTGGGCTGCTGCTCCTTCTGCTCTGCCTTTTCAGTCACTGTTCTTCCATTTATGTTATATCTGCCAAGAGGTGGTTGAACTCTGGTGGTTTGTGAAGGTCACATTTTGTTTTTAAGATGACCAGAGTTCAAGATAAACTTTTATAATTAGTGTAATGGACACAGGTTCTTTCCTAAGACTGAGTCTATTTCAGGTGAGAACTGTGTCCTATAGGCCGTGGAAGTCTTCACAGGGACTTCCATGATGGAAATGACCCCTGACAGTTGAGCATTCATAGATAGTGAACGGAATGAGTTGCCAACTTCGTTCTTATTCTATCTGTGGACATTCTGGGTAGGCTTTTCCTAAAGGTCTTGAGACCAGCTCCTTGATTTTCGCTTCGTTGTGGAACAAAGGTGATGGGGACGCTTTGAGATCAGCGTGTGATCACACCTCTCAGAGCTTCATTCTTTCTGCACGTCCTGGATGACTTTTTCTTTCATTTCCCCCAAATTAATCCTCCCGTTTCCCCAAAGAAAGGCACTCTGGAATGTGAAAGCACAACATGATGGCATTTAGGTCTGTAGCAAAAACGCACTGTTGATGATGCCGTTTCCTTATAAACCTGATTTTTGGCTTCTTCTCTCCCGGGCTTCATTGACTGAATGGTTGTTTCTGGGTATATAGTAGACATATTAATTTATGACAGAGTACCTTCAAAGCTCACAGTAGTATACTCTTATTTATCGCCTCTTGGCTATGTGCTATTGTTCTATATTTTACTTTCACAGACTGTTATGAAATTGGCACTAACTAACTATCTCTGCTTAAATAGCCGATTCATTGTAAAGTGATTTAATTCATAAGAAGTTCATTAACAAGAAATCATTCATTTTTTCATAGGTGATAAGTTTTGGTATTATCGATTTCCTTTTCATGTAACTATATTTCCATCTAGAATTTTTTTTTTTTGCACAAAGGACTTATTTTCACACGTTTTATTTACTGAAGACATTCCAATGATGAAATTCTTTCAGCTTTTATGTAGTGAAAAACCATGCTTCAATTTCTCTTCGGGTGATATTTGGACTCAGCCTAGAATTGTTGGTTGACAGGTTTTGTTTTATTATTTCAGTGCTTTTAAGATGCCACCTCACTATCTTCTCCTTTCCATTATTTCGGATGAGAAAATGTCAGTCATTCTTGTCTGTGTTCCTCTGTGCATCCTTCTCACCCTCCACACTCCTGCACTTACTTGCAAGATTTTTCTTACAAGATTTTTTCTTTCATCATTGGTGTTGAGAAATTTGATTGCAATGCTTTTTTTTTTTCATGCTTCTTATATTGAATTCAACATGCGACTTTGATCTGTGGATTTATAGTTTTCTTCACCAATTTTTTAAAACTTTATCATTCGTTCTTCATTGTGTTTTCTTTCCCCCTCTTTCCTTCAGGCATCCTAATTGCACTGATGTTAAGATGCTTAGGGTTTTGAATGTGATTGAATTGTGACCTTCAGTCTAGCTTATACTTTGCCTGGCTTTGATTACTTTGTTTGTACCCATAAGATGTAGTTGTAAGAAGCTTTAGCATCCTTGACCAAAGAGGAGGCTCTCTACTCCCATAAAGAGGTTCAGTCTCAAAAATCACAAGGGCAGTTCGACTCTGTCGGCATCAACCTGATAGCACTGAGTGAGGAGATCATAGTACCTGCTATGCGGCGGCCTCCACTAGAGGCCAGGAGCTTGAGTTGGTTTGGATTGGTCGGTTATCCTGTTTCTTTGCATTTTAAGTAATGTCTGATTGGATGCCAGACATCATGAGCTTTACCTTCCTGGAGTGAAAAAAATAAGGGTATATTCTTTTAAATATTCTGAAACTTGTTTGTCCTGGGATGCAGTTCTTTGAAAATAGTTTGATCTTCTTTTGTGTCTTTCTTTTGAGATGTGTGTGTTTTTAAGCAGTGTTCAGTCTGGGACTAATTATCCTCACTGCTGAGGCACGGAAGACTTGCTTAAGGTCTCCACCCAGGGTTTTGTGAATCTTGATATCTCATATTTTTTAGGGAAGTAGGCATGATTTCCTTGAATCCTTTCACGTGGGCTTTTGCTGGCCTTGGTTAATTATCTCACATGCATGCTCTTCTCAGCATTTGGTGGAACACCAGTTATCTGTACATCTCTGGATTCTCTTTCTGAAAGTCTGTCCTCTCTGACACTCTGTCCTGAAAACTCTATCTGCTGGTCTCCCCATACTTTTAACTCCATCTCGTCAACTCATTGAATACCTTAGACTTCTTTTGTGTTCCTACACTGCCCTGAAGTCCGGAATCTCCCTCTAGACCAGCAATTCACAAAGTGGACAATACCTTCCCCTACAAGGTGCCAAAAAAAAACCTAGGAAAGATGCAAAAACAGACCCCTACACTTTATCCTGGATTCTAGACTAGAGTACCAACATTTGTAATCCCAGTGGGGTGCCAAGCAATCTTTTTTTTTTTTTCTGTAAAGGGGTGGTAGGCCAAATAAGTTTGGAAACCTATGCTTTAGACAGGGAAAGCAAGAGGAGAGACACCTGGTTTGCTTCCTGTTTCTCAAAGATCATTGTAATCTAATTGCCTGATGAAAAATATTGTTTCATATAAAATATATATGTGTAGATAGATAGATAGATGATAGATAGATAGATAGATAGATAGATAGATAGATAGATAGATGATAGATAGGTAGATCGTTGTTTCAAGCACAATGATGAATTTGATCTTGATCAGAATCGGCTCGATGGCAGTGAGTTTGGTTTTTGGTTTTACAACTTCATCTTCAGCTATAAAATTATATATCTCATAGTGCCGAGAAGAAGTGGCAAGTATCAAGAGGGAAAGGCAGAGTGGCCCACAGTAAGGGCCATGATAGGATTATAAGAACTGTTATTATGAATGACTTTATGTAACCGATCTGAACCTCACTGTTGTCTAGGCAAGAGGAAAAGATTTACATAATCTTGGATTAAACAATAATCTTAAGAAAAGGGTGGTTCAGTTTCTGGGAAGGCCAGCAAAATAAGTCCTCTGTCTAACATGTTATTTTCTGTATTTTTGTTTGTTTCTTTTCCAGTGGAAAAGAACAACAAATTTTTCTTTCAGAGTAAAGCATGATAGATGATAAAGTCAGACGACATCTGTCAAGTGTCTGTTGTTGTTTGGTACTGTCCAGTTGGTTAAGATTCCTAGTGACCCTGTCTAATGGAAGAGACTTGTCCTCTGGGAGTGCCTAGGTATAATCTTTTTCTTCTTTTTTTTGTGACTAGGTGTAATCTGAAGCGAGACCATTGCAGACCTTTTCGCTTGTGGGACTCCTGGTGGGTTAGTCAACAAGTGGAGAAGCTGCCAGACTTCCAAGGCTCTTTAGAGAATGCCCAGCCATTGTTACACAGGCTTCACCAGTGTTAGCTCAGTTAGCCCTCTCTGCAATGTCACGGTGTCCTGCGGATGCTTCTCCTCATTACACAGATGAGAAAAGTAACGTGCAGAGAAGGTAAAACATTTCCTCAGAGTCACATGACTGCTGTAGTCTTGTTGTTTGTTTGGTTGTTGTTGTTGTTGTTGTTGTTAGGCATCCTGGAGTCAGCTCTGACCTATTGCGGCCCCACATACAACAGAATGGAACACTGCCCGGCCCTGTTCTATCCTCACCATTGCTCTCATGTCGAGGCCCATTGAGGCAGCCACTGTGTCCATCCATCTTCCTCTTTTTCGCTGCCCCACTACTTCACCAAACATGACGGCTTTCTCCAGGGACTGGTCTCTTGTGACAGCCGGCCCAAAGTGCTATGGAGGAGAAGAGCCATGTGATCCAAATTCACGGAGAACAATGCTGGGACCTGGGTAGCTAGCCCCCATGTGGTAGCTCCTCTTTTCCTACCTGGATAGCAAGAAAATTAAAAAAATGCATTTCTCACTTGTGCAGAAGATATTAATTTTTCACGTGACATCATGGATATTCTGCAGGTAGAAAATATTCTTCCGCTTGTAGTCATTCTTCCGTTGTGTCCTAACCCTGGTGGAATCTCCAGCTTTAAGAAATAGGTATGCTGATCAAGTTAGAAGGGAGAAAAAGACTCAGACACTTCAAGGCGGTCATTTAAAATGCAGCAGTCAGTGGACAGATAAGGAGCATATTTTCCACCAGGCAAGGTCAAGGGCACCTGGCGATGTGTTCATAGTGTGCGCTTAGAGGCTGTCTCTAAGGCATGACCCCAAGCACCAGGACAGTCTGAGGACCTAGCTTTCCCATTTGATTTGTTTTCAGGCTCCGCCATGTCAGAGGGCTGTACAGCATGAAACACTGTTCCTAAGACGTGGACGAGGAGACCTTTTGAGATAATTGGTGGCAGACACATGACATTGGAATTACTGACATTTGAAATTATTTCTCAAAATTATAGCATCTCTAAGAATTAATTATAGTGCAATTTGTCTGTTCAAATAATGAAATATTCACGTATATGAAAGAGTACCCTCTTTTTAAAACCCTGACTTTTTGATATAATAATTATCCCTCTGTTGTAATGGCTAAACCTAGGACAAAATGGACGTTTAAAATCAATAATGATGTTCTCCCATCAAAACTAATAATCAATGAGCACCAGGCAGGAGAGTGAGAGGGAGGTAAGACATCACTTCTGCTGCAAACCTAGCCCCTCTCTCTGAGGGTCCCTGAGCTTGAAGTTCCAATGTCTAGTTTCTCCAGTGTCGACGATGTCCAGTCAGTCCCATGGACTTGAAGATAAATCATATGTTGAAAATACCCCAATTTTTATCTCCTACAGAGACCTTTTCCCTGAAGTACTGACAGATTTTCAATATCCTTCTTAAATCTCCACTTGGATGGCCATTAAGTATCTCAAATGTAATGTACACAAAGGGCAAAATCCGTGCTCTTCCATCTTCTCCACTTCGATTATTAACATCAGACTCTGTAGAGATGCCCCTGTCCGACATGCTGGAGAGTAATCCACAAACCCTTTCTTTCTTTCACATTCTACGCCAAGTCCATCAGAAAGCCCTGACGTCTGATCACTGTTCGCCATCACTGTCGCTACCCAAGCCAGTAGTAGCTTTAGACTGGATAACTGTAATGCTTATCAGCCAGTCTACCTAACTATACCCTTTTCCTCTGACAGTTTATTTAAAAAGCAGCTAGATTAATCCTGTTCAAAAAAAAAAAAAAAAGGTCAGGTAATACCCATCCCTGCTCAAAGCCTTCTCTAATGGTTTCCCATCTCACTTAGAAAATGCAAATGTTTTTCTGATGCCCTAAAAAATCATGAGACTGGGTTTCCATCACCTTTCAGCTCTCCCCTGTTATAGCAGTGCCGCCTATCAAAAGATATAATTCATACAAGGCACAATGAGAATTGTGTGTCATTTTTAGTTCTCTAGTAGCTATATTAAAAAGTAAAAATAAAGTGATTTTTAGTAATACAGGAGGCTTCACAAAGAGCATGAGAAAAGTTCATCATCTTTTCATGCAATTTTCCCATGAACTTTTTGAAGCCCCTGTGTATGTTTTACTTGACCCAAGAGATCCAAAATATATCCTTTATACAAAATATATCATGGCAACTGTAATTCATAATCATATCTATATGAGATATTTTTGATTTCTTTCCTTCTGAATCTCCGAGGCCCTATAAGCATTTCATTCAGACTTACCAACTGTCTAGTGAAAAACAAGAAGACTTTCTGTAAGACGGATTGACCCAGTGGCTTCAACAATGGGCACAAACGTAACAATGGTGAGGACAGCACGGGACTGGGTGACGTTTCGTCCTGTTGCACCTAGGGTGGCTTTGACTCAGAATCGACTGATGAAATCTAACAACCACAACAGCAATGCTTCAAGTCCAAACTCTCTTGGGTAAGCATGGAGTCTCTAACCACAAGGTCAGCTACTGAAGCCCGCCAGCCCCTTTGCAGAAGAAAGGTGAGAGTTCTTTGCTACTATGAAGATCTATGGTTTTAGAAATCCCATAGAGAGTTGTTATGAGTAGCAGTGAGTGTGGGCAGGTGTGGCTGCTGCTCTGTGGCAGCATGTGGCTAGGGGCCACCCTGTGGGACCACGGATTGTCACAGTGTCCTTGCTGCGCGCTCTGCCCATGTTGGCCAGGTAGGCTCTGGCCTCAAGGCTTCACAACTGCTTTCCCTTGTCTTCTTTCTAGAATACATGTCCTGTGTTTTTATTGCATATGTTCTTTTCGGATCCCTATTTAGTTTCAGGAAAGCAAATCTTCATAGCCCTCACCTCCATTTCTTTCAAGTTGAAGTTCAACGATTCACCCCATTTGCAATTACAATCTCTGTCAACTGTGAGAATATTTCCTATCACAACTCTGATTCGTTTGTTCCATTGTATTTACCACATTCTAACAAAGCACTTAACAAATATATAGGTGACGTTTATTCATTTCCTTTCCATCAAATATAGCTGACACCAAGCCATTATTCAACCAGCCTGGTGGGAAATTCCATTTGGCTATCCTGGGGCTCTTTATTCCTGTGTATGTTTTGCATGAAGAGCCCAGTGGCTAGGGGAAATTCATAATGCATTCACTTGGCCACAGCTGCCGTAAGATTGAACACAGGAGAACCAGCTTAGGGCACAGGTGTCCACAGGTCTCAGCCCTTAAGTCCGTCCCCAGGTTCCCTGCTTCTGTTGTGTTAACAGACAGACCTTCCTTTAGGAGACAGGTCTGCCCCAACCCCCCACCCCCAGGAGTTGCATCCCGAAACTCAAGAAGCCATCTTCTTCCTAAACAACAACCCCCCACTCCCCAAACCTGCCACGGAGTCGATTCTGACTCATGGCAACCCTATGTGGAGCATCAGAGACTGTTATCTTTTTACCAGAACAGACAACCTCAGAGTTCACAGGCAGGGTGGGGGACGGGTTCGACTGGCTACCTTATGCTTAGTACCCCAGTACTTAACCGGCAGTACCACCAAGGTCCCTTTATTTCTTTCTCGTCATGGGCAAGTTCCCTGGCTGTTTCCCTCTCACCTCTCCAAGGCAGATGCATCTTTTCTCACCTCCCTCATGGACGTCCTCCATGGCTTTAATTTTTTTGGAAACAAAAGCCCAAATGTGTGACAGATCAGAAGAAGTTTTGCAACAGAAACCACAGCAACTACAAGCCAGCCTGCCCTCTTGCACTGGGTTAGGGAGAAGTGGGGATGGAAGTACAGTGACCCCAAGCTCGGGGAATATTGCAACAAACTGGGGCAGAACCGTGATCAGAATTTGGAGAAGTTCTCAGAGACAGAACGTCTTTGCTCTTCCTGGTTTTCGGATGCCCATTTGTTAGCAGACAGGCATCTAATTTAAAAACTCTTTTGTGCTTTTATTCTGATACAAAGGAACAGAGGTGTTGAGAACAGTATCCAAAACTGCGCTCAAGTCCCATGCCACCTCAAGAAACCAAGCAATCAAGAGCGCTGCCAAGGAGGGCAAGCCTGCGGAGAGTCGAGGCTTGCAGTGTGAGCAGAAGGCAAAGAAAGCGGCATGAAGTCAGGTCAGACCCAGCGCTGATTCCTGGACAAGACATGTGTCCATGGTTCACGCACCCTGGCATTGTCAAGGTGTCTGAGAGCCACTGGGTTAGTTGAGGTGTCTGGCTGGGCTCTCTAAAGAAGGAGAACCTGGGACTCAGGAATGCGTCTGCATAGAGAAAGAGATTGATGTCAGGAGACCTCTCACATGCCTGTAGAAGGGAGGATGTTGAGTCTAGTTCAAGTCTGTGGGTCGCATACAAACCGAGGGCTTCCTTGACTCCTGTAGCCGCAAGGACTGATGATTAGGAAGCAGGAAGACGAGCTGGATTCCAGGTCTGCTAGTCTCTGATGGCTCCTGGGAATGGCAGGCTTTACAGCAGGAGGTCAATGACCAGGATCCAAGTCCAGCAGTGGACGGGAACTAGTTCCGCCCACTGTCACACTCCAAATGAACTTCCTTCAATGGCATCAAAGTGGTGACCATTTGGCAGAACTAGTCGCTTGGCTGCTTCTCAGACAATCCCATCATGGAGTTGACCACGCTATGTTAGACTGTCTCATGGGAGACTTCTGAGCCACCTAAGTTTACATAAAACCTTACTATCACACTTGATAGCCAACAACTAAACAACAGGGGAAGAAACCAATTTTTATTAGCTATCTCCTTTGTGCCAGATATGATACATTTACTATCCCCTCATAGCCACACCAAACGGTGGTATGAGGTTTCCTGTTGCGTTCACGCGCCACCAGTTGGTTCTCTCTCATAGTGATCCTGTGTACGACAGAATAAAACACTGCCTGGCCCCGCTCCATCCTCACAATTGGGCTTATGTTTGAGCCCAGAGATCGGCAGTGCTCAACCTGTGGGTCGCGACCCCTTTGGAGTCAAATAACCCTTTCATAGAGGCCACCTGATTCATAACAGTAGCAAAATGACAGTTATGAAGTAGCAACAAAAATAATGTTATGGTTGGGGCGGTCACCACCACACGAGGAACCGTATCAAAGGGCTGCGGCATGAGGAAGGTTGAGAACCACTGCCATAGATGCAGCCATTGTGTCAATGCATATCAGTGAGGGTCCTCTTCTCATCTGCTGACCCGTTATATCACCCCACATGACCCTTTTATCCTGGGTCTCCTCTTGATCACATGTCCAAAATATGTGAGACAAACGGCACCAAGCTTGGTTCTTAGGAGATATACTCTCTTCGAAGATGTGTTTTTCTTCTGACAACATTGGTACTTTCAGTATTCTTCACCTGCACTGTAATTCCAGTGCACTCCAGTCTTCCTTATTGCCTCGGATGCTCATTTTTTCAGACCATGGAACAAGTTCAGAATAATTGCTCAAGACCCAACAAGACCAGTTCTCTTCAAGTGGATTCCTACACACGGCGACCTCAGGTGTGCCAGAAGAGAACTGTTGCCATAAGATGTTTTCAAAGGGCTGATTTTTCAGAAGTAGATCACCAGGCCTTTCTTCCGTGATGCCGAAAATCACACAGCTATTAATTAGGGGACCCAGGCAAAGAAGAAGGTAAGTATGTAACCCTTGGTCTTGCATTTCTCTGGGACATGGGAATCGTTGGCTTTTCCAGAAAAATTCCCACGATGCATCTTCTGCTTCGTGACAGAAATGTTTGCTGCTTTCTAAAACATTATCTCCAGCCTATTTATGCCTACTATGTTCAAGGTGGAATTAATAACATTTGATGACTAGGTGAGAAAGACTTATGCAGGTAAGCATATGCAGGTATATGTGCCTGCTATATCCTCTTTGTTTAAACTACAAAATTCTACAGGAGCAGTCTGTAAATATAATATAAACAATACTTGTGTTCATGGCAAAAATATGGGTAGCAATTCAGGATCCATGACGTCTTAAAGGGCGGGTCCCCTCTCAGCGTACTAAATGGTAATCAGCACAGTGAAATGATAGGATTCCAAACAAATTGAACACATGCATAAAAAACATTTCTAACTTTTATATTATTAAGATTTTATATGATATAGTTATTCTTTGTCATACTTTGCTACGTACTTTGTTAAAATCTGCCCAAATGCCGGGGGAGGGGGATTAAAATAAATCTCATATGTCAACACAATCCCCTGGGCAATTCTTCAATAGACTAAACGATGCCTTGCAGGACTGCATTATCTATTAGGCTCAGAATGGCTAATGAGGCCCATCTATTGTGATCAAACATGGGCTCAGGGTAAAGACTTTTCTTTCGTCCAGGCAAGAACTAACTTCACCCAGACCTAGGGAGTAGAGGAGGGGTCGGGAGCCCGGCTTTTAGAGTTAAAGGCATCAGTGAAAATAGCCACCCGGGACTCAGCCAGAAGATGCAAACTTCTAACAGCCCTTGGGTTGTATCAACAGCCCCCATGAGCCAACGTCAGTCTCAGGAGAGCAATGCGCTCTATCTATTCGGCTCACGCATGTATCCAGGGTACGTAAGACAATGCCTAACACATAGTAGAATCTCAGTAAAGAGATACATAGAGATATACACACAGACATGTACATTTTTATGCAAATATAATGGAAATAAATAGCCATTACAGCTGTATTTGTGTCACCAAAAACCATCTTGGGGTCCACCCAAGTCATCTTTCTTCTGAAAGTTGTGTTTGTCTTTTGTGGGGACACATTTTTTAAGCAGCCCTATCCACTCCTAGAGGCAATGCTTTGCTATTGTCTGTTACTTCCGGCCTCCTACTAGGATTTCACTAGGAATTCTAAATAGAATTCCACTTAGTGTTTTCATCTCTAATTATTTTCTCAACGAGAGTTTTCTTTATACCCTATGTACTTTTTTAAAGAAAGGACCAGGGGTGTTTTAAATGCAATTTCTCCTTTCCTCTCTCAAGAAAGCGGATAATGTGTCCTTAGAGCACAGTCAAGATGCAGCTAGATCGCCAACCATGCACGTGCTATTGCTGCTGCCTGCTGTTGTTGACTCAGATCGGCAGCAGTCCTGCAGGACAGAATGGGGTCGTCTCGCAGGGTTTCCGTGGTTGTCAATCTTTCCATGAGCAAACCACTGGGTCTTTTCTCCCTTGGAGCAGCTGGTGGCTTCAAATCACTCACTTTTCGATGAGCGGTCCGGCTCATAATCATTGTACCACCATCGCACTGCAGAGACAGAGTGATTTGAACACAGCAGAAATAACTGAGTGTTAATGTCAGTTCTGCCACTGATGCCCTGAGTGAATCTAAGCAAACTTTGTACCGTTGTTGCTTATTGGCATATCTGCTTGGTTTCGCCACACTGGTCTTCCTGGAGCTCTGGTGGCATAGTAGTTACACATTGTGGTTGCCTGTTGGAATGCTAACCTCAAGGTGAGTAGTTCAAAACCACCAGCTGCTCCATGGAAGAAAGACCAGGCTTTCGACTCCCCTCAAAAGTGAGAGTCTTAGAAACCAACGGGGGCAGTTTTGCTGCATCCTGTAGAGTCACTATGAGTTGGCATCAACTCAAGGGCACTGAGTGTAGTGACTTAGTTTTAAGTTGCCCTCCATTTCTCAAGGTGCTTTTTGTATGCTGTGGTCTGAATGGCTTTGTTCAGTTTCTCTGGCTACGCAACAAAGGGTCACCAAAAAGTGTCTGTAAGCAATAGAATGTGGTTATCTCCCATGTCTGGAGACCAGTAGTCCAAATTCTAGCCATCTGGTTCTTCCTTCACTTCTAGCTGTATCAAGAGATGATTGCTTCTCTTCTACCTTATTTCTATCAGCCTCTGTCTGTTCACTTCTCGGGATTGAATTCACTCAAACATAGCCTATCTTAGCTGGTAACAACTTCACAAGATCCCATTCTCAAGTCCTGGGGGAGAGGGATTGAACATATCTTTTTGAGGGGCACAGTTCAATCGATACCAATGACTGCTAGCATTCTTCCAAACGCTGAGTATGACGGATGGTCAGGAACCTGTTGTGACCAACGTGTTCCAGTGATTCACTCTGTAAAAGCACAGCAGAGGCTGGCCAGGGCCTTGAATGCAAGGAACCCAGACACCATGTCCCCGCCCGGCCCCCCCTATGTTAATGAATTCATGAGAATGGCTGAGAGCAAAGCAGGCGGGTAAGCCTGCTTCTAACATGTACTAGCTGTGGGATTGAAAAAGCCACCTTATTTCTTAAATCCTGACGCATCACTCACAAAATGGGGAAACAGCACCTGATATCATAATATTGGAAACGTGATTGAAATCTAAGCATAAAGAACCTGCAATCATAGCAGTACATGGCTGAGTCCAATGATGAGCTTTTGCTACTGTCTTTAGGATCTTGGGGAGGTACAGTTCAAGTGCTTGACTTCTAGCAGAAAGGTCAGGAATTTGCATCAACTCAGATGTACTTCAAAAGAAAGGGATGGTGATCTACTTCTATAAAAATCAGCAATCAGAAACCCTAGGAAATGCTCAGAGTTCCAACCAGAACAGAAGAGACTTCAGGTTAAGGAAGTGCTGGTTTGATTCTTGTCTGAGCATTGGTTTGATAAGGGTGAAAAATGTAAGAATTTTACTACTTAAAATGGGGGAAATAAAGGCACCAAGGGAGTAGCTTACACGATTCCATGGATGTGTTTTTAATAAAAACGAATGAGGTAGGGGAAAGAGACAATGGCTAGAAATGCCTTGTGCAGCCTGCAAGGCAGTGAAATGCATAATACAGCCTTTCTAGCCAGTCTGTTACCACCACAAAATGACTTGGTAGGACTATGGACATATCAGGAGCGGTGGCCTTCCATGGGGGTGGAGTGGTTTGCTGATAATGTAAATAAGGTACATGCACCCTTGTGGGGATGGGGCTAAGCAAATAAGACGCATATAACCCTCATGTAGGGAATGATCCGATTTTCCACTCCACCAGACTCTAAATGATCCCTCCCAGAGGGAAGAAGGGGGATCACGCCATCACCAAGGAAGAAAAAAACCAGAAAATGTGGGTGAATCCTTTGGATTGAAGACCCTTGTACTGACCTGTGTTGATCCAGGGGACAGAGATAGCATGACACCAGAGAGAATGAGCAATGACAAGAAGCAATGAAAGAGAACTGGCAGCAGATTCAGCAGAATTGACCTGGGACAGAACAGTGAGTTTTCTGGACCCCGGAACAAGAAAACCTAGTGCCTTTGTGCAAGAGGCTTGCTGGCATAAGCGGACGTGTGGTGGCTACTTGATCAGGGAAGGATGTTGGCTGATAGATGGCGCTAGAGCGGTGTACCTCCTTTGGGCCAAGCCTTACTAGTGGAGTGGGGTGCCTCTGAGCCTTCATCAGCAGAGTTCAAAGAGCTTTGCAACACTGCCTAAGCAGGGTAGAGGTTAAGGAGCCATGAGGGCAGGACATGATTAGGGGCACAGTTGAAAGATACGAGCTGATCAAACAATGGTATCTTGAGTCATGTCTAAATCAGAATTGCAGAATATCACTTCTCTAATAAACGCTATAACTGAGAAATAAGTAAATAAAAGGAAAACCCTATAGAGCCGGTTCACAATGTACATCTGATTGTGGTGGATGGGAAAGGGGCCTTAAAAACTTGTGAGTGGCCATCTAAGGTTCAACTATTGGTCTTTCCTGGTCAGGAGAAGAGGGGAGTCATTAAATCATGGACACACTTAGTCCGATAGACCACATACACATCAGCCTGCATGACTCTGAGACCAGAAGTAGATGGTCCCCGACTACGGCAGCTCAGTGCTCAGAAAGGGATCACATTCGATAATCCTAGGTAAGATGGGAGTGCAAATGTGGAACAAAACTCAAAATTATTGGGGAGATGAGGCTGGCTGATTGGGTAGAGAGTGGTGGAGGAGCCCCCAAACCATGGCCCTTGGTGGCCTCTTAGATTTGGAAACAAACTCAATTTTCCGCTAACCATCATAGGTCTGCACATCTTAGAATGAGTAACCATTTGAGATCTAAAGGGCAGCATTTACCTAAGGACAAAGTTCAGAAGGGTTAGGCAAGGAGAAGTGGACCCAGATTTTTATTGCAGGGGTTGCAGCCAGTACGACGACAGAGAATGTGCACAAACTGTGGAAGGAAGAGCCGAGCTTCTCAGCAAACTTCCATCTGATTCACAAAATAAAAATGTTTTCTTTGTTTTGTTTTAAAGAAATGAAAATGCATGCGTATAAACACATACAAACCAACAACAGCCATAAACACCTGTCGAGCACAGCCTTCCTCAGGCCTACACAGGGCTGCCATGGGCTGGAGTAGCCAGCAGGGTCCCTGCTCCCTCCCTGGATCCTGACTCTCCACATGCGTCTCCTCTGTGAGGCCACTCCACATAGTCAAACAGTCAACTGTTAGGTTTTCCCTCAGGAAAAGCCTATGGAAATGCTACCTATGAATATATTGAAAGCGGCAGTAAAGCAACTATCCGGTTGTGGGTTTAATCTTAAAGAAAGAGTACACTTGCTGTGGGTTGGAAAGGCACACCCTTCATTTCCGTGGCTGACGGAGCTACTTTCTGCACATCTGAGAGCACACGGTGCATCTTTATCCACATCGACACTTTCATTATACTGAGTGCTCTAATCTGTATCAACAGCTCATTCCTGCCTGTTTCCAATGATAAAATGCCATTACTTAAGAAGCCAAGTATAAGCAAACGTATCTGCCTCTAGACCTTCAAGGATTGGACTAAATCCAAATTTAGGCAAAATACAGAGCAGCTTCTTAAATTTAAACACTTCTGAAAATAGTCTTTTCATCAAAATGAGGCCACGAGAAAGATTAAAAGCACTCTCTTTTTTGTCCCCCCTCAAACAAAACAAAACAAAAATCCCCACATAATTGCATTCTAATTCAAAACTCTAATTGAGTGCTCTTGTATTGCTAAGATGCTCCATTTTCTTTTGGGGGCAACATTCTTATTAGTCACACAAGCTCTCTAATCACTTAAGGGCAAGGCGTCCTCATACCATATACCTTTCTTGTAAAGCAAATGAAAAAGTGCAACCCAGTCTCTTTTTCCTAAGTGCACCTCAATTATGCACTTATAAAAGCAACAATCAAATTCTCTCATTTAAACACACGCCAAAATGATACCATTTTGAGTACAACAGTCTGAAGACAACTCAGGGAAGCCTGACTGTACTTCTGAAGGGAGTGCCTTCCTGATCTCTTTCTAAATTTAATACCAAAGGGCTGGGACAAAGAACCAAGGATCAAATGAGTTTCATAAGGGAAGTACAAAAGAGGAAAGTCTAATAATACCAGCTGAATTATATGAAGAAGAATGTGCCATTGGGATTGGAGGAAGGCTTGTTCACAACCTTTAATCTGCAGATGCCAAAGCCCTCCTTGCTGAACGTGAGGAGGGCTTACAGTGCTTGATGAAAATCCAGGATTTCAGTCTTCCATATAAGTGACAGTTCCATGTAAGGAAGACCCAAATCCTCACAACTGGACCCAAATCCTCACAACTGGTAAGATCATGATTGAGATTATGATCTTAATCTTAAGGTTAAGATTAAGGAGAAAAATTGAAATTGTCAAGGATCCCATCTTGCTAAGGATGCACAAGCAATGCTCATGGAAGCAGTAACTAAGCATTGCATTAAGGAAATCTGCTGCGCAAGCCTTCCTTCAAGTGTTGAAAAGCAAGGATGTTGCTATGAGGGTTAAGGTGGGCCTGACCCAAGCCACGGTATTTTAAATTGCCTCATATGCGTGTGAATGTTGAACATTGAATAAGGGAGGCCAAAGAAGGTTGAACGCACTTCAATTATTGAACTAGTGAACAATATTAGAAGTACCATGGACATCCAAAATAGCAAACAAATCTGTCTTGGAAGAAGTACAGCCAGAATGTTCTTTGTAGGCCTTGTCTCACATGCTTGGTACTGGTTGTCAGGAGAGACCAGGCCCTGAAGAAAGACATCATGCTTTGTAAAGTGGAAGGGCATTGGGAAAAAGGAAGGCCCCAAAGAGATGGATGGACACAGTGGCTGCAAGAGGCTCAAACATAAGAACGATCGTGAGCATGGCACAGGCCTGGGTGGTGTTCCGCTCCGTTGTACATAATGTTGCTGGATTGGAACTGACTCCATGGCCTAAAAACACCTAAAAACAACAAATAATACTGGCTTTAGAATCTGAAAAATAGACTGATGTCGAGTAAGTTGTCTTCTCTCTCTGGGTCTGTGTGGTAGTTACATAATCTGGTGTCAATTTGGAACTTGAGAGGATTAAGAGTGAAGGGGTGGAGTCTACTCTGTCCATCGGACCTTAGCCAATGAGACCTCTGTGTGGGCATGGAGCTTCTCCTAAGAATTCCGGGAACTCCTATCATTTTCCTTCTTGGAGGTAGGAGACACTTCTTTCTGTCTGCTCACTTCCTGTGAGACATCCCTGAGGAGAAGCCACATGGACCCAAACAGTGCAGCCCTAGGAACTGGAGAAGCCATGCAGAAACTCCTGCCAGCGCTGAGATGCTTACAATGCCACTGGATCCAAAGACTTTCTACCCACTGGCCTATGATCATCCTGCATTCAGTGTCATTGCATGTGTTTCCTGAGTCTGAAGAGGCCTTTATAGATTGGTATTGGACGTATGGGCTAATGTTAGACTTATGTGCTTGGACAGGACTGGGTTGTGATGCTTTCTTCATGTAGAATTACCCTTTATATGAAACTCTCTCTTATGTACATGTGCATGTCTATGGATTTGTTTCTCTAGTCTACCCAGACTAACAGTCTAGCTGTGTATAAAATAAGGGGTTTGGACACGAGGATTACATGAGAGAAAACTCATAAATCCTTTTAACTATTCAAAGAAATTAATAGCGATCCATCTAATCATCAGCACTCTGATGGCTGCTGTGGTTCGGTGCCTTTCGGTTGGTTCTAAGCCATAGGGACGCTGTGTACAACAGAGCGGAGGTTCGCCTGGTCCTCTGCCAGCCTCCCAATTGTTCTTTTGAGCCCATTGTTGCAGCCACAGTGTCCCTCCATCTTGCTGTGGTCTTCCTCTTTTTCACTGCCCTCTGCTTCCCTGAGCACGATGTCCTTCCCAGGGTCTAAGGTCTCCTGATAACATATTCAAAATACATGAGTAGGAGTCTTGCCAGCCTTGCTTCTAAGAAGCATTCAGGCTGTACTTCTTCCAAGATAGGGAAGCATAAACTATACTACATTTAATTTTCTCCTGTTTCCCCAATCTCTCTTAATTCAACAAGAAAAAGAAAAGGATAGTAAACTGCCCATGAAGTGCTTACAATCCAAGGGACTTTGTGTAGCTTCTCTCACCGAATCATCCAAAAACCCCCTTGAGGTAGAAGGTTTTATGCCCATTTTTGTGAGAAGGACAAAGAGGCTCACGGAGATAGTGGGAAACTGGCTCAAAGCTATCAGGCCAGAAAGACTGCCCAACCCATACTAATCCCACTTCAAGGTCATGGACACAAGGACACACAGACCCACTTGTTGCAGAGACAGCCGGAGAGGAAGATGATGGTTAGAGTCTGAGAAAGTCACAGGGGCAGTTCTATCCTGTCCCAACAGGTCGCTATGAGCCAGTGTTGACTGCATGATTGTGAGATTTCTCTCTCTCTCTCTTTCTTTTTTTGAATCATAGATAGACTTACCGAAACTGGAATCTTAAAAAAATCCTTTAAAAAGATCATTATCTCTTTTTCAAAAATGAAGATATTGAATCTCAGAGTAGGTATGAAAGGTGACCATTGAAAAGCTAGTAAGATATGGACTGGGGCCAAAACCTGGGGTCTGCTTGATACCAAAGTCTAAATGTTTTCCTCCACACCAGTGCACCTCCTGGGGAGAAGCCAGAAATGTGTGAGTGCAAAACCTTCATTAAAATACAGAGAAGTCTTTACTTTTTATTCTATTAAGTTATATAAGATTTTGCTTCCCTTTGGTAAAGGGAATTGCTTCATGATGACTTTTTCTTCCTGGAAAAATGTGACAGGCATGGCTTTCTTTGAGCTGGTGAGAAGAGGAGTAACTCAGAGACAGGCATCCTGCTGGCCTGTTCCTGGTCTGTGAAGGCATATGACAAAGGGGAATGGTCTTGTTTGATTTGAGCAGGAGGTGGGCTCCCTGCTGCTCATTTGTAGGTACCTCCTGGTTGCAGCTCTCTGCCACATGGTGAGGTCAGTGTTTGACCATCCAAATGATCCTGCCTGCCAGGGGCCCGTAGCATACCACATATGTCATTGATGGGCTTTCAAGTGGACGCTGTTCTTGCTCTGTGTTTCCAAGCAACTCACAGATCTTTCTATAAAATCCCCGGAGCTCTCAATCGCCCCTCAATAGATGCCTGTAAAGCTTAAAGCCTAGGGTCTCTGGTGCCGGGACTAGGGGAGTGAACAATCCTCTCTAAGGAAACCTTCCATTCAGAATACCTCCAATGAACAATGGCTGCTTCCTACTGTAAAAGAAAGTACAATCAGAAAAAGCAGATACCATCGATCATTCCATGAAGATCTATCTTGATAGCTAAGTAGGTTAGATGGAAACCATCTAACAAAAATCCCATAAGTCCCCTGAACAGAATTTTGTGGGTAAATTACAATTAAGATATTCACACAAGCATGAACTTATACAATGGCTACCTTTTATGTCAGGATAAACTATCAATCATGAATACTCTAGAAAAAGATGAGCTATATTTATATACCTGTGTGTGTGTGTGTATATATATATATATATAGCTGGTGCCCAAAAAATCAAGATGAGTTCAATTATACACACACACACACACATATATATATACTCACTGTCATCATATTGATTCTGACTGATAGAAATCATATAAATATACCTATATATGATATTTAACCTATATTGATTGTTACATATATACACATCCCACATGCATACACACATATATGTATATTTGTTAAAATTCTAGGTTTCTTATGTATCTCTTATTCTTTTTAAAATATAAAGATATTTCAATATTTGAAATCATCACTTTGTTTTTGTAAATGCTATGCCTTAAGGTTTTAACTAAAAGACCCCATCTTAGTTGTAAAGACAAAACTTGCTATGGGAGAGCAAGCTCCAGTAATATTATGCTGAGAAGTATGTGTTCAACATGATTCTCTCACTTAAATGGAATAAGTGCAGCTCTACAGCATGTCATTTTTCTAATTCCAAGTTTCCAGATCTAGCCCATCTGCTTACTACCATCTCCTGCAAAAACTGCTGAAACACACAAAAACATGTGCACATCTAAGTGTACTGACAAAGCACAAATACCAGGAAACAGTGTGTGTAGAAGCATAAAGTGTATACATAGAAATCAGATAGTGCCCTGGCATACCACTATTCATTCTAAAGACAATGGATGGTTTCAGCTTAGCAACACCTGACACTCCTGCTACCTACTTGGTCACTGGCCTGTATCAGGGGCTCATCACTGGTTGTCTGCAATAACCCTAAGTAGCTCTATCCTCCAGCTGGTCTGCCACCTTGTGCTAATCAATAGCTAACTGTTTTCCTTCCTTCCTTCCTCTCCTTCCTTCCTTCCTTCCTTCCTTCCTTCCTTCCTTCCTTCCTTCCTTCCTTCCTTCCTTTACTCCCTTCATGGAGCAGAGCCATATCTACTCCTTACAGAGCAATGGATTTGAATCCAGACAGTGTGACCTTCCCTAGGTCAGTTCCCCTTACTAAGGCTCAGCTTGTTTCCTGCATAAAGGGTTTGAAGAACTGCCTCTCTGAGAGGTCTTGAAGCAAAAATAAACATGGCATTCAGTAGGCACTCAATACATGCTCCTTCCTTCTTCTTCGTGTCTCTTTGACAGTGTCTTTCTAGGTCGAAAGCCCTGTCTTTCTCTCTTTGAGCAGCTGATGGTTTTGAACTGCTTGCAGTTAGCAGCCTAAGGTGTAATCACTTCATTCCCAGGGCTCCTATGAGAAGGGCTAGGAATGGGCATTTGAGAGACTCCCTATTTCGGATGCAACCCAGCAGCACATCTGCATTTTGGAAGACGCAGAACTTATTCTCATCATTGTAGAGGTAAAAATTGAGGCTCAGATCAGTAAAGTGATTTTCTAATGATCACACATGAAGCTGCTGCCAAACCAGAACTGAAACTAAGGCCTCCCAAGTCCCCGTTCAAAGTTCTTCCTATTTCTGCCAGACGGCCTACCACTAGAGCAAGCAAGTCTTCATGAAGCCACCGGTGTGCAGTTCCCACAGTGCCAGTCCTGTTCCCTAGGGAATTCTTCCCTGAAAGGTGCCTATTTATAAGGACCAAGTTGCACAGAAAAGCCTATCACAGATCAATGCAAGACTCGTGTTTCCCAAGTCTTGATTTTTGGCTCCTCTAAGCACAGCGCCAATGATGTGCTTCGCCTCATTTGCTCTGTCTGTAGAGTGGGGAAAACACCAACCTCACTGAATTCCCTGGGAGAACTTTATAAGAAAGCATGGACCAAGATCACAATTATAGACTCACATCTCCCACGAGTCAATGACAGATTCCCTGTAAATCAAAATACCTGGATGCATTTCTGCTACATATGGCCACCCGAGGGGAAAATGGAAGAGCAAAGAATATGAGTTTATGATTCAGCCTCCTTTTGATAAACGTTCAACTGTGTCACATAAACGTTCAACTGTGTCACATAAATGCCTCACCAGTTGGCACGCAGGTTTGGGCCCAGCTTAAGTATACGTAGCCTTCACTTGAACTGAAGTGAATACTTTGGTGTGGATTGGAGCCATCTAAGACAGCAGTTCTCAACCTGTGTGTCACAACCTCTTTGGGGGGTCGAACGACCCTTTCACAGGAGTTGTCAAATTCATAAGATTCATAACAGTAGCAAAATGATAGCTATGAAGTAGCAACAAAAATAATTTTATGGTTGGGTGTGGGGGGGTCCCCACAACATGAGGAAGTGTATGAAAGGGTCACGGCATGAGGAAGGTGGAGAACCAATGACTTAGGATGAGATCCTCCCTTGGTTAGCCTTTCTGGGAAAAACAAACAACCAAACTAAATACAAATCCCCAAAATAAACCAAAACAAATAATAACAACACACACAGACCCACAAGGTTTAGAATCTTTGGTAGAGAAATGAATTCATTTTGAACACAGGTAGTTTTAGGTACTCAAAGGGAAACTTCTTAAATACTCCTCTGCTTGACTTAACTAACTTTATTGGGCTTCATTGACTTCCATGCAATAGATTAAGCACTAAGGGAATTGGATTCATGGTCGGTTTCACAGTAAGAAAATGTGCTTAGTACAGGGAAACAAAAGTCTTTAAAGACCTTCCCAGCACTGGATTATAACATTATTGCTTTTCTCCCAAATAGGTCAACTTATTCAAAGAAGGCTTAATTATTCATTCATCCATTCAACAAATATATATTGAGCATTTACTAGGGGCCGGAACCTGCTGGGCAGCGGAATGTAACCATGAGCTGAAATACGTTCCCTTTGCTCTCAGGGCAGACCCTGACTCATGAGGTGGTATGAACATCAATTATACAATCACACAGAAGTTGGTCATAATGGGTGAGTGAAGGGCTGAGTATGACTCAGTCAGAGAAGACAGAGAATGCTTCTGACAGAAGCTACCACCCAGCTGTGAGCCCAGGGACAGCTAGGTTCGAACTAAAGCAAAGAGGGCTGTGTGCACAACAGGAGCGCTAACACGACAGTCTCCCTGTTCCAGTGCTGCTATAGCAACCAAACCAAACTCACTGCCACCAACTCAATGGTGACGCATAGCAACCCTGGAAGACAGGGTAGAACTGCTCCTGTGGGTTTCGAGACTGCAAAGCTTGATGGGGGTAGAAAACCTCATCTTCACCTTTTGGTTAACACTCAACGTTTAACCACCACCCACCAGGGCAGCCATGGTATCAAAAGAAGCCTTTTATAAAACAATTTTTCCCACGGATAGAAGTATGAATTCAGGGTGCTTGCTACTGGAAAATAGTTTTTCTTTGTGTCAGCTCTAGGGAAAGATTCTTGACTTTGATCTTGACCTGAGTCTAGAATGTTCTCAAGGCGGGTACTTTGAATCCAAAAGATACACTGCATTCCAGCAATTCTTTCTTGGTGGTAGGAGATACACTCCTCTCCTTGCTGCTTCTCCTTTTAGCTTGTAAGACAAAAAGTGATACAGGCCATAGTCTAGGGAAACTTCCCTTCCATCAGATCAGGGTTGGGACCTAAGGAAGGATCTTGTACCCTATCCTAATCCCCTTCCAACTGATTGATCACTTCACATCATGTCAAGGGCATGAATTACATCATTTTGTTACCGAAAAAGTGCATCATCACTCAACAGTGAGACTCATGGCCCAGCTAAGTGGATATATATTAATGAGGGGACACAATTCAATCCATGAAACCACAGACCTCCTTCCCACTTCTACCAAAACTGCTAAGAATGCCTCTGTTTATACATAATATGTATCTGAAGCCAACCTTGAGCTTGGACCAGCCCTCTAGGTCCTTGATCTTGTGGCAGTTGCAGTTGAGAGGGCAAAACACCAGAAGTAGAAGACCTGAGGCTGTTTCTTTGATACTTAAGCTTCTGAATCTCCACGTTGGCAAAGTCAGATGAATGAACCCTATTGCCCAGAGTTCCCTGAGAGCAGGGGCGGAGAGTTTTCTAAGCTAAGACATTCCACACAAAGGAGAAGGATTATAAGCGATTAGAGTGACTAATTCTCCCAGTACAGAAACTACTTTCTGTAAAAACAAAATTGGGTGTCATCAAGGCAACTCTGTGATCTGTTATGCAGACAAGTGTATCATTTTCTCATGGTGACATGGAGTTAGAACACCAGAGCTCTAAATCTCTCCCACCTCTTCCTCTTCCTTCTCGGGTGTTTGCTGTGCCCCAGTCCAAGACGCAATCCCCTCTCCGAGACAGCATGCCTTGTCTAAGGAGCCCAGAAATCAGGTCCTAGCGTATGCACTGTCTACATGATCAGGCATTCTGTTTTGAAGCCTCCTTCAAGAGGAGAAGCCCCACTCAGAATCCTGGCTTCGATTCTGCCGTACACAACTGTGAAACATCAGCCCAGACCTAGTAGCCCTCCTTCATCCGGGAACTGGAGAAACCCGTGTTGCCTAGTTTGGCAGCAGTGACCACAATAGTGGGTCTCACTACGTATAATAGGACAGAAACAATATATGAGACTGACCATGAGAAAGACTACTTCAAAGTCCTTATAATGACCCTGTTATAACACATACAAGGGGGTGGTACTGCCTCCCACAAAATGGGAAAAAAGCTCTGCAGAGTAGAGCTTCCGTAGTATACATTTTTCTGCTAGATGAGCATCAAGCAACTCACTCTGAGTTAGTGCACCCAGCGATGCCTGGGAAGGTTCTCTCTGGGTTCAGTGAAATTTTTCTTACAAGCAGTTTCATTGAAACCTTGTTTTTTGTGTGTGATGGCCAATTTAAAAGAACAGCATGAGGCTGTGAAATGTTGTTTCTTGCTCAGTAAAAATGCCGCAGAAACTGTTGTGATGTTGAACATAGTTTATAAGGATAGCGCTGTCAGAAAATCTCAAGTGTACAAGTGGTTTTCTCCTTTCAAAAAAGGTGAAATGTTGATTAATGGCAAATCTCGTTCTGGGCATCAGGCAACTTCCTTAACAGAAGAAGATGTCAACTCTGTAGTGCATTTGGAGTTCATTCCACCAGGACAGACTGCTAATTTAGCTCTCTATTTAGAGGTTCTGAAAAGATTACATAGCAAGGTGCAATGAAAAGGGCCTGATTTGAGGCAGACAGGGCACTGGGTTTGCCACCACAACAATGCACCTGCTCATACAGCCATCTCAGTGCACCTGATTTGGGCAAAAACAGCATGCCTCTCTTTCCCCATGCACCTTACTCACCTGACCTCAATCGTTGTGACTTCTTTTTGTTTCTGCAAATGGAAAGGGACAATAAAAGGATAATGATTTGAAGACATAGAAGAGGTGAAGAAGGAAAAAAAAAAACGAGGGAGGTGCTATCAGCCATCCCAACAGATAAGTTTGAAAAAATGTTTCCAAGCACAGAATCACAAAATTGACAAATGTACTACAAATAATGGAGAGTACTTTGAAGGTGATAAGGTTGTTTTGTAAAACGAATTTAAATATAAAGCTTTGAATAAAAACACCATTGTTAACACCCCCTAGACTAATACATTCTGTTTATAAATCTCCTGGAAGCCAGGGTCATGCTGCCACACTTAGGAATTTAAGTGTCCTGAACTCCAGACACGCTGAAAGGTGCTCTGCTGACATTCGCGGGTCCCATAGCAGCTTGACAATATTCTGGGCCTACAGTACAGTGTGTTCGGATCATAGCAACTGCGCTAACCTCGAGAAGGATGAGAATTCTAGAACACTTCCCTGTGCTCATGCAGAACTTGTACATGGCTGTTGTGTGATCCAAACAAGGGAATAATAAATGGTTCCAAAAAATCAGGAAAAGTATTTAATAATTAGGAATTAGGTGGGGGGGGAGGGTTGTCTCCCCCAAATGCCTGCCTAGCAAAAAGTGACTGGCGAGGCCACATAAAGCGGTTTCAGGAAAGGTGTCCATAGGACACCTATGGGAAAATCCAACCTGGGCCCTCACACCATGCTGAGCACCAGCGACATGACAGCACACAGGTGTACCTAAACTCAGCCAATAAGGTCAGCCAGTTGCTTCAACCACACTCCCCAGCCAGGGGGGAGAGGAGGGGCTAAAAGCTGGCTGCCCTCTCTTGTTCAGGTGTGCTCTGCAAGCAGCGGGAGTGCTGTGCAAAAGACCCCGGCGGGCCCTCTTCGGGGTCTCCTTCTCTTGGCCTCTGGGGATTTTCTGTTCTTGGTTCCACACTCCTGTTTCTGTATTCCTTCCACATGTTTTTCTGAGCTTCCCTGAAATGGCCATTTTCAGACTTGAACTTTCCTACTGCCCCCACCATGTGACCTTGCACACTTTCCAGGGATAGTGCATACTTTGTAAGGCTGTAATACCTGACACTTCTCTTTCCCTCAGAAAAGTGACTTGGATTACAAAAGTGCTTCTGCCATGTGAATTCTCTCAGTGTTGCAAAGCAAGGACCGAGGTAAAGCACCCCAGAAACCTGCCATTGAATAAAGCATGTTTATTCAACCTGTACACTGAGCAAATCATCTAAGAAGCTGGGTTATATGAAGAAGAATGTGACATCAGGCTTGGAAGAAGGTTGATTACACCCTGCCGTATGCAGAGGACACGACCTTGATGTTGAACGTGAGGAGGGCTGGAAGCATCTGCTGATGCCAAACAAGGATTGCAGCCTTCAGTATGGATTACAACTCAAAGTAAACAAAACCAGCATCCTCACCACTGGATCATGGGGATAAATCAAGAAGAGGCTGACATTGTCAAGGATCTCCTCTTGCTTGAATCCGTAATCAGGGCTCATGGGAGCAGCAGGCAAGAGATCAAAAGATGTGGTGCATTAGTTAAATCTGCTGCACATGACCTCTTTAGAGTGTTGAAAAGCAAGGATGGCACTTTGAGGGTAAAGATGCCCCGACCCAAGACATGGTATTTTCAGTTGCCTCATATGCACGTGACAGTGGGACACTGAATAAGGAAGACCCAATAAGAATCAATGCATTTGAATTGTGGTGCAGAAGAGGGTGTTGAAAGTACCACGAACTGCCAAAAGGACAAACAAATCTGTCTTGGAAGAAGTACAGCCAGCATTGTCATTCGAGGTAAGGATGGCAAGAATTTGTCTTACAAGCTTTGGACATGTGGTCAGGAGAGATGGGTTCTTGAAGGGGGACATCATGCTTGATAAAGCAAAGGGGCAGGTCCGAAGAGGAAGGCCCTCAAGGAGATGGGCTGACACAGTGGCGGCAATAATGGATTCAGGCATGGGAACAATTGGGAGGACCGTGCAGGAATGGGTAGTTCTATTGTGCATAGAGCCACTAGGAGTCAGGACTGACTGGATGGCACTTAACAACAATAACAACCATTAGTCTGAAGAGCTTTGGTGGTTGACCTGCACCTGGAGAGGCCAGCAGTTTGAAACCACCAGCCACTCCTCAGGAGAAAGATGGGCCTTTCTACACCAATAGAGAGTAACAGGCTCAGAAACACAGGGGCAATTCTACCCTGGCCTATGGTGCTGCGATGAGTTGGCATCAACTGGATGGCACTCAGTTTGAGTGAGCAGGGAAATCCATCAGCCAAAAAGCCCTACCCACTTAGAATAAGTTCCCAAGCAGCTTTTTATTGCCACGCTCTTAAAAAGAGTAGTAACTAAGGAAGACTTCATAGCAGGAAAAACATAAAATGTAAGAGTATAAGATCAACACAGGGGAAAACAACCAAAGAAACAAATGTAATTGAGGAGAGAGAAAAAAATAGAACCTTAACATATAAGAAGGAGTTCCTCTGCCTCTCAGGAAAAAGACGAGGATGTTTTCTCCTTTTTTTTTTTTTTTTTGAAATTTGATTTTTGAGTACCAGCCATAGCAATAAAAAATGAATAAGAAAATGCATTTGTTGCATGAATGAGTGATTGTACAGAAATTATGTAACTGATATAAAGAACAGTTTATGTTATTCACAGATTATGTTACTTGTAAATATCAAATAATAGTATAACCAGCATATTAAAGTGCTTGAAAGCAAAATAAGTGCTTAAAGCCTAACAGCATGCATTAAGCACTGCCCATATGCCAATATTTTTGCAACATATTTTTGCTACATTGCTACATATTTTATGTACATTACTTATGCCAGGATATTCTATTTGGGAAGCACGATGTGAAAAGGAAATAACAATTTACAATAGCAAATAAACATAGAATACTAGGAATGAACTTTCAAGAATATGCAAAAAATCTTAAGAAAATGAAAAAAATTACAAAAATACTTCATTGGTTGCTGATTCCACATTCACCTATTTTTAATGGAACCATTAAAATTTATAAAGCTATCACTTTAATACAGCATTTTAATTTAATCATTTAAAATATCTTGGCAGGTTTGCTAAAAACAAAATTATTCTAAACTCATATTTGAAAAACCACCCAGTTCGTTCAAGTCATTTGAAAAAGGATGACTACTGATTGTCTTACTAGAAATTGTCTTTGCGGATAAAGCTCCTGTACTGCTACCTTGGTGTCAAGTTTGGATAATGGGCAAACGTGGAAGAGAAACATTGAGAAGAAATCAATTTATCTTATTTACAAAGAAGATACCTCCAGAATTCTATTTTGTTTTAGTATTAAGTGAACAGAGCACATATCCTGAAACACAAACTTGGAATTTATGAGATGTTAACGTAAGAGAAAGAAAAGAAGGGAATGATTAATCTATAAAATAGACTAGACGGAGCATCAATTTTACTTGCTAGCTAGAAGATCAATTTTACTTGAGTGTTTGGAAAACTTCCAAAATAACTTAAAACGTAAGTTAAACTAGTTTACATTAAAATATATCTAACCATGTTGTGGTAAAGAATGTAAAATATACACAAAATTTTAAATGAAAAAATATCAAAGAAATAGTAAATTATAGTGTGGTCTTTACATAATCTGTTGTCAATTTGAGACTAACAAGTGAAGGGATGGAGTCTAGCCTGTCAATCAGACTGCAGCTTGATGACCTCATTTGGAGACACTAAGGAGACAAATAGCTCCGTGAAGGCAGGACATTCACTCAGTCCCTGGGAGACATTCTTGTTGACAAGCCACATGGAGAGAGGCTGATGGCAGCCAGAGCCCCAGAGCTGGAGAAGTCATGTGGAGAACGCTGCCAGTTCTTAAATTCTTATACCACCACTGGATCCACAAGACTTTCCTCCAACTGGCCTGTGATTGTCCTGATTCGACATCATTGCGTGTGTTTTGTCAGTCGGATGAGGAATGTGTAGATTAGTATTGGACATATGGGCTAATACCAGACTTATGGACTTGATTTGGACTGGGCTGGGATGTTTTCTCAATATTCAATTGCTCTTGTCTAGAAAGCTCTTTCTTATATTTATATGAGTCTCCCTGAATTTGTTTCTCTAGTCTCCTCAAGCTAACACATATAGGAAAGATGAAGATGATAGGATACTGCCCCTTGAAAATCTGCATTCCATTTTTATCCACTACTTGAGGTAGTTAAATAAAGTCAGGAGAGAACTACTAGATTAAGAAGCCAAGGTGACATTTCAGGCAGCCTTCCTCCATATATTACACAGATAGCAGGAAGGGAAGGTCCAAGAACTTCCATTTAAAAGTTGGGGGGCTATTTTTCCAATTCAGTGAGTGACATTAGTGACTCCCAATTTAGACTCTAGAAACCAGGTGGACTTTTGAGATCCAGAGAACCTTAGGGTTACAATAAAGGAAACAGTATAATAAGACAGCAACTCAGTGATATAAGACAACCAGCACCTCTGGGAAAATTCCCTGTGAACAGGGCTTTCCAGGAAGAATGAGTATGCTTAGCAAGCTTGGGGCTTGCCATTGTGCTTTCATTCCCAAAGAATTAAAACCTTTTGTTTCCTCAGACTGATCATTTTCTTGACTAAGTGTAGCCGAGGTATGCAGTAAGTTCTCACAACCTTGTCTTGTAAACTCTTACCCACCGGAGATTTGCAGTTCGAGAGAGGTTTGTGGGTTCCATTCTATCCAAGCAGAATAATAAAGAAGAGTTGCGTAGGGCACGAGGATCAAGCCAATGCCTATGTAAGTGCTGTCATTAACCGGCTAACATTCAAGATGGTTTTGCCTGCAGATAAGCTGTTCACTCGGTGGTCATCCAACCTTAGGTTTCATGCAATTACAGAGCAAAACAATGAATTATAGGGTGGCATAATGTGTTACTCATCGGACTGCTAACCACAAATTCAGTGGTTCTAATCTACCAGCCTGCTATGTGGGATTAAGATGAGGTTGTCTGTTGCAACAAAATGTGAACACTGGAAACCCCCAGGGACTGTCCTACCCTGCCCTATAGGGTCACTAAGAGTCAGAATCAACTCGATGACAGGGAGTTTCTTTGATTTTTTACATTTATTCGCTCTTTTTAAAATGAATATTTTGCATTAATAATGGAAGGCAGACCATCTTGAAAATAAAATTTTCATGTCAATTTGCCTTATTGCTCTGCTCTGCTCTTTTGTTTACTTCCTAAGTTTTCTCTCCAGGCACCTGCTTTTAAATCAAATCTGAACCTGGCAGTTAACAAACTAGTTTATTTCAATAAATTGTCCCTCTGTACTAATTTAGAATGAGTACTGTTGAAATATAATAACAAGAATAACTCACCATTTCCTTCTATTACTTATCAATAGAATGTGCTATTTTTAAGTTCTGCTGCTCATGTCCTTTTTATTTAATAGTAGATGGTAAAATATCATAATATTATCTTTTAGTTTTACCAGATGTTATTTATTTGGGGGCCTTTGGGAACAAGACAATTTTCTACTTCAAGCCCATAAGTTTATTTATATACACACTCATAAAGTGTGTATATATTTGCAATTTGCAAATAAGTAAGTAATCAGTCTGGATTGTATGGTCAGTCTGGCCTGGCCAGAAAGAGCTTTGTCAAGAGGCCTGGCTGCAGTCAACCACACTGCTTTGTCCTGCCGTCCAGAGATGTGTTTATTTAGCACATATTTGTAGACTCACAGAATCTAAGTGCTGCACATGTCTTTAGGGATTCTCTGCTCATCACTTAACAGAAGATGAATCCAAGATCTAGAGGGAAAAGGTGATTTTTCTAAAACTCATGACAAAGTTAGAGAAAGAGCCAGGCAAGAAATCTCCGTCTCTTGGAAAAGGCATAACTGGTAAATGAAGTGTAGCTACCATGTAAGATAAACTCTTCCTGTAATCAATACAAAAAATAAAAACAACGTAATCAACATAGAATAAAAAGGGTGATGTTGATAGAGGAGCACGATGCTACTGATTGCAGACGATTTGTAAAAATGACTTAAATGAAGATGGTCTGTTTCTTCCCACATAACCAGAAAGCTGAAAGAGGTCATTCAGGTCCGGTCATCACAGACTTCTCTAAGTCTGTGTTCTTGAAAAGAATGCAAAAAACAAAAAGACCACCCCGCACACACACACAAAATAAAAATACCAGAAGAAGAATGAGTAAAAGATAGATCTCATAAAACAAACTCCCCTACCAGTCTCAACAACTTCCACTCTCCATTGGCCAGACCTCGTCCCTCCAGACTCAAGGCAGAAATAGGGAAGAATTATGATATCAATGGAGAATGCAAGTCAAATCAAAATCTAAGTTTGTTGTTAAAAAAATGTAAACAAAAGGTTAGTAGGAACATAATTAGCAGTACCTGCTAAAACAAACGAATGAATAAATAATAAAGCAATGCACCGTGGAGGGAAAGAACGGCCATGCATTTCTGAGAAATTGCTCAATGTCACCAAAGTTGGAGAGAAAAATAAATGAATAATCTTCTCTGTCAACCCTCACCTAATATACAATTCAAAAATGAATATATGAATACACTTCTAGACTTGATCCGAATACCAATTGCGCACACAAATGCAAACGAAGAAGAACTTCCACGCACGGCAAAATCAAAGCGCGCGTGGACATGGTTTCTTTCAGAACCCCTTGAAAATAACTTGGACATTTTCCATGAGCTACAAATGGTATTTCTAGGAGCATTTCTCTGAGCAGCTCGCCTACGTGTGCTCCAAAAAACACGCAGAGGCATTGTTTGCAGCAGTAATTGTTCTGGGAAGTTGCTGACAATGCCTCAGTCTCCCCATAATCAACCAGCCACTGGCAGTCCTCGCAGACTCCTGGAAACCCACGTGTCTCAGCCGAGTGCTCTGCACCACATGGTTTCCAGGAGTGGGTTTTTCAGAAGTTGATCATTCGGTCTTTCTTCCCAAAGGCCTCTGGGTCAACTCAAGCCACCAATGTTCTGATTGGCAGTGAAGGGCTTACGTGCCTGCTCCACCCGGAGGATACCCAGGTCCATGGACGTGTGGGTAATTAAACTGCTACAATCACAAAATGAATGGCTGCCTCTGCAGGTATCAACATGGACTGATTCCCAGGCTCATACACTACCTTCTTTCCTGCCCCCGGCTCCTGCATCTTTGGACACTAGTCAGTATGCCTCACATCAACCAATGTGCCTAAATATCTCCTGGGCCTCCTGACCAAAACAATAAGTAAATAAACAAACTCACTGTCAATGAGTCAAGGGCCACTCATTGTAACTCTATGCCACAGATTAGAAGGACCCTGGTAATACTTTGCTGCAGGAGAAACCCCATCTTTCTCCGGAGGAGGGGCTGGGGGTTTCCCACTGCTGACCTTGTAGATTGCAGGCCCACACGTAACCAGGACCCCACCAGGGCTCCTCAAATGTAGTTCATTACTAAATACAGACATCAAGATGGCCCTCTAGTCAGTCTTCCATTGTGTGGTGTCATTTGGATGCTAATCCCAACACTCTTGCTATCATCCCACGTCAGAGGGATTTGCCTTTGATGCTGATGAGCCCTACTTCAGATGGGACATGTCTGGAGTCCCCGCCTCACTAGAAAGAGGGGGTCAAGTCACCAGCCTTTGTTTCCTTGGGCATGCTGCAGAAGCAAAAACCACACTCTTATCAAAGATAGCCCTGTGACCGCTCCTTCCCACGGAGCTTGTGCAGAAGTTGAGTGCTGAGTCACCAGTGACAAACGCCAATCAGAAGCCGTTTACCATCCGAAATGACTGCAGGAGGTCATCTTGACGGGATCTCAGGATGCTTTTTGGACCAGCTAGCGCTGTGGTCAGCTAACTTGCAAGATGGAAGAGAAAATTCTGCCTTTCGCGAGACTCTAACAATTATTTGAGAACCATAAATATATTTTTACAAATAAATGAAATCACCATGATCTGAACAATATCCTTTACAAATGTTACTTCAGAACCACATGCATTTACCTAAAAAGCTTCAAGTGGCTCTTGAGCCTCAGATTGAGGACCCCTGGACTAGGTAAGTGAGACTACTTTCAGCCCAGGAATTTTTCTCCGTGTGTGTTTTTTTAATTTGTTTGTCTGTTTTGAGATCATTTTATTGGGGGCTCTTACAGCTCTTATAACAATCCACACATCAATGGTATCAAGCATATTTGTACATATGTTGCCCTCATTATTTCCTAAATACTTACTTTGTATTTGATCCCTTGGTATTAGTTCCTCTTTTTCCCTCATTCCCTGACCCTCCCACTCTCATGAACCCTTGATAAATTGTAAGTTATTTCCATTATTTTCATATCGTACACTGACCACTGTCTCCCTTCACCCATGTTTCTGCTGTTTATCCCCCTGGGTGGTGGATAGGGGGAAGGGGGGTAATGGGTCAATCATTGAAATAGGTTCCAGTCTTTCCTTTCAGTCTGGCTAGACCGGAGCATGGATACTGGTACAGATAAGAACTCTGGACACAGGGAATTTAGGCCAGATAAACTTCGCAGGAACAGAAATGGGAGCAGCAATACCACAAGGGGGAGGGGAAGGTGGAAGGAGTGACCGATTTCTCTTGTTCTGGATCCTGCATCTGCCTTATCTCTGCCTGACCACCAGTTCTTGGGATTTAAGCTGCAGCCTATCACTTGACTTAATTTGCCAGCCTCCATTGCCTAATGGATGAGTACGATCTTTCCGAAGGATGTCTGAAATTTGGATTTGGGACTTGCCAGCCCCCACAAACATGTAGGCCATTCCCATAGTTGCGTATGAGTTCAGGGAGATGCATGGAATTGCAGAGCCCATAGTTTGTTTTACTGAGTGGAGGAGCGGTGGCCAACATCAGGGACAATGGAGGGGTTTAAATCAAAGCAAATAAACTCACTGTCATTGAGTCTGCCATTCTGACTCATAATGATCGTATAGAGCAGGGAGAGTGAGGCTTTCCGGACTGTAGCTCTTTATGGGAGTAGAAATCCTCATCTTCTGGGGAGTAACTGGTAGTTTTGAACTGCTGAGCTTGTGGTTAGCAGCCCAATGAGTAGCCCAGTACACCACCAGGGTTCAATGGAATGGGATAAAATTCTGAAAAATACAAACATTTGGAACGTCTTTACTGTCTACCTCATTGGAACTAGTATTGTGTTAATTTTTCCGAAAGAAATTGACTAGATACCTCCTCACTAATGTCCACGTAACCTGTTCCCACCGTCCTTGAGAGGGAAAAGGCAGAATTCGTTAAATAGTGTGGGCGAAGGTGAAAGGGTCAGATTGTTGCTGGGCAGTCTTTTTACACATTAGCTGCCCTTCTCCCTTCTTTTTCTGTGTTTTCTTCATTTCCAGGATCATCTCATAACGGATTCCCAATTCTGTTGTCTGATGCAGATTTTCTGCCTTTCTACTATCCCTCACCGCAAACACACCCACTTTCAGGAAATTCGGTGGCTGCTAGAACCAATGTAACCTGGCATTTTCCATAGTAAAACTGTCTTCAGCAAAGCTTTTTACCAACCAAAAGATCTCTCTCCCTCAGGGGAAAAAAGAAATCTGCTGCCAGCTACTACAGGAATGACACATTGACCATGTCATTCCTGATCAGCATCTCCTTCGACTGAAATAAAACCCTCCTCACCCTCAGAAAGATTGTTAGTGTTAACTTGGTGCTAGATTATACACTCAATACTATTTAGCACCCTGAAAATACAGAAATAGACACAAATTATGAAACACAGAAATAATATAACCCAGCTAGAAGGGCTGTTCTTCCTATAGAGGAAACATTTTTAAAACTCAAGTTAGTAATGCAAAGCCATCTCTCTCGTAGTCAGAGATGTATTTACCTTAAAAACACATATTTTGTAAGCAGAATGGCATACAACATCCATATGGCTAATAATTTAACAATCTGTAAATCATAGTCAAACCTGGACATCTACTTTGTTATAAAGAAATATGGCAATTTATGGAATGATTGCAAAGAATTATGCATTAAAGAAAAGGGAGCTTTGTGTTTTGATTATGTAGGCAAGGAATAAAATTAAAGCAATTCATGCTGATTTATGGGCAAGCCTTCTACGACTACATAGCCAGACCTAGGGAATGCATGCTTCCTTTCTTGATACCAAAGCATTTTGAAAGTATACGGGATCACTGAAAAAGATATACTATCAATTTATGTATTTCCATTGCAGCTCAAATCAGTACAATGTAGAGGAGAAATGCAGCTGAAATTCTAAACTTTGAATGTTGCTTCAAGATTGTGGACCTGAGCCCCAGGTTCCCAAATGTAATAATGCATATTATCTAGTTACGACGGACCCTGCTTTGCCCTGACACTAGTCACTAGCTACCCCTGTTCTCCCTACCTCAGCATGTAGCTCTAGCCACATAGCAGTGACCATGACAAAGGTCAGGGGAGAAGCCTGGATTCGCTGCACCTTTGTAATTTCCAGCACCTTTTTTTTTTTAATGAACTTGAAGGAGGCCTGTACTTACTTAACCACATTTACTGCAAGGATTTCAGAAAAAGACAACGGATTAAGGGGAATAACAGGGTCAATCTCATTAGTGCACACGGCCCACATACATTTGTCAATATAAATAGAAATAACCTAGATGTAAAACATGTTTCAATCTAATTTTTAAGAATGATAATACCCTATTCACTCGCCTCCTCATGGCTGGGTTAAAAAGTACATCATTATCCGGTGCTGTTGTTGTTGTTGTGTTGTGAATTGGTTCCAACCAATAGGACCCCATGCTCAACAGAAAGAAAGACTAGCTGGTCCCAGGCTAGCCTGACAAGTGTTCTCATGCTGGAGTCCACTGTTGCGGCCGCTGTGTCAGTCCGTCTTCTCCAGGCCCTTCCTCCTCCGCTGCCCCTTCTGTTGTCACTTGCAATCAGATGGGTTCTGGCTCATGGGTGTCCTACCTCTGCAGGACAGAGCTGCTCCACCCTGCCCTAAGGCTTTACCTTTCGGAGTGGAGCCCTGGTGGTGCCATTGATACAGTGCTTGGGGGGTACAGAGCTGGGCTGAGAGCCCAAAGGTAGGTGGTCACATCACTAGCTTCTTCTCGGGAGAAAGAGGCCTTGCCTGTCTCCATGAAGCGCTGCAGCCTTGGAAACTCCATGAGACCATTCTCTGCTCTCCGGAGTCCCTCTGAGTCAGAATGGACTAGATGGGAACCGGCTTGGCCATGTGTGTGTGTGTGTGTGTGTGTGTGTGTGTGTGTGCCTTCTGGAAGCAGATCACAGGCGTATCTGCTGAGGCACCAGTTGTGGGGTTCAAACCTCCCACCTTTTAACTAGTAATGGGAAAATTCACAGTTTGGCTACCCACGTGATCATACGTAATTCATCTCCATGTTTAAAACCGAGGTTTAAACATAAATGCAATGACTAAGGGCATGTTAGACAATTGCAATCTAATCCATGATGGAGACCAGCATGATCCCATGGAGCTTTCTAGGATGATGCCACTCTCCTCTATCGCTGCTATTTAGGGTGACAGTCGATAGAAACGTGCAGTGATGAAGTATTTGCTATGTGACTAATGTAAGTGCTAATTCATGTAAATGTAAATAGCCACATGTGGTTAGTGGCTACCTTATGGGTCAGCACACTTCTTGACTAAGAATGTGTCCTACAGGTAGACAGCCACATTGAGTTCCATACTTTGTTAGCTGAAGATAATTTTGAAAAATAAAAAAAGCACTGAACAAAGTTAAATAATCTAGGAAATCATTCTTCTTTTTCAGGGGAGGCAGTCTTAGTTCATTGTTCATATCTCAGAGGTACTTGTTACATAGATTCTTATTCGTACTATTATTTTTGATGTGATGACTTAAAAGGATAGGCATGTTATTTATGCTGTCTTTTTATACAGGTTTCTAATCATCACTGCAAAAATAATTCCAAACAAAATTTCAGTAATGAAATCTACATGGGACATTAAAATATGTGAGCCGGAAATGCAACTTGTTACAAGAATGAAACTGAGAAAATCTAGAGGACTAGAGAATTCACCTTTCACTCACTCACTCACTCACTCACTCACTCACTCACTCACTCACTCAAACAATATCTCTGTAACAATGAGGACAAAGTTATATCTAATAGTGTCCATGGAAACAGATGTTTCAATTAAAAGTACATTTTAAGTAATACTATTGTTAAGAAAAAAAGTGTTCATTGTGAAGTCTAAGTAAAGAAGGGAGAATATAGAAGTGTATATATGGCAAAATTTTAAAATTTGTAAAAATATATACATGTATGATATCAACAATGTATATCTACAATAGACTCAAAAAGTATCTACATATGTAAAAAGTAGTTCTTTCCTGTTGAGAGGATTTACTCTTTAGTATTTTCCAATGTTTTCAACAGTGGAGATTAAATATTTTAAAATGTTACTATAAAAAAATAAGTAAGTACAACAACTCAAACAATAAATGGCTATTTCCCTACTAGGCTACAGTTTTATACAATCCACATGGCACTCATACACATTAAGGATATTAAACTGATCTGAGAAACTCTTGGCCATTCTATTTGAGGACAAGATGTAGCAACACCTTCACAAACATCGATGTCAGAACTGCCTAGACCCCCAGAGGGGCAGCCTCCCTCTTCCTAAGTCTAAGGCTGAGAGTGAGTTACCCTTGGGAGATATAAAAGTAACCACTTCTGGCTTTTATATTCTGTAAGTCTCTGTAACACACCCACCCTTTCAGTAAAAGTACTGCATAAAACTCAAAAGAGAAATGAGAATAATCTCTATTTTATGGTTTGTCGGGTGAGGTGCTCTAAAATAGATCAAGTAAAGCATATTATAAGGTGTTTAGCACCTATTGGAGCTCAAAAGAAGTGAACACCCTCCTGCTTATTTTCCTAGATAGATGAGAAAGATTTCTATAGAAATCAGCAAGACATACTTTAAAAAAATTTCTTGATTTGCCCTAGAAAATCAGGAATGATAAAGAATGAATGATCTCTCTTTAAATATGACCATGGCCTGGATCAGGTACACCTTAATACCTTGACCCAATCCATTGCAATGCATTGACCATGAAGATGGAACTGATCCAATCCATAGTATTGTTAATCATTTATATGCATGTGAAAGTTGGACTTTGAATAAGAAAGACTGAAGAAAAATTGATGCATTTGAATTGTATTTTGGGTAAAGGCTATTGAAAGTGCCATGGACTTTCAAAAGTTCAACAACAACAAAAAATCCTGTCTTGGCAAGGCACAACCAGAATACTCCTTAGAAGCAAGGATGGTGAGATTTTTGTCTCAAGTCCTTTGGACATGCTATCGGGAAATAGAATTCTCTGGGGAAAGGGCATCCTGCTTGCACACACAAAAAGAGGAAGACCATCGAGGAGATGTATTGGCACAGCGGCTACAACAGTGGGCAAGAACAAAACCATGATCAGGGGCATGGCACAAGACCTGGTGGCGTGGCCTTCTGTGGTACCACTCAATGGCACCTAGCAAGAACAGCACCATGTACTTGGTGACAACTTGTTCATCAAGACATGCTTTTTGAGTTTTATTTAGAATTTAAAAAAATTCAGTGCTCTATTAAGTAGAGAACACATGCAGAGGTCACATCCAAATATTTAATTCTAAACCATCATGTAGCTTGTGGAAGCCGCTTGGCAGCTGGCCCTGTGCTCAAAGAGCCAACAACGGCTGATGAAGCAGAGACATTCTGAGGGATTCTTCCAAGAAATTCTTACCCTGGACCCAGAAGCTCCTATCAACTTGAAGAATAAGGTAACTATCTCTTAAATAATAATACTAATTAATCACTTACAAAAAACCTGGAGATGTGAAGATGGCCAATGTAGGTACTCAGTTCCTTTGTGTGTGTGTGCATGTGTTTCTGTGTGCAAAATAGGGAGGCCTTTTAATGAGCTTCATCTCACATCCATTCAAACTGCTTTTACAAAGCTTCATGAACAGAAGATTGCAAGTTGGGAAAAGACAGGCAGAGAGGGGTAATGAGAAGCAAGGGATAGGAGACTAAAAGGCCACCTTTGAGAAGCTGTTTCAGTGTGTGACAGAGCACCTGGCTCCTGAAGGAAAGCTTGCGATGAGCTGACTGAATTGTGGGAAAGCGTGAGTCACCCAGCAGTCACTGGGAAGATTGTTGCCATACACATCCCACTGCGAGCGTAGACTCTGCGTTCTCACCTGCCGGGGGCCAGCTGCAGATCGCAGACTTGTTCTTCACTGGAAGGATGGTTTCGCTGTGGAAGCTTACCCGGGCAGGAGAATCACTTGCCTGGGCTTCCCATCAATTTCATCTAAACATGTTTGTGAGGCTCGCAGAAGCAATGACATGTAAATGGCTAACAGAACGAGATGCAAAGGTACTAGCAGCTCCATGGAATGGAGCTCTTCGCAGGCCATGAGGAAGTAAAAACGTGTGAAGACAGCCTTCACTGTTAATGGTAGGTGAGTTTCTGAAAAAGGAAAAAAAATAACAAAACAAAAATATTTTCCAAAGACTAATGACCAGTCATGGATAAGATGTTTCCTTTGATCACAAGCTAAGCTTTGTGGACCGTCGGCTAAATGTCCCAAAAATTCTGTAGTGAAGAAATAATGTTTCAATTAGATACATGGTCATCACTAGACTGTTCCCACCCCCACCCCCACCCACCCCCATCTTTTCTGTCCACCTGAAGTGAACCTTCCTTTACTTCAAGCAGTGTCTTGGGACTCGCATTGACCCATGGTATCTGAGCAAAACTGATGTCAGCTACTTCCAGGTTTAGGAGGCAGCTCATCATTTTCTATGCCTGTGCCAAGGTGACCATTGACCACTGCAGACAGTGGAGGGAGCTCCTGTCAACCTGGGTCCTGGAAGAAGGATAAGCCAGGCCAAATCCCACTTTACCCCCAAAGGAACCTAAAATTATAGCACCTTGTTTCAAGACAAATTGTCATTTGACCATAACCTAATTTGCCCAATTAGTGCCCGTATTGGGCTATATTTTACCTTGCCTGTGCTTGTCTTCAGAGTTACAGAGAAAACACATATTTATCCAGGTTCTCAGTCAAGCATTTATGAGCCAGCTGCTACTGTACTGGAACCTGGAGGAGGCAGTGGTAAATAGGACAGGTTCTCTGCATCCATGGAGCTTATCTTATCAGAGGAATTGATGACGAGTACATAAGGAAATGCTTTTGAATGATCAATTCAGATTGTGGAAAATTCTGTATGGTAGAGTAGAATGGATGACAGAGACAGTACAAAAGCCCAGGAGAGGAGATGATGATTATGCTCAGACATTTAGAACCAGGAGTCACACACTGACATTAGGGAAAGGCTAATGTAAGCAAAGGCAACTACAAAAACAGAGGCAGTAAGTTTTGGTCTGTTTGAGAACAGGGAGAAAACACATTTGTCCAGGGGGGCGGAGGGGGCGGGTGGGAGTTGGGCGCGGAGGAGGTAGGAGAGAAGGTTGGGAAAGTATGCAATGATCCGGTCACCCCTGATACTTGTGGGCCCCCAAAAGGAAGAAACCCTAAAACCCTTGAGCCCCAGCTATTCTTCCCACTGTTTTCCCTGCCTCACTTCACAAGCAGCCTTGTGATTATGCATGTAGAACACAGGTCCAAAGCCCACTTCCAGGTGGCAAACCCTTAGCACTTGACTGGCTAATGAAGACTCACAGTGCTGGCTCAGGAAAAACTTGGCCGGAAACCGACAGAAGCCTGAAAAGTGGATTGTGAATTCTTATAGGATGGCCCAGAAGAGAGTGGGGGTGGGGTTGTTGTTGGGAATGCTTTGGCCAAGTCCTTTGACCCTAAAAACCACTCACCCAAGGACCAGCACATGACCTAAGCAAAACCACAATGGGCCCTTCATGCCACTTCTAATGTTGACCTTGGCAAGGGCCGTACTAGGTCAGCTCCTCTGGACCACAGCAAATGACCCCAAGAGTGTGTGGTGTAGTGCGCAAATAAGAAATAACAATGTGCTTGGCTCAGAACAGTAACTTTCAGAGTCTGCTCTCAGTAAGCAGCATACTTTATTTGCAGAAACTCCCCCGCAAAGAGGAAATACACTTGAATTGTTAAGACAACTGGGGAAGTTTGCCAATGGCCTCTTCACACTGGTGATGATGGAGTTGAACTTCCAGAATCGGATCGGTGTGCATATCCAGAAAGTCACTGGGAGGGAAAAAATCCTGTGCTGGGAGATGTGAAAATTCCTTATCTCTAAGGCATTCCAGGATCATAAACTCAAATAGTCGTTGGCTCTGGAGCAATAATGTGCATGAGTGACGGGTGCTCAGGGATTGGGAAGATCAGGGGCATACCTTCTGAAGGTGTCAATGTGATTTGGCTTCCGTCTTTAGAATGATGAAATAGTCTCAATTTTTTTCAAGAGGAGCCATGTATAAAAATCTATGCAGCAAATTCCCCAAATTCAAACATGTATGGAAAAAAGTCAAATAAATGTGTAACCTTGTGCAGCAGTACAAATAAACACCACCCTAGACCAGATGTTATATAGAGGTGACCTGCTTGTGACCTCTGCCAAAGATCAAACCCATGAGGGAGCATGAGTTGAGGAGTTGAAATAAATACATTTTACTTTACCTTTCAAATGTAAGATTAGAAAGAAAAAAAAATAGTATTTCTAGATCACATTGCTCTTTTTGGTCTGATTCTTCCTGGCTTTCTGACTACATCTTTCAGCCTTCCAGGACATCTGTGACCCTGGGTGCTCTCTCTCAGCCATCCCTCCTCTGGCGGGTAGGACACAGGCTGCCCTTGAAGGCTGTGCAGCGGGAGCTAAAGACATCTGTAGGCAATGAGCTTCTCTGAGCTTCGAAGTCTTCCTGCCCGGAAAACCAGATGGCAGAGGCTCCTGTTCAGTAATGCAGTGAAAGAAAACTTCTCTAAGAGAGAGAAAATAAGGGTGACTCTCCACCCTAAGACGTCAGTTTCTCTGCCCAAGAGTGTGATCCCTCCAGAAGACTTCAGAAAAGCCTAGGAGACCTGAGACGTTCATGCATGTAACAGCACATAAGGTTTGCGCCTCCCATAATGTCTTTTCAATTTCAAAACATGTTCCTATGTTAACATTTTTACTTAATTTTATCCCCCCATCTTGATCACCTGCTCATGGAATATCAATAATAAAACTAAGCCACATTGGTAGTATTGTGATTTACACTTTGGGGCTGCTACCCACAAGGTCAGCAGTTCGATTCTCCCGGTCCTTCCTCAGGAGAGAGATGAGGCTCTCTGCTTGCTAAACGTGTACAGCCTCAGAAACCCAAAGGAGCAGGTCTACTTTGTCTTAAAGGGGAGCCATGAGTTGGCATTGACTTGGTGGCAGTAGAATTGGTTTGGGCTGTGTACAAAAATAACCTTATATTTTTACAAAACTGCAGAACAGTCATTTCAGGTACATCCATGGCCCTTGATTAACTTATATTTAGGCAGCCACGTCTGACTTTTCTTTAGTGAATTTTTACTTGCGTGTGATATTAATTATATTGTTCGATACCTTTTGCATTCTCTTGAATAGCTGTCTTCTTTCTGTCTTTTTTAGAATGGGTACACATATAGATCTCTTCCAGTTAGCTGACAAGATAGCTGTCTTCCAAATACCAAATATCTTAATATAGATAAGTAAGAGCCTCCTGCATTGCATCCATTTGTTAAAATATCTCATTGACATTCCATCACTGGGTCACTGTATTTGAGAACTGACAATACAGTGGTCCAAATTAATGATCAAGGTGTTCCAAAATATTGGGGCAACTGTTTCTCCACTTAGTGATATATATAAATTGTGATTTTCTCTACATATAATCAACCTCATCTGCTTCTTCAGAAATAAGGGTTTAAGAAAAAAAGTAGGATCAGTTTGCCATTAACCAGCTTCTATGCTGCACCAATTACTTGTTTAAAGAGTCAACTAAACCTATCAGACAATAATTATTTGGTCTATGCAGACTTAAATTAATCGTGTTCTATGGAGCTTTGCAATAAATCCCATTATAGCTCTGTAAAATTAGGAATTGTAAAAGATACCTTATCAAGCTACTTTTCTCTGCAAGTTTTTATCTTCCTGGTTCTGTGAACGCACTACAATCCTAATGAGTTCGCTACGCAGTCCCTAATGTGCTCATCACAAAAGAGTGAACAATCGAGGTCTCAGAAACCTGTGTGCACGAGAGAAAGCAAGTTCACAGAGAAATGCATTGTGTAAGGGAGCAATTTGCAGACGAATTACAGCCTATCTGGAATATTTGAAATAAGAAAGAGAACAAAAAAATTCACAGATGTCACTTGAAGTTGGCATAATATTGAAAGACACTCCTGAAGCTCTACCAGAATAAGTAATGAGGGGAAAGAAGACAGGACTAGAGTTTGCTTCTCTCAGAAAACAACCATAACATGTCTTTTCGGGGGTGGGGGGTGGGGGGGTAGGGAGCATGTACAGGTATTGGCATATTTCTATCTTTGGCTTTGACAAAGGCGTGAATATGACATTTAACCTTCCACTATGAATAAACTGGGGCAAAATATATGAAGCCGTGTTTTCAGGCATTGAAAAACAGAATCCAGAACTGTTACCTCTAAGAGAAAGCAGATACAGAAGAAGAGGTCAACCCAGACGGAAGTTTTTTGCATAAGAGTACATTTCAAATGGGGTTAAATGAGGAGGAATCAAATAGACAGCATCAGTGAGCTGCTCAGAGAAAGGGGAACTCAGAGCACCAAAGCTAATCAGGCAGTGGGACGTGAGGAACCAGGCTCACAAAGAGGAGAAAGCTGAACAAGAGGAAGCTACAACTATCTACATTGTGTTGTTTTTCTCCCTTTGGCCAAATATACAGGTAGATACATGCAACACTCCCCCTTCCCAAGTGTGTGTGGAGTGGTGGGGTGGTGGTGGTGAAACTAAACTGAGAAAGCAATATATAATTCTGTAAATATACCCGTACACATGTGTCTGTGTTCAGGGATTTATAAAAGAAGTATACATGCAGTGGGTGAGATTCTGTAAAAACTATGAGGATTTATGAGCAGAAGAAGGGTTGTAGAGGTTACAGGGGATCAGGGCTGTTAGAACCTCATTAGCCAAAGTGAAGAGGCCATGTTAGGACATTGTCTTAGGGATTAAACACTTTGCTCACAATACGAGTTCCTCTAAATAAAGTTCCTCTAGAGCATTGATTCTCACCCTTCCTAACGCCACGATCCTTTAATGCAGTTGCTTATGTTGTGGTGACTCCCCAACCATAAAATTATTTTCATTGCTACTTCATAACTGTCATTTTGCTACTGTTATGAATCGTCATGTAAATATCTTCTAGGTAGGATGTATTTTCATTGTTACATATTGAGCATAGTTAAAGCATAGTGATTAATCACAAAACAATATGTAATTATATATTGTGAAATATTTAAGTGTTTTCCTATGGTCTTAGGTGAACCCTGTGAAAGGGTCGTTCGACCCCCAAAGGGATCACAACCCACAGGTTGAGAACCGCTGCTCTACAGGGTACTGGTGGTAAAAGGGATTACATGTCAGGATGCTAAGCATAAGGTCAGTGTTTCAAAACCATGAGATTTAGAATCTTGGAAATCCACTGGGGCCATTCTACTCCGTCCCACAGGCCTCTCTGACTAGGAATCCACCCCTGGGCAGGAAGCTAGGACTGTCATTCTTGGTGGAGGGAGACCCAATCTAATTAACCTTAGAACTAAGCCTTGACAGGATCGATATATGAAAATAAATCATCACCACCTATCATAAAGTTTTAAAACACTTCAGATTTGCCACAAAATAGTTGTCACAATTACCAGCATTCCATGAAAAGTTGGTTTTTAATATTAAAAAGCATGAAAAACTTACCAAGAAACAAAGAAAAAAGCCAGGAGCAACACACCACACTGTTGCCTGGTTGTTCATTTGTATGTGGGGATACATACCTACATATGTACAAAATAGAGCAAGAGATATAAATGTATAGCCATATAGGTGCACACATACAAATATCTATGTGTATTTGGGAATTAAAAATATTAAAACAATGACCATTCTAGAACTGAGAAATAATAGAGGACTTACAAAGGACTGCTACAAAATCATAGACATGTTTATTCAACACAAATATCAAAATGCCCAGCTATTGTCTCTCCACGCATTCTCTCTCTACCCAGGTCTATATACCTCTGAAAGCAGTGTCGCTAGATTGCTAACCTCCCTCAAAGAACTCTACGTCCTTTGATTTACACCGTCAAAGCCACATTCCGGGCATCAGCTTTGACATCCTCCAGGGACTCAAATTACAATTCTGCCAAATGTGGTTTGCGTTTTGGAAGTCTGGATGTACAGTCAGGGTGGCTGGGGTGGGGTGAGGTGCATTTCCCATCAAAATTCTCCTATGCCAGGCTTTGCTGCCCTTAGAGCCTGAGCAGGTAGACTGTTGAGTGTGGGGCAAAATCACTCTCAGCTTAACTTCCTTGGTCCTTTCCTCACCAATGACGTTTTCAATATTCAATACTATTTTTTTCCCTAAATAAGCTCCCATGACTGTCCTATGTTGTTGGAGAGAATCTATCAAATTATTCCCATGAGATCCCCAAAATCCAATAGTTACATCCTCCTGAAAGGTTCCTGCCTTTGCAGCTTTCACTGTGGTTGGCAAAAGACTTATATAAAGGATATGGAAAGAACTCTGACCATCAATTAAAACAGACAAAAGAGGAAGAAAGAAAATAATCCAGACTCAAAATCACACAGATACTTCACAGAAGAAGAGACACAAATGGTCAGTGGACACCCAAAGTCTGACTCATCATGCTTCCCCATCAGGGGAAAATCAAAGGGAGACATGGTTGGCACAAAATGGCTAAAATTTAAAAGACTGACAATAAAATTGGTGATAAAGATATGCATGAACTCAAATCTTGATAGCAGTGTAAGATGGTACAATATCTTTGGACAACAATTTGGCTGTTATTTTGAAGGAGGCACATATCTACCTTCAGCAACTCTCCTACCAAACCAAACCACACTCGCTGCCATCATGACCCTACAGGGCACAGTAGATCTGCCTTTGTGGATTTTCCAGACTTTAACCGTTTACAGGAGTAGCAACTTCACCTCTTTCCCATGGGGCAGTGGGTGGGTTTGGACCCCGGAGCTTGTAGTTAGCAGCTCACTTCATAGCCCACTATCCCGCCATGGTTTCTACTATTTTCCTACCTATCTGCTAATGAGAGGAGACATGAAAAATATGTCTACTCATATGTATAAGGATGCTTATGGGGTTTCAGTTCTAAACAATGCAGACGTAGAGATGATGTGCATGTTCACATCAAAAGTAGAACTGAGAAGCCACATCGTGCCATCTTCATGCAGTGAATTATGACCAGGGTTGTGTCAACACACACAGGCTCACAGAGCTGACTCTTTAATATTCAAGACCTTTCCAGTTGACTGATCTCTGCTAGCAGCTGGCTATAGTGTGAGTATTTACATCATGAAAATCAGAAAACACTATCAATTAGAGCTTATAACCAGACCAATCGCATTACCATCAGGTTGATTATAATTTGGACAGAGTAGGATGGCCCCTTTTGCATTTCCAAAGGTTTTAAATCTTTAGGAAAGTCTCATCTTTTAGCCTCACAGGGGTTAATGGATTCAAATTAGTGATCTAGCAGTGAGTCGCTCTGTGCTACCCAAACCAAGTGGATTTGGGCTCATAGTGATCCTGTGGGATAGAATGGCTCCCGTGGGTTTCTGAAGCTGTAACTCTTTTTTTTTTTAACAGTTTTATTGGCACTTAATTTACATATGATAGAATTGAATGGATTGATCATTCAAACATATCAAGAGGAATTATACAATCACCACCACATCAGTCCTTGAGCATTCCCTCCCCCCATGGTGGATTCACCCTCAAAGTGAGCTGTGCAATCAGGATCAGCTCCAGTGTTCCCGCCCCCCTCCCTCCTTCATTAGTTACCCCCAAACTTTCCTCCCCCTCCCTATCACCCATACCCACCCTGAGATCCCCTGTAACACTTTGTGTCGGTTATCATTGCACATCCTCTCCTCCTGCACTCCGCAGCTGGGGAACTCCACACTAAACAATGAAAAATAAGTGGGTAGAAAGCCTCATCTTTCTCCTTCAGAGAGGCTGGTGGTTTGGAACTGCTGATTTTGAGGTTTGCCGCACAATCATAACTGACTCTGCTACCAGGGCTCCTTAATCTGTGTGTGTGTGTGTGTGTGTGTGTGTACACATGTGTTTTAGTCCTCCTGTTAAATATGTGTTAGACTACCACTGAGGACAGCTCAAAAGCCAAAGAACTAACTGTAACTTATCCAAAAACGTGGTTTACTCTTGAATTCATTATAAGTAAATAAAGCCAGAGTACACATTTTATTCCTATTAGAAGTTCTAGAACAGAAAGACTAGTTGGCAATGATAAAACATAGAAACACTTGTTGTCTTTGAGAGTGGGGTTAGGAACTCTCTGGCATGATAGAAATTTCCTATTCTTGATATTACATCGATATTCTTGATATTGACGTAAAGTCTATGTACATATGCATTTATCCAAAACACATTGAAAAGTATACTTAGTATCCTTGTATTTTGTTGGAAGGATGGATATATCTCAATAAAAATATAAGAGTCATGTTGGCACATGTCTATTAGCTTAAAGAAGTTCATTTGTACTCTTAGTTTTCAGAGTTTTTATCTAGAATGTATATTGAATTTTTTGTCTAATAATGTTTTCTGCATATACTAAGATGATAATATGGTGTCTTCCCCTTTTTCTTAATATTTTATTATGTTGATTTGCATCGGAAGTTCAACCAGTTTTCAATTCTGGGTATGGACCCTGCTTTTTAAAATATTTCCTGCATTCTGTCAGAGGTGACAAACATCCACAGCTGAATCCTCTGTCTTTCACGTTAGTGGCATGCTTTCTTTCTTACGTAGAAATGTGACTTCTTGCTTACATTTTGCATAGAATCCCCTAGTAAAATCTACCAGATTCGGGCCTAGATTGTTCACTTTCAGAAGGTTGTTACTGACAAAGAAAACTTATTTAATACATATAGGAGAGCTCAACTGATACATTTTCTCAGCACGTTTTAGAAGTTTGTGATTTTAAGAAATCGGTAAATGTCATCTAAGTTCCTAAGTGTGTGTCTAGTGTTGTTTTATATTTTTCATTTGCCAATCTGCCTTAATACTATTGACTCCTGATCTTCTTTTCATTATTATTTTCCTTCTTTCTTGTGAGTATGACTTGCCCTTCTTTCTCTTTGCCCTTAAAATGGAAGCATGAGTTATTGATTTGCAGCCTTTCTTCATTGAACAGGTATTAGTGTTACAAATGTCTCTGTAAGCACGGCTAGGCTGTGTCCTTCAAATCTGGGAGGTGTCCCTTTCATCTTCTTTCTTCTTGACCTTTGTGCTGCTTAGAGGTTTTCTGGTTAGTTTCCAAATGTGTGAGAACTTGCCACATCTTTTCTTTTGACTGGGTTTTCGTTTAATCCCATTATGATCTGAAGACATACACGCTATGATATTTTTGTTGTGCTTGTCAATGTTTTAGGCCCATTGTTTTATTTGATTTTTATTAAATACTTTTATTGGGGGTTCTTACATCTCTTATCACAATCCATACATTCAGTCATTGTGTCAAGCAAATGTGTACATAATGTTTCCATCGTCATTTTCAAAGGATTTTCTTTCTTCTTGAGCCCTTGATATCAGCGCCACAGTTTTTCCTCCTCTCTCCTCCTCCCTCCCTCCCTCCCTCATGAACACGTGATAAGTTATAGCTTATTTTCATAGTTTACGTCGTCCTCTGTCATCCTTCACCCACTTTTCTATTGTTCCTCCCCCTGGGAGGGGGTTATATGTTGATCCTTGTGATCTATTCCCCTTTTCTCTTTCCCCTTATCCTCCTGGTATTTCTATTCTCATTATTGGCCCTGAGGGGTTTATCTATCCTGGATTCCCTGTGTTGCAGGCTCTTATCTGTAGCAGTGTGCATGTTCTGGTCTAATCTTATTTGTAAGTTAGAACTGAGGTCATGATAGTAGAGGGAATGGAAGCATTAAGAGCAAGAGGAAAGTTGTATGTTTCATTGGTGCTATACTGCACTCTGATTGGCTCATCTCTTCCTTGTGACCCTTCTGTAAGGGGATGTCCATTTGTCTACAGATGGGCTTTGGGTCTCCATTCCTGCTCCCCCTCATTCACATTGATATGATTTTTTTTGTTCTGGGTCTTTGATGACTGATATCTGATCCCATAGATACCTCATGATCACATAGGCTGGTGTGCTTCTTCCAAGTAGGCTTTGTTGCTTCTCAGCTAGATGGCCACTTGCTTATCTTCAAAACTTTAAAATATCTCTTTTGATAACTGGGCACCACCAGCTTTCCTCACCACATTTACTTATGCACCCGTTTTGTCTTCAGCGATCGTGTTGGAAAGGTGAGCATCACAGAATGCCAGGTTATTAGAAGAAAGTTCTTGTGTTGAGGGAGCGCTGGAGTCAAGGCCCAATATCCATCTGCTACCTTAATTCTTAACACACAGATACAAGTACATAGATCTATTTCCCTATTGCTATATAAAAATATATTTACATAAGCACATGCCTGTACTTAGGCCTCTATAAATATCCCTTGCCTCCTAGTTCTTTCCTCTATTTCCTTTGACTTTAATATTTTTCAAAGCTTGTTTAAAGATTTGTTCTAAAGTCTGTCTTGAAATATTTTATACACCAAATAGTCCTCTTTATTTTCTTATTGAGTTGGTCAAGAGTGAGACTGAGAAAATTATTCACTGCCATCGAGTTGATTCTGACTCATAGCCACCCTATAGACAGGGTAGAACTGCCCCTGTGGCTTTCTGAGACTTCTACTCAGCCAGAGTAGAAAGCCTCACCTTCTCTTGAGGACTTTGTTTCAACCAGACGATCTTGTGGTTAGAAGGCCGATAGGGCTTCCTGATAAATCTCTCCATTTCATACTAACATAGAGCCTTGACTCCCACTGGGAGATGTGATCAGCTCCCATTATTCAATTACTGCACTAAGGGAGTTTTCTATTTGTTTATTTTTCATGCTCATGAAGTCTTATGCCTTTGTAGACTACAGGTAGCTTTAAACTAGATTGCAAACATTTAGGGGCTCAGAAAAATCACTAGACCCAGACTCTGAGTGAAAAATGGGGGTGGGTGGGCGCTGCGGAATAAAGCTGCAACAATAATGCTGAGGTAGGTGTTGTACTCTTTGTTCACTCCCAGTGGGGTTTGCACAGAAAACATAACAATATACTCTCCTTACACCACCTTATCTTGAAGCATTTAGGAATCACAGGATTTAGCAGCATGCAAGCATTTGATAAATTCCTACCAATTTTAATTAAAGCCATGTTTTAAAAATGGTATTCAAGACCAAAAAAAAATCCAATGCATTTTTTTCTTTTATGATAGAACACAAATATGCTACACAAATATAATAATAATGTACAGAAAGGAGAGAATTAAGCAGAAGAAAAATGTATACTTTTATGATTGAGGTAAAATTTCACTAGCAAATAAAATGAATATCTAGATGAAATATTATTTTATGATATCTATAATGACACTTGATATTGAACGAAGACAAGCTAAAGTCAACAAGAAGAAATGATAAAATAAAACAGGAGAGAAAATGTCAAAGGGCCATTCAAGAAGATAAAATCATGTATTATAATGAAATTCATGAAGACTTAGAATTTGGAAACCAAAAAGGTAGAAAATGCTCAAGATTTCTAAAGCTCAAAGAACGGGAAGAAAAATTCAAGGCTTGAATGTGACATATTCCCTGGGCAAAATATTGAACGATGCAGGAAGCATTAAAAGCCAGTGGAGTGAACGTGCAGTCACTGTCATCGTTCATTCAACTATTTCACAACGTAGCATGTGATCAGGAGCCAATGGTATTGAAAGAATAATGCACGTTTTCCTGCAGGCATTAGCAAAAATGGGAGGATTCAGGAGTTGACAGACTATCACTTGAAATGTTTCCACAAATGTTTCATGATGCAGCATCGAAAGTGTCCAAAAATTTGGAAAGCAGCTACCTGACCAACAGATGAGAAGTGATCCAGATGTATGCTCATTCCAAAAAGAGAGTGACTTAGGAGAACGCAGAAATCAACAAACAGTAATTTAATATCACGTGCGTGTTAAATTTTGCTGATGATAATTCAAAATGGGTTACAGCAGAACGTTGACAGGGAGCTGCCATACATTCAAGCCAAATTGAGCACAGAATGAGGCATAGAATGAATAGGCATGGAATGAGAAACATCAAGATGTTTACTTCAGTTTTATTGACAAACACTTGACTGTGTGGTTCCTAACAAACTATTGATAGCTTCACAAAGAAGAGGAATTCCAGAAAACTTCATTGTGTTTATGCAAAACCTACACATAGACCAGGAGACAGTCCTTTGTACTGAACAAATGAATGTGGAATAATTTAAAACCAGAAAAAGTGTGTGCCAAGGTCCTATCTTTTCACCATATGTATTAGTCTAGGTACTTTAGAGAAACAAATCCACAGCAACTCCTGTATAAGAGAGTTTTATGTAAAGAAAGTGTGCATCATGAAAACATCCCAACCCAATGTGTCCCAAGCCCACAAGTCCAACATTAACCCAATAACCCAACACCAGTCCACAAAGTCCTCCACCTCACAAAACAGAGGCAATGATGCCGACTGCAGGAGGAAAGCTGAGTCAGTGAACGAATAAGCATCTCAGCACTAGCAGGGGTCTCCACATGGCTGCTCCAGTACCCAGGGCTGCATTGGAATAGGTCCATGTGGCTTCTCCTTGGGGATGTCTTGTAGGAAGTCAATCTTGCAAGCTGAAGCAGGGAACTGCTAAGGCAGCTGCACCCGGTGCAACCCTTCCCAAGGCAGGGGCCCGGGGACTTGGAAGGTCGAGGCTCACCACCCATTTATCCCTCCGCCTTTCAATTAGCCCCACATGTGTTTATCGTCCAGGTTGGCACAATTAACTAACTCACCATAGGTATTAAAACTGTAGGCTGAGCAAATAATTTGGGAAGCTGGGTTGTGTTAAGAAGAATTGCCATCGGGATGGGAGGAAGACTTATTAGCAACCTGCCATCTACAGATGAGCCCACTTGACTTGCTGAAGACGGCGTGACGTCAGCAAAGGCCACAGCCTTCAGCGTGGATTACACTGCACATAACGAAAACCAGTTCCTCCCAACTGGAACTAGAAACCACATGATAAACAGAGAAACGCTTTCCTTGTCTAAGATGTCATTGTATTATGGTCTCCGATCAATGCTCCTGGAAGCAACAGTGAAGACATCAAGACTTATTGTGTTGGGTAGAGTCTATTGCACAAGGGGTCTTTCAAGTGTTTAACCCCAAAGATGCCATTGTGAGAACTAGGGGGAACCCGACCCAAGGCAGGACATTTTCAATCACCTCATAAGCATGTGAAAGTTGGACAATGAATCTGGAAGACCAAAAGGAATCCATGGGCTGGCATTATGATGCTGGTGAAGAATAATGAAAGGACCGTACACTGCTAGAAGAACAAATACATTTGTCTTCGAAGAAGCACTGCCAGAATGCTTCTCGGAGCAGACTTAGGCTAGGCTTTATCTTACAGACTTTGGACATGTTCTCAGGTAGAGGGACGTGATTCTTGGTAGGGGTTCAGCAAAATAAAGGAAGATAGATTGACACCTTCGCCGTAACGTGTGTTTAAACAGAGTGATAATTGTGAACATGGTAAAGGACCAGGTAGTGTTTTCTTCTGTCACTGAATCAAAACCAACTAGAAGTTACTTAACAATAGAACATGATTTTTGATAAATATAACTGATAAATTTAAATAGTATTTTATAAAAGTTATTTTTTTAACTTTTATTCCTAGAATAATAATTAACTCTTTGCTTTCACTGTATAAATGTATCTACTATTTTTTTTTTGGAGAAACTTTGAGCCATCTGGAAATGATTATATGTTGAATGAAAAATTATTATTAAATCACACTTGATATTGTTGATGACTTCATTTATTTTTACAGTTTATCTCAGAACAGAAGAGTTTAGTCCATGTATAAGTTCCTTGGCTATGGCAATTTATATTCTGCGTATGTTCCAAACCAGGAGGAAATGATGTTTGTGCCTTTAACTAAATTCATACTCCATTAAATATTCCCCTTTTCTGTATCCAATGTCACTCACTCTGTTTCAGAAAGGATATCTTCCTTATATTTAAGTTTGAAATACTCTGTATCCTATTTCTTTTAGCAATTTATCACTTACATTGGATCACAAAGAAAAAATATATACACTGAACTTGGTTTGCCATTTAGTTCATTTCAATTTCCCTCACCATATGTTATGGTTTTGCAGCAAAAACAGTCTTTGCTCTCTGGTTAGAGCCACATTGTAAATGATGGGAGGTAGGAGACATCCAGAACCCTTATTGTTCTTAAATGAGAGATTTTATTCTTGCCCAGCTACACGTAGTTCGACCTGAATTCAGCATTTTGTTCTTGTTCTCTGAACTAATTTATAATAAGAAATGATATTATCTTCCCTTGTAACTATCTCTCATTACCTGCTGACATGGAGAGGAGGGAATTGTACAAACTAAAACCAAAAATTGTTTGTAAATTAGAAATGTTAGCCCATTATTTCAGCACTCTGCTTAGAGCTAGCTACCAGATGGACTTTCGGTTAGCATGTCTGCCCTAGAGCAGGGAACTTGTCCTGTGCAGGCATATTTCTTTTGTATGGTCAGCTCCATTTCCAAGGAAGGTCTGCCCATGACTCATTTCCCTAGGCACCTAGGGCTTACCTGCTATCCCAGGTTGCAAGAGTAGAACGTAGGCATCCTTTGTCAAAGAGCACCACTACTTTCTTTCAACGGCTTCAGGGGAAAACAGCTACTAATACAACCATTCCCACCAGGCTGATTCAGACTCAGGGTGACTCCATTTGTTACAGAATAAAGCTGCTCCACCTGCTGTGCTGGGCTGGACTCTTTACTGAAGCAAGCACCAGGCCTTTCTCCCGTTGCACTACTGCATGGGTTTGAACCTCTAACCTTCAGGGTAGTCAATTGCAAAACATTTGTCCACCCCGGGAGCTTCAACTGTGAAGCCACCATCTCACAGCCCAAATGAAACAATGGCATCCATTTATACTTTAAGCTATACAATTTTACTCTTGGGGTGCAAACAAGGATACTTATAGATTGGATATATCTTTGTCTTCTACGATGTTTTATGGAATAGTGAGGAAAGTGTAGTTCAGAGGCTAAGCATGCATCCATTTAAGAGACAAAGCTACCATTTAAATAAGCTCACACCATACTGCCAGGACATCTCAGTCTTAGTATGTATTCAGTTAAATTCAGATTGGTGCTAGGTTCTTTGGGAGAAGTACATTTATTTTGGAAAGTTATATATACTAGGGTTGCCAGATTTAGCAAGTAAGAATATAGAATGCCCAATTAAATTTGAATTTCAAATAAACAACCTTTCTTCAGGATATGTATTTTTCATGCAGTATTTGGGGTATATTCTGGGGGGAAAAATCATTTGTTGTGTATCTGAAATTCAAATTTAACTGGACATCCTGTGTTTTATCTGGCAGCTCTTCATGCAACTGCATAACCAGGGCCAGTTTTATGGGTTTGCCACATGTATCATGGCATGGGGCCCAAAGCTCAGGAGGGCTCTGATCTTGGTTTAATGCTCTGCCATTGCAGTCTTGTAATTCTTAATAACTTTTGAATAAGGGTCCCACATGTCTTCATTTTGCACTGGGTCTCACAGACGGTGTGGCTGGTGCAACAGGTGGTGTTATTTTATTGTTACGTTTAAGCTCTTTGAATAGAACATGCCTGACAATTCTGACTTCACTTTACGCAACTTATCTTATTACTTAGCTTATTCACCCTCCTTTGGGTAAAGCAGGCCTGCTCCTTCCTTTTGGCCACAGGATCCCTAACCACTGAGCACCAGAGTGGATACACTTGGAGGATCTGCAGATATCATTGAAAATAGCCCACTTAAAGGGTGACATTTTTATAATGTCACAGGCTTTTTCTTTTACCATGATATGTCCCCCCAGTTTTTAGTTTACATGAATAGTGGCATTTCAAGTAGTACATCTTTGAGTAAATGTAATACACTAAGGAGCTTTACTGTGCCTAACAGTCCCATGCTAAGAAACCGCCCATGATCATCTTTACTGATGTCAGTGGTGCCTGATGGGAGCCAAGATGCTAACAATGAGTGGAATGTGGGTGAATTGGTGGGGGGGAAGAAACTAGATTTCTATACAGTTGGGGCCCTTAGTAAGAGTTTAGAGATTGATTGTGGTGGTATTGGTCATTATAAAGATTCAGCTCTGAATTTTTCAAGACTTCCTAATGGTTAATAAATTAAGCTCCATTCTCATCTTGGTGGCTGCATTTTTAAATCCTTGCATGTAATCGGATAATGTGGTACAGAGAGAATCTTTGTGCCAAAGACGCAGTATGACACCTGAAGGTCATTCTGGATATGATAAGGTCAGTAGGGCCAAGACAGCCATGCTTTGTGACTATGTAATTGCCCTGAATAGTATTCAAATGAAGGCCCTGTTTTAGTAGCAAAAGACTCAGGAGCAGAATTCAGGAGCAAACGTTGTAAGACATTTCTTGATCAGAAGAAGAAATCTCTTTTTATAGAGATTTGATACCTATAATGCTGGTAGGGAAAGAGCAACTTTCCAACATTTGATGTGTTGGCGTGATGCTAAATCAGTGTCTCATTCTGGTAAACCACTGAAGGCCTTACTATGTTGTGTGGTTGGTTCTAAGCAGCTCATTCATTTAAAAGAATTTACCACATATACTCAAGGATAAGCCGACCTGAATATCAGTCGAGGCAACTAACTTTACCGCAAAAACCAAGAGCCCCCAATAAAAGTATTTCCAAAAAATGTGCTGAAAAACTCAGTTTACACCTGAGTATATATGGTAAGCTATAACAGAAGGGCAGACAAGGGATATCTGTCTCATTATCTGGCCTTCTCCGTGTCCTCTGATAGGCAGAAAGACCCAGAAAAGCCATTATTGAGGAGACCATTGTCAATAGAGAAAGGATTCATAAGACCTGAGCAATAGCTGCCTGATCCGAAGTTCTAAGACGCATAACTGCTGACTATGCCTGCAGGGCCAGCTGGTTAATAGGCCAATTTAGAAGAGTAAGGAATAAAACTGGTAACATTAGGCACAGACGCTTACAAATGTGGGGTTGAGGTTGTAACGTGCACCATGAGAGACATAAATGGGTGTGCATGTCATTCCCATACACGCTTTGATCTCTACAGCAGTATAGGCTGCTTGGTTTCTGCAGATACTCTCATTTGTTCCAAGGTGGTAAAATCTTAGTCTTCAAAGGGTTGGTGTTGAATAAAGTACTCTTCCCTCAAACTGGAGAACGTTATCATTGTACTGGAAGTAGAACTTATTCTGCCCAGGTCGTTAAGTTGGCCTTAGATCAAACTTGACCAAGGCTGGAAATAGAACCAGGAAATCTGAGCCAAGATGCTTATTGACAGGGGGCCTGTAGCCCCTGCAAGAGGACAATAATGAAGGCAGAGAGCATGAGAGAAGACAGCATTTCTCTACCATTATCTGTACAAATATTGCCTCTTTCAATCCTCAAAATCCAGTTCTTCCTCGTACCAAAGCCCACGCTGTTGTTTGGCACCTTGTCATGAATCATTCATTTAATAATAATCTACGAGTTAGCCTATTTTCCACATAGCATTATACACACATATAGACCTTTTGCTTTCTATCCTCCTGAAAAATACTAGCTGTTTGTTGAAATTACACACGTAGTACCTTAGATCAGAATGGTAGGTACACTAGAATGGCTCTCTCTCCTCCCGTACAAACCCATTCTTTGTAGCATAATTTGGGCAGAGGCTACCGAAGACTAACCAAGAAAGCCCTTCCACTACTCTCAGCTTTACCCAAAGAATGTAATTAGTCCCTGGCATTTGAGTGAGGCCATGGTTCATCGTACAAGCTAAGATACTAGCCTTGCGTCTTGATGAGCTACCTCTTTCCTTCAAATTCTCAGTCATCAAACATTTGGGATATCAATCAGAGAAATTCAACTCCAAGTTGTCCTATATTTTTCATATATATTGTTCAAGTCACTGAGCACTTGATGAGCAAACACAGGTTAATCGATTTTTGAATCCAGGAAACCATACACTTTCCCTCCAGTTCTTTCCTACAGGATAGTTACTATAGATAGCACTCAGTCATCAATGAATAACTAATTCTGCCACAAGTCACTGTTAATATTGTACTGACGCTTTTAAAAGTCAAACAGGCAACTACATGACATGAACAATAATAAGTTCATTCAAAAGACACCTCACAGGATAAGTTGAAGTTTGACTCTTTCAACAGTCTGTTGCAAGGGCCATATTGCAGAAGCCTCAGATTGTGTCCAAAAGTAACAGAGAAATGGGCAGGATGGTTGGAGCTCAAAGGAAGAAACGGGAACTGACTCGATGCAGGTGGGCTGCATGGAGATCAAACCTGACAGAGAATGACGAGTCTGCCCGCAGGAATGATCTAAGAGGGCCTCCATGTGAAGTCAAGGCAACTGAAAGTATGGGGGGGTCAAGATTAGGGAAGGCAAGTGGTTTTCACAACTGACTAGACTGATTAGGGATTTTTCTGTACAGTTTCTTTCCATGGCCTGGACACAACCTAGGGGACGTCTTACAAAGATACACAGAAAACTTGAAAATATGCCCCATCTGGGAATGTTTCTTTGCGTGTCCCAAAGCTAAAAGATAAGTGTTTGGGCAGCAGCAGCAGGACTTGATGGAGGAGGAATCCGCTCGGCCTCCCACAGCAGGAGAATTTGGAGTGCTGCGAGTCCCAACCCTACGATCACTCAACCTCTGGAAAAACAAAAACAAAAACTCTTTCTTAACTTAAACCCTTGATTTGGGCTCCTGATTTATGACATATTTCTTGCACTGATTTTGAAGAAAAATGTGACACAGGGGTGTCTGAAGGGAAAGGCCAGTCAGAACATTTCTTCCTGGTCCTCTGATTTCTGTGGTGTTTTGTTACAGCTAGAGACGAGCCCCTGTCTGTTCAGGACAGACTCTTCTGCCAGAGGCCAGGCCTCCAGTTTAGTGGCGTTCAGACTGGCCACTTTGCTGTGTCAACTTGGACTAAATACCGTGTATGTCGTTACTGTTGAAAATGTATTGCTCATGGATATATAATGCAGAAAGTTCCCGTGTAAATTCCTCTGTAGCTTGAAGTGTTGAAACTGTAGCCGAGTTTATAAAAAACACAGCTGCCTTCCTTGGGGTTTCGGAAGGCTCATAACCATTTTTTTTTCTTTCTGAACTTGTGAGAAGACCCTGAGGAAAACAGCTGCGTTATTGCAGACATGAAGAAATCTCAGATGAGAGTGAAGTATTATAATTTAAATAAGAGCACTATTTTCAGGCTTTTTCATTTTAACATCATTTCATTATTTTATTTCTCCCCTAAATAAGTTATCTAGGAAAATAAGAGAGCAATTACTCTAGGGAGATAGGAATGATAGCAAGCAAATTAAGGGTTTTAATTGTGACTATCAAGTGTTGTACCACAGAATTAATAGAGCTGTGGTACCAGTATTTACATATGTAAAATATTTACCATGATCACTTTGTTCTGTTTAATTAATGTAGCCAAAACCAAGTGACAATTAACAGATTTCATTAACTTTCTTTATTTTCTTCAAATAGACTGCCTATTCCAGGTCCACTAATACTACTCACGATAAATATTTGGTTTTCCCCAATACTAATCCCCTACAATTTCTATAGAAAAGTGTCAAGATGTTATTGGTCACAAAATTTTAAAATGCAGCAAGAAAACTTAAGTTTGAGAACTTTTAAGAGAGAAATTCTCTCTCAGTTGTCTACAAAACATGGTTTCCTGGGACCAGTGCAAAAACTTTAGTTGGTGTAACTCCCCATGTCTACTAAGAGAGCTCTGAGGGAAAGAGAAACACACACACACACACACACACACACACACACACACACACACACACATTTATCTAAGGGCTAGCAATTACATCTTAAACCTTGATAAGTTGTATCCTTAGTTTCACATTACCCCAATATTTTTGGTGTAAATCAAAGAAACCTGGTAGAGAGTCAATCAAAAAGAGGAGATGCTCAATGATATGGATTAATAAAGTGGCTGCAATAATGAGCTCAAACATCAATGGCTGGGAGGATGATGCAGAACTGGGTAATGTCTGGCTCCCTTGGACACAGCGTCTCTATGAGTCAGACCAAATGGACAGCCCACAACAGCAACAAATGACAGAAACCCAATTCAAAATAATTAATTGTTAGATATAATTTAATCATTAAATACTTTACACACAAATATGGTTCAGAAATGTTAAATTCAAGTATTGCGAAAGGATCACAGCCCTCTGATTATTCAATCACACTTTCTCCCTGTCATTTCTTTCTCTGGTTTTGCCGGGTCACAAGGAAGAGACGAGCCAGTCAGGGTGCAGTATAGCACCAATGAATCATACAACTTTCCTCTAGTTCTTTAATGCTTCCTTTCCCCCACTATCATGACCCCTATTCTACCTTACCAATCTGGCTAGACCAGAGCATGTACATGGGTACAGATAAGAGCTGGAAACACAGGGGATCCAGGACAGATAAACCCTTCAGGACCAATAATGAGAGTAGCAATGCCATTATATATTTTAAATCACAAACATTGACAAGTCTCTGATTGGCTCTGATTGGGACATAAGCCGAAATCATTGGTGCCCTGGACACTGGATTTCTTTGCCTGGTCAGGGCCTTACCTGTGGTTTCACCTGCAAGTGGAGGAAGAATGCGGCAGGAAGCGTCCCAGCCCTAGCAACCACACAGACTGGAGGGGAGAAAGATCAGAGCAAGGCAAGAAGGAACGGTGCTGAAGAGGAAGAGAAAGAGAAAAACTGCTCCCTTGCAGTTTTGGTTGAAAATGATGATTATGAGGAAAGAAAAAGAAGAAAAATAAAGAGGTTTTATTGACAATACAACAATTTGAATCATCAGCCCTCAAAAACACATCTTTAAAAGAGATCTTGTCAAGGAATGAAAAGGCAAAGAAAAGCTAAAAAGGTCTTTTTCGATTATTCCCTCAAACTCTGTCATGGAGTCCATGCTGACTCATCGTGACCCCGTGGGTTTCCAAGACTGTAACTGTTTACTGGAGTAGAGAGCCCAGGCTCTCTCAAGGAGCTGCTGGTGTCTCTGAACTGCGGGCCATAAAGATCCCAGCCCAAGGAGGAACCGCTATACCACCAGGGCTCCAGATCAGAGCACATTTGGTAAGCTGGACGTGTTGCAATAGTGCCACCGTGGAATGAACCTTGTGGTGACCCTGCGGATTATGTGCTAGTCTGTTGGCACCAAGGGCAGCAGTGGAAACCCACCAGCCGCTCTACCAGATAGCGATGAGGCTGTCTGTGCCCATAAAGATGGACTCTTCATAGGGTTGCTGAGAGTCAAAATCAACTCCATGGGAGTGTTTTATTTTTAATTCAAAATCAAAGGCACTAGGTACTTTTATCCCGCTTTTTCACATTCAGGCAGATAGTGTAACACATTTCAAATACAAGTATTTCATAACAAATCCCATTGTTTAGTTTGCAATGTAGAAGCTGCCCTTTAATCATGACTTCCCCCTTTTTCTTCTCCTCCATCAGCAGCAGCAGCAGCAGCAGCATCACTTTTAACCTACATGGAGTGCTAACCAGATGCTAGAAACCATTCTTAGCACTACGATCACATTAACCCATTTATGCCATACAAAAATCTAATGCTGTAAATTCCCCAATGACAGATAAGAAAATTGAAGTTCAGAGAAGCTAGGTAGCTGGTACACTTTTAAAATTTAATGTTTCACACACGCATTTAAAATAAAATCAACTTCCCTGGATAGATAAATCCATAAAGATAGTAACTGGATTAATGGTTCATTGGGGATGTTGCATGGGGAGAGGGTGAGGCGAAACTAATAACAAGGAGTACAAAATAAAATAAAATGTTCTAAAATTGGTCATGGTGATGATTGTACCACTCTTCTTAATATGATGAACTGTTGAGTTTCATGTTATGTGGACTATATGCCCTTAAAACTGTTAAGAAATAAAAAGAAAACCAAATAGCATACAAACAAAAAAATTCAGGAACATTCTTGCACATTTTTGAGATCCAGCTAATGAAAACAAAATGACATATGTCTTTAACTGCATCTACTTCTGATATTGTGGTAACTTCTTGAAAACCTTTATCTAAATTGTACCTGGTTTCATTATACCTGATTCCCTACTTTCTACCCCATAATGTACAAAATGCTCTCTTTAAAGCTCTGGAGAATGATGGGGACGCTTCTAATTAACAATCCTGAAAACTAGCTAAATGTTCATGCAATCTCAGCTCTTTGTCTTGGTTCCCTAGAAAAACAAAATCAACAAAGCCTATATATGTATGTGAGAGCAATACAATTATGTATCTTATTTATACATTATGATGTAAGTAAACATGAGAGAGATAAATTTGTCCCTCTCCCATACATATATAAGTGGTACCCATTTGCAGAGTTTGGCAAGTTGTAATGCCATAGTCAGATGCCGTGCAATAGGCTTTTCCTGATTCACATAGCTGCGTAAGTACACGAATTACAGGGTGGCAAGTAAGATGGCAGGCTTCTGATGACTCCCAGAGCTGGCAAGGAAAGAAGTGGGGTTCAGATGGTGAGCCAGAAATAGGATCCACATCTAACAAAAGTCAAGCAAACATGGCCTGAGCATAACATATTGCAAGCAAGTCACACCCAAAGGAAATCCCCTTTCAATCGGTTGGCTGCTCAGGACAGATCTTGTCATGGAAATTATCACATCGGGTCTCATTATAGGGGATTACAACGATAGGTAGCTAGGAGAATACAAGCCATTGAAAATCCTGGACCAGTCCAGTTGACACACACTATGAACTGTCATGCTTAGGATTATTAAGAGAGAGAGAAAAGTAAAGACAGCAAAAACCTTTAGAATTTGAATCCCATAGAATCTATTCTTAAAGATCAGGAAGCTGTGGGTCAGGGAGTTAAAGCAATTGGGAAAAGATCTCACAGGTACTTTAAAGAACCGAATCATCTTGAACCTCTTCTCCTCCACCTTATTTTCTGCTTTTTCATTAATTGCTAAGTATTTCCAAGTAGAAAACTACTCTATAAAACAGTAGCATATATTTTACATAATAAAATGAACAACCACACACTTACCACTAGGTTTAAGAAACAGCCCCTGCCTGCCTGCCACATCTTCCTTTGTGCTCCTTGGAGGTAACTAGCACCCTGAATGTCATGTCACTTTGGAATATTGTAGTATTACGATTTGTATAAATCTATAACCAATATATTGCTCAGCGGTGAGAGTTCTGTATCATATGTGATTGTTATAAGTTAGGATCAATTCACTGGAAGTACGTTTTTTTAGATACACACACACATACACCATACATAATGACAGGATCCAAAAGTCAAGTTTGTGTAAAACTTCCATCATCAAAAGAAAGAAAAAATCCCAGTATCTACGAATTGAATTTTTCCATGAACTTGTGCATGTGTGTGTATATATGGTTTATATGTGATATATAAAACTTAACAGACAAAAAAATGACACCAAATAAAAGAAAAATATGAAAATTTTTAAAGGATAAAAAGCTAATGATACTTTGATGGAACAATTTTAAGGACAACATACCAAGTTGCAAGCTGGCTCTACTCTACATGGTGATGCATTAGGGTCCCTCCTTATGGGCTTCTCGGTCATCCCCTAGGGAAATGACCTCATCAGCATGATCAAAGCTCTGCATATCCATATTCATTTTCTAATTCCATTCCCTCCACTCTCCTCCCATTTGCTTGGAAAGGATATACTGTTTATTTAATAATAAAGCTCTTACCAATGTTTTCTTAATGCAAATACTTATCAAATTTAAAGGTGATCGTTATTTTATACTCTTTCTGAAATTAGAGATTATTCACTGTTTTTAACTAATTATAATATTATCCTCCAATAAATTAGTACTAATTTCTTTTTTATTATTATTAAAGTAGTTTCTTTTAAAGTTATTTTCTTTTACAGAAAATAATATCTTGTTATTTTTCTTGTTTTAAATAATATTGTTTTGTTGTGTGGTTCTACTTACTAATATATGTCTGTGTCTGTCGTTGCTTCTCATATCTCACTTTCTGTCTTCAATCTGAGTTCAGACCCCATGAGTTATAGCCTGTAGAATAGAATAGTCATTAAGTAATAAACATCTTCACGTTAAGTGTAGTAAGCAGGTCTTTATTTCACCCTATTCTTTGGAAGATAGTTTCATTGGGTATAGAACTATTGGTTGGGTGTGTGGCAGTTACATAATCTCCTGTCAACTTGAGGAAGGGGTTGAGTCTAGCCTGTCAATCAGGTCATGGCCAATGAGGCCTCTGCGTGGGCCTGGCCTTCTGAGGATTCTGGGAAATCCTGCCTTCCTCCCTGGAGGCGGGGCGTACACTCTCTCTGCTTCACATTCCTGTTGACAAGTCACATGGAGCTATGCTGATGGCAGCCAGAGCCCTGAAGTTAGAGGAGCCACGTGGAGACCCACACTAGCACTGAGATGCATCCACCACCACTGGCTGCACAAGACTTTTCACCCACAGGCCTGTGATCATCCTGCATTCGGCATCATTGCACGTGTTGCATACGTTTGAAGAGGAATTTATAGACTGGTCTGACATGTGGGCTACTCTCAGACTTATGGGCTTGAGCTGGACTGCGCTGGGATGTGTTCTTAACATTCAATTACTCTTTGACATAAAGCTCTTTCTTATCCATATATGAGAATCCCTGCATTTGTTTCTCTAGTCATCCCAAACTAACCCAGACTTTCAGTAGGTAAATTCTTTCGATGTCTATTTTGGTCATTTTGAAATAAGATATTCACCTGAGAATTTGATTATTGCATGACTGTTTTCTTTTGTTGTATTTTATTCAGAATTCCAGTGATTCAAGATATTTTAAGTTTTCCAAGGTATCTTATGTGTTATATTGTTGGACAAGCAAATCAACTATCTTGTTCTTTTTTCCCAAAGTCCCTCTGAAGTTACCAATGCTTCATGTGAACTCATTTCTAGTCCTCCTTTCTTGTTATGTCCTTATGTAGACTAACATGAGTCTGGAAAATCCGAAGTGCTCTTCTTGAATGAAAAGATGGAATTAAAAATCTGTGTTTAGAATATTCCTTCTTTACCTGTGGCAAATAAATGCAGAAGGGCTAATTAATTCATGCTTTCAAGACATTAAGATTTACAACAGGAATCAAATTATTTTGCTTTAATTCCCCTTTAATCCTTCTTTTCCAATAGCCACACCATTGTATATTTGGATTGTGTTGTCTGATGGGTATCACTAGTGTTAATTAAATTTTAAAATATATATTCTAATAACTATAGAAATAAAATTTTTAAATGTGTAACTGGATAATCATAGCAACCATAAGGATTAAAACACACACACACACACACACACACTCACTCACTGCCATAGAATTGATTCTCAGGCATAGCTACCCTCCAGAACAATATAGAACTGGCCCTGTGGGTTCCAGAGACTCTGTTTACAAAAATAGAAATCCTTGTCTTTATTTCACAGAGCAGATAGTGGTTTTGAACTGCTGACCTCAGGGTTAGTAGCCCAACACATAACTGCTACACCAGGGTTCCTCACCACAATAACTAGATGTGTACAATTTAGCTGTATTCATTCATATATCAACCACAGGAGGCTGATTTTACCTAGACTATTTTAAAGCTGAGATAATTGAATTTCCACTTGCAGACAAATAAAACGTAGCCCATACCTCACTCCATATACAACAAGGAACTCAAGCTGGAGGAAAAACCTAAATGTAGACCTAGAACTGTGAAGAGACAAACTCTAGAGCCCTAAAAACACACTACACAGCACAACAAAAAGTACACACAACAGAAGGCAGATTAGATGCTTTCTCCCCCAAATGAGACACATATGCATCAAAAGACTTAATGGAGCAAAATGAGAACATGCAGGGAACATTACCAGTGATATATGAGACAAGGAGCTCCTCTCTAAAACCTACTTTAAAAACTGTAACACTTCAACAAGAACAAAATAATAATAATTCTATTTTTTTTAATGGGCAGAAGACATGGACAGCTCACCAAAGGACATCCACGTGGCAAAAGAGGAAGAAGAAGAACAGGAACAAGAAAAAGAAGAAAACCTTTTGATTACTAGTCATTCAAGAGATGCAAATCAAAACAACCAAGAGATATCACCTCACACAGACATTGGTAGCAAAGTTTAAAAAAAAACAAATTAATAAGAGGGAGAGGGAGAGATTGGACTAAATGCTGGACATATTGGAACGCTTCTACCCTGCTGGTGGACCTGCAAACGCACACAACCACTGTGGAAAGTGCTGCGATGTTTCCTCAAACAACTGGGAGTAGAAATGCCAGGTCACCCAGAAACCCCTTTACTTGGTCTACACCTTAAATAGGAGCTGTAGCAAGAGCAAGCACATGCACACCCAGGTCCATGGCCACACGGCTCACAACAGCATGAAGATGGAAGCAACCTATTTGCCCATCAGTGGAAAACTGAGCAAATGAACTTTGGTACAGACACACAGTGGAATGTTATGTAGCTCTCCAGAATAATGCGGAAGCTATGAAACACCACTCTGAGTGAAGCTAAATCATCACAAAGGAGCAAATATTGTATGAGACCACCATTTTAGGAAAATGGAAAATCAAGGTACAGATTTTTGGATCATGAGAAACAGACCTTGATAGTTACCAGGGGCGGAAGAGGAAGGACCGGAAGGGGAAGAAGAGGCTAGAAGGTAGAAGGTGCTAACTGGACGAGGTGAGCATAATGTTCTACAGAGAAGGAACAGGGACAAAAAGGCAGTCGGGGCAAGCTATTGGAAAGTTTCGTAAGTACTTTAAGTTGTTGAATACAAAAATGATGATCTGAAAGGTACACTCTCACCTAATGCTCAATACACATTAACATATATATTGTCTAGAATCTTGTGACTATGTCCCACGAAAACTGGAACGCCATTACCCAAAGAGGAACGTGAACTTAATTTCCCTTCTTTTATCATCCTTTCATCGACACCACGCCCCTTGGTGTGTTATGGGTGAAAGTAGCAATCTAATTCTTGACTTTTTGATGACTACCCACACCATGAAGCACTCTCTTTTGCACATTCTCACTCCCACCAACGGTGTGAATGAGTCACAAGCATTTGGTTCCCCTTAGAAGGCTCTGGCTGGGTATAGACTGGCCCTGTGTGTCGGTCTCAGATGCCTGGTTCCTAGCCATTTTTCACATGTTACATCATGAGGGCTCCACAGTCCTGTATCTCAGGGCGAAGAAGGAGGCCAAAGAGGAACTGCAGTTATGATCAAACTCCAAGAAAAACTAGGATTTAATATCTTGAAATGTTATAGCTGTTGTTTTTCCAGGGACATTAACGAGAAAGCGTTGGTGCCCCTTCAAACGCAGCATGCGGCAGATTTCTTCTGCTGCCTTTCCTGCCTGGTACTGATCCTGGGGGAAGACACTGCCTGACACGGTTTATAGTAGCCCGCTTTTCAAGCCTATGTAGGACACAGTCTGTTTATTTATTTTCTACCTGTGAGTGACCTTTGTAACTGCAGTCCCATATACTTGTCCAACGTTAGTAATAGCTGTTTGGGAAAATATTATACCAACATTAATGTTTCCCTGTAAGAGGTGGTCCCAGTCCTCTGTGCCTATTCTTCTCTGCTATTTTTCAACCTCACTGCCTGTATCCCAGCCAAAGGAAAGCCCCGACACACGTGCGCACCCAGTTCAGAACAGGGCCTCCTTAACTTCCAACTTGAGCCAGCCCCTGACAGCTCAACATTAACATCACTGGGCTTTATCCATAGCTAATAGCTGCAAAGTAGGGATCAGAGCAGAGGTGGCATAAGTACTGGAAAAAAAGTCTTTATATTCTGATGGCTTAAGTCATCCCTCAGAGCCTTAACCCACTGCCATCAAGTTGATGCCATCTCTAGAGACCCCACAGGGTCTAGGACAGGATAGAGCTGTGAACCTCAGAGAGCGCTTCTTTCTCCAGAAGAGCGGCTGGTGGTTTCAAACCGCTGACCTGGCAGTCAGCAACCCCATGCTTCACCAGTACACCACTAGGCCTCCTATAAGCCTTTGCTAGAATCTCTGTTATAGCCTGTTCACCTTTCTATGCATTTAATTAAACAGGTCTTCTCTCCTTTAGCTCTTCTCTAGACAAGATAGAAAACAAAGTGTCTGACCTATGAGAACTGTCTAAAATAAAGGGGGAGATCCATTATATTTCATGCCAAGAGCCATTTTAGATATTTATAACACCAGTCATGGGCCACACTGGGCAAGCATTTAATTAAGTCACCCTCAATGTGATAGCTGGAATTGCCTCTTTTGGGTGAGACGTATGATGCTCGCTGGTATTGTTGATTTCACGGGCCTATTTGGCCCACAGGCCAACCATTCCCCAGCCCTGGTCTAAAATGTCACTGCTGGGGTATAACATTCTGCCATGAATGAGGTATACAGGCCACTGGGATTGTTTGAAACTTTGGAGGCTGGCTCAGCATTGAAACACTGGTTATGCACTGAGCTGCTAAGCACAAGACCAATAGTTCCATCTTACCAACTCTAATGGAGAAAGACAACTGACTTAGTTTATTCTGCCAACCTGGCCAATAAACACATGTGGGATTAACTGAAGGGTGGAGGGATAATGGCCTGGTGAGCCTCGCCTTTCTAGTTCTCTGGTCTCTTACTTTTTGTGATGGTCGTACCAGGGTGCAGCTGCTTTAGCAGTTCCCTGCTTCAAATTGCAAGGCTGACTTCCTGCAAGACATCCCCAAGGAGAAGCCACATGGAACTACCCCGATGCAGCCCTGGGTGCAGGAGTAGCCATGTGGAGACCCCTGCCAGCCCTGAGATGCATTTACTGACTCGACTTTCCTCCTGCAGTCGGCATCATAGTGTGTGTTTTGTGAGATGGAGGAGGACTTTGTGGACTGGTGTTGGACATATGGGTGAATGTTGGACTTGTGGGCTTGGGCAGCACTAGGTTGGGATGTTCTCTTGATGCGCACTTCACCTTTATATAAAACTCTCTTATACATGAGTTTCTGTGGATTTGTTTCTCTGAATACTCAGACTAACACAACGATGCTACCAAGTCCTATAAAGATTTAATGTTTGAGAAAGGGGCAGTTCTACTCTGTTCTACAGTCACCATAAGTTGACCATGGGTGAATAATAACCTAAAGTTTCAGGCTTTATACATACAAAACATAGCCCAGTTCTCATCTAAATGATCCCATCACCTCTGTGGCAATGGACACCTTGCTTCCCGGAATAAGAACTACATATACCAGTGCCCTTACAGTTGGGCACGCCCAATGTGACCAAATTCTGACCCATAAAATGCAAGCCATAGAATGGGGCCTGCCACTTCCGGGCCCTGAACTTTGAAGATAAAGGTGTTTCCTCTTGTGCTTGCCCTTGCTTACCCTGGCTGGATTCCACACGTGTCCAAGCACGTGGAGTGCTAGGAAGGAACCTGGACCTCTGAGGTCTGTGTTCCAATGGAGGCAAAAACAGGCATGGCCTTGATGGAGACTAAAACTGTACTCTTCACCATGTTGAAGTCTTTGTTCGGCTGGTCTTGTGAACAGCATTCAATCTGTACTCACACCGGCCCTCAGGGGCTGAGCTACATACAGATCTCTTTGCCCGAAACTGAAGCCTGTCGTTAGATGCACCTGAGCCTAGGGCTACTCTGGGGGGCCACCGTTCACTTTACTATCTACACAGTGACATTGTCACCCTGGAGCTTTGAGCAGAGTGGGCCCTTAATCACCCAACCCAATCTAGAAGGAGCGCGTTTTCTTATCATGACATTGTAGTTCAAAAAGTCATTTACAAAATAAATGGTGACCTTTGTGCTGTAATCCATTTGATTTGAAGCCATTAAGAATTCATTTGTGATGAGAACATATCCAGCAAGTGGGGGAGAGCCAGTAATGAATAGGAACAAAGCTCATCAACTGTGAAGATTGTATTTGGGTGGATAAACTCAGCAGTGATATTGATGTTTTATCTTGTAATTACATCTGACTTCTAAAAGATTAAAATGATTTCAACCCCCTCCATTTTTTTTTTCCTCCAAAGTTCTTTTTGGTTTGGTCTGGTTTGGTTTCTGACTTGCAGGCCGAGTGGAGTGGCCGACCCACCATGATCTCGGTCAACTCAGTTGCCCAGTCAAACCTCAGGAAGAGCTTGAGATTCAAGTCCCAAGAAGAAATGAGAGAAATAACAGCCACGAACTCACGATGGAGAGGAGACAACTTCTCTCTTCCTCTTGCCAAGCCCAGTGAGGGGAGGTGATACGGCTGTGGGCCCAGCACACAGTGAGTTGGTTATCTATCCCACACCGGGCCACCGCCTTCACACATAGGTATGACGGATCCTGTCTTCAGCAGGAAGCCCAGGGGGTTCTTCTCGAGCCCTGTGAGCAGGCTTTGCTTCTCAGACAAAGGACTGAGAAGTAAAGTGTATTTTTTAAAATCAATTTATTGGGAACTCTTACATCTCTTGTTACAATCCATATATTGATTGGATCAGGCATGTTTTTACATGTGTTGTCTTCATTCATTTCCAGATATTTACTTTCAATTGAGCCCTTGGTATCAGCTCCTCATTTTTCCCCTCCCCTCCCCTCCCCTCCCTTGATCCCCCTTAGTAGATTATTTTCATATCTTACACCAACCGCTGCCTCCTTTGCCCCATGTTTTCTGTTGTTCTTTCCCCCTGGAAAGAGGCTGTATGGTTATGTGTCCATTGTGATTGATTCCCCCCTTTCCCCTTTCCCTGCTCCCCCTTTATGCCTATCCCTATGGTATTGCTAGTCCCACTCCTGTTCCTGGATTCCATGTGTCGTGAGCCCCTCTCTCTTTTCTACACCTGTGTATATGTTCCGATCTAGTCTCAATTGAGAAGCAGTACTAGGGTCCTGATAGTGGTGGGTGAGGAAGCCTCAAGGAGCCAGAGGAATATAGTGCGTTTCATCAATGCTTTACTGTACTCTGGTTGACTCATCC
>NW_022103899.1:47145199-47145489 GCF_000313985.2 Echinops telfairi | reverse complement strand
CCCACCATCACTTTCCCCCTATTTCCTCCTCCTAGAACTTCCTCTTCGTTAGATTGCTGTTGCTCCAACACCCTCAGGATCTCTATCTCCTCCGTGTTATTGACTCTAATTCCCTAGTTATTCCTCTCTTTATGGCACTGTCTGCTCCCCTCGCCCTTCCCCTGCCACCCTTACTCCCCAAGTCCCCCCCAGACTGTTGGTCCCGCTGTGTTCTCCTCGGGCTTGCTCCCCATGCCTCTCTTACATAAGTAGGCAAACCGACTATGATATAGACCAAACAAACAAACAAA
>NW_022103899.1:47143755-47145099 GCF_000313985.2 Echinops telfairi | reverse complement strand
AAGAAAGAGATTTCTTTTTAAAAGTAGAAAAAATATACATAATTCCAGGTCTGCTCACTGACCTTCATGACTATCTCCCTACTGATTATTCCATTAGATTAAGGTAGAAATCACTCCAATCTTTGACCCTAATGTTATTGTACATTTAACAAGACCTTGGGGAAATGATTTGTCAAAGGTGAGGGTGACTGCTCCTGTAAACATCTCCAGTGTCGCAAACCTAAGGAGCAGTTCTACTGTCCTATGGAGTCATCTCAATAGTTACATGCAAAGGACCCTGTGCAGCGATGATAAAAACTCAGGTTGACTTATCAGCTGCTGTGTGTGATGAAGTTTGCTTGTCTCATCCCAATAGTCCTCAGAATAACCCTGGGAGACAAGTATTATTTCTTTTCCCAGTTGACAAGGGTGGTCTGGGGCTTTGAGTAACTTTTCCAAATCCATGCATCCAGAAAGCGACAATGACACTATTTGATCCCCAGTATCTGACATCAAGGAGCAGACTTAAAAGCACTACACCACCGAGTTAGTTTCTATTACTTGTTTTGGCAACTAATATTGATAGAATAGCCTATCGGTAGGTGCCTGGTCCTTATCTAAGCACTTTAAAGATGAAATTATTTAATTTTCCTGATAGTTCTATTTGTCCCACTTTACGGATGAAGAAACTGAGGCCAAGAAAGGTTAAGTGGCTTGTCCTATGTAGGAAGTGAAAAGTCGTGGGTTGTAACCAAAGAGAATCATGCATGCAAAAATGAGGCAGCAACCTTCATGGACCTCACTGGGACACTGAGCTGCTGCTGTTAGCTAACTCTTGTGGGAGCAGACATGCACCAGAATGATACCCATTCCCCAGCTGTAGGGGTCAAGGGGGATACTGATCAATGAGGTCATAGTTTCCGACCCTTAGGAACCAAATCGCATGGAACAGGCTTGAGCTATTTTGTTAGCAGGTATCAAGTGAGTTGATTTGGACTCCACAGGGCAGAGTACAACCATCCCATAGGATAATCTAGACTATCATCTTTATGGGAACAGATCACCAGGCCTTTCTCTGTAGAACCAGTGGATGGGTTCAAAGCACCAACCTTCATTTAGCAGCTGAGCACTTATGCATGGTGCAACAGAGGGAACAAAAGCATCGTGTGAACATTTTTCTCGATGTTTTTCTCCCCAAAAGCTTGTGTGGTAGGCATTAGAATTGTTCTCATTTCACAGTGGTTAAGAGAGAATTAGTTGGCTGCCACTGAGTTGGCTTGAAGGGATGGCAGCCCATGTGTGTCAGAGTAGGACGATGGCCCGTAGGGTTGTCAATAACAGAGATTTTCAGAAGCACATCACCAG
>NW_022103899.1:47129456-47142880 GCF_000313985.2 Echinops telfairi | reverse complement strand
TCAGTTGCCTACAGATGGGTCTTGGATCCCCAATCTGTGCTTCCCCTCATTCACAATGATTTGATTTTTTGTTCTTTGATGCCTGGTACCTGATTCCTTCAACACCTCATGATCACATAAGCTGGTGTGATTCTTCAATGTGGGCTTTGTTGCTTCTGAGGTAGATGGCTGCTTGTTTACCTTCAAACCTTTAAGACCCCAGACACTATCTATTTTGATAGCTGGGCACCTTTAGCTTTCTTCACCACATTTGCTTATGCACCCATTTGTCTTCAGCAATTGTGTCAAAAAGCTGAACATCATGGAATGCCAGTTTAATAGAACAAAATATTCTTGCATTGAAGGAGTACTTGAGTGGATGCCCAAAGTCCATCTGCTACCTTAATACTAAACCTATAAATATATGCACATAGATCTATTTCTCCACCCTTATATATAAATTTATACTGTCTAATTTCAATTGAAGAAATTCTCTTTTGAGAGACAGCCTGGTAACCAGAGCAAAGCCCCAGCCAGGCATTATGACCATTTTCACTTCAGCTATTCGATAAGGAGCTAAGGTCCTCCCCAGGCAATTATTGTAGACCCTGATCCTCTACACCATACTCACCAATCTTGCCTACGTATAGGTTTGGCATCCTGTGTGTGGTAAGTCATATACCTTCACTCTAAACTCACCTAGGTGGACAATCCATCAGCTTTGGACCCAGACAACCTGTTCTTAATTCTACCTGTCCATTTAGCCTTAACTTCCAGCCCCTAAGACCTACTAGGACCAACCACAGCCTCCTCCCCCATGTTACCTTCTGATGTAACACCCCCATCCGTCCTGGTGAAGAGTAGATAGAGACATCAATAGAACACTATTATTTTTATTTCTTCCATAAATATCTATCTACATCTTGTGTACTGCCAAGCTTGTAAAAATAAATGAACTGGAGTCAAATTATAATGTTTTATCAATAATGTGAACATTTGTGGGGAGTGGAATTGAATGGTGCTCTTTTGACAATTTATAGATATGATTCTAAAGGAGCCTGGAGTAATTCTCAGGTGAAAATTATTTTTTGAAAAATACTCTCAGGCGGTGAAAGCCAATAGAAATTTCTGTGACAGTAGAAATATTCCCTATGCTGCACAGGGAAGTAATCGCCAGTCACATGCGGGATATTAAGCACTTTAAATGTGGCTACTGAGATCAAGCAACTAGATGGACATATGTGGCTTGTTGTTGTTGTTGTTGTTGTTGTTGTTAGGTGCCATTGAGTCAATTCGGATCCCAAGGTATTCTCTGTACAACACAATGAAACACTGCCCAGTCCTGCCAATTCTCACAATTGTCTTATGTCCAAGCCCAATGGTACAGCGCCTGTGTCGATCCCCCTTGTTGAAGGTCTTCTTTACTGCCCTGTCACTAGAGCAAGCACTATGTTTCTTCTCCAGGGAGTGGTCACACCTGATAACATGGACATGAGATCAAGTATCACTGTGTTCATCCAGGTAGACTAGAGAAGCAATTCTAGGGGGACTCATACGTGTATAAGAGAAAACTTGACATCAGAGTAATTGTACAAACAGAAAACAGCCCAGTCCAGTCCAGATCAAGTCCATACGTCCGATATTGCCCCATATGTTGATACCAGTCCATAAATTCCTCGTTAGACTCACGCATCACCTGCAATGATGCTGAAGGCAGGAAGATCACTGGCCAGTGGGTGGAAAGTCTTATGGATCCAGTGGTGGTGGTAGGATCTCTGCACTGGTATGGGTCTCCACGTGGCTCCTCCAGCTCCAGGGCTCTGGCTTCATCAGTGTAGCAACAAGTGGCTTGTCATCAGGAATACCAAGCAGAGAGAGTGCGTCCCCCTCTAGAGAAACAGACAGTGTTTCCCAAAATCCTTAGGAGAAGAGCATGACCACACAGAGGCCTCGTTGGCTATGACCTGATTGACAGACTAAACTCCACCCCTTCACAAGCTGACAAGAGATCACGTAACTGCCACAGTTGTTACCTCTAAGGAGATTTCTAGCTGTACTTCTACCAAGACAGGTTTGTTCGTTCATTTGGCAGTCACGGTACTTTCAATATCCCCCACCAGCACCATAATTCAAATGCATTGATTCTTCTTTGCTCTTTCTTATTCAACGTTCAACTTTTCACGTGCATGTGCCACAATAAAAAATCCTGGGCCTTGGGTTGGTGTTGGATTCGAGTTGTCAGGATTTTGCCTTGCTTGAATCTACAGTCAATGCTCTTGGAAGCAGCAGTTAAGAGGTCAAAGGATACATTGCATTGGATAAGTCTGCTGCACAAGACCTCTTTAAAGTGTTGAAAAGCAAAGATGTGACAATATTTGTCTAGTGTCCACCATATTGGGGCTATGCAGATCATACAGTCTTTTTCCACCAAACTTAATGGACACTAAGTCTATGCAAACAGAGGATTGGATGTGCCGCACATTTATAATCTGCAACAAGGAGATTGATTGCACGAAACATTTAAATAACAACAAATGGCTGCAGTGACCAAATAGAAAGGAGTAGAATCTAACAGAACATGGCAATATTTTTATCAGATCACTCTTGGCAGCTCTAAGGAGAAAGTCCCAGGCTGTAATTGGGAGGCAGGAGATGAAAACAATTTGGAGGAGTCGGCAGCCTGAGAGAGAGGAGTACCTTGGGCACTCAGCACAGCTGAAGTAGAGCAAAGGCGGGGCTGATGGAGCTGCTGGGCAAATGCCTGGTGAATGGAGCATCCTGGTAGATCAGGAATTCCTGGAGAAGGAAGCGGACTTCATATGGCTGGTTCCCTTCTCTTTGATCTGTCCACATCTCCAGCCCCTCACCGTTCCATCACCTGTCCAGAATTATCCTTCAGCAGCTGTGAGCTGTGTTTCTCCTGCCTGCATCGCCCTACATGCACACGCTAACAAAAGCCATCCCTTCAGCTCGCACCACCCTCTCGCATGGAACTACTTATGAAATTTCCACAAGACTCAGCTCAAGCACTGCTCTCTCTGGTTAGCCTTTCCTCTTCCCTGACTTTCACTCAGGATATCTTAAGAGCCTCCTCTCTTGCTCAAAGATCTTGCTTTGGCTACAAGCTCTTCTAATCAAGTCTATCCTTCCTAATTCATCAAAAGTTCTTTGAAAGTTAATCCCCAGCAATGAATTCATTTTTTCATAAACAAATGAATGCCTTTGCTATGTGAGTAATGAAGATTCCCTGAAGGTTTCTCAATATGGATGGGGAATGATTCTTGTCATATTTTGAGAAGAACAGTTTGCTACTTATGTGCAGCCTGGATTTATCTGCCTAACACCAACCATCATCTTTTGGGATGAGGGATGTTAAGGTCACGGGGATATTTTGAGAAATATTAACATGCTTCTATTTTTAAATTTTTTATGTATGACCTTCTCAAGAGTGACCTTCTGCCAGATAATCCTCGTGGCTTGCTTTCTCGCTTCTGTCAGGTCTTGTATAAATGTCACATTTTTAAGGAAGGACGTCACCCGAGCCTAGCACTATCTTGGCTTATTATTTTTCCTTTCCACATACCACTACATCACATGCTTATGTTACTTATTCATTGAGTCTCTTGGGTATCTTTTCACCCTCCCTGAGGGCCCCCAGCATAAAGGCTTATTGGAAATAGGAATTTTGCCTGTTTTATTACAGTATGCTCACCATCTAGAACCTCTGGATGCTGCAAACAGCTAATGGTGGCCTGCAAACCAAAAGGTTCGAGGTTTTAATCTTCCAAAATATGCCTCAGAAGAAAAGTCTGGTCATCTACTCTTATGTGCACGGGGTTGGTATGAGTCAGAATCAGAGAACAACTATTTGGTAAGGCTGGATGGTGTTTCCTTACCATTTATCTAGAGCTAGGGTGGGGAACATCTGGCACACAAGTTGTATAAAGCCCGAGAAATCATCAATACCAGCTAACATCACATTTCTCGCCAATGGGGAGCAGGCACAGCCATCACATTATAGTGAGTGCATTAAATGTTTGACCAAATATAGCAGGATCATTTTTAAGTTGATGATTTTGTATGGCGTGTGGATGAAGTTATAAATATACAAATGACCTTTGGCAGGGAATAAAAGCCCTCCACCCCCCCTCCCTGATCTAAAGCAAAGGCAGATGCATCCCAGCAGCTATTTGCCCTTCAGAAAGTATCCATTGAATGGAAGAACAAATCCTGAAAATGTTCATTTCCGGCATTCAGAGCATGATTTCCTTAGAGTGTCCACACATCTTTAGCCTTGGTCCTTCCATCGCCTGCCTCACACTCTGCTTCCACAAGCTTGAGTTTGTGCATCTGCATTTCTTCCACTTGCACATGTGCACTGACGCAGCCCCTCCTGCAAGGGATAGGATTTTTCAGGAAGACAGCAGGTCTTGAAGTCAGGTTTGGTTGTCAACAATGTGTCTAAAGGTCAATACAATGTTGCCTGTCCAGAAACAAAGTTGGAGGACTCAAAAATTAGAATGTCTCCCATAGGGTATCTGAGATTCCCTGTATACCCATGACAACCAGGCCAGGTGCTTACTCTCTGGAATCAGAAGATGACATGAAATGGAGCAAAGATGAGCCCAACAGCTCCTTTTAGACCGTGACTCAGAGACAAGCAAGGTTGTTCAGGGAAACAACTGCAAATGGACACTGCTCCATCCTGGCCAGGAGAAGTGGGCCATGGCATCGGAAATAACAGAAAAGACACCTACATGTGAATCAGATGAAGGAGGCATGTTGAGGGATGAGTGCAGTCAGTTGGTTGAGAAACAATGGGCAACTCTGATCATGGGGCGAGGGGGGAGATAGAGGGGACCTGGGTCAGACCGACATCACAGGTGGAGAGGAAGGTAGCTGAGACTCAAAGAGGATCCAACCAGCCTAGGTGAGGCCACAGAGCAGAGGAATACTATTGAACCCAATTCGACAAGACCACGTATTACACCAGTCACAAGTGCCAGTAGGTGTTAAGTAGGGCGAGTTATCACCCAGATAGCAGAGAAGTCTGGGTACACGGCCTGTCCTTAAAACCCCATTGTGTGATCTGCCTTGTGGTCACATAAGCCATGGGGGAGGGGGCTGTTGGGAAACAAACTATGGATATTGAAGGACCCAACATTGCACCTATAGACGGCGAAACTCCAAGGGATAGTTTCAATTATTGCATCAGATGTAGGTGGCACCTCAGTTTATCCCCATGGCCTCGCAGGAGAATAATCCTAAGGAAAAACAGATCCATTACAGAGTAAGGAAGGAGGCAGCATCTTCTTTGTCCTTCAGAGTGGACAGAAAACACATAGCCAGTACTCACAGCCTAAGACTCACACCAGTAAGTGGATACATTCAGCCTCTGGTCACAAAGCTGGGCCCTGCGTGCCCCACCACCTGCCTCCACACACCACCAACCTGTACCTACAACCAAGCTGGGAACCAACTGTTTTGCTTCATGTTCTTCAAACGCCAGAAAAGTCAAACAGGTTTCATCAGAGCTTTCAGATGAAGGCAGAAAGGCGTTGTGATTTCTCAGGGGTTGGGGGGGAGGGGGGTCACCCACTGAAAATCTGATGGACAACAATAGACTACTGTCCCACCTGGTGCTGCAAGAAGGGCCCCCTGGGCTGGAAGCACTGAAAAGGCCCCATGGGCACTTCGATGAGCTGGCGCAGATGAGCCCTGGTGGGAAAGCACAAGATCGCTGCTCGTGGAGCTGCTGTGAGCTGGAGCCAACTTGAAGGCAACTAACACCAGCACGTCTAGATGAGCAGAGCCTCCCCTCCATTGAGAGTCTATGGGCAGCGCCCACGGTTTACACTCAGCTGCTGATCTCAGCATCCAAGCCACCAGTAGTGCCATGAAGGAAAGGTCTGGCTCTCTGCTTTCAGAAAGTATGCCATCGAGCAAACCCCAGGGAGCAGCTCTGCCCTGTACCACCGGGGGCTGCCTGAGTCACAACCCGCTTGTTGCTAAGTCTGTTATCCTGCCTCCCTGACATGTGGTTTGATTTCATTCTGACGGACAGCCTGTGGAGGGGTGGGCAGCCATCCCCAAGTGATGGATGGCACGGTGAGGCTCCTACCTTACCTGGGTTGAGAGTTGCCTTCCCAGTTACAGGATGTCCCAGATGACCGCCCACGGTGTAGGTGATCCACTAATGGCTCTCCTTTCAGGACTTGGGAAGCTTGTCCCGATCTCCCATAAGGAGTTCCTCTCCACCCTGGGATCAGGGACTCTCTGTGTCTACTTAGAGCCCAGGCGAACAGGCAGGTATCCGTGGATGCCTCCCCGAGCAGGTGCAGTGGAATGAATGGCAGCGTTCACTGCTGCTTAATGAGGAGCCTCACACGGCCACAGTGGCATATTCTGGTTTGAATTTTTAATTCCATCTCGTAAAACAGTGCCATAAATCATCTTGCGCTTCAGTTAGAGTTGCATTTTCCAAAACCATCTCTGAAGTAATTAAGGAGAAATTACACAGACCTCTAAATCAGTTCTCCCCAATATGCAGGGGCAATGAAAACCTGCCAGCACGCTTCCCTTCCCTTCCCTCCCTTCTTTCTCCCCCTCTCCCACTTCCTCCCCATGCCCCTATCAATTCAGTCCAGCCATGACAAAGATCATCTCCAAACCTTCTTCCACAAAATATTTATGAGCCATTGGTGAACCACTAGCCATTGAGAAATAATAATGTCGTGTGACAAAAATGAGTTATAGGGAAATGTAGAAAGTCTTCCTTTCATATAATCCACCCGGCCCCAGGTCCACGGATTAATAACCCAGGACCTGCCTGGAATATGAGCTCCAGGCCACATGCAATCTTCCAAAATCTCACGGATGCTCCCCAAGACCCCATAACCTCACCAATTCAGCCAGGTGCTGACATCCTTAAAATCAAATGAATACATAAATCACAAGGAAACCCAAAAGAGATTTCCTTAGCTCCAGGGAGCACTTTTACCGCATTTACAAAGCAAACCAATTTGAATGTTTCCCAAACATGCAGGTGCTAAATACTCATGCTTGGCAGGAATAATTATTTGCTGCATTCCCTGGATCTTCTATTTTGCTGAATTTAATTTGCTTTCCATACTTAGAAGGAGCAAAAATATAAAAGTACACACCCAAACAGGAGAGAAACGGTGACGCTAGTAAATGAGAGATTCACCACAGGATGTATTATCAATATTGTGTAGGCAGCAGAAAATTGCAAAATTGCAAGAGGACCACCAGATGGTGGCTCCCTCTTCTGCTCCGCAGCTGCTAGAAGCCGTGAGGCAGGAACCCACCGTGAAAGGACGCTGGGAGCAAGGCGGCCATGGCCTGCACCTGAGCCCAAGGGGCAAGCTTCTTGAGCAAGTGGGAGAGGGGTGACTTCCTCCTGGTCTCTGTGGTCATGCAGGCTCAGGGACAAAGACAAAGGTCTCCAGCAGCTCTGAAGAGCCCAGACGTTTCTGAAGAACAGAGGGCAGCTGTGGCAGCCAGGGACTTTCCTAGGCTGCGATCTTCAAATCCAGCTGCACATGAAACTCGCTTTCTGAATTGTAAGTACCGGGTGGTACATCCGTCAAGCACTTGGCTGCTAAGCGAAAGGTGATGGAACTAACCCGCCCAGCAGCGCCACGTGAGAAACAACTGGCCACCTCTCTCGCAAAGTAGAAAATGATTTAAGCCCATGGCCGCAGGGACCCTAGAGGACAGGCTAGAACTGCCCCACGGGGTTTCCAAGGTTGTCAATCCTGAGTGAAGGAAAGGTTGACTGAAGCATCTTGCTCCCAGGGTTGAACCTCTCACCTTCAGGTCTGCAAAGGAGAGCTTTTACTACTAAGCCACCAGGGCGCCTTCCTATAAGGATTACAGCCTAGAAAACCCTGTAGCGTGGTTCTGCTCTGCCGCATGGAGTCACTATGAGTCGAAGTGGACTCACCCAACCCTAATCATATCTGTAATACCTGACGCCAGAGAACATGAACAGAGGGATCAATCCCATTCTGAATGTGTAGCTGGGATCCAGCACTGCTGTTTGTAACCTGCTCTACAGATGCGGTGATTATTTGCCTAAGTTGAATGCCCCAGCATTGAGGTAGACTGGTTAGTCAACTGCGATTGATCATGAACTGTTCATAGGCCCTTGGTGTAGAGGAGACGTGGCGAACTTGGAGCCTGGGGGCCTCGGTCAGCATGGAGACACACGTGGGTTGGTGTGAATTACATTTAAAATGGAGCCACTCAAAAAACAAAGAAACAAAACTGGGATATTTCACACAAAACATCAAGATTTCTGACTACTCTTGACAAAGCGTTTCTGAGCATCCCAGATAGCATATTTGCTGGGCCTCAGTGGTGGACACAAAGCAGTCTCCCACCACACCCAGCTTGTCACCTTCTCCCAGGGCTCTCTCTTGTGTATTATACCAAAAGAGTTCATTAATATTCATTCGGTAGCTCTTTTTCCATGTGACCACCAGCACAGGCCTCTAGAATTGTTGGAATCATTACTCCCAGACTCAGCTTTATAGATAAGGAAATAGAGGCTAAAGAAACACAAACTGCTTCTTAGTTCTATTATTCCTTAAGCTCTGTCATATACGTTCTCAAATCCCCATTTACCTCAGCCAAACTTCCAGTGAGATTTGTTTTTGCAGATTGGCTTATTAATATTGAATGATGTTTCTCTTTGAATTTTAAAGTAGTAATTAAATTGAACTGTTCTGAAAGCACATATAAATTCCTTTTCCCCCCCCAAATATACGAAAGAGAATAAATCTTGCTCAAAACCAAAGCACAGTAAAATGTGAACATTAATTCTGCAGGGCCAACCTGGGTAGCTTTTATTAATATTAATTTCAATAATGAGAAATAAGTTGAGACAAAAGGTACTTTGTAAGCAAAGTATAAACAAGCAGTCCCCAACAAGATCCCTACCTGAGGATGACTTTAAGTTGAATCTGTAGATAAGTCAGAACAGGTGCGTATAATTCTCATTGAGCTTGATTTCAAGAGGAAACAAAGCAAAAAGTAGGGAAAGTTGTCAGTGATTTGAACACCGCATGGGCAGCAAGTGAAGGGGACTGAAATGCAGAATTTGTTGCAAGTAGAAGTTGGTTCTGTCCGATTCACATCACATTAAAACGCACGTTGGAGTTGTCCCCAAGTCAGATTTTCATAACCACGTACTTAATATATTAAAAAGGAAATAAATGTTTACAGTCTCCTTTTTAGTCCCTGGTTCTCTCAATCAGTGACTTATGGTACATCTGCTAATTTTCTCTCATGTAGAATTTGAATCTCTCCTGTGTGCTAACAGAGATCAGCCTTCAGTGGTTGAGACTCAACACAAAGAAGACCCGAATCCTCAGAACTGGACCAATAGGCAACATCGCGATCAGTGGGGACAAGGTAGACGTTGTCCAGGATTGTTTTCTGGCCTGGATCCACAATCGGTGCTTAAGGCTGCAGCAGTCGAGAGATCAAATGACAAGTTGCATTGGGTAAATCTGCTGCATAAGGCCTCTTTAGATGAGTGGTTCTCAACCTGTGGGTCGCGCCCCCCTTGGGGGTCGAACGACCCTTTCACAGGGTCGCGTGATTTACAACAGTAGCAAAATTACAGTTATGAAGTAGCAACAAAATAATTTTATGGTTGGAAAAAAAATTTACAGTTCCACAACATGAGGAACTGTATTAAAGGGTCCCAGCATTTGGAAGGTGGAGACTACTGAAAAACAAGGGTGTTGTTTTGAAGATCAGGGTGCACTTCACCCAAGCCATGTTATTTCCAATTGCCCCTTAAGCCTTTGAAAGTTGCACACAGAATAAGGAAAGCTGAAGATGCATCGATGAATTTGAATTTTGGTGTTGAGGAAGAATATTAAAAGGACAATTCTGTTGGTCTCAGAAGAAGTACAACCAGAGTTCTCCTTGGAGGCAAGAATGGTGAGAGTACATCTCACAAACATTGGAAACATTGTCAGGAGAGAGTAGTCCTTGAAGGGGACATCATGCTCAGTAAAGGACAGGGGCAGCAGAAAAAGAGGAAGCCCCTCAAGGAGATGGACTGACACAGTGGCAGCACCCATGGGCTCGGGCACAGGAACAATTGTGAGGACGGTGCAGGGTCGGGGCCAAATCTCTCTCTGTTGTGTATAGGGTCACCATGGGTCAGAACGAACTGGATGGCATCGAACAACAGCAATGTATGACAGAGACAGGTGGTAGAATCATCATCTTCCAATCTTCCATGCAGGTGACACCGGCTCAGGGTCCAGCCAAGCGCACCCCCCATCTGTCTGCCAGTGGAGGCTTCTGTGGCACTTCCAGATGCAGATAGCCTGCAAAAAACGGCCTAGCTATCTATTTCCAAAATGCAGCCAATGAAAAGTTTGTGGATCACAACAGTCCGGTCCATAACTGATCACAGGCAGGGATGGTACGGGATTGGGAAGCATGTCATGCGTGGGGGTGTCATGAGCTGGGTACCAACTCAATTGTGGCAGACAACCACCACCACCATTATAAATTCACCCAGGACAGAGCTTTTGTTTGTTTGTTTGTTCTTCTGAGTCTACAGTAGCATCGGACACAGATTTGTCCATACTGCTGGTACCCAGCCAGTATTGGTTACCTCTCAATAAAATAACCAAACTGGGCCCAGAGGCTGATTGTTTGTTGTTTTCAGAGTTAAGAAGCTATCTATAGCATTGGTAAATGATATGAGATGTACCCTATTATCCGTCTCTGATCCATTTGGAACTTACCAAAGTGGCCCAGAAGCACAGCTCAGGGATGGTATTTACAGCAGCATTTATAGATCCATGCTGTTCACTTTAGGATGAATGGGGAGTTCAAGACCATTGAGTGTCTGTGAACCCTGGGCCAAGCATTGCAACTAGCAGAAAGACTCAAAATGAGTTGGTACTATAAACCTGAGTGCCGCCCCTCACCATACAGAAGAGTAGAGTTGGTCTAAAAGATAAATAACTTCCCGAATGTATGCAACTGGTAAGGAATATAGCTCGGGACTTTTCCCACTTTTCATGTCCCTGGCGCATTGCGTTTGAATACAGCGTTTCATGTAGTAAGTTTGGAGTGAGTCTAACACACACCGGGACTGTTGGAACACCCGGCCCATTTCCACCTTTTCAAAAGCAAGAGTGGAATTGGACTTAAAGCCTGAGGGGCTGGAAAGCCCCAGCACTAGATTGGGTGCTACTGTTCTGACAGACTGACTTCTGAAATGATGGCTTAGAACAGCCACGTTATCACAGAATCTCTTTCCTGTTGACCTTGGAATTTGCAAGTTAGCATCCTCACTTGGAAACTGGCCACCCCCTTCCTTTTCCTTTGTCTCTTTTGAATCCTTTCTCAGGTATTCCACTTAAAGCGAGCTGGGTGTGGCAACATTTGGAGCTCTGAGCTGCTAGGAGGAACTAGAAAGAAGAGAAAAGAAGAAAACTGCAGGAGAAGGAGAATTAAGAAAACTGTCGCAGTGAATGAAGAAAGGGCTTCAGGCAGTCCATGGCACAGACCACGGTGTCATGTAGACGATGAGAAGGTTCTAAGATTCTTACTTCTCTGAGGAACTCCAATGTGGGAGGGTTCAGGGTTCTACCTGCAAAACATCAGGTTGTCCTCAGAACACGTAAAAATCAGTTCGCTCTTCTTGTCTTGAGATAATTCCAGCATCCAAAGACACCTGTCTGCAGGTGTCCTGGGCTGCCTCCACTAGACTGCATGCAGCTGGGGGCGAAGCAGGAGAGCTGCTGCTGCTCCAGCACAGCATTAAACAGCATCAAAGTGCAGGCAGACTATTAATCTTTTGTCTGTAATGGAGCTCACTACCATAAAACCTACCGATAAAAGATAATGGGTTGAATAGCAAAGATTTTCAACTAATATAATCCCTAAGGATGAATTCTGCACTAAGCCTACTTTAGAAAAAAAAAATTTTTTTTAAACCAAGGTAGTCAAACAATCAAGAGCAAAGGAGCATGTTCACCGAGCCCACTGAGTACTACGGAGCCCAAAGGAGAGAATGCTCCAGCTCTTCTTCAAGCAGGGCACGGCAAGGAAGGCTCCATGGAGGGAAAAGAGTTCTCTGCAGTGCTTACTGAGTTGCAGGTTTGGGCCCTCCCCAGATTGGGGCATGTGGACAGGTTTCTCCTAGAAACTGTGTGCTGTGTTCTTCTGAGACCGCTGAGGGAGCAGGGCGAGGCTGGCCAAGTTAAGGGAGTCACTTTGCTAATGTGCTCTGGGGCATTGTTGGACAGGGTCCGGGCAGCTAAGGGTGACCATTCTGGGCCCAGGGCCCAAACTGAGGGTCGTTCAACTGATGCAAAAGGGCCACAAACAGAGCCGGCAGGCAGCCTGAGGGAAAATGCAGAAGTCATGGCATCAGGTCAGAGAGCGTGTAGAGACTGGGAGGCCACAGGGCACACACGCTATGCGGTCTGACCCTTCAGAGGTCAACAAAGGGGTGGACCGGCAGGGGGTAGGGCAAGCAACAGCAACAAAAGAAGGCCCACTCACCAGGCCCAGGTGTGGGGGTCAGGCACAAGGGCCCTCAAGAAGTTTCCGACCATGATGTGGAGCTGGGATCCTGGAAGAACAAGACTACGTACGGTAAATGGAAACACATGCCCTGGTCAAGCAGGTGACCACTGTAGCAATTTCCTGACCTCACTGCTTCGGCCTTTTCTGTGCTGTGAGTTGTGTCAAATGCCGGTTCCATAGGGCCCTATCTGGTGGCAACTGGCAGCCAGCTGAGGCGGGCATGTAGAGGCGAAGGAGGGGCAGCAGTTCCTCTTGCCCCCACTGCATCTGCACTGGAGGGAAGGCAGAGGTGAAGGTGGGAGGGGTCCCTCAAACCACACCCTGATTCTTGCCCCAAGCTTCCTGCTTGTATTCCTCTGACTATATGTTGCTGTGACCCTTGCTATGAATTCTGATTGCACAGTACAACGTGTGCTGTAGCTTGCGTTCACCCCCTCCTGCACGACTCTAACGATCAGCAAACACTCCTTCATGATTTACTTTTGCAAATACAAGGAGCTCTGGTGGCGTGGTTGACTAAGTGTTGCATGACTCACCACAAGGCTCACGGTTCAAATCCCCCAGTCACTCCGCTCAGCTCTGTGAGAGTGCATGAGTCTTTCTTCTTCAAGATCAACAGCATCCCAGGCCCTAGGGAGCCGTCTGGCTCTGATCTATCCAATTACTATGAGTTGAAATGCACTCTCAGACAGGGGGTTTGTTTTTGTTTGAGTTTTGGTGGCAAATAGATGGAGCCCCGAGACTGTTCACCGCAAGGCCGAGAGCTGGCACGAAGATGAGGCTGTCTGCGCCAGCCAAAATTTCTAGTCTCCTGAGCCCTATCCAGGCTCACTGAGGTGAATCGCTTTGATGGC
>NW_022103899.1:47104160-47128113 GCF_000313985.2 Echinops telfairi | reverse complement strand
AGAGAAGTAATGGATAGAGAGGCATGAAAAATATAGCTTTCTATATAAAGTTTTCATGAAAGGTTCTCACACCTCAGGATATATTTACCTTCCATCTCCAAAAATGTTTTAAAATTAAAAACATTAAGTCCAACACCTGGGGATTCTGCCTACGTGGCTAGGAGTGAATTGTAGGACTTAGACAGGAACGTGAACGTATCCAATAACTCTATCAAAAATACTATGGTATTCCTCCTGTGTTTCCCTTTTCTTTCTCCATGGTGGACCACCTCTGCAGGCCTCCAGTGTAATGCCCTCAAGGTCAAAGCCATCCCTCTTGGCCAGCTCCGGCTCTGAGGAGGAACATCAATTTAATGACCTGGACCGCCCTGTCAAGCAGACATCCTCTGCCTTCCTCCCACAGCACAGTTTATCAAAAGGACGACGCTGCCACGCTCTTATAGCAAGAATGGAAAAACCATGTCTGTACGATGAAGCAGGAGTCTAGGGGCGCGGTCATTTGACAGTGGCAAGTTAACTCTTCCGATCCTTTGGCACATCTCCTCAGCACTCCCTGCTTGACCTTGGCGTTGGTTTACCTCGGTGTGCCCTCATTAAAGATCACAGACTGGGAGGCCCACAAGAACAGAAATGCACCAGGGAGCTTGAAACCATTCAATGGAAAATGGAATTAAAATACAATGGCACTTCCCCCCAAATGACCTGAAGCCCTCTCCCATTGTCCTAGCATTCTGGAAGCTGGCCTTCCAAATCCTGGGTGTCCTTGGCTTAGGCTCCCTCCGAAGTCTCTAGGGAAGTCCCCTTTCTTATGTCTCCCACTTTTCTTCCACTTGTAGCTGCCTCTTGGAATGGCTGTCCATTCTCTGTCTGGGTCTGTGCTCCTCTTTCATAAAGACATCGGTGATGTCACGGGAGAAACCCCTACCCCAGTGCTGCTGTTAAGGGCATGGAGTCCGTTGGACTCACCGCATGCCTATGCGCAGCAGCATTCATTCGGCAGCTTGTCCTGCTGTGGCGGTTTGTGTGTACCTGGGATGCTGTCAGCTGAGATAGTAATATTTCAAATACCAGCACGTTCTCCCAAGTTCAACAGGAGCTTCCAGACTAAGAATGGACTGTGGAGAAGGACTAGACTGTCCATTTCTGAGGGATTATTCACTGAAAATCTTACTCCGGTAAGATGTTATATTAGCATAACTGGGAGCATCTTAAAAGATACTATTTTTAAAAAAGGTCATGTTCCCAGAATCCAGAGGGGAAGCCTTGAGAACGTAACTATTGGGTGGCATAATTGAATCCAAAAGAAGCCCCAACAAATCTGTGTGTGTGTGTGTGTGTTTAAGAAAGAGCTTTTCTATACAAGAGCAGTTCAGTATTTAGAAAACATCCCAGCCCAGTCCACATCAAATCCATAAGTCAGATAGTAGCCCATATGTATGATACCAATCTATAAAGTCCTCTTCAGACTCACGAAACACATGCAATGATGCCGAATGCAGGATGACCACAGGCCAGTGGAAAGCCCAGTGGATTCAATGCTGGTATAAGCATCTCAGCGCTGACAGGGGTCTGTCTCCACGTGGCTTCTCCAGCTCCCAGTCTCTGGCTGCCATCAGCCTGTCTCCAGGTGGCTTGTCAACAAGAATGTCTCACAGGGACAGAGTGTGTGTCCTGCCTCCAACGAGCTATTTATCTCCTTAGCGCCTCCGAATGAGGTCATCAAGCTGTGATCTGATTGACATTGGCAGGCTAAACTCCACCCCTTCATTCCTTTTTTTTGGTAATCATTTATTGGGGGCTCATGCAACTCTTATCACAATCCATACATATATCTATTGCATCAAGCACATTTGTACATTTGTTGCCATCATCATTTTCAAAACATTTTCTTTCTACTTGAGCCCTTGGTATCAGCTTCTCATTTTTCCCGCTCCCATCTCCACCCTTCCTCTCTCATGAGCCCTTGATAATTTATAAATTTTTTTTTTCATGTCTTACACTAACCGATGTCTCCCTTTACCCACTTTCCTTGTCCAGCCCCCTGGGAGGGGGTTATAGGTAGGTCATTGTGATCAGTTTCCCCTTTCTCCCCCCATCTTCTCTTTACCCTCCTGGTATGGCTACTCTCAATATTGGTCCGGAGGGCTTTATCTGTCCTGGATTCCCTGTGTTTCCAGCTCATTTTTTTTCCTCAAAGGGCAGGGGCAGGAGCCAGGGAGACCAGGAAGACTCAGGTGAGAGATGGAAGAGGGGAGTTGGTATGAAACCATCGATCCCAAACACAATTTGCATCCTTCTGATACAGGGCCAGCAAGGTGTTCTGACAGCCTGGCTGTGGATGTGAGAGAGGAATGGGAAATAACGCCAGCGTCCTGGTCTGAACAATGGCATGGATGTCCCGGGGCTGGGAAGTTGATGGGAGGAGCAGGTGTGGAAAGAGCACGTGGAATTGGTTTTGCAGAAAGCGGGCATGAGTGCTCCACTGGGCATCCCAAGACGAGGCAGCTGGATGGTAGTGTCAGCAGGTGGTGGCAGGGTGGGGCTGGCTAGTTGACCTGTGGTGCTTAAAACCTCCTGGGAGAACCTGGCACTGAGCAGGGCCAGAAGTGAAGGCCCAAGGCCCGGTCTGTCTGCTGACAGGTTGGGAGAAGAGAGGAGGCAGCCGAGGTCCCTGAGGGGCAACAGGTAGAGAGCTGGAGGGGTGGGGTGGGGGGTGGAGCAGCACCAGGAGTGCCAGGGCTCTAGAAGCCAAGGGAAGGACTTGTGGGATAGGAGGCCCGGCTGTGGGCTGGCTGAGTGAGAAGGGAAGGAAGCAGGTGCAGTAACTGGTGGGGTGCACGGTGCTGGGGATCTTGCTCCTCCACGCCGTGGTCTAGAGTGAGCCCTCACCTCATTGGGTGGACGGTGGTGGCTCCTTGATTTAGAGCCAGAGGTCCCCAACCTGATTTAACCTACTGCTCCTTTCCAGAAACAAATAAAACACAAACCCCAAACAAACAAACAAACAAACAAAAAACCCCACAACTTTTGTTTTTTAATTCAGTGTCCCCCTTGGCAATGAAAAACATTTATTTTCACTCCAGGATAAAGTATAGGAATCTGTTGGCTCCCTGACCTATGATTTCAGCACCCACCAGGGGTAGTCCCATCCTCTTTGGGAAGTGCCGGTTTATAGGGTAGCTGCCCATGAGGTGGTCTGAGTGTGTGAGTGCATGTGAGAAAGAGTGTGTCCATTTGCACGTGTGCACATGGAGGGCGTGCCTATGGCCCTCGGCATGGCCCTCTGCTGCTGTGCTGTGGAGTCAATTCGAATGCATAGGGACCCTGCACGGTGAAGGAGAATTGCCCCATATGGTTTGCTACGTGGAAATTGTTTTTGGTTTTTATTTTTTGCCTTTTGAGGTTTTAATTTTTATACACTTTTCTTGTATGTAAGAAAAGCATAAGGATCGCAAATCACAAGGTGAGGGCTCCAGAGAAAGAAAATGTTTAGAAAATGATGAAGACAACAGATGTACTTGATACAATGGATGTATGGGTTTTTATAAGAGCTCTAAGAGCCCTCAATTTATATCTATATCTATATATATATACACACACACACACACACACACATCCATTCAGCCGATGAAAGAAATCTCTAGAGACAGTCTCCCCTAGTTTAAGGTTTCAAGCAAAGAGGGAAAAGACATTTTCCTTGAAGTCACTCACCACCCAGCATCACAGTGGCTCACAGAGGAGAGCTGTGAATGGAGCAAGAGACTAGTCAGCATTCAGGTTACTCTACTTGAAGACGTGTTTCCAGCTATCTGTACCTACCCATGTACATGCTCTGGTCTAGCCAGGTTTGTAAGGTCGAATTGGGATTGTGTTGGCTATATATCAGAACTCACTGAAAGCACTTTACCTAAGCTTGCTGAAAGCATGCTGGATGCTGGCTTTCTCTCATCCACCTTCGTGTTTTCCCCAGCAGTGGATTAGAACTCACGGCAATCCCATGAGCGTTAGAGTAGAGCAGGGCTCCGTGGACTTGCAAGGGCTGATTTTGCAGAAAATTGGGGAATCCATCCTCCTGATTCGATTACCTGTCTGAGCTCAGCAAGGACTACAATGCATGTGTGTTTAACTCATGAAGTTGCTGATTTTAAAAGGTTGGCTTTGGGTAGAATGTGTTCTTCTTTTTAGTGGAGAAAACTCCATTCAGTGCATCTTCCTACCGGCTCCTGTCAGCATATATAACATGAAGCATTGACTAAGTCCATTTGTGGAAGCTACCTATTTGCCTGATCCATCTAGCTCTGGTAGGAAAAATTGCATCTGAATTAAGAAAGGTGATGCATCACTTTCACAATACTTAGTTAATCCTTGAATTTTTATTTTTAATTTATTCATTGGCCTAGACTATTTTTAGAGCCTTTTGATACTTGAGATCTAAATTGAATCCAGATTTAAATTGAGAAGGAATTTTTTTTTCTTTAAGTATATATTTGAGGGGGAAAAAAATACAGTACGAAGTCTCATTTGCCCTACCAACACCAACACCACACACAGAGAAAGTGGTTTCTGTGAATCAGAGTTTTGCATTCATGTGGTACATTTCTTACAATGAATGAATCAATTTTGGGACATTACTAGTAACTGAAGTCTCTACTAATCCCTTTCATTTTCATCTAATGTTCCGGGGTCTTCTATCGCATTCAGTCATCATGCCTCCTGGACTGTAGTGAAACCAATTACGTATGGCTCGTCTCTCCATTTCACTCTGCCTGCCGCCAAATGCTTGCTTGGGACCGTGCAAATATGGCAGAGAAGTTCTGCCTCCGAGCTTGGCAGTAGTGCCCTTCTTCTTTCTCCTAAGAAGAGAGAAACCCTTAGGGAGGAAGATCATCAGAGATGAAGTCCCATGGTCCTCAGATCATGTGGAACGCTGTATCAGCATTGTGGATGGCGCTTGATGACGGCCTCCTTCGTCTGCTGGAAGTAGCATCTGTCAGGTTGCTATGAATGGACCCTCCTCTCCCTCCACCCTGTGGGCTTCAGAAGGGTGTTACAGGTGAGGAGGAGGGAGGCTTAGGAGGAGAGTGTTATTGTGTGTGGTTGATTTGTTGCCAACTCATAATGATCCTGTAAGAGAGATGAAAAGAGCCATGGGGTTTCCTAGGTCATAACCCTTATGGGTAAACATCACTAGCTTTAGGTCTTTTCTCCCACGGAGTGGCTGGTGGGATTGAACCACCAACTTATAAGTTAGCAAGGACCATTTAACCATTATGCCACCAGGATTCCTGTGTGACAAAGTAGCTACATAAATTCTTATGATTAATGTATTCAAGTATTTACATCTGTGTAGATGCATGGCTACCTACTGTGTACATTGGGTAAAAATACAATACTCATTTCCTTATTTTGCTGCTCAAATGGTTTCAGCTTTGGCCTGGGGGTACACTTTCAGCTAATCCTATGACCCATTGGCAGAACTGCAGTAGTGTGATATTTGTTCGGGTGGTTGACCTTGAACTTAAGTATTTTCTTCCTTCCTGACATTACCTGATGCTCCAGAGTCGCCATGGATATGTCCTCTCCCTGCCCTGGGACTCAATCTCTTCAAGAAGCCTAGTTCACCTGATTGTCAATTGATCATAGAAACCAGGACCTGGGCTCTCCTTGTAGCTTAATGTCTTTTGTTTAAAGGACTTCTAACCCTATATAGGGTTTCCAGGACTATAAATCTTTATAGGAGAGACCGTTGCATCTTTCTCCCATGGAGTGGCTATGGGGTTTGAACTGCCAACCCTGCAGTTAGTAAGCCAATGTCTAATTCTCAGGACTCCCAGTTATCCTTTTCTGAGCTAACAGTGTAAAAGAATGTATGTTAGTTGATATATCTGCATGTATACAAACCTACACAAAGGCACTACCTATCACTATTTCTATAGGTAGCCATCTGTAATTATATTAACCATTTGCCTTTCTGGTATCCATTTATTTGAAGAAAGCTTATGCCGTAGCTCCTCCTATCCCAACCACCTTGAAAACGAGAACGTCTTCCTCTGCAGGGCTCAGGTAAGGCAACACCTGCTCTGGGACGGCTCTTGGCCCAGAAGGAAAAGTAGACTTACAGGCATGCAATTTCAATAAAATATAGCAATTTAATAATCTCACAAGAAATGTTCAGATTGCTTAAAAAGCACACAGGAAGTTTGCTTAAATCAGTTGGAGAGTTTGGAAGCCAGCATACATAAATCAATCGATCAAACATTTTTTAATTATAAATAGAAATTCACGAGAAGAAAACTGGAAGGTAGATATGCAGCAAAGCAGTACAGAAAAAGACATAAATGTGGGACTTGGCAGGAAAATGCAAATACATTTATCTTTTTATAGAATGATTTTGAGATAGTATCAGGGGGCTGGAGAGGTGTGTAGAATCATGTATATTACATAGATCAATATCTATATCTATAATATGTAATACTTTATTCTATAAGGAGTTAAGTAGTTAGTAATGATTAAAATGAGGCAGGACGCAGGGGACGGCCCTCACGAAGATGTATTGGCTAAGTTGCTGCAACCATGACCTCAGACCCAAGAATGGTTATGAGGACGGTGCAGGACCACACAGTGTGTCCTTCTGCTGTACTAGGGTCGCTAGGAGTCAGCACCCACCACCACATCTACCCAGGCCCAAACCTGCATACTTCTGGAACCAGCATCTCCTTAGCGCAGTGTTGGAGTCCGTGCTATGGGAACGAGGAGAATGATGCTGATGGATGATAAGCATTAGATCGTGAGCACTTACTACATGATAAGCATCATGCACTCAGCCAACCCTAGGCAGGAGGTGCCAGGACTCATGTCGTTTCCAGCAGCAGATTTTCAGAGACGTTCTTTTGGGGGTGCCGTTGGATTCCTCACAAGGAGCTCTCAGAAAACCTTGGGCTTCCAGCTCCTGAGTGATGCATAACAAATTATATCCTAAAGAATACAGGGTTTAACAAGTCCCAAGGTTTCATTTCAGTTTCTAATGAAAAAAGCCTTGCTGATGGAGGCCTGGTGGATAACTTTAGATCAAAGGACAACGGCTTTGTGGTGAGAAATAAACAAAGATGAGTTCCTTCCCCCTGAAATAGGTTCACCCTGACCAAATATCTCTGTAAAATGTTTAAGCTAAACCATTTCCTTCTTTCATAATGAGGAGAAATGGGCCAATAAATCAGTGAGGAGTCTGTAACCCAGTCCTCCAGAGGTGATGCGTCAACCTGAGCCGTCCCTCCTTATCCACTGCGATTTATGACTGACAGCCCGGTCTGGTTATCCATCACGGTCCTTGTGAAGGAATTCTGCAAGTGAAGAAGCTAGGCTTCTGAGCCCTGGGAGCTGTGGTCCTACTGCATTCTCTGTGCGGTCTTAGAACTAACCAGGGGGATGCGCAACATAAGAGCGAATGATCCAGCCAATCACGGCCATGCTTTGTGGAATCAGGGATCCATCCTCCCCAGAGTACTTGCCACTTTGGTGTTCATTTCCCCTCAGAAGCATATGCCATCCCGCAGACACCTGCAGAGAAGAAAGCATTTCAGACCCAATTCATTGGATCCTTTGGTGAATTCACAGGACTGCGTGTGAGCTCCCTCACTCTGAACCACCCTGAGTGGAAGCAGGACTAGAAAGCGCTTTCTGTAAGCAGACTAGGTGCTAGGAATGTGTACTCCCTCACAAAGCAGGTTGCAGCTGGTTGAGCATGTGCCTGCCTCATGATTCATAAAAGCAGAAACGCAATCCCTTCCTTTGCACAGCACAGAGATTCCTCTGTAGGAGGAGGGCGGTCAGGCCTCCTCTTCACCTCAAATGTATTTAGATATATATTAAGCTCTACCATGTATCCCCTAGGGGGGAAAATGTAAGATGGATGTAACTCCTATAATTCGTGCCTGAGGCCATCCTGAAAAAGCAGCCTTGCCACATCCTGACAAGTTAATACTCACCTCCCAGAGTGGCTGTGAGTGCTGTATGCGAAAGACTTTGTGTGCTAACCATACACAAATGTTAGGTAACACATCTTCACTTTTCTTGTTTTACTTTCTAATTAGCACAGGCTTAGCTTCAGTGTATTATAGAAAGGGCGACTCAAAGACAGAGGGGAAAGTATATTTCTCCTGATATGTGAGCCAGGGGCTGACTGGCAGAAGTGGACACATGGTTTTACCATTCAAACAAACAGCAAAGCAGCACATCTCAATATACTGTAGTTCTCAAACACTTCTTTGGTTTAAAAATAAAGGATGGGGGAGCAGAATTAAATTTTCCTACAATCATAATGAATGTGAGGGACTATACAGTTAGTTTGGGGTCAGAAATATAGACACAAGTTATACCACAGCTTCTAACCTGACTGGTCCTGGTTTTACGAGGCCCCATAGCCACATCCTCCCAGACACTCAACTCACAATTGTCTATTTTAAGAGACAGGGCGATTAGTGATAAAGAGAGAGTGAGTGAAGTAAAGCATTCCGAACACATCTGGGGTAGGGGAAAGGTCTTCCACCCCAGGATGCAGCCAGACAGAGAAATGCCCACCAGAGTGAAGAATGAAAAATAGTCTTGAAGTATAGATTTGCCGTCAACTGATTTGGAAAGTTAAAGCCTGCCATCTTCAAAAGCTTTGCATTGCCTCATCTCTCGAGGAAGAAGATGGGAATTTTAGGAGATAGGTTTCTGGCAGGATCCACCGGGTGAAATCATAAGGTATTTCATAATTCAGTATCAATCGATGGTGTAACTGAGCAGCTCTTATTTTCCTAAAACATGTCAAACACCTATCTCCCCTCTAAAGTGTGGATCTGCTTTGCAGCCAAGAATAAACACTCGGTGTCCATGTGGACTCTTTTGTCAATCAGATCTTACTTTAACAGGCACAATGTCCTTCTTGAGGCACTGGTCCCTCCATGCCCCAAATATGTATAAGTCTCTCCCTCCTTGACGTGAGCATTCTGGCTGTAGTTTTCCCAAGAGAGATTAGTTCAATCTTCTGGCAGCCCATGGGGTATGCAATTTCTTTTACCAATGCCATAAGTCAAAGGCAGCCATTCTTCTTCCACCTTCCTAAGTCATTGTCCAGATTTCCCACACATCTATCAGGCTGCTGACAATGCAGCAGTGTGCATCATCTTAGTCTTCAAAGAGACCTTTTCCTTTTGTAGCCGATTTGCCCAAAGCAGTAAGTCCTTTAATTTCAAAACTGTTGCTTCCATGGGTATTGACTGTGGGTCCAAGTAAAACGGAATCCTCATCAACTGTGATCCTTTCTCCATTTAGTGGGGTTTATTGGTGCTGTTGTAAGGACTTGGTTTGCGTGATGTTGGGTTGTGACCCTCAGCACTGTCGTCTGTGATCTGCAACAGTAGGGACTTTAAGTCCCCTTCATGTGCAGCAAGGACGGTAGCATCATCTACACACTGCAGGCTGCCGATGAGCTGGCCTGTCCTCCTGACGCTGTGTTCTTCTTCATGCCGTCCTGCTCTGCAGACGATTTCCTCAGTGTCCAGTCTGAATCAATATCGGGAAGGATATAACCCTGACACACCTTTCCTGATTTTAAACCTGTGCTTAAAGGCCCTTTGGTCTGTTTGCACAACTGCTTCTTGGTCTACCTACATGCTTCTGACAAGCACAATGAAGAGTTCTGGGGTTCAAATCTCACATCAGCAATTAGATCCTTTCTTTCATGTCCTCCTCTGAATTTGGCTCTAATTTCCAATAGTTTCTTGTCAATGTGCAACTGTTTTAAAATGATCTTTACCCTAATTCTCCTGGCATGTCAGAGGGATGATGTTGTTGGATACTCCCCACGTGCCCTTGGGTCACCTTTCTTTGGAATGAACACGCATGTGGATCTCTTCCAGCAGGTTGACTAGGTAACTCGCTTTCAAATTTCCTGGCAGAGAAAAGTGATGGTTTCAACATTATATGCATTTGTTAAAACATTTCATTCTGTTGATGGAATGAATTTGCTGAGACATTTCATTCTGTCAATTCCTGCAGTCATGTTGATTGCCAATATCCGTAGTGGTTTCCATGTCTTCCTTCATTGCCATCTTCATACCATCATATGCTGCCTCCTGAACTGGCTGAAGACCAAACTTTATTTTTGGATTTCAAAAATTCCTTCCATCTTCTTTTGACTCTTGCCGCTCTGCTCCATATTTTGTCCATAGAACCTTTCAATATTGTAGCTCTTAACTTGAACTCTCTCTGTCATCTTTTCAGCCTGAGCAATTCCAAAAGAGTCTCTTTCCTTTTATACTCTAGGACAAAGCATCTGACTCTAGGGGGTCATGACCCCATGTGGGTCACATAACTGAATGTAAGAGATGTGAAAAGCCTGGCACTCGGAGGAAGTTTCTGCAGGTGCCACGACCAAGAATTGATCTCAAATCAAATAGGTAACAAATCTGCAGTGTTTCTAGGAAAGCCTGCCTGTGCTGCAAACATCCTTGGCAAAAAAAGGAGTCACAGGTGGGAAAGTAAATGAAGAATCCCTGCCTGGGACACTATGATAATTGATTCTTGAACTTCCAGAGAAGAATCTAGGTGAAGCAAACAGTTTGGATTATATGATTTCAAGATCCTGTTCTAGACTGATGTGAATTGTCTCTTTAATATAAATACTTCCTGAAATATCAAGGCTCAAAATGAGAGCCAATTGGATCATGAACGTGACATAGATCTTTATGATGCTTCCTTACAGGACACGTTTTTCAACACCGGCCATAGCCGTGTGAATGCACTGATACTGGGTGACAGTGAATCATGTATTTCGAGGTATGAGAGGGGCAAACCGGTCATGGCGCTCCCTGATTGCATTTCCTCCTGTTCATATCTACATTTAATTTCTTATCCCTGCCCTGCTGTGCACTGTTGGAAGGAAGGTTCTGATTGAAGGCAACTCTGAAGCATCAGAGCGCACCCAGAATCTTCAATATCCCTTCCCATCCAGCAGGAGGGGCATCCACATTTGAGACTCGGACCCTAATCCCAGGATAGTGATCTTTCCAAGTGTCTGCCTTCTGATGATCCAAACCTACAATCCTCTAGATCTTGCTGAAGGTCAGGGATGTTGCTTTTCCCGTTCAAACTTGTCTTTGCTAAGGCATCGCTGCCACCATGGCTCCAAACCCCATGGAACTAGAAGTTTTGCCTATTGCTCGATCTACTTAATTTGGTCCCAAATGAAAAAAACAAAAACAAAAAAAACCCACCTCCAATAAGCTTAAGCAGAATTCGAAGTGCATTTACTAGTAGAATTTACAGTTCTAACTCTAAACAGAAGAGACACTAAGATGTAGCTGGACTCAGGATCAATGGCAAACTGGTTTTTTTGGATTGTGGACCCAATAGTTACCCATTTGGCTGCTAACCAAAGATTGGCAGCTTGAATACACTCAGAGGTACGTTGGAAAACTCAGCCATTAAACACCTTATAGGGCGCGGTTCTACTCTGACATAGGAGGAGCTGAGGACCGAGGACTAGAGATTGAGTTCTAAGGTAATAATACAAAAGACCGGTAACACCTGATGCAATCAGTCAAACAGGAAGGAGAAAGAGTCTCCATCTAGGATGACTTGGTTTAAGGAATAATATTTCATCCTAGAGATAGAGCAAATAGAATCTTTGAAACCTGCACAACTTGAAAATTACTACTATAGGTACCATTTCAATATTGATTTTTTTTGGAATGGGATGTAGAAATGCCTATTTTTAATCTCAGGAAAAACATTCATATATAAAAAATGACTGTGATACACCATATGCATCCTATCCTTTTGGTTCAAACAAAGATTAAAATCCTATTTATAGAAAAGTGAGGCGGGGGGGTGGGGTGGGGGCAGCATTAAACAACATGTGCATTTTACCCAAGTCCAAGAAACCACATGTACATTACCGTCGAACCCGGTGGTTCAACTGCCATCATATGGATGGATGGGTGGAGAAACAATGCTGAGACAAAGTATGGATTCTGGATCAATTTAGCCGATATTTATTAAGTACCTTTTTAATGTACAGGGCTTTATACCAGTTAGCATCTCACGCTTGTCAATCTACATGCTCCCTCATCACACTTAAAGACATTAACTCTTTTAAAATGCAATCTGGAGAACCATTAAAAAATATATGGATCCATATTCTGCTTGCTGTGCAGCTCACTTGCCATCGTGAAACAAAATGGTGAGTAATAAAAACACTGAAATGAGCATCGGTCTCCCCACATTCCTTTGGTATCTCTCAGTTACATCCGGTAAGGGGAGAACGTTAGTCTGCCGTTCAAAAAGAGCCAGCCTTCCATAGATGTGTTTCCCATATAATATTAAGAAAGGGATTCTATCATGTTAGATCTGTGTATGGAACCACAAGCCGAAGAGAAACAACATCATCTGGAGTGAATGGAACTGTGATTGTCCCAGGTCAGAAAATATTTGGTTAAGTTCCTGGGATGGACAGGCAATGAGACCAGGCGAGGCACTGTTCCCTGAACACAGCACTGTCCTTACCTGCCTTCATGTCCTGGCTCAAATAATTGGCTCAATCTACAGAGTCTTTTGTCTCCAAAATGCTTATATTTTTATTCCTCTTCGAATATTCAACGGCAAGTGCACCTCTTCTAAGAAACACACTCCCAAATTTCCATTCCAGAGTTAAATATGTCTTTGCTCACATTTGCCTCTCAAGATATTGCACAAGTGCTTTTTGCCTTTTCATAATCAGCCTTGCATCTTAATTAGTATATATGCATATTTGTTGGGTCTACTAGATGCTTAACTCTTGCAGGATATGTGCTGTAATTATTTCCCCCATCCAGTCCATGCATTTCTAATCCAACATGTTTAATGATCCGTATGCACTATGCAAGGCATTAATTGTTTCAATTGTAAAAATATTATAGGCATTTTAATTCTAAAATATTTTTATAGAATTTTAACTTATAAAAAATAAATCAGCTGATAGTTTATCCTCAAAGCACTTACAGTGTGAAGAACGAAGGGCAGGTAGAAAAAAATGAATATTGTTCCAGGTGAACTTTAAGTGGCATAAGTGAAATAAAGGTGAAATGTGAGAGTTCGGAAAAGAAGAAAATTATCTTAACAATGAGGAAGGAAAGATGTGAGGGTTACGAAGAAGACTTCACCAAATAGAAGGGCTTTGAAGTAGACCCCAGGGAGAAGGAAATCACCATGTATAAAAGCATGATCAGGAAGACCACGAAGGGGAGGTTGAGTGGATCATTTACATGCACAGGAAGAAAGGCTACGGATCTACTGGAAGGATAGCTTGGTAGCCAAGGTCATTCCGAGGAGTCTGGATAGCATCATGTAGATTCCCTGGACCAGCAGAAGAGAGGGACAACAGACAAGAAGGCTAGGTGGAGGAGGAGGGGATTGGTTGTACCAATATCTTGAACAAAAGATGGTGCAGAACGGTGGGATGTATGCAGTGGGGATATTTGCCCTACCGAGAGAATTTCCCACGACTTGGCTGCTGGTTGGAGAGGGAAGCTAAGGGACAGGATGAGATCCTTGAGAACAGGGATGGCAATATCACTGGCAAGCACAGGAGCAGGTGAAGATGAACAGACTGGATGGGCACACACACACATGAAGAGCTCTCTAGTAGAGCTGTCAAGTAATTGTTCGTTTGCCTTTGCCTTTTCCCATCAGCCTCCCAGCCCAGCGTCCGCCTGGAAGATTGGTGCATTACTACGCATCTATCAAAACCATGGTGGCATTCTGGCGGTGCTTTAACCAGAAAGCTGTCCGTGCCATTTGACAGGATCTCTCCAGATCCAGGGAGCATCACCGACTAGTCTCATCAGTTGAAAGCAAGCATCATTCCCTGGAGAACATCAGCGAGGAAAGCATTTAGGTATTTTGTAAATGATCCTTCCCTTCAGGATCCTACTCCCTTTCAGAAACAAGTTAGCTGAGATTTGCCAAGTTCTAGCTTCCAACTAGTGGCTAATTGGTGTAACGGAAAAGCTTGTATCAGTCCCCAGGGACGGTTCCAGCTGTTTACAAATATTAATTCTTTTCCTTCTCATCACTCCCGTGGCAGGTCGTATCATCTGCACGTGAAGAAATCCTGACACAGAAAGTTATGTGACTAGCTCTGGGTCACATAACAAGTGCCCGAGCCAGTCCTTGAACTCCAGCAGGCTGCTGATGGAGGATAGATGCCTAACTGTCATGCTGCCTGCCCAAGAGGCCTGGACTTGAGAAGAGCCAGGTTCAGCAGGGCCAGATTCCATACTGCCTTCCATTTCCACCCAAGAAAGGACTCTGCTGGAGCGACCCTCTGAGCAGAAAAATGTTTACTGAATGATTGTCTCAAGATCAAGTGGAAATGAACGGTGATGTGTAATTCAAGACTCCAAACCATCCATTTAAGGTTTTAACCAGTAGTTCACGCTGCCCTGCTTCCGAAGGGTTAACAGTGAACGGACCGTAATCATTGTGTGTACCCTTTCTGTTAGAAATGCCTTTCAAAAAAATGGAAACGTATAGTTGAGTTGTTTATAATAAAAAAATTTACACTGAAAAACCTCTGGGGCAGAGATGAATATTTAATAAATATAATTAACGATGTTCCATGGTCTTCTCCAATCAAGCTTTTATGAGGAACTTGTAAAAAAATAAAAGGTAATTTTCCTTATCCATATTCAGATTTCTAGGTACAGCATGCTATCGTGAATCCTCCAATCAGCCTTTAGAAACACGACAATATACGGTTTTATTGTAGCTGTCTTTTGAGGTTGCAAATTGTTCACATCTGTCTCTTAGTATTTTTTTACAATACTCTAAATACTCTAATCTCTGGTTATCCTGCTAATAACTGTAATTTTCTAGTCAGCTGTTATCTCTCAAGGTAGTTTAAAGGTCATTTTGTCTCCATCCATAAGGATGCTTGTGAAGAAAGTGGGCTCGGTATGTTTTTAAGCTGGTCGCATCCCTCTTTGGGTTTGCGTTCTGTCTCTAAGACTAAAGCCACTAAGAGTCACTCTGTGCCGAGACATTTGCCTCCCTCTTTTACTTGGCCCCAGCAGGATGGATTTGGGCTTCTCCCATAATATTTTGTTTCTGCTACCTGAACTTATTCCTGGTAGATAGGAAATGTATATTCTTCTTGGAAGCATAATGAAGGGAGGCATTTAAATGGTTCTTTCTGTATTCAAAGTGCCGGTCGGTCGGTATGTTATCCCTCCGAGATATAAGCAGGGTGCACTTTCCCCTGGAGAAGCATGTTCACGAGAACTCTCTTCAACAGGATTTGGAGACAGATAGCCCCTCTGTCTTCGACTGCACTGCTGTTAGTGCCCAAATTATGAAATGTGGCAAGATTGGTGCAAATGCACACGTTTTCATTGATGGAAGGTGCCAGTCAAAATATAATAGCAGCACCAACAGAACCGATAGTGAACACAGGGTGAGTTATTTGTCTGTCTGTTTCGCCTCCCCAGATGCCTGTCCTTTCATTTTCAGTAACGAAAGGCTGGATTTTCTTTGGGTAAAACTCATTCACATTTCTCCCTCTGCCTACAGCTCCAGGGCCTCAGCAATTAGATAGCATTATGGATCCAATTGCAGCCCTCCCCACCCCGCTTCCCAATAAAATATGTGTTGTAAATCCTAAAAGCATGTGGTTCTAATCCCACCTGGAAGTAGGGTATTCTTTGTTCTGTTAAGAAGGCAGGGTAGGGTGTGTGATAAATCAGTGGTTTTTGAGATGCAATAGGACAGTTAAGACTCAGATGCAAGCAAGGGCAAACTCAGGGAGAGTGGTGGCACTTGGTCCCCAAGGAACCAAGGAGCAGAAGTTCAAAAGACACAAAGACTTTCCTCCAGAGCCAGCAGGGAAAGAGCCCCAAACAAACAAACCAAACTCGCCGCCATGGAGTCACCATAAGCTTCCGACTCATGGCAACCCTATCGGGCACAACTGTCCTGGGGTAGAAGTCCTGTCTTTCTCCCATGGAGCCCCTGGGGGTTTCAAATTGATGACCTCACAGTTAGCAGTCTGATTTGTAACCATGACACTACTAGGGCTCCTTACAGGGAGAGAAAACCACACCCAACGTCAGCACGTTAAATCCAGACATCTAGCCTCCTAAACTGTGAACCCATAACTTTCTGTTTGTGTGAAAAGGCTACCGGGGCCTTACCTGAGGCTTCTTGTTCCACTGGGGGCTGGGGTTGGTCACGCAGGCCTCTACCCTGCGTCATCCTTAACCCTCTTCTTAACCAAGCATTCCTCCCACGGCCTTCTGCTTTCCCCTGTGGTTCAATCATTCATTGCCATGGCCGCACAGAGCTCACAGGTGATGCTCACAATCGTTAGCAGGAAGTTAAAAGGTTATATTTCTGTAAGAAATGCTCAGAATATAGTTGTTCAGTCAAGACAGTGTTTTTGTTTTGTTTTGCTTTGTTTTCTCTCTCTCTCTGCTGTGCCCTGGCTTGGACTATGTCCTGTTTAGGCAATTTTACAAAATTCATTTAGAGCTGCTAATAGATATCCAAAGGGCAAGTCACTCTGCCATAAACCTCAGTCAGAAGACACTCAGCTGCAGCTTCTTGGGACACGAACCCAGCTGTCCTACTTAAGTGCCCAGAGGCACCCTACCAGTCTCCTGCCCAAAAGTAAGAGGCTTCTGTGGACTGGGGTCCCTCTTGGCCACATGCTCTGGCTCCTGGTTCCACTATTGCTGCTCTTCTGCCAGTCCTCTGCTCTCACAGGTGTGTCCTGGATCAAGGAGGCCCAATATTCAAGGACCTCAGGGTCCAAAGAACACACTCCATTTCTGGTAGGTGTCTCTGGCTGATAATGAGATACTTCTTCCTGCTTCTGATAGCTGGCTTTATACCTAGAAAGATGACAATCACAATTCACTTTATTAACACAATTAACTTTATGAACAAACTGTAGTAGTTACATAATTTCATAATAAGTATAGGGGTGGAATCTAGCCTGTCAATCAGATCACAACCTGATGATGCCTCCTTGTGGGTGTGGCCTTCTCATGAGGATTCTGGGAACTTCCTCTTTCTCCTGGAAGTGGCCCATACAGTCTAGCTCTGCTTCACCTTCCTGTTGAGGAGCCACACTCAGAGAGCTGGAGGAGCCAAGTGGAAACATATGCCACCACTGGATCCACAAGACTTTTCACCTACCAGCCTGTGATATTCCTGCATTCAGCATCATTGTGTGTGCTATGTGAGTTTGAAGAGGAATTTATGCATCAGTATAAGATAGATGAACAAATATTGGACTTATGGATTTGATCTGGACTGGGCCGTTTTCTCAACATGCAACTGCTTTTCGATATAAAGCTCTCTCTTACACACATGAGTGGCTCTGGACGTTTTTCTCTAGTTAACCCGGTCTAACACACAAACACTTATAGCTGAATCATATAATCTAAGCATCAGCCTTCCTCCCCTCTCCTGCCCTACTTCTTACCCAGAAGGTCAATTGGTGGGAGTAGCACAGGCTATAGATAAAGAGCCAAACTAAATAATTCACATTGCAGTTTATGAAAATCACTTACTTTGGTATTTCAGTCCACACTAGAGACTCTTAAAGAGCCCTCATGGTCTAGTGGGTTATTGGTTGGGCTTCTAAACACAAGTTCACCAGTTTGAATCTACTAGCTGCTCCCCAGGAGAGAAAATGGGGCTATTTTCTCCCATAAATATTTACAGGCTCACAAATGGAGTGGGACAGTTCAACTCCACCCTATAGGGTTGCTATCTTACAGGAGAGCAGTGGGTTTTAAGAGGCTATGATAGACAGCTATCATGATGTCTAAGGGACAAACCTGTGATCCATGCATGAATCCTGTAATGTAGAGTCCAGAGGATGCAAGAGCTCTGTTGGACCATGATATTTATCTTACTGCCTGGGAGACTGCTTATTGAGTAAGAAATCACCGTGGACATGACTGTCAAGATGATGAGGACAAGAAAGATACCATCAAAGCAGGAAGTAATCGGTTCTAGAAACTAGAAAAGATAATACTCTGAAGTCATCATTTAGGACACTAAGTTCAGCCATTCCTAGTTACCTGAAGAGTCTCGATGGCACAGTAGGTTAGGTATTGGGTCGTTAACCAAAACTGTAGTAGTTCAAACCCACCATCCTATCAGTGGAAGAAAGATGAGGCAGTCTACTTCCTTAAAGATTTACATCCTCAATTAGAAACCACATTATTCAATTCTTCTCTATCCTATAGGAGCCCTGAGAATGTCATGGTTATACAATGGGCTGTCAACCACCAGGGTCAGCAGTTCAAAACCACCAGCTGCCCCACAGGAGAAAGAAGGGACTTTCTACTCCTGTAAACAGTTACAGTCTCAGAAACACACAGGGGCAGTTACTCCATAGCAGTGAGTGTTGTGTTGTTGTTGCACTCAATCCTGTAGGAGTTCTACGATTCTGAATCAACTCCATCGCTGTGGGTGTTATGGGTTCATGAATCAGTAAAGTCTCTACTCCTGTCCCAGATCCAACCACTCATCCACTCAGTTCTGACCCACAGTGACCATGTACGGTGTTCCTGAAGCTGGAAAGCATTATAGGAGCAGATAGCTTGGTCTTTCTCCCATGGAGGGGCTGGTCAGCTTGAACCACTAACTTTGCGGTTAGCTGTCTAATGCTTAGCCTCCAGCACTAGGCAGCCTTGAAACCTTTTCCTTTCACTTTCAAGTGAGTTCCACCTGATAATCAGATAAATCAATGTGTACAGGTGCTAATGAGGATCTAATCTTACTATAGCTGATAGTAAGTGCTAAGGAAATTCTAGTGGAATGTTTTACATGAAAAGAACCAGATAGGATTAAGTAAGGCTGATCTCAATCAAGGTATTATAAATGATGCTTTTACTACATCAAATAATTATAAAGCAATAGTTCATATCCTGTTGCACAATTATTGTCATTGTTAACTGCTGTCCTATTAGACTCAAAGTCATTGCAATCCATGAATAACTGAACAAAATGCTGCTTAATCGTCCCCATAATTTGTTGTAGAGTGGACCACCTGTGATCCATTGAGCTTCCATTGGCTGATTTCCAGCGCCAGATCACCAGGCCTTTCTTCCTGGTCTGTTTCAGTCTGGAATTCCTGCCTTAACTCATTCAGCATCATAGTGACACTCAAGCCATCACTGACAGATGGGAGGCCACTCTTCATCAGCTTCATTGGCCTGATTTTCAACCATGTTTACCACATGCAAATCAAAATTCATGAAGTTGATTCAAACTCTTAGTGACTCTATAGGACAGGGCAGGATCCTGCCTCTGACAATGTAACTCTTTATGGAACTAGACAGTCTCATCTTTCTCTCACAGAGTTGTGGGTTTGTACCACAACCTTGTAGTTTGCAGCTCAGTGCATAGCACACAGCTGAACTACCTTTATAAGAGTAAATATAGTCCTAATATTGTCTAGAAGGAGAGTCTTTGGTTACTGCATTTTCTCCCAATATATTCCTGGTTTAGGGCTTTTCAAACCCTAGGATCTGTGTATTTAAAATACATGGCTCTGTAGAAAACATCTCGTAGATGAGCAGGTCGAGTATAAAATCAGTATATTTCATAGGCAAATGCTCCGTGCTGCATTCACAGCCTCTACAACCCAGCCAGAGACCTCAGTCACTTGAAGTACAAAGAGGGCCGAGGCTGTTTAATGAGCACAGGAAGGACCCGAGGAACTGACGGAAATGTACCAGATTTCTCGTGGGCTTCGCTTCTGCCTTTCGACCACCGTCGCTTTGGAATCATTGCTATAGATTGTATTGGGAGAGACCCATAATTTATGAAAGTCGGATTTGATAATCTCATCCTTTGAGGCCCCTCACTCTTTCTCAAATTACAAATTTGTCCAACAGCACAGGGCCTTAGTCTCTGAATGTTCCATACGTGGGACTTGGGCTAGATCTGGAGGTTCCTCCTCTATGTTCTTATGACAAAGTGCACAGATGTCACAGGTTGCTTCATTTTTAATGTTTCTATCCTATTGGATGTTCAGCTACACACAGAGTCACTGTACCAAAAATATCTAGTCGATATTCAAGCATCTTAGGAGGTAGCATAAGAGCATGAACCAACGGTGCTAAAGGAAGAAATTCAAACTGTACTGAATGCATTAGCCAAAAGCAAGGCTCCAGGCCGTGATGGAATGTCCATTGACATGCTTTAGAAAGCTGAAGCAGCACTGGAGGCACGCACTCATCTATGCCAGGACCTTTGGAAGAAAGCTACTTGGCCAACTGACTGAAAGAGATCTATATGTGTGCCTACTCCAAAGAAAGGTGACCTAACAGAATGCTCAATCCTTAGAATGATATCATTGATATCTCACACAAGTGAAATATTGCTTAAGATCATCCAGCAAAGGTTGTAGCAGGACATTGATGGGGAGCTGCCAGAAGTTCAGACTGGATTCAGAAGAGGACAGGGAACCAGGGATATCATTGCTGATGTCAGATGGATCTTGGGTCCAAGCAGAGAATACCAGAAAGATGTTTACTTGTGTTTCATTGACTATGCAAAGGCATTGGACTGTGTGAGCCACGATAAACTGTGGTTAATCTTGAGAATAATGGGAATTACAGAGCACTTCATGGTGCTTGTGAGGAAATTGTACATAGATCAGCAGGCAGTTGTGCGAACAGAACAAGGTTTAAAATTAGGAAAGGTTTGTATCCTCTCACAATACTTATTCAATCTGTATGGTGAGCAAATCCTCAGAAAAGCTGGATTACAGGAAGAATAATGAGCATCAGAATTGGAGGAAGGCTTATTAACAACCTACGCTATATAGATGATACAACCTTGCTTGCCGAAAATGAGGAGGACTTGAAGCACTCGCTGATGAAGACCAAGGTTTGTAGCCTTCCATATGGGTTACAACTCTATGTAAAGAAGACCCACATCCTCACAATTGGACCAATAGGTACCATCATGATAAAATTTCCCTGGAATTTGTCTTACTTGGATCCACAATCAATGCTCATGGAAGCAGCAGTCAAGAGATCAAACGATGCATTGCATTAGGTAAATCTGCTGCAAAATACAAAGAGCAAGGATGTTACTTTGAGGACTAAGGTGTGCCTGACCCAAATCATGGTATTCTCCATGGCATCATATGCCTGTGAAACTTGGACATGGAATAAGGAAGAAGGTAGATAATTGATGCATTTGAACTGTGGTGCTGGAGAAGAATATTGAAAGAACCACAGACTGCTAAAAGGACAAACCGATCCGTGTTAGAAGAAGTAAGGCCCAGTGCTACTGAGGCAAGGATGGCAAGACTTCATCTTACATACTTTGGACATATTATCAGGAGAGACCAGTCCTTGGTGAAGGACATCATGTTTGTTAATGTGCAAGGGCCGTGAAAAAGAGGAAGGCCCTCAACATGATGGGTTGACATGGTGGCTCCATCACTGGGACCAAGCCCAAGAACAATTGTGATGGTGACAGACAACCATGCAACGTTTACTTCCGTGGCACACAGGGTAGCTATTGGTCAGTGCAGACTCAGTGATGGAACCTAACAGTGGCGTCCTATTGACTTTTCAGCTAAGACGGTCAGTGACGGCTGTTTTCATTGTTAGGTGAGGTCCTAGAGGAATTACCGGTGGCACCGTGGCGTAAGTGCTAAGCTACTAACTGTAGGCTGTTCTTTCAAACCCCAGGAGAAAATAGAAACTGTCTTACATACAGTCTCAGAAATCCTATTTAGGGCCCTGTGAGTTGAGATTGAGTCAATGGCAGTGGGTGTGTTCAGTTGAGAGGTCCAGGGAGAAGTGGGTGACAAAGGGGCTATCCCAGGAACGCTGGAGCAGCAGCTGTGCTATATGATATGCTGATCACTGAACTGCCTCCTCTGGTGTCCCAGTGGTGGCCCTTGACTTTCACTACTCCAGCCTGCCCGGCTGTTTCCTAAGTCCCTAATTTCCTGTATTAAATGCCTTTCTGTTTAATATACCTAAGGTGGTTTCTATTTCCTAAACTGAAATCTGAATGATGCAGTTAATTACTAACATAAATCATTGTTTTATTTTTGCCTGGAGAAAGTTTTTCTCAGGTTTTTGATTTGTATAGACAACATAGAACCCACATATTGTCTATCCTATATGTTAAAAGTCTAAAATGAAAATCAAAGGTAATAATAGACCTCCATCAGCCCAAGGTAGGGACAAGCTGTCTTATTTCTTAGCCTGCACTGCACAGCTGTCAGGCTGATTCGGACTCAGAGCAACTCAATCGGGCAGAGGTTGCTGAAGCTGTAAATCTCTCCTCTCCAGACAGCTTCATCTTTGTCCTGTGGAGCCGCTGGTGAGTTCAAACCTCTGAACTTTTGGTTAGTAGCCCAATGATTAATCCATTGTGCACCAGGGTTCCTCTCTAGCCTATAAATCTATTTAAAGCTTTTTTTTTTTTTTTGCAAAGGGAATGGCTTATGTAATTGCTGAAAATTTTCTTGTGGCATCCAAGCTTAAAGATCTCATTTCTTATTAAGACACATGAGGACACTGGGACATTTGCCTGGACACAAAAATGGTTTGAAGAGGATTTGAATCTTTATTACATTTTTTAAAAAATCAGCAGCCATCACTGGAAACGAATCCAGCATCCAAAGTTGTTAATGCCATATGTGTCATTGATTTCCATCTTGCCAATTAAATAAAGGTTACCGCCTGGTCGCTTCAAAGATTGTGTCTCTCCCTAGGCACTGTCAGTGTGATTCAGATCAGCCAGGACACTCCTGCTGGCAGTCCCCAAATTCCCTCTGCAGGGGAAGAAAGGCAGAGTGTCTTCTGGGAAAACTCCACTTGAGGAATATGCCAGAACACAGGGAGCTAGAGCGCTAAGTTTGCTGACCTTGTATTGCTCATGAGAAACGCTCTCCCTTTGTGTTTTCCCCACGGAGTCACAATTACTCCAACCGGCATTTATTGAGCACGGAGCATGGGCCAGGCATGGGGCCAGGCATGAGGGCCACAGAGACAAATAAGATATAGAAGGCTACTTCTGTCCGCTATCAAAGAGGATGCACCCTGGGTGACCAGTGGAATGAACTGAACACTGCTAGGTAAGAAAACATAGGCATGGCCCGATGAATCCATCAATGAAGGGAAGGGAGGAGGAGAATTCAGTGCCGAAGCAAAAACAATGGAGAGTCCAGCTAAATTCCGATGATGACATAGATGAGGTCTAGGTAAGAGCAGAGGTACAGTGTGGAGGGAACTCTAGGCAAAAATTCTGTATGAACCAAGGCTGAGCCAGCTTTGTTCATGAATCAATCTCAAAGGTTTACTAGGCTGCGCAGAGGCTGGCTAGGAAGGAGTGGCATCAGATGAGGTTTTAACAGCAGCATGGAAAGAACCCAAAGTTATATGTTCTCTTTCAATCATATACATTTTATTGATGACAAACTACAGTGTTGCTGCTTATTTCTTAGGTGACCAAGGGTTTTCCAAAAATGAATTCAATGATTCCTGACAACCTCCTAATGACATAGGCATATTGTTACTCTCAATGCAGATATGGAACTGAGGTCCAGAGAAGTAACCTGTCTAAGGCATCCTCGCTAGCAGGAGGCAGGGCCCTGACTAGTACCCAGACAATCCCAGAAGCTAGATGCCACTCTGTGGCTGCAACATGGCAAACAGTTCATATGTTTGCTGCCCACTAGAAGGTTAAGAGTTCGAGTCCATCTCAAGGCACCTTGACAAAAAGAAAAACAAAACAAAAACTGGGGGTGTATTTCCAAAGAACTAGCCGTAGGAAACCCTACTGAATACTGTTCTCCATTGAAACCTACGGGTGGCCAGGAATCAGCGTTGACTGTTGTTAGGTGTCTTAGCGTTGGTTCTGATTCACAGTGACCTCTGTGCAC
>NW_022103899.1:47098459-47104016 GCF_000313985.2 Echinops telfairi | reverse complement strand
CTTTCTTTTTCACTGACCTTCTACTTTACCACCCATGATGTCCTTCTTCAGGGACTGGTCTCTCCGAAAAACATGCCCAAAGGACACGAGGCAGAGTCTTACCATCTTTGCCTCTAAGAAGCATTCTGGCTGTACGTCTTCCAAGACCGATGTGTTTGTTCCTTGGCAGTTCATGGTCCTTTTTCCGTTGTTCACCAGCATCATAATTCAAATGCATCACTTCTTCTTTCGTCTTTTTTATTCGGTAGGGAAAAGTTGATGGCTGTACGACTTATTTTATTTCATTAAAGAGGTAGGAGGGGGGTGCTTCAGAAACTTCTTGGAAAGAGTCCGTTACTCTTCCATTCTTCCAAGAATTTGTTGAAGCACCCTCATATTTTTAAGCAGAAGAGTAGCCCTCAAATTTCGTCATTCAGAAAGATAATTCTGTCGGCGGGGTTAAGAGGAACTTTGAACATGTAGAATGGAGAAGCCTGCAGAAGTATGAAATGAGACGTGGATAAGAAGGGCGGGGCAATGTCAGGAAGAGTCTGTCATGGAGACCTAAAGATGTTTTCAAGGAAACATGGCCACATTTACATAGCTAATCAATCAGATACTAGGGACAAGAAAAATGAGGTTACACTATCATTAACAAGAGTTGGTGAACAATGAGCTGAGCTAGAAAGCAGGTGGGGAGAGGGGAGAAGATAGCTATGGAGGATTTACACGTTGGAATTGGGGTCCCCACAAGACGAGACCCTAGCTCTCCAATTCAGAGAAGTCTGGAGTAGAGAAATACTTTTGTGAATGATCAGGGTCAGAAAAGCAACAATTAGTCAAGTCCTCCTGAGAAAGAGCATGCTGTTACACTCATGTCCTCGAATCTCCCCTCATCTCCACCCTGCCCAGGCAACATGGACATTTTCAGGGAAAGTAGATGTTTTCTTTGTGGGTGCTGCCCCCTGGAGTTGTGCAGGCTGAGCTATCAAGGCACCAAAGCAGAAGGACTTCCTGCAATGACGCTCAGTCCTGTCGGCCCGCCTCTCACAGTGCCAGCACCAAATGGCTTTGGTGAAGGCCCCTTTCCATTCTAAAATTAGATTCCATTTCCTACCGCTCTGGAAATGAATTCGTGTACCAAGAGTGAAAACAAATTCTCCCAAAGCATTCAGTTTAGATAAAGCTTGAAACAATATTTTAGAAGGTTAAAGTCTGTTCTGTATTGAACGTTTTGGTAAACTTTTCACTGAGCTGCTATCAACTCTTGCTGCCCTGAGGAGTACATCCTATTTAAAAAGATCTGCTTTGAGCTATATTGACATCACTTTCCAGGACATAGAATAACTGCTATGATTAAGCCCTGGCGTCAGTCCCTCTCGATTCTGCATTAGAAATACTAAACATAATGCAAGACTGCCCCACTTTTCTGCAATAAATAGCAATCTAGATATAACTGGAAAACTTTTGCGACATTCTTGGAAATCTATTTATTTTATTTGGTTTGGGTTTTTGTTTTTTTTCCTCCAAATTTCTCTTCCCTTAAATAACCTTTTGGTCCATGGCCATATGCTTGGGTGTATTCTATCTTTCTCTTTCTTTATCTCTCTCTCTCTCTCTCTATCAAACGGGGATGGGGGGAATTGAACTATCAAATTGTATTGTCATCAATTTCCATTCAGTATGTATTAAAACTTGAAATGGGAGGAGAAGCGAAAGGAATAACTTTTCTTCCCTCATCCCCTTTAGGATTAAGGTAACTTGAAGCAGTCATTCTTATTTCTTTCCTGTAGAAGAGGAAAACCAACAACAGATTACAGGGGCTGGCTGAAATCTAGGCCATTGCCACCCTACTATGGGGGAACCTTCTGTGTAAGGATTTGGTCATATAAAGGTGCCATACTTCATGCAGAGATGCACCTACTGGTAAACAGGCTGTGTATAATTCAACACAATGTAACACTGGACACAGGTTAAAAGTGGACTTATGTCTGCTACTCTGCCCCTTCATTCAATCAAGATGAAGATGCATGTGTGCGCTTGTCTTTGGGTAAGTTACTCCACCCCTACCCGCTCCCATTCTTCGATCCCTTCATCTATGGATGAGGTTGGGGATAACAGTATCATCTGTAAACAGCTGTGGGGAGGATCAAATCAAATAATAGATGTGAGATAAAGAATAATGCCGGATGTATAGTAAGTGCCCAATTAACTGCAGCTGCACTATCCAATTCCTCATTTAATAGGACAACGTAGCTACCCATCCTAACCACACCATTTATACAGGGATTTCGGAGGACAAGGAGCGGCAAATCCCCATGAGTCTCTGAGAACGTTTGGGGCCTTTAGTTTCCTGCTAGAGCAGCCGTGCTGCTTCCGTGTGCTGTCGCACTGGGGAACTCCGCCTGTACCCAGTAGTCCCACTGTACCCCAAAGTCCTTCGGAGAACTTACTTTGCCACTTCAGGGTTGGGTCTGTCGCCCTGATGACACAGATGCACGGGTGGCCAGTATCAGTCAATAACTTAAGTGAAATCATCTGCATCTCAACCTCCAGATTGGCTATAATTGAAAATGAGTTGGCACCGTGCTGTTGCCAGCTTCCCGAAGGGCACGCCGACCTTTCTGTTTTCGTTTTCTATTTATCAGTTGTTGACTATCTTTGCATGCCGTGGTGCCAACACAACAGATCTCAGTGACAGATTTCCTTTCTGTGGCAAAAAAAAACAAAAAAAAAAACCAAGTTCAAAATGGCAAGAATTAAAACTGTGAAGCTATCTAACTTTAAAATGAGTTTGATGATAATCTTAAGAAACAGTTTCTATCTATCATCATCAAACTCAGGGTTGCAAAAGCCCCCACGTTCCCAAATGAGAAAATTGAGGGCTGAAAAAGAGCAAATATATTCCATCCACCCCCATCCACACCCAACTGCCATTGAGTCAGTTCCTATTCACAGTGACCCTGTAGAGGGATATGGAGACTGCAAATCTTCATGGGAACAGAGAGCCTTCCTTTCTCTCTTGGAGCGGCCCAGTGCTCACCTGACGCTGCCCTCAGGGCCCTCCTGTTCTATCCCTGGGTCTTTAATGACCAAAGCCTACATCATGTGAGGGTTTAGACTACCTGACTTCCAATCTGTATTCATCCAATAGGACATACAATTAATCATTTCCCCGTGGAATCTATACAACCTGGGTATCTTTACTAAATTCTAATCAGAGTATATATTATATAAAAGGCCATGGTGGCATAGTGGTTAAAACACTCGGCTGCCAACCAGAAGTTTGATAGTTAGAACTCACCAGCTGCTTCCAGATAAAAAAGATGTGGCAGTCTGCTTCCATAAAGATTTATAATCTTAGAAAACGTATGGGACAAATTCTACATTGGTAAATGTTAGAATTGACTGCTATGGGTTTGGGCTTGTTCATATACTACTCCATATATTATCATATACTACTTGATATATTATACTGGTACACATTTTTAACATGTTGCCTGAATTACCCTTTACAATAATGCTCTGATACAATATGATTAAAACAAACAGAGTGGACCTGTGCTCCTTAGGGCACCCAATGGCTGTGACCCCACAGAGGGAGATAGCCATGGTCTTCTTTGGATGCACTTCTGGCTAGATTCAAACGGCCGTCCTTTGGGTCAGCAGCAAAGGGCTTTGCTGTTTTTAGTTCCCGGGGAATAGCTCATGTATTACCACGCACTTATACAAAGATGGAGGAGCCCTGGTGGCCTAGTGGTTACGAGTCGGGGTGCTATCTACATGGTCGGCAGTTCAAAACCACCAGCAGCTCTGTGGGAGAAAGACTGGACTTTCTACTCCTGTTAACAGATACAGCCTCAGAAACCCACAGGGGGTTGCTATGAGTCAGCACTGCCTGGACAGCAGTAGGTTTTTTGTTTTTGTTTAATACTACGATGGAGAGAGCCCTGGTGGTCTAGTGGTTACACATTGGGCTACTAACCACAAGGTCAGCAGCTCAAAACTACCGACTTCTCTGAGGGAACGAGACGGGGCTTTCTACTCCCATAAAGAGTCTTGAAAATCACAAGCAGTTCCACCCTGTCCTGCAGGGTCGCCGTGGGTCAGCAGGGACTCCATGTAAGTCAAGTTTTGTGTGGAGAGTCGGATAGGGAATTCAGACTCAGAAAGTATAGTTTCTTTATCTTATCGGTGGCTCAATAGCTGGAAAAAGACAGAGTTGAGCCTTGAACCCAAACATTTTGGTTTCCTAGCCAATGCTACTTCAGAGGGAATTTTCCCCAAGGGCAAGGAATCCCTTGCCATGAAGGTCATTTTACTTAACATGCGGCAAGAGTAACTGGAAATGGAACACCTGCTGGGGGATCTTGTGGTAAGGCCAAGGGCATCAGGGATGACGTGGATTTAGACGGAGACATTTAGTCATGAAACAGAGCCTTAACCGGTTGAGGATAAGACAGAGACCTGGGCCTGCATGCTACAAGGGCTTAGTAAGAACAAGTTCATTATGTGGTTTTGTTTTCTGAATTCAACCATATTTCCCCAAACTGGTTCATGGATATAATGCACCATCCAGTGCTCAGATACTCACACACAAATTATAAACATAAAATAGCGGATTTTAAATGGTTTTATAAATGCTGCCCATCCTTAGTGCCTACTCCAAAGTATTTTTATTTCTCCCCAGCAGCCAAAAGGACAAGTTTTAAAGGAGAATCCTTTCCTTTTTCCTTTTTTTATGAGAACAGCTAAACACTAATCGAATGATTTCTTCAAATGATTCGTATCTTTTAATAATAATGTCATAAAAAGTAGATTAAAAGCAGGTGTTTGTCAGGACTGTAAGTTCTAGTAAAGAATTGAATTTATAGGATCCAGAAAATGAGTCCAGGAGCCCTGGTGGCATAGTGGGCTGCACACTGAACTACTCACCCCAAGGTCAGCAGTTTGAACCCACCAGCTGCTAAGTGGGAGAAAGATGAGGCTTAGGCTGTCTACTCTAGAAGGATGTAACGTCTCAGATACCCAGGTGGGGAGTTCTACTCTGTCCTAGAGTGTTGAGATTGGTTGGGATTGAGTCTGTGGCAGTGAATTGGAGAAAATAGGTGGGACTTCCCTGCTTTGGTACTGCTGATGTTAAGGTTGGTTACTTAAGTTGATTTCCCATTCACAGAGACTGTATGACAGAACAGAGCTGCTCTATGATTTTCTCTATGGGACTAGATAGCCAGGACTTTAGTCTTTGGAGCCATGGATTGGACTTGAACCTTTTCATATTTAAAATTTTAAAAGACAATACATTAAGGATGAATAGTTTCAATCTCCAAATCTATATAATATTTGAGCCCGCATTGTGGAAAATTCTCTTGAAATGTTAAAAGATGCTTGCTCTTCTATATTTTAATTTGGTTGTTTAGTTAAATAAGCTGTCCATTACAAAGAAAAAAACAATAATGGCAAAGTATGTTTCATTGAGGCCAGCTCCGTGCAGTGGTATCAGACTATGAACAACCTGCGTGACCAGGGAGGCTCTGGTCTCGGGGCAATAGGTGAGAAAGTGAGGTAGCTGAGCTCT
>NW_022103899.1:47061699-47097870 GCF_000313985.2 Echinops telfairi | reverse complement strand
AGTTGACTCCAACTCATAGTTACTCCATAAGACAGTGCAGATCTGATCCTTCAGGTTTCAGAGATTTTTAAATCATCGTGGGACTAGACAGCTTGATCTTTCTCCCATGGAGTGGCTGGTGGATTTGAACTTGCAGACCTTGTGACTAGCAGCTCAGTGCGTAGTCCACTGTGCCACTAAAACCTTGAAACTCAAAGCAATGATGACGAGACTTTAACAGGCTTACTCTGCATACATCACTAGGCCAGGCCAATCATTCAAAAAGGCATCATGTCTTGTAGACAGCAGCTAAAACGAGGGAACTCCTCATTGACAGAGGAGGTCTGGAAGGGTTGTTGGCTATAAATTGAGCTGCTACCTACAAAGTCAGCAGTTCAAAACCACCAGCCACCCCGAGGGTGATGAAGGACGCTTTCTACTCACATAAAGATTCACAGCTGTGGAAACCCACAGTGGCCATTCTACTCAGTCCTGAGGGTCGATGTGAGTCAGACTTGATTTCATGGCAGTGAGTCTGGTTTTCTCAGAGAGATGAATTGTAACAATAAACTGGAACCTACCAAGGATCATGAAGATCCCACAGGGTGGGCCAACATTGTGTTCTATTATAAGAAGGTGATTGAATCTCACTGGGTATCAACTAAAAGAACAGGCTCTTCACTGTCAAGACTTTTCAAAACATGAAATTCATCTCTCAGCACATCTTGACCTGGGTTTTCTAGCTGGCAAGTTCCCATCTGTCCCCTTGGGGATCTGTCTTTAACAGGAAGGCAATGTGTTCACATCTTCCTTCACACACAAAAGGCATAGTCTCTGTAACAGTCAATGCATAACAACAGGAGGCAGTTAGTTTATTGCGCCAAACTAGCTGATAAACACATGGGGGGTTAATTGAAGGGCAGAGAGATAAATGGCTCAGTGAGCTTCACCTTTCGAGTTCTCGGGTCTCTTGCTTTCTGGAGGTTGTCATCTGCCTTAGCCAGTGTCCTGCTTTAGCTGGCAAGGCTCACTTCCTGCAAGACATCCCTGAGGAGAAGCCACATGGACCTACCCCGATGCAGCCCTGGGTGCTGGAGCAGCTGTGTGGAGACCCCTGCCAGTGCTGAGATGCTTATGTTCACTGACTTGGCTTTCCTCCTGCAGTCAGCATCATTGCATGTGTTTCATGAGCTGGAGGAGGACTTTGTAGATTGGTGTCAGACATATGGGTTCATGTTGGACTTGTGGGCTTGGGCAGCGCTGGGTTGGGATGTTTTCTTGATGCACACTTAACCTTTATATAAAACTCTCTGTTATCCATGAGTTTCATTGGATTTGTTTCTCTAAAGTACCCTGACTAATACACAACATAGCAACAATAAATCACCTATGTGTTATAGAGTCTCCCAGGTGCTGCGTACCACGTCGAGACTATTTTGCCTGTGATCACTGATTCTTAAAGGGTCTCCTGCGGCAGGTTACTAGCACTAGGAGCAGGGGAAGATGAGCATCCATATGGCTGAAAGGACCACTGACTCAAGCCTGGCTTTCTCTGGATCCAAAGCCCAGGCTGTTGGCCACTGTCAGGTATCAGCACCAACAAAACCCCAACCCCCATAATGATGGCACTTAGAGTCTGGCTTACCAATTAATGGGTAGCATATATTGTAGCCTGGGTGACTATAAAGCCAGTTGCCATAGAGTGAACCCCAACTGATGGCAGCCCCAGAGGTTCCTGAGTAGATCAGCACTGCCTCTGCCCCGGGCTGTCACTGGCTGCCCTTTGCAACGTCAGTGACTCGTCCTTTCTTATCAAGAGTGAGAAGCTTCCGCTTACCTGGCCTGCAGCCCTTAGCCTCGCCTCACGGAACAGTTAGGAGCTACTCCTTTGGCTACATCGGTATGGACATGTTGATGACCTCAGGAAGAAGCCTGCCCCTGCCCTCAGCCATCTGTCCCTTGTCTCTCATTCTTTACCTGCCATTGAAATGCCACGTGTTCTTTCCTTAGAGAGTCTTTCGCAATGAAAGTTGAGGCAGCGCACTCTGCCTCGCTCAGCCCTGCTGGCGGCGGTGGAGGACAGAGTGTACCAATCTGCTCTTTCCTTCAGGCGTCCTAATTGCCAGTCCTGCCTAGGGCGCATGGCCAGAGCCAGCAGCCAAGTGCAGAACAAAGGACAGCTGCTCACGTGGGCTCCTGCCTCAGCTGGCCCAGGCCTTGGCCCAGCAGAAGGTGCTGCCAGTGCAGAACACTGGGAAGTGAAGTGTCAGCAGCCACGGAGAGCCTGGACAGACACGGGGGAGGTGGGTGTGCTGGATCTTCAAAAGGAAACTGAAGCGGAAGCTGGACCTTAACTAATTCCTAATGGAGAGAAGGCTCATTACTGGCAAGTCTGCATTCTCTGAACACCCGTACCTGATGCTGATTTCAATATGCTCAGAGAAGCAAAATATTTTCGCACCTAAGACATCAAAATCAGCCAATAAGTCGATCAAGGACACATAAGCCTGACATTGTGGAAAGGAACGAAAGCTACATAAGGAATTTAATGAAGCCGAGTTCTAGCATGAACTCGTTGTTTGATCATGAGGATATATATTTTCCTCCAGGGCCTCAGAGTCAGCGACTACGGCCACTGGATTCTTTAGTAGCTGTGGAGTAAGGGCCTCTTTTCCTTGCTCTGTGAAACCTACAGATTTACATGGGAAGTCGTGTGGGAATGTGCGAAGGCCGTGGCTTTCAGTCAGTTCTCAAAGGGACTCCTGGCGATCAGGAAGAAGTCATCGGATTCTGTACAAACAGTCAGATTCCTCCCAGCTCTCCAAGAAGAGGAACCCACTTGAATGATGCCAGGTCCAAACTGGGAAGGGAGAACGTGGCAGAGAGAAGTCTTGGCCAAACTTGAACTGCCGGAAATAGTACTCTCAGGTTCCTTCTCTGACCAGGCTTCTCATGAGCCTCAACTTTCCAGTGATCCCTGGTCGACGGAGGATAACACAACCTACCAGTTGTGTTAGGTGTGACACAAACCAACCCTTCCATGGCTATGGCAAGAGGACTCAGTGGAACAAATTGTAAGATTTAATGCATGGCTTTGTTTTGTTTTTGACCTAATTCTTTATGAATGAAAGTGTCAATACATCTCTCCTACTGATAATTTTCAGCCCAAATGATTACAAGGGTTGGAGAAGGATTCGAACTCTACAGGCAAAGGGTTAGTGAAGAGGCAAGTTGTTGCTTGGTTTGCTTTTCCTCCGAGACCATCCATTAGCAAACGTTTCCTTTCATCATTCCATGTTTAGTTTAGATTCAAAATCTTCATGGTCATCACTGAAGACCCACCTTTCTACCACGAAAGCACACCGTTATGCAAATGCCAAACACAATGAACCAAAATGGGGAAAGAGTTGAAAGGACCATTCCTGGAGCCAGATATTTGTCAGAATGCAGACTTCTGTAAATTTTAGCGAGACCATAAGCTATAAAATATAAAAAGTCCACTCTGCTTGTGATAAATAGAGATTACAAATAGCCGCTTTTCATTTCTAGTCAAGTTTTACCAAATGAATTTTAATCACTGAGTTACAAGAGGAAAAAAACGTGTAAACTGTGAAGAGCTTTTTAGATTTTAAAATGATGCTAATGGAATATTAATCCCCAGTGGGTTTTATTTTGTTACTTAGTAGCCTTCTCATCTGCTTTGAGAGAGATCTGAGTTTGATTCCTGGCCTGTACGCCTCACAATTACCACCAGAGTGTCAGTTCTGTGTTGTGCATGGATATTGATGGAGACCAGATCTCAATGTAGTTTGCAGACTAGCACTTGGAACAAAGACCTGCTAGACATTTCCTAAATGAATCCCAGGAAAACTGCATGGATCACAACAAAAGATCCAAAGCCAATTATTGGGATGACATGGGACAAGGGAGTATTTCATTCCACGATTTAGATTTTCAAATGCCCTTGCTTTAGCAAGCGTAAGAGAAAAAAATTAATCTTGACAATCAGTCTGAGAAAGGAAAAAAAAAAGTTTAGGAAATCTGAAAAAAAAAAAAGATTCTAAATTGAATCCAATCTTAAAGTAGGATTAGTGCAAACAACCTCCTTCATCTTGGGCACATTTTTTATGAAAATTGTAGGAAAATTGAACTTGAGAAGTATTTATTTGGAAGTGACGATGGGTAAAGTTGTACCTCAAATGAATTCCTTCAACAGGTCTAAAAGGCAGCCATTATTAAAAAAGAAAGACCAAGAGACAAACAGAAGATGATCTAAACAAAAAGCTTTTCTCTCTTTCTCTCCCAGCCAACATCTCAAAACTAACAAACTGCATGCAAACAAGAGGAAACCAATGAACTTCTAGTGACGAGGAGTCGTCCTGAGGGCGTGACCACAAAGAAACAGAGAAGAAGAAGAGGGCACGGGATCCATTAAGTTCTCCAAGTATCTAAACCCTGCCAGCAATCGTGAAATGAAAACGAAAACCTTGCCTTTTTGAAGTTCATCCATTCCTAATTGACAGGTGAGAAGGCTGGTTCTATGTGCCTTAGGAAATACAGACTCAACAGATGTCTTTATTGAAGATGGATCAGGGAAGATGGATCACTCTTCTTCAGCCCTTTGGTCATGTCATATCCAAACTCTGTCACCTAAACCTGATACGCAATTAAACAATTGGCTAGGGTGTTGTTGTGACAGATTATTTGCCACGCTGGAAATGAAGAGGTATTTGCTGCATCATTCACTTCTCTAGCTGGAAATGTTCTTAATGAGCAAGAGGATCAGCAGGAATTGTACTTGTGTCTGGAAACAGCTTTCTAAAGGGAAAGGCGAGGTCAAGTGTACAGCCAACCTATACAAATTAAAGAGTCCAGCGTGTTCTAAAATACAAGAATGGCACTAAAAAAAGGATAAATGACGTTCCCGTGTGCAAAACATTTTGAATTAATCAGATCACTAGAAAATTCATGACACGTTACTCTCAACATAACGCCAATTCGCGCCAACTCCACAGAGTAGAACTACCCTGCAAGGATTCCAAGGTTGCAAATCATCACAGAAGCGACTGCCACATCATCCTCAATCACAAGGAATTGTTAGTGGGCTCGAACTGCCAACCTTTTGGTTAGCAGCCGAGTGTTTAAATGCTATGCCACCAGGGCTCCCAGAAGTTCCATTAGAGGGTACTATTATTCTCTATTAATAATATTTGAACATGGTGGCTCATTTTGATACTTAAGGAATCTTACTATGTATCTATATTTAAGCCTTTTTTATTCAAAGCAGCTATCACTAAGTTATGGTACTTCTGTGATTTGATGACGGGCTTCACCAATGCGTATTAATAACACTAGAAGAAATAACGCTTGCTTCCCTGATTGCTTACTTCAGTATGGATCAGAGTGTGTGTATGATGCTGTCAACTTCATTTTGTGTTAAAACCTGCACATGGTATCGAATCCTTTATTAATCTCAAATGAGCATTCGCATTTTCATCCCTAACAGGAATTGCCACTCACAATTCCGTATGCGGACTGGTACGTGGGCACCCACCAGGGGCCACCATGTGTCAGGGGGAGACAACAATCATAACGAGATCAAGGCCAAGACTAACTGGATATCTTGTTCATTTATATCTTGGGCCATCACACCCTAAACAAGTAGATAGGCCTCCTCCAAGAAGTCTTCTTGGATACCTTGATCCAGAAGCAGTAAGTCTTGACTCTCCTCTTGCCACAGAACTTAAGGTATCATGTTCTCTCAGCACAGTCTACACATTACGCCCCCCCCCTCACACACACACACACACACACACAGAGCTCCTTGCTTCCCTGGAAGGCCAGCATTTGATATTTACTTAATGACATAAAGCTCTGTAATCTTCATGACATGCTGCATGATGCTTTGCTTGAAGGACTGTGCTAGTGAAGATGAATACACTTCTCTGTGGGAAGACCCATCAGGAACCTCATCCCGTGTACATTTTAATTTTTCTACACGGAGACGGCTTAAAACTATTTCCCACTGAATGAGTGGAAGGGTGGCGAAAAGTCACTGCATGATGAGAAAATGCCTTTCAGGGATGAAAGGTCGTTTGCCAAGCATCCCAGGCTTATTTGAATTCAAAACTGTAATCAGACATTTCGAAGCACAACTTCTCTCTGTCCCCGTTCTCATCCCCCAGGGGGCAGACGATGCTCTGGGGTCATCTTCCAACCTCTGTTCGGCGTGTTTGATCAGCGTGACTCAGAGAGAGCCTGTCCTCCCCGAGATGGATCGGCTTTACACTACACACAGATAACAAGCTGTAAGGCTGTGATGTGTCTGACTGATTTGGAAGGAATTGTTTTCTTGTTCTTACTTTTTAAAAGAATCACCCATCAGGGTGGCTGTGTCTAATTTTTTTAATGTATTTTTTCCCAGTTGAGTACTGGTCATTGAAGACGTTGTGAAGCCCTCGTAATTCCGTTGCTTGTCCTGACAGCCTCCAGTCTGCTGTTTGTCATCTAACTACCAGCCATTTTTCTGATTCAATAATATTCATTGATGTGACTGGACCTACAGCTCAAGCTGTGTAGGGGGAAATAGCCATGGATAAAAATAATAGGTGCCCAGATAGGCTCCTTTGTAGTAGATATATTTGTCTACATAAAACAACAGTCTCAGAGCATTATCAATGAGAAATAGCCAATGTGGGTTATTAGGTGTTTTTCACAATTTGTCATTTGGACATGCCACATAGCCTATTCCTTTGCCATATACTGTGGATACCAGAGGAAATGCCCCATTCTGTCTTCAAACATCAAAATCCTTGCTGTCCTTTGTTTCCCAGCTTACATACCACCAGCTCCATGAAACTGTCTGCCGTATCCACAGTCACCAGGACTGGCGGCACTGGTTGCCTGGGTTCTTAGTTTCTGTGTCTCTTCATGAGCACTGGTGTGGTTGGTTCCATTGTTGTGGTTAGTTATTGCGTCACTTTATATCTCATTTTGGGTTTCTTTTGTCTTTGCCGATCATCTATTCAAATTGATGCCCCTTGGCATCATATGGCTTTTATCTGACGTACAAAGTAAGGCAACCAAATCTACCGCAGCATCATTTCTAAAGAGCATTCGTGAGTTTCTTCAATGCTTGATTTGTTTGTCCTTCTGAAAGTCCGCAGTAGAACCAGTGTTCTTTGCCAACACCACTGAATGCATTAATTCCTCTTCTTTCTTAGGGGTAACTCGCTAGCATGGTTCACATGATTATTGCTGTTAGCACGACTCATTCTGGTGTGATTCTGAAACACTAGCCTTTGATTTGGGCTCATCTCCCTTCCTGTCTCTGCGTGTCCTGCTTGACCATTTCCTGCCCTCATGTTTTGGGCCTCTCTGCTGGCTCTACCACTGCAAAATGGGAATGCTTTGCTGTCGATACCCCAACTTATAACAACAGCCCATTTCCACTTTTGATCTCCATGTAAATTCATCGAGCTAATTGAAGACATTAGCAATGAGTAATACATCTTTAATTGTCTTTCACATTATACTGTGAGACACAGCATGAGCTGAAAGCTGATTTTTGGAAGGTAAAGAGAGAAAATCCCTAATGAAGACCTGATTATCAGATTGAAAAGGCAATGGAGAAGGGTAATTTCATCCCACTGATAAGGCACAAGTATCCTAACTGCATCATTTATAGCTATTATCCACTGCCCTCAGGTCAATGCCGACTCATAGCAACCCTCCAAAAGCGTGCAGAACAGCCCCATAGAGTTTCCCAGGTGCAAAGACTGCCACCTCTTCTCCAGTGGTGGCTGGTGGGTTCAGGAGACAGACCTTTCCGTTCTTAGCAGAGTTCTGTCCGCGCTCTCTTACCCCACGCCTTCTTTTCCTAATTCTGGAATTTCTCGAATACATTTTTCATAACTAAAGTTCCGTTCTCTCTGAGTCATTCTCTAGAATCTTCACCCATGACCCTCTCTACAGAAATCGACTGAAGGAAAATGTCAAGGCACATTGAGCTTCACGCACTCAATGCGGGAGATTTCTTTGGAGGTGCTCCTAATGATCATGCTAACAGTCATAGCAATCTTGCCCTTTGGGTGTGGCTTGCGAGAATTTAATGTGCTTCCTGCAACAAGTCTGACTAGTTTGACTAATACCTGTGGAATGCAAAGATTTAACATGCTCACCTGCTGACTCATGGGTTCCCAAAGTTATTTGGCTTACCCGCCCCACCCCCACTCCTTTTTCAGAAAAATAAAACAAAACAAAAATCTCAGCACCCCTCTGACAATGGAAACCATCTGTACCGGAGCCCACTATCCAGGAGCAAGTGTAGGTAGGTGGTTTGGGACCATTCTAGCACCACCCCCACCCCAGGAGATGGTTGCCTCCACTTTGGGAAACCTTGTGCTAATTAAAAGTTGGGAGTTCCAATCTGCCCCCAAGTGCCTTGAAAGAATGGTTATTAGAAACGTAACCATAATCCAAACTCATGGTCATCAGTTCGGTTCCAACTCAGAGAAATCTGAGAAGACAGGAGAGAACTGCTCAGGTGGGTTTCTGGGGCTTTAAATCTTTACAGTGGCAGACAGCCTCATCTTTCTCCTGGGGAGCAGCCAGTGGTTTTGAACAGCTGCCATTCAAACACCCCATAGAGCAGCATTTATTGTGCCACCTCAGGGTTGCCTTAGAACAGAATCAACTCTGTGGTAATGGTCTGTCCTGGCTTTGTTTGTTTGTTTTGCTTGTAATAACAACAATGACCCACATTTTCATGAGCCCTGGTGGCACAGTTGGGTAAGCATTGGACTGCTCATGGCAAGATCAGGGGTTCAAACCCACCAACTGCTCCCTGAGAGAAAGTGAAGGCTATTTGCGCTCATAAAGGTTTATAGCCTCAGAAACTACACAGGGCTGCTATGATTTGGAATGTGCTAGGCATAGGCAGGTCTAAAAGTATGGCTCTAAACCCAGGTGTATTTTGAAAGGCCTTAAATTGTAAATGTAATATCAATAATATAAACATAACCCCATAATAGAATCTGAAAATTGTTTTTGAAATACGCCATCAATAGCAGACTCTGTGTGATGATTATTTGTCCTTCATGTGAATGAGCGTTTTCTAGAAAAAAGCCATTTGTTCAGAAATTCTTAGGCCACAAGCTTTCAGACAGGCCATTACCACCCTTGATGTCCCACTGCCAAGCATCCTTGTTCAATATCTACCCCGGAAAAAAACCCAAACTCACTGCATTGAGTCCATGCTGACTCACACCGACCCTGGAGGGCAGTAGAACTGCTTCTGTGAGTCTCTGAGACTGTAACTATTTTTGAGTAGAGAAGCCTGTCTCTCCCAAGTAGTGGCTGGTAGTCTTCATCTGCTGACCTTGCAGTTAGCAGCCCAATTGGTAACCAGCACAGCACCAGGACTCCACTGAAGAGGTGTTTTTCATCACTCCCTGCATGTGGTATTATGTATACATCAGCTAGGATAAAAGTAACAGTCCGGGGCTACACGTTTCTATAATTCCAGAAACTACACCAGTCTTCCATTTTCTGCTCTGACAAAGACCCCCCCGCACCCTAAACACCGGACTAGGATTTGGGCTTGCGGTACAATTCAGAATTGTGATGCTCAGTGCCTGCTGGGAAAACGATGGTAGGTACTCTCAATATTGGAAATGAATGTCCCTTAGGGAGACAGTCCAACCATGTATATCAATCCAACCAACCGATTCCTTTCCCCTTCCACTGACATCCACACAAGGTAAGGCGTGCTTGGACACTCAGAAGAAGGCTGTGAATTCTGTCCTCTGACATCGCGTTGTAAAAGGCATTCCATGTTACACAGGTTCAGATGGTCATTTTCAAGAAGGGAGTGGGGAGAACTTGGGCGTCTCACTTTGACCAGAAAAATTCCTTCCTGCAAAACGTTGGAGGTAGAAAATCCTCCCCGTCACCCCCCTCCCAGTCTCATAGGCCTGGTTACATAATATCCCTGAAACAGGCAAACCATGAATTCCGATGAAAGCATCATTCTTTCAGAATTCCATAAGTACTAGAAGTTAATTGATGGACTAGCCTGAAGGGCAGATGCTCTGAAAGCCTCCTCTTTGAAAAGCGAGTTGGATCCCAGCGTTCTCAAAGATGGAGAGGCTGCCTCAATCCGCCTCTGTGAGAGCCTGATCAACGCCCCCGGAGCCAGGACGTACCAACTTACCGCTTCTTGTGCCTGATGAGAACATTCGGAAGCCACCCGCTTTGAACGTGCTGCCTGCATCTCTTTTGGCCCAAATGAAGAGACTGGCTTAAAGAAAAGAAGAAAAGATTTCTAATGGAGCTTCATCTTCTAAACATTTTTAGACAAAGCAGGGGAAAACAACTTTTCAAAACTGGCCAGTGGGGTCTAATGCCACCTCCCTCTCCCTCCTTCTGCACAGGGAGGTACATGGAATCATGCGTGTGTGTTGGGGGGTGGGACTTGTGAGGTGTTTCTGCCGATTAACAGCTGTATAAGAAAGACGCCCCACTCTGCATTTGTATATCTTTATGTTATTGACACACATGCTCCCAGAGCCCGCTAGCTGTTTGAGAGCAATCCCCCTGCAGCCCCCCACCCCCTGTACCAAATTGGGATCTTAAAACGGACAATAGCAGCAGCCCCAGCCTCTGTGAAGCTCATCAAAATGGCTCATTCAAAGTGATGACGGAGTGGATTAAAGCCCAGGACTCAGCTCCTGGTATTAACCCATCAAATGGCGCAGCTTCTGAGCTGCTTTAATCATTAGGGTGGGATTAATAGGCAGACGCTGCTGCAGCCTCAATGCCTAGGAAATCACGCCAGGAGGAGGGGGACGGACGCTCCTGCTGGCGGAGCTTTAATCACACCAGCCAGCCAGAGAGAGAGAGAGAATATGACAGTTTGGAAATTAATTCAGGAGGATAACTTGGAAAGGAGATTAAAATAGCCAGGGTGTTTATCAACAGATTGTGTAATATTAGCCAAGCAGATTCCCCAAGTTTCCAGGGAGAATCCCGGTGGTCGGTGCCTTCTATGTGCTGTCTTGGAAAAGAAACAATGACAGCTTTCAGCCGGAATAGAAACAGGCAGGCAGGTAAGCTGCTGCTGGGTAGCAATCAGACAAAATTCTCAGAGAACAAACACACAGAAAAAGACAGCCTTGTGAGGTCCCCGAACAGAATTTAAAACACTTTCTGCTTCAAGTAGGCAGACGTCCAAATAAATCGGGCTGCTCTTGAGTTCGGCTGGGCACTTTTTATTTCCCTCTCCTCTCCCTCCCCGTTGGCTGTAATAAGTATGCTTGATTGTCAGGCCCTGATGTTCTTAGGGCCGAATCGAAAATACGATATTAACTTCTTTCAAAGATGCAGTCACCAAAGCAATGGCGGGATGCAAATAAATCAATTCTGCATGCTCGAGCCCCTCTCTCTTTCCTGCAGGCTCGGTGATCCCAGTCGCTGCTTCCCCCTCAACTCTCCGCCTTATCATGCCGAGGTATGAAAAATAGATTGTGTCACCGTAATGAAACCCAGGAAAGGGGTGCTTGTTATAAGCTGATTACAGTTTAGATTGAAGGACTGGTTCTCATTAGCTATTTTAGATTGGACAGCATCCTTGAGCTGTAGTAATTACTGAAAGTAATTTTTGAAAGGGAGGGTGGGGCATCGGGAGCCAGGAGAGACACCACAGTTGTATGGGGTGGGGGCTGGGAGAAGGGTGGAAGAGAGACCTATAACCCATCTGGTAGTTCCTAATTGAAATACGATGGCCAATGACACCATTGTGCCTGGCTGTGCCTGGCTCCTTTCTTGTTAGGCTGCCCAGCAGAGGCGGGGAACACAGCTTAAGCTGTAAGAGGCCTCTTTAAAGTTCAAGTGGGCAGCTGGACTCCCCAGAGCCACACCATCAACATGCAGAAGCTTGGTTTTTATCCCATAATAAATGTGATGAAGGCAGGTTTCATTGCTAGTTGTCGAAGCAGGCTTAAGTAGCAGATGCTAAGTGACAGTCAAGGGAAAAATGACCTATTTTCTTGCTTCATTAAGTATATGTGAGCACTTGATCATTTTCAGGCCACAAATAAGATGGAATGTGCAACTTTACCAGTCTTGGTGGGATTCTGGACAAATCTCTATGCCTGTTCTACCAAAGGTTGGTATTTGATCTGGAATGGAAACTCCGGGGACTAGAGAGGGCTATTTATTTGTTTGCTTGCTTGTTGACTTGGGACAGGGTGGGACTTTGGGCACCTGGTTTCTAACTCTAGACGTGTTCATATTGAGACCTCTGTTGGCCCTGAATAAGCCATAGCTGCTCAAGGTCCGCACTCCCTCTGGGAAATAAAAGCCATAGATTAGACATTTTCTAATATTGCTTATATTTAGTATTGTCTTCTCTCACACCGATCATTCTCTCTCTTAGCTCATTTATTGAAAATGAAATAATTAAGACAAAGAGAGAGAGATGAAAAAAGAGGTCTTCTCTTCTAAATCAAAGAACACATTCTGGCAAAAGACTGAAAGGACATGTTTCTAATTCCTAAACATGAGAGAACTAGGTTGTACTTGGGTTGGGAAAATGAGGAGCCATTGCCAAGAACCCTAGTGGTGCAGTGAATAAAGCATCTGATTACTGATCAAAAGAGCAGTGGCTCTAACCCACCAGCTGCTCCAGCTGCTGGCAGTCTGCTTCCATAAAGATTTATAGTCTTGGAAAGTCGCTGCGGCAGCTCTGCTCTATAGGACCCCTGTACATTGAAAACAACTTGGAAGCAGTGAATTTGGCTTGGTGTTGGCAATAAGTACCAGGCTTCTTAGGGATGCCATTTAAAGGAAGGAACCTAGACGATCCAGTGGTTACTCATTGGGCTGCTAACCCCAAGGTCAGCGCTTCTATCCACCGGTCACTTCGAGGGAGAAAGATGGGGCTTTCTACTCACAAGAAGAGTCAGCAGCCCACAGGGGCGATTCCACCTTGTCCTCTTGGGGTGCTGTGAGTCAGAACGGACTTGATGGCAGTGAGTCTGTGTTTGTTTGTTAATCAATTCAAGCCTTCCATAACTCTGCCATGGACAAATGAGGAGTCTCAGCTCCAAGATGCTACCTCGCCTCCACAGATGACGCAGCGCAAAAGGGCAGAGACACTGTGCAGGGTAAGAGCCAGCCTAATCTTAGGAAGCCAATGGTCATGAAAAGGTAGAGAGCCCAGGAAAATGACGGTAGGAATGGATAGCCACCCCCATGGTGGGGTGGCCGCAGAGACCAAAAGCTTCTCTTGCTCTGGTCTCGTCGCTGGTCTCTGTCATTAAGTCAAGCCCTAGTTCATGTGACCCGACTATGGTCATCCACGAGGTTTTCAGTGGCTGATTTTTGGGAAGTGAATTTCCAGGTCTTTCTTCCCAGCCTGGCTTATCCTGGAAGCTTTGGTAAGATCTGTTGAGCATCATAGCAATGCACAAACTTCAACCTGACAAGAGAGATGAGTTTGCAGGGCTAGCAGGGATTTGAACCTAGGCCTCTAGCATTGAAAGCAATAATTCTACCATTGTGCCAATGGTTTCACACCCTCTTACTCTTCCTATCTCTAGAATGATCAGACTGCTACTTGGATTCGCTCCACTAAAATCCTTCCTTTGGGTTAGCACACCCTCTCCAGAGGACCCTGATTAAAATACAAATGCATTACCTGGGAGAAATTAATTTATGAAGCAATTAATAAAAATGAATAGTCTTTATAAAATTAACCAGTTGAATTTATCTGATTAGCCAGATGTCAACCAGCAGAAAAGAGACACCGGGAGGAGAATACGTTGTTGGCGCCCATGCCATTTTCAAACTCATGGTACACTCCAGTCTATGGCTGCAGTCCCGGTGTCTATCCATCACTCTGAAGGTTTCCTTCTTGATCCCTGACCCTCTACCCCATCTACTAGGACGTCCTTTTCTAGTGCAAGGTCTTTGCAGAGTAAGCCTCGCCCTCCTGGCTTCCGAATACCAGGAGTTCCATTTGGTAGAGTAAATGCTGAATGCCAGGCAGTGGCCAAGAGCCTTGTGCGCATTATCTCACTCCACCCTCTCAGAAGGCTATGAGACTCAGGACAGAGAAGAAACGGGGACCTAGACACTTAAGGACTGTGCTTAGGTTCACCTGAATAAAAAGTGGCTGTGCTAGGATTTGAAATACCTCTGACTTTAGAACCCAAACTTTTAACCCTGTGTTAACTCTCTCTCTCTCTCTCACGTGTGTATGTGTCTTTATTTTCCTTACTCTCATTCTTCCTTTACCATCGTGTGTGTGGGTGTATATGTCTAATAATTCTCACCAAGACAAATAGAGAAGCTTGCCAGCTCGTCTCGCTAGCCCCTCTCACCTCTTTGTATGTTGATCTTGAAACCAGAAGTCTCTATGTAAAAATGCTTCACGGGCCCTTTGTGTTTTAGCTTAAGTGTCAGTGGAGCCCATGCCCTGCTACCTCTTCCAGCCCCCCATGCTTCACTGGCCTCCCCTTTTCTGATTGACTGCCCTCTCAGCCCTCCAGTGCCTGAGGGCTGCTCCCAGTGCCCAAACCCAGGTGACTCCCTGTCTTCTAGGCTTTGTTATGTGTCTTGACCCTTCAGGTTCTCATACCTCTTAGCTTGCTCACTTCCTCTGGCCCAGTTAAATCTCTCACTCATTCTTCAGCTCCCAAGTTCAAAGTTACTCTTCATTCCCTGGATTGATTCATTCCTACTTCTGGTTCATCCAAGACCAGCCAAGATCACTTCCCAGTTTTGACATGACAGATCTGTGGGTATGATTGTTTATCTTTGAACTTCTCATGAGACTGAAAGTTCCCCCAAAGGCTCTGAGCCTGTTTGTGTACCCCAACCCTGAATTTTCTACTGGGTTTGACTTAGAAGGAGCAAACAACAACCATTTGTTAATTAAACAAACAAATGTACCCTTTTTTTAAATCCTCGAAACCACTGTCAAGACTCCATCCAAAATGCATTTTACCACGAGACCTTCCCTTTGTGTATTGTGGGAGCGAACACAGGCAAGAAATGCCCAGACGAGGAAAATGCTGAAGTGCCCAGCTACCAATCCAACAGAGGGTGGCTCAAATCGACCCTGAGGAATCTTGGCAGAAACTCATGGTGAGCTACCTCCCAAAGGTGATGGTCAGGAAAGACCTGCGGAGCTCACTCTACCCGTAAATAGATAGGATCTCCACGAGGCTGAATCCACTTAATGGTAAGCTGATAAAGAAAAAGCATAGGTACATCAAAACGAACAAACACGCACAGGGGCTTACAATGCTAAGCCTCCAGTCTACGGAGACCCGGGTATTCAACAGTTAAGCACAGGGCTGCTAATCAAAGATTGGCAGAGCAAACCCAGCCAGTGGTGTCTTAGGAGAAAGCTTGCCCATGAACTCCCAGAAACATTTCAGCCTTGAAAACCCTCTGAGGGCAATGAACTCAATGGTACCTAAAAAAAAAAATTATTTATAAGCTTCTCTGTCCATTTCCTCATATTGTCAGAGAGCTCTGCGAGGCAAGGAAGCAGCAGTTCCTCTCAGGCTCCTTGGACACGTTATCAGCAGAGACCAGTCCTCGGAAAGGGACATCATGCTGGGTAAAGTAGAGGGTCAGCAAAGATGAGGAAGACCGTCAAGGAGATGGACGGACAAATGGCTCAAACAACCACAAGGGTGAGGCTGGAGCAGGACCAGGCAGTGTTCTGTTCTGCAGTACACAGGGTCACTACGAGTCAGAGCCGACTCGACGGCACTTAACACTAACATCTCTTGGCAAACCGCAGCAACGAAAGCAAAGATGAAATTCAGCTCCTTGACATATTCCCAAGCTACCAGGAAGAAATAAATTGCCCAAGGATGAGCCTCTCCTCCTCCCCTACTCACTGAATGTGTTTCTGGAGAATTCAAATTGCTGGGCACAACAGCATCTTGTTGTGGTGTACAGTCTCTCAAAATATACAGGAATCCACAAAGCAACAGCCAGAGACTGATCAGAAAAACTCTAGGAGAGTGTTGCTCCCTCAGCAATCCTGAGAGCCATGAGACTCTGACCTTTGGGTCTGGGTCGGTCTGCTGTTTTACCTTTAAACCTTGCAGGCTACTAGACCATCTTCACAAGGCTGCTTCAGGGTTGCCTAATCATGCAACCTGACTTTACAAGTTTACAATCCTGTCTCGATGTGACTAATTTTAGTGACTGCCTGTTTCTAAACACCTACACCGAAATGAAAATACTAGACACCTAAATGAAAATGCAAAGTGAAGATACACTTCAGTCTTTCCTCACTGGAGCGGATGGGCTGCTTGCATGAGCCACGGACAGGACAGAGTGACAGATTGTACGTCTTTGCACCAGTCCTCAAATTAGACATTGCACAGCATCATGAATTGCGAGAGGAGGTCTGCTATCCTGCGAAGGCAAGCTTGTGCTGATGGGACGCTAGTCTCGGTTTCCCTCCCTCCCTCTCCCTCTCCTACTCTCTCCACTTTGCAAATAAAACAAGTGCTTTACAATCTATTTAACTAGCTATTGCTCATAACCATTCTAGAAATCCAGGTGACTGCTATTTATTTTTTGGTGATTGAATTAGATTGCTTCAAGCATGCCCCAAACAATTGCCTGGTGTCTGATTTTACACCGATTCAGCTGGGCTACAGCCTCCTTCCTTGTGGGTAGACCCATTCTGTCACTCTACAAGTGGTGGGCCAGACAACTGGATGTCATTATTGTGTGCCATTGAGTTATTTTGGGCTCATTACAACCCTACAGGACTGAGAAGAACTGGCCCACAATGTGTCTTAGGCAGTTGTCTTTGAAATAGTAAATTGGCAAGTTTTGCTTACATGCAGTCGCTGGATGGATAACAACCGCCGCTATTGCAGTGAGCAGCTGAGTGAGCACTCGGCCATTGTGCCAACAGGGATCTAGATGCCCCTTGGTATTCGCATGCGATGAATGCAAAGGACCTGCGCTGGTGAAGAAGACACTTAGCGAGGGCGGGGGAGCGTAGTCACAGGAGTAGCCTCTTTCATCGTGTGAGTCAAACATCCCTCTGCAGTCTGCTTACGAAGAGAGGCAACTGCAGAATCTGGAATAGCTGCCCCAACACGCAAACCTGTGGCATATTTACTCAATGGAATGGCATTCAAAAGTTCAAAGGAAGGAACTGAGAGCAAGCTCAAAAGCAGATGGTTGAGCACATAACTATGTGTACTGTACAATACCATTTGTATTAAAAATCACATACACACCAAAAACAATACATTCTCTAGCTATCTATCTGCGTATATATCTTAACATGGTAGGATGAATAATGAGTCATTATTATATGGTAAGAAATATAAAAATCGATCATGTGTGGTGTGTGTGTATAAAACGATAGGAAGATAATGGCCCTGTGTCCTAATGACCAGATCCTATGGATATGTGCCATCTTGCTTGGCAAAGGGGACTTGGCAGATGTGATTAAATTAAAGATCTTGAGGTAGGATAATTATCTTGGATTATAGGCTAGGTCCAACTTGGTCTTTATGTGTAATCAGGAAAAAAATCGTTTTAGGCCTACCATTTTAAATTCATAGATAGTTCTAAAGGTTAGAAGTTTGTAATGTGTGTGATGGGGTTCAAGTCAAGATATATCAGCAGGTATGTGTTTCTTCTGTGGGACCCACCGGAGGCTACCTCGCCTCCTCCAGCTTCCAGAGGGGGCCTGCATTTCTTGGCTCATGGCTCCTTCCCCCATCTTCAAACCTAGCAGGGAAGCATCTTCCAACCTCTCTCAGATCCTGAAATTGACCCCCTGCCTTCCTCTTCTGCTAATCCTCAAGGTCACATTGCATCTAGCCAACCATCCAAGTTACTCATCCCATCTCAGGATCTTTAATGTACTCACATCTGCCAAGTCCCCTTTGCCAAGCAAGGTGACATTCACAGTCTCAGGACACTGGGATGCAGGGACCAGCATGCTTCCTACCCCAATCTCTTACAAATGGATACTGTATGTGACCCTGGAAACATGTTGCTAGAGCCTCCCCGGTGTCGAGGAGGGCCTCTTGCATGTGAACAATTCTAAGCTTAGTCATTGGCTTCATGGAAAATTGGCTTCTGATTATCAAGGAAGAATTGGAGAGTAAGTTTCTATTCTGGCTGAAGGAATGGCCTCAGGTAACATACTTGCCCTCTCGTGACTTCCGTTTCCTCCTTTGTAAAATTGTTATCATGAGAAGTGAGTTAATATTTATAATCTTCTTTGAACACTGCCTGGAAGCCACTTCACTTGGTGTGTTGGTTAAATACTTAAATGAAGTTCTATGAACGTGAGATCTTGAGTAGAAAATGAAAAACACGTTTGCTGTGAGCACCGGTGGCACAGTCAGGTAATCATGGGGCTGCTAACCACAAGGTCGGCAGTTCAAACCCACAAGCTATTCAACGGAGAGTACTTAGGTTGTGGGATCCCACAAACATGCACCGCCTAACAGACATTGCGCAGCATCGAGAGGAGTTGAAATCCACTCAACGGCAGTGGGTTTGACTTCATTTTATTGCTGAGATGGTGGTGGCGATGCTTGTTGCCGTCTATGCGGGCAAAGGAACGCCCTACTCCCTAGAGCATGTTCATGACAACGACCTTGTGGAGTCAGATCTCAAAGCCTGTCTTCTGAGAGACATGTCCCTTGGTGGGTTCAAACAGCCAACTTTCTGTGCAAATGGCATGTGCCTTAAAGAGGTTGGTGGGAGAAAGATGAGGCTCTCACTTCTATAAAGATCTCAGGTCTCCCCAGCCCCCAAAGTGCAACTTTACCCTGTCCTATCAGGTACCACTCACAAGTGGCGAAATCTATTGGATGGCAGTGAACAGTTTTGTTGATTTGTTTTGTTTTCAAAGAGGCGGGGCTGCATGTTGGGCTGCCCGCAATACCAGAAAGATGAGCCTTTCTGTCTCCTAAAGATTCACAGCCTTGAAAACCCTCCGGAGTTCTACTCTGTTCCATGGGGTCCTATGGGCCAGAATCTGCACCACGGCAGTGGGGTTGCTTGGTTTGTTTGTTTGTTTTTAAAGAGGCAGGACAATAATTTACTATGTTATTCAGGAAATGCTCCGCAACAACTTCTTTCGCTGAGAATTTCTGATATGGAAAATAAATAGAATAACCACTAGTGTTAGTGATTCCTGACACTATGAGATGAAGTTCAAGGTTGCAAGGATCCCCTCGCTTTGCTACTGTTCCTGATCAGGTGAGCACTGGCCAGAAGTGGAACAAAGCTGGGTTTGTATTAAATGTCACAAGACAGCCTGGACGTCAGGCCACTGCACGGCTCTTGCTCTTTCTTTTCCTCATGGCTTTGCATCTGTTATCTTTTTTTACAACTAACCAAAGGCATCACTAATAGAAAATTTCCAAATTGGATTTTGCAGGTGCCCAGCCATTTAATTTTCTTGTCACCCTTTTGTTCACTTGAAATCTTCCCTTGCGGCGCTTCGGTTCTGTGGGGAGTCAGGGGAAGCCTGTGTGTGAGGAGGGGCCCGCTCACAGAACACTGACAGGGCTCCGGGCCCACGGAATCATCAAACTCAAACTTGGCAAAAAATAGCTTTTCAGTATATTGAAAAGAGGATTGAATCCACCGTGGACCAAGAAATCCCCTCATCAAATCCAATCTTGATTTTTACCTATGAACTGATTAGTCCCACCTGTCAATCAACTGTTTTATCTCCCAGGTTCAGCATAGGAGCAATTTTGCTGTGGTTTGTCAATTTGGTGTCAGTCCACCGAGACCAGAAAAGCGTTCAAGGTGGTGGGAATACAAAGAGAGCCACTTAAGCACATTTGATATTGCCCGTAGCAGGTATTTAAATCACATTTGAAAAGCCACAACTTGGAGAAGAAATTATAGATTACAGCAACGATGTGAAGATAATGACGAAGACCCGAGGCTGGCACTTCATATAACATGTTTATTTTTAGAGACCATAAGCAAGATAATAGTGTGATTGAAAATGCAGGTAAATTCAAGAGGTCTTGAAGGTGATGCTTCATATTCGTAACACTAGAGCCCAGATTATGAATACCTCCTTGTAGTCCTTAAGTCTCCTGGGAGTGAAACAAATTTGGAAGTATTCTGCAAGAGCAAATAAATCACTTTGGGGGGAAAAAGAATAATGGTTTGATGTTTTTCATTAGCACTGTACCTTTGGAAAATATCCTTGCACGTCTCACTTATGTTTTATCATAATATTTCCCTCTTGTTTGTTCTGCTGATACTGATTATCTTGATTTATGAACACAGCTAGAAAAGTTGGACAAGCCAAATACCTTTCCATATTAAAGACACTAAGTATGTAAAACCACTGGGTGCGGAAAATAGATTTTCTCAACCAAAGCGCTGATCATAGTCTTGGTTTTAAAGAACATTAAGAAACATAATGACCTCCTGGTTCTCCTCTGCTGACGAGATATCATCAACATTTTCTTTCTTTCTTTTTTTGGGTCTCCAGCAGAGCATGTATAAATGGTCACCCTTAAAATAAGCTATTACTGGATGAGGAATATTTATAAAGCATGCCATTAGGAGAGAGCGTTTTACCCAGAGTCCTGGTTTGTTTTCTTGACCTTGCATAGGGCTATGGCAACTCCCAATCTCTCCCTTGTGTCATTCACGTGCTGCTGGCTCTCCACACGTGGGTTTTGAAGAGGACACCCACTGATTCTCCTGGTCTGTTCCTTGGGGCTCCAGCACGGGAGGTGGAGGGAAATGGGGAGCTAATAACGAAGAACACCAGAATGACGAAAATGTTCCAAAACGGGCTCTGGTGGTGATAATCTCACTCTCCTCAATGCGTATCAACTATTGAATTAATGATAGGGGAGGACTATGCCAATAAAACTCTTGGGGAAAAAATCCTACCTGTAAGAAAATCATCATCCAAAATATGACTATTTTGGTGTTAACTAATTTATCTGAATATCGAGGCTTTAATTTAATTTAATTTTATGAACTGCCCTCCTCTCGTTAGAAGAAAGGCAGGGGTTTTGTTTTTCTATGGAGGGTTAGTAAAAGGGTTCGCTGTTAATCCTCAGCCTTTAAGTGATCATCGTATGCCAAGTAACACAGGTGTTTTCCATGCTGAACCTCACCCGTTGGACAAAGGAGAAGCTAAGTGTGAAAACTAGGAATGCTTTACCTCGGATCTTCCTTCCAGAGGCTGAAAGAATTCACGCAGCAAAAGCGCTTTTGTAAATCCAAGGAAATGTAACGAGGGAAAGAAGAGCTTCAGGTATTATAGTCTCAATGAAGTACACACTGTTTCTGGAAAGCGTACAAGGCATGGAAGGAACTGCGCTGGAGCTCAGGACTGAAGATGGCCCAGACAGGAGAGTGCATGTAAAACCACATGAAAGGGAAGCCACACTTGGTAAGCCAAGGGCAGGAAATCCCCAGAGGCCAAGCGATTGCGGGCCCAGAGGGCCCTCAGGTGCTTACATGCAGGTCAGTAGGGAGAGATCCCCACCCTCTCCTTCAGAGCAGGCCCTAAGAGCTGCCTGCCATGGACTGCTTTTATCCCCTCCTGTCCCCACTGGCTGGTGGAGGGGCTGGTGGAAGGGCTGGGGGGGAGGCGTGGACGAGGGTAGTGATCGTTCTTATTGGCTGAGTTTAGATTCCCCTGTGTGCTGTCCTGTCGCATGCTCAGTTCTGGATTTTCCCATTAGTGTGCTTCACTCCCCTGCAACTCCTTTATTGGGGGGCAAAGAGCTAATTTTCTATTCACATTTGGGGGAGACAACCCCCCTTTGTCCCTAACTAGCTACCTTTCACTTTGGCTACAAATAAGAGAAAAAAATGACTGAAATGGCCGAAACAGATATATTTCATTTCTCTTTGCGTTACGGAGTAACACACATGCAATGCAGTTCAGGGCTGGGGCCTTAGGTCTCAGCGATCCCATCGCAATCCCATTCCCTCTCTGTCTGAATGTGCTCAGGAGGTTGGAAAGTTGCTTCAGGGTTGCTTACAAGAAGGCGGTGGCAGAGCCTGACATCTTTTTTTTTTTGGCCATCAACCCAGGTTGGTCAGGAAAATGAATCATGTTTCTTGACATTTTAAACAGGAAAGAGGTTTTTCATACCGGGAATGGAGCCCTTGCAGAGTTGAGAGACCTAGAAGAATGACAGTTAACCTAGGGACCAGTGGTTCTGAATGTGTTGCTCGTTGTCAAGGGGTTAAGAAGTTGTCGGAACAGCAGGCAAAGGTTGGTCATCACTACACTGCCCAGCATAGAAGCAGGTGATTCCCAAATAACAACCACAAGCCACCGGCAAATCTCTCCTCTGCCCAAGCTTCTTCTGCATCTTCTGCGGCACTTCCTCTTCTGCCTTTAAAATCTCATGGGATGGCTAACTAAATAGAAACCCTGGTGTTGGGAAATCTGAGCAAAATTGCTTCCAATTCTCTAGCCCCTGTATTTCAAGGGAGGGCAGAGAAGTGAGAAGATGCTTTTGAGTTTCCATCAGAAAGCTAACACAAGTTCCAGGAGGCGCAGCTGTCCCCAAAGCAAAAGTTGTTGTTTATCTTTCATTACCCAGAACTGGTTGAGTCATGCTGTGCCCTATAGAGTCGAGGGAAGCGGGGAGGATGTGTACTCCAATTTTCTCCGTTGTATAGTACAGAAAGCAAAGAAAGGCACAGGCAATCTTAAAAGACAGATGACGGAGAAACCCTATATCTGATTATTTTTTAATTAACAACAACAACAGGACCTCATTCTCATCTATTGGCTCCCACCCAATACGAGAGGGTAGAACTGCCCTGGGGGATTGCGAAACTGTAACTCTTTCCAGGAAGTGGGAAAGCCTCCTCGTTCTCCCACAGATTTGCTGGTGTTTCAAACTCCTGACCCTTTGCAGCTCAATCTATAAACACTATGCCATCAGGGCGAGAGAGATAAAATAAGATACATGAACTCCACAGAAGACAGGGGAGCAGATAGAACTGAATGGAAAGTTCTAAAACATATCATGTTCAGTATAAAAAGCGAAATGAGGTCCGTGATTGAATGCCATTTGTAAAAAAAAAAAAAATTGAATGTCTGCATGCAAAACATAGCACATTTTTCAGAAGACATTCGAGTGAGTGTGGACAACAAAGAAAAGGGGGAAGGAAACGGGGATGATGAACAAATAAAAGAGAGAAAGGGTCTTCTTTAAACCAATGTTGCCAATAATACTGTGCCAGGAACAGATTCACCTATTGACTCAGAATTGACTCTGATTCATGTTTACCATGTATAACAGGGTAAACCGTTACCTGGTCCTATGCTATCTTGATATGCCCAAGCTCATTGTTGTGGACCCTGTGTATTGTGAGTGCCTTCCAGTGAGATGTGTATCAACAACAGTCTTTAATGATGAGCCATTTAATTTTTCATTGGTTGATTTGCGGAAGGCGATCACCAGCCTTTTCGTCCTGTTCTTTCTTGGTCTGCAAGTCTCACTGAAACCTGTCCACCATGACCAGCACTACTGGTATTTGAAACACCCGTGGCATAGCTTCTAGGATCATAGCAATGTGCCATCCACCACGCTATGACAAATGACAGACAAGTACTGTGGACTTACATGCTGTGGTTAGGTGCCATCGAGTCAGTTCTGACCTGTAGTGACCCTGTGTCCAACCAGGCCCTGGGACAGGACACCATGCTTGATGAATGGATTAACTCGGTGGTGTGACAATGGGCTCAAACATAGGAACCAGGGTACGCATGCCACAGGAGGGGCTGTGTTTCCTTCTGTTGTGCAAAGGGTTTCTCTGGGTTGGCACTGACTCCATGGCCCCTGCAATAATAGCACGTACCACAGAACAAAACAGGGCCTGGGCCTGGGCCATCCATCTCTCCTTGCTATGTCTGAGCCCATGGTTGCAGCCAGTGTGTCCATCCATCTCATCAAGAGCCTTCATCTTTTTTCTGCTGCTCTTCTACTTTACCATGCCTGATGACCTTCTCCAAAGACTGGTCTCTGTGATAACATGTCCTGAGTGTGTGCGATGAAGTCTCCCCTTACTGGCTTCTAAGGAGAATTCTATCTGTACTTCTTCCAAGACACGAAGATCCGAGGTTAATAAAAGAGAGAGATCAAATTAATTGATTAAGAAAACAAACAAACATTCTTTGCTTGGTAGTTACAAACACAAATCCCCACCCATCCCTTCATAGGAAAGTGCCAAGTAAGACAATTCAATGCACAGGTGTTGACTTTGATCTCCGTAGGCATCTTGGTGAATACGATGCCCTTGGGAGATGAGCTCTGTCCAGTGGACCCCCCCCCCCCCCCCTGGTCCCTGAGAGATGGCTGCAACCCTCCCTGGAGGAGCTCCAAGGGACTTCAGAAAACACTGCAGCAGAGAGAACAGCTGTGATCAGAAGCCAAAAGACCCAGGCACGTCATGGTCAATGTCCTCCCTGTCTGCCACCATGAAGTGGTTCCTCTGAACAGGCCGTAAGTGAAGTATTCTAAACACCGATGAGCAGTCATCGGGCACACGGATTTTCTACAGAGTTCCTGTTGTAAGAGAGTGTTGGGAAAGAATCCAAAAGGATGCCCAGCCCTCTGCTTGGGAGACTTCTTTCCTTTTGTTTCAGAAGCTCAGAGAGTGAAGCCCTCCTTGACCTAATTAGGAGGGGCAGAAAGGAAAGAGAAACTTGTCAAATCACGTGGATTAAAACCTGCTCACGGTATCCCTGGGGAGCAGGGGGAGGAGGAGGGGGACCGTAGAGACAGGACTCCCTCTTTTATTCCAGGGACAATTGACAGTGATGACATCCAAGAACAACGGCCCTTTTCTCATTTTGGATGCTAAGCGGTGGGTAGCCCCTCTTCGCAGGGGGGGAATATTCAATGCATCCAGCATGCATAATTCATCATAACATAGGACAAGATAGAACATGTTCCTGAACATGATCTGCCTTTATCCCCTCCTCACCTTGTCACATATGGGGTATCCCGAGGGAGCCAGAGGTAGCACCTGATCTCCTAGTGACAATGTATCAAATGCATCCCTGGTGTAGCTTGTCGCCTGAGAAACAGAGCGCAGGAGCAGGATTGTCAGGGATTTCCTGGCAAGCTGACTGTCTCGGTGACTTTGGGCACGTGACTGATATCTCTGAAGGCCATTCCCTCTAAACAACATGAAAACACATAGAGTTGCTTTGAGGCTTAAACAGAACATCTTGGGAAGAGGCTTGAGCACAGACAAAAATATCTGTTATCACCCAACATCCTTCCTTCTGAACTACATGGTACCTTGGCCTCTCCAGGGTTTTCCAAAGTCTAGACTAGAAGGGAAGTCGTATTTCCTAGGGAAAGAAGGCATGGATCTATTTGAATGAAACACTTAAACAGTCTATACATTATGGAATTTCCTTTCTCAGAGACAAACCCATCTCCAGTATCATCCTCTTTAGCACATTCATATTAGTCACCAATACTATATATGTAGATGCAACTACATCTGTTTCTGTACTTTAAAGTCCTCGAAATGTGGGCTTTTCTACTGTGTATTTTTTATTAAACAGTATGATAAGCATGACTGTGGGATTGTGTACAGCCTTCTCCAACCCCACTGCCTTCGAGCCAATTTCAACCACAAGATTAGAAGGCCTGCTTCACTTGAAGGAAAAGTCAAGGTTGTTTTTAGGTTAACTTTGACAAGTCCTGACGTGTGCCCCAGGCACTGAGTGTAGGAAGGAATCAAGGTCATTGACTGAAGTCTAGGTGGTCATAGAGTGGGCTCAGAGTGGACAGCCTGGCTTAGAAGGCTAACTGTGCTCCATCGTGCATCACAATTGCTGACCTGCTGCCATCAGGTCAGTTCAGACTGATAGCGACCCGCACACAGAAGGAGACACTGCCGATCCTGCCCCACCCTCACAGCTGCCTGGTGTTTGAAGTCGTTGATGCAGACACCAAAGCAGTCCAACTCATGGAGAGTCTTCCTCTTTTCCACCGCCCTTCTACTTTACCAACATGATGTCATTCTTCTAATTTACCAACAGGATGTGCTTTCCCAGGGATGAGTCTCTCCTGACATGTCTCACGCATGTGAGATGAAGTCTTTCCATTCTTGCTCTTTGGGGCAGTCCATGATACTTTCAATATTCTTTGCTAGCACCATCATTTAAATGCAGCGTAGTAGACATGTTAATCGATCTCCCCGCATTCACGCTGATCAGCTATAAAAGTGATTGAGCAGTCTTAAAATCTGTAAATATGCAACAACTAACCATCTTGTTGCCATTGTGCTCTTGCTGCTGTTGCTGTGACTACAATCCCCACGACTTTTACTAGTGACGCCATTATCCTCACCACTACAGGGTTACCACTCCTAAGTGCCTTGCAATGCAACTCTTCCGAGCCTCACGAGACCCCTAATCGAATTTCTCAATAAGCTCTCATTATTTTTGAGTTCCAGTTTATCAACCAACAGTGGCTACACTTTGTTTGTTTGGGGCGCGCGGGGGTGGGGGAGTGGGGGGTATTTGCTTTGTTCTTTGTTTTTGAGTTCTAGCCAGCCACTTGAGCACATACATTCCAAAGAATTGTTCTTTCAGCATTCTGGCCTGGGCCAAGTTGGAAGGCATTTCTGTCACTTAAGGAGAAAATAACAAAGCGTAAAACCCTCCCCATCTCCTCATTTTCACTTTGATGTGCCACAAAGAAAAAACAAGATGAGCTGACATTGCTAAAAGACGAAGACACCATATTGTTGTCACTCAGCACCCCGGCCCATCTGATGCCCCCCCCCATCCCCCGCCGTGCTGCTCAGGCTGTTGAAGGCTTTGAAGTTAGAAGATACAACTGCCTGATCCCCCAGCACTGATAATTAAGACATGGTATGGCAAATGAAAAGGGACATGTCCCCCGTTCTGACAGTCCTTTCCGGAGAAGGAAGAGAAGGAAGCCTGCTCAGCGTTGTGACCATAAATCAATTGGCTCTGCCTTTCGGTGAGAAAGGACCCGCCGCTTTCATATTTATTATAGCTCAATCGTGTCGTGTGCATCCCCAAATCAATTTTCCTTTCTTTTTCTTTGGTTTATGATCTCTGAATTTCTTTGTCTTAAAACTAATTTTTCTTCTAAGAAAAGAGGAAGAATGTCATCTCTTAAAGAAAAACAAAAATCCAATCATTTGTCTTCCTGTACGGAGAAAATGAATGTACTTTTCGGTCATTCTTCTCTGTCATAAGCAATTGTTGTTGTGTCGTACATTGAAAACAGGTTGTGCTTCTGAGCCCCTGTTCGCATCTGAGTAGGGGGCATGTGGGATATAAAGGTTTATTAGTATAAATGGATAAATAATGAATGTTGAGTCTCAGGAACCTTTGTTCCAGCTAGTTGGATCCAATAACATGTCACAATATATTAAAAAAAATTCAACGAGGCAATATCTTCACAAAGATAAATTGATCTCAACTCTAATTGGAAAGGCATAGAAAACATATTGCTGTGTTCATTTCTTTACAACAAATAATTGGAATCTATGAATTCAACTGTGACTCATTTGCAAGTATATCATAATCATTGAAACAGGAGACAGACTTTTTTGAAAGGGCACTGCTGAAGGTGCTCAGAATGAAAGCCTCCTCATGCCAAGGAAGAGCCCCTTGGAACATTCTCCTTAGTAAAATTCCCTGTTGCTCTTCTTCTGGACTCTGGCCTTCCTCTTTCAACTGCCAAATCACTGAACTGGAAAGATTCGCCATGAATTAAAAACAAACAAACCCACGACCTGTGTGATCTTTAAAGATAAAGGGGAATCTAACATGACAAATAACATGGAATCCTACCTCCGACTTTCAAATAAAAGTCCTCATGTATGACAAGTTAACAGTTTTTGGCTTTCAACCAATTGTCAAAATCATAGGTAGAAGGAAAATTGAAGACTAACTGTTAGACGTTCATAGTCACCCTGGTGATGCGGTGGGTGAAGTGCAGGGTTGCTAAGCCAGAGGTTGGGGGTTCAACCCCAGAAGAAAGAGGTGGCAATCTGCTGCTCTACAGAGCTAGAGCTTTAGGAATCTTGTGGAACCATTCTGTTCCGCCCTCGTGGGTTACTAGGAGTTGAGATAGACTCAGTGGCAATGGCGCTGGTGATGTTTGTGGGCTGGTGGGTTGGTTGGTGGATGGGGGGTGGTTATTAGACAGGGAGTTATGAATGAAGCAATTGTTTTCATTCTATGTGCAGAAGGGAAAGAGGAGCTCCGTGGAGATAAAACGTTGAGTCATGGATGGTGCTAAGATGCAAGTCTAAGCAAGGAGACGGAGGGGAGAGTGGGTAGATTAGGGTGGAGCAGGAAGGAGCAAAGGAAAACGATGTGGCAATGACCACACCCTGGAAGTCACTCAGTCCGCCTACAAAGACTGCCCTTGCATGTGCCCTCCAGCGGGTTGGTGTGGCATGTAATGGGTGAGTGTGCTTCACCGTGAGAGGGGGATGACAGAAGGAGTCCAGACTTTTAATAGATTGCAGACTTTCATGGTCTCTACGCACTCGGGCTGGGTAAATGTCAGATGTGGCTCTCGGGACACCTGAACTAGAAAGTCAGGCAGTGGTCGTGGCATGGCCTCGTGTGATTTGGAGGCTGCCAGAGCTCTCTGATGAGTTGGCTCATCACTCTCCTTCGCCTCACCTCGCTAGAGTCGTATCATCTTACACAGGGTGTGGGCAGAGACCTTCTACTTTCATTCCATGTTCCCGCAAGCTTTTTGAAGTCCTCTTGTATACACAGCATCTTATTAGATTTTCCAGGAAGATGGTATTATTAGCATCAGCATCCGCATGAGTGAACCTGAGATCAGAGAGGGTAATGATGCACGTCCCCCACCCCACAGTACAGACCTCAGGTGTAGACCTTGAAATTGATCCCATTTCTCTGATATCCAAGCCCATTTTTTTAGACAAGCCAAATCACTTCAAAAAGACATCACTGATGAGGAGTCATGAGGTGAGACATTTGGTTGGGTGGAATGAAGAACTAGACGATGAGAGAGCAGGGCTGGGAAATGGCCCAGCTGGAGGCACAGTACTTGGTATGTTTTAGACAATCTATTCTGTACATTAGAAATACTGGTTCATCAGCATGAAAAGCAATCTTATTTGACAGGTGATAGCAATTCATAGCCCCATTCTTACAGATGCAAAAACTGAGGTTGAGAGAGGTTAAACAACTTGCCCTAGGACCCGACACACTGACCTGATTCATACATTCGCTGCATCTGTAGTGACGGCCTGAGTGCTGTAAGTGTTAAATGAGATAATAAGAGGAAAATGGTATTGTAAAGACCCATTCAGAGCCAACCTATCCAAGAACACTCTTGTTTGAGGGATGCTCTCCCGCGTCTTTCACACGTTACCGGAAGACCATCTTTTGTGTGCACCATAGTAGGCATCCTTTGCTTGATTCAGAAAATTCTGCCAGATGTTGACTCTATAGACTGGCTTGTTGTTGAGCTTGGCACATTCCTACGAAGGTAAAATGGTCTCAGTGTTTATTTTTCCACCTCAATCCCAGTTGACCCTTACTTTATCCCAAATAGGAATAAAGAACAGTTTTTTCTAATCTCCTTACCACAATTCCTACAGTTCTTGGGTGGCGCAATACTTAAGTGTTCAACAATTAACCCAAAAGTTGTTGGCTTGAATCCACCTAGTGGTATCTCACAAGAAAAGCCTGGTCCAAAAGATCACAATCATTGAAAAACTTAAATTTTCGTTCTTAGGTCCGGTGGAGTCTGTTGCAACTGGTAGCAACCCTGCTTCCCGCAGAAGGAAACCGACTGGTCCTGCACCATCCGGACACTTCTTGTTCTAGTTGAGGCTCCCGTTGCAGCTACTACGTCCACTCATCTCCCTGATGGTTTTCCTCTCTTCTACTTCCCCTCCTTTTTTTACCAAGTGCAGTGTTCTAGTCCAGGAGCGGATCCTCTTCACAGGCATGTCCCAGCTATGTAAGATGACGTCTTGCCATTCTAAGGAGAATTCTGGCTGTACTTCTATGACAGAACTGTTTTTTCTCCTGGAAGTCCAAGGTGCTTTCAATATACTTTCATGTTTTTTCATAATTCAACTGCACTTTTCCTTCTTCAGGATTCCTGATTCAGTATTTAACTTTCACACGCATACAAAGTGATTACAAATAACATGGCTGGGGTCAGGAGCACCTCAATCCTCAAAGTAACATTCTTGCTTTTCAACATTTTAAAGAGGTCTTGTGCAGCAGATTTAGCTAATGAAATGCATCATTTGATCTCTTGACTGGCACTTCCCTGAGCATTGATAGTGGATCCAAGCCAGATGAAATCCTTGATACTTCAATAGTTCTTCTCTTCATCCTGAAGCTACCTGTTGGTTCAGTTATGGGGATTTTGGTTTTCTTTACATTGAGTTATAATCCATACTGAAGGCTAACATCTTTGCTCTTAATCAGCAAGTGATTAAAGTTCTCCTCATATTCAGCAAGCAAGTTCATGCCATCTGCATATTGCAGGTTGATAATAAGGCTGGATTGTAACTAATGAACCTGAAAAAAATGGAATTTTTAATTTAATTTTATTTTTATTAATTAAAATGTAAATTAAACACAGCAGATACTTAATTCAATGATCAGAAAATGTTTAAGCATGTATGAAACAAAATGAATATACAAATCTAGTTTCTCAACTGAAAAGTTTATATAAAATCAGGACGCACATCAGATATTTTGGATAGAAATTTAACTTCTGAGGAGTTGAGATGTAAAATTTTGCAAGAAAGAAGGTAAGCTTTCACAGGCATTGTTTTACATTAATGATATGCTTAAATGTAACAAAATATGTTTTTAAAATTAATTTTACTCATTGATCTTTAATTTTTCATCATGATGGCTAGAAATTTAAAAACTTGAAGCACATATCTACTCCCGCTGTAGTTCTGGACTGCACTGAGAAGGCATTCAACTCAGCCCTGACTTCTGAGCTTGATCTTCCTCATCCCCCTGCCTGGAATGTTCTTCTTCACCCAAACACCCACGTGTTCCCCTGTTCACCTGCTCTGCTATTTCTGCACTGCACTCTCCAGGGTCAGCAGGAGCGAGAATGGACATGAAGGTCGTGGGTTTGGGTGGGCACGCTGCGCTCACCATTATGTGGGGGCTTCACAAATCCATGGGAAAATGATATTAAAGATAATGGAATTTTCCAACCAACCTTTTGGAAGCCCCTGGTTTATTTATTTTCTGACTATGATGTAAAGAAAAAGGTCACTCTGGGTCAGAATCCACTTGATGGCCATGAGTCTATGAGACTCACACACACAAAGGCCTCATAAGAGCAGAGTTTTGAGGGGGTAAAAAGTGGCCACCCGATAGCACGCACCCGTCCAGAGCTCCTGCTGCCAGACCAGAAAATTGGGAGGTAAGGTGAAGGGAGTGGGGAGGTGGTGTCTGGAAATTAGTACTAGGGTACTAGGGTCTCTCCTGAACCCCTTTTTGGTGTGTGATTTTCACTCACAAAGCAAACCAAGAATGCTTTAAAGCGCTCTAGCTTTGGGGAGCCGCGCGTGCCTGCTGCACCCTTGCCAGGAGCCGCGTTTTCTCCAGACTGACGCCTTAAAGGTGACACAACCCCAGACACGGGAGAACCCCACGCTGGAGCTCCCCGCGCTGCTGGCTGCCCTGAGCTCACTGCCTGAGGATTGGCAGTGGTGGGTAGCCATAATTTAGAATAGAAGAAAAAGCAGATTATTACCCGAAGTAGATCGTGGTGTGGGAGAAAATAGGCGGATAGTCGGAATCCAGGGAGCAAAATTAATTCCAATGGCTGAGAAGGAAATAACCCCCCTGATAAACTGGATCTCCCCCTCTGGGGACCAGCCTGACAGCCCCAAATCAGAGCACATCACAAGCATAAAAAAAAGAGCAGAGTTTATTTTTGTGGCTGCATTCTCACACACCCTCGGTAACCTTCTAGTGGATTCTGACAGTCTCCTGTCTCTCAGAGTAGAACTGTGCTCCAGAGGGCTTTCAGTTTCTAAATACCAAAAAGCAAAAGTGCCTCTGGGTCAATAGAATGGTCAACTTTTTTGTGCATAGTCAAGCACTTAGCCAACTAGATTACCCAGGCATGCCGCCATAGTCCTGGGCCTTGAGAGATGAGTAGATAATGGTGAGTCGAGATTTATTGAATGAATGAATGAACAGTTGAATGACATAAACCATTGATACTCCCTTGCGGCATGGAGCTGAACATTTCTGTAATTATAATCTATGGCTTACATGAATTTGGTTTTTACGCAATTCTACCATATTGGCGTGAAAGTAGGTCTAAATGCTTCCTGGTAAGGGAATAGGGACCTTGATGTGCTGATCTCAACACGGGGGCATTTGCTCGGGCTCAGCATTCAGAGAACACAATTCACACCTGAGCAAGGGGAAGGGCCACAGCCCAAGGGCCCTGTTCCTTTTACCTTACCACTGAAGAGCCACAATCCTACGTTTTCTGTCTTGTGATTAACCTATCATCAGCTCATATTGAATAACGGTATCATTTTTCACTTAATCTCTTTCAAAGAAGAGATTTAGAAAGTGCAGCGAGGTCCTCGTTAGGGAAAAGTAGGTATAATAGACGCAAACTTGAAGTCTTTTAAAATGCTTTTTGCTTGGCATACCACCGAAAGTCCAGGCGGGCTTTTTGCCAGGTAGCCACGGTTCCCAGCACACAGCATTTCCACCGTTCTGCAATTCTACGAAGGGAGGAAGTTAGAGCAATGCTATCCCCACTGCAATATACGGAAGCTTCTCATTTAGACTCTCTTGGGAACCGCTGTGCATTTTCAAACTAGATTTGCAACCGAAGGAGCATTTCAGGTGCTAAGACAATCCTCTTTCAAATGTGATGTTGCATAAATACCTAGCCTGGAATCCAGGGAATCTAAAAATCACCTCTCAGAGAGCATCCATTTCCACCTCCTAAACAATTGCTTCACTACCAAAGTCAAGAAACAAGCTTTCACTGGCAGTGCAGGAGTTTCAAAATTGAAGGTAAGGCAAATGCATCAACATAGCAGAGTGGACGTAAGATACATTTTCTCTTGCCTTCCAGAAGTCCCATAACTTTCCATAAGGGTTAGGTTCTCATCACAGCGGACTGCTAAAGAATTCCAGCGGAGCCAGGCAGTCCATCTTCCCTGATGGGAAGAAAACTTGACCGGAATGGAAATTCTCTTTCCAGAAGGACAACAGGGAAAGCGTGTATGAGGAAAAATGATGGCCTAGCTGATGGCAAGGGTCTAGAACCAGTTCTGAATGATTATTTCTTTTCTCATGGTGGACATTTGCATAGGGAGTCCTTGAGGGTTGGTGGTGGGAGGTCAGATCAGCCCGATAGACTACCACTGGGCCATTCCCACCTGCTCAGAGTGCAGAGACAGGGTTCCACTTGTGCCCATAAGAGGAAAAGACGCATGGTTTGTCCAGTTTGGGAGAGAATCTTTTCTGTACATTTTTTACCATTAAACACAACCGAAACCTGCTGCCATCTAGTAAATTCTGAGTCCTTCTTAGCCTGTAGGACAGAGTAGAAGAGCGTACAGGGTTTCTAAAGCCTTAATCCTTCAGGCAGAAGAAGACTGCTCCTCTCCCCTGTGGAGCAGCCGGTGGCTTCAAATCACCCAACTTTTAGTTAGTGCCTGAGCCCCTCACCACTGGGCCACTAGGGCTCCTTCTCTGAATTTTTGGACCTAACCTTGAGTGTCTTGTAACCAAAGGTTAAAGTCTCTACTGTATTAAAGATAACCTGTTGAGTTTGCTAAATCTTAGCTAGAGATGTTACAGTTTTACAAGTCAGCCTAATTTTTAGGCATGTGGAGTCCCTAGAAGCTTCAGAGAAGGTGGACTTCCAGAAATGGGCTTGTTGAGACTTCAGGAAGCTTAGGAAAGACCACGTTGGTGCTGGCTGAAGTCAGGCTGGGCAGAGGCTCCCAGCTGGCAGAATAATTTTAGGTGGCTAATTACTTTAAAATGGTATGCTTAGGGTTGGCTGCCCTGGAAATTGGGCATCCAACTGCTAATCACAAGGTCAGTGGTTCAAACCATCAGTCGGTCAGTGGAAGAAAGATAAAAAATATATGCGGTCTTCGAGAACTTCTATAGGGTCTCTAATTCAGTATCAACTCAGGGGCAGTGGGTATGGGCTTCTCCATGGGCTTTGTTCACAGTTTGTGGAAACAGTCAGGAGCCCAAAGTAAACTGGATCTCAATCTACTGAGTGATGCAAGCATTTGCAGAACCACCATATGCTTCCGAGGATAGACCTTTCAAGGTAACTTTTCAAACCAAAAAGCTGTTTACTGGGGAACCAAAAATGGGGAAAAAGACAAATAATATTAAGAAGTGATTTTTAATCTCCCAAGATTCAATGCAATCTTCTGCATCCTTCTCTACCAGAAAATTGCTTTAACACCCATTTTTCACCAAGCCTCTGCCCTTGTCCTATGAATTCCTAAGCTGGGACATGCACTTTATACATGGACTGATACGATAGTGGTTAAATCTTACTACACTTTCTCCGCACAAGGAAATATTCATAGCTGTTTCCTATCACCATGATTCATTTCAATTCTGATATCAAATAGATTTTGCTTTACACCTCCGGCTGTCAGATGCATGCGCTAGTCTTCATCTAAATTTAAAATCCAGTCAGGGGAATGAAGAAGATAACACCTCTTTTATTACAGTTTCAGGAAACAATGAAAATCATTTTGGGTATTGAAATATCCCATGGAGTACTTGGGTGGGTCTCACTTTTATGCTGGTAAAATTGCAGACAATATATCCTAGGAAACAGATGTCAACTAAATACAGCTAAAGCTATGATGCCTCATTCCTCACCAACCTTTTTACAGATACTAAATTGAACCGGTGAACCGCAAATAAATAAGCCCAGAGAAAGGTAATTGCCTAGAAAAGAATGCTCCACTTGCTTTGTCATTAGCTACTTGGGCCTTTTCTACAAGTGCAGTTTATCTGAATTCCAAATTCCAGGAGAGAGATCAGGAAGTACTGAAACCAAAGCCTGGGCTATGTTCCTCTCACATATTTCCATCAGGGAAGTCAGGAATCCAGGACAAACCTCACAAAAGAATTGACCAAAGCCATGAAGTTTGCTCCAGAGACGTGGACTTTCATGTATAGTGGTCTAGTTAGAGGGCCTTGGGTGTTGCAAACAGCAAAGACTTCAGCCAAGGAAACCCTATGGGACCACTCGACTCAGGAGCACCTTCAAGAGTGGAAATCAACTCCCCGGTGACGGATTTGGTTTTGCTTTGACTTCAGAGCAGTAAGGTCAGCACTTCAAAACCACTAGCAGCTCAGAGGGGAAAAGAAAGGACTTTCTACTCCCGTAAAGCATTACAATCTCACAGAAACTCCCAGGGGCAGCTCTACCCTGTCCTATAAGGTCACTATGAGTCAGCATGGCTTCCAAGGCTGTGGGTTTCAGTGATGAGGGAAGTTCAGGCCTAGAATCATCAGCTTCCAGGTGGGAAACTGAGAATAGCAATGAGTACGGTTTGTGTGTGTGAACTTCTTTCCATTTAGCTTTTGGCATGTTTTTAAGTATCATGGACAAGCATAATTAGCACATCTTCCAGTAACTAACTGCTCAACAGTATTTTGCCATTCACCTGAGAGAGTCAGGTTACAGGGACTTTTAGTAAGATGAATGGCAAAACTCTCAGGATTGGGAGTTTTCTTGCTTTCTTGCTTGCAACCCCACCACCGGCAACACACACAGCACAAAACCATGATACAGAGACTACCTGGCAAAAAGCTGGGTAACAGGAAGGATGGTAAAAAAGAAAGCAATTGATTTTCTTTATAAATCAGTTACTAATTAGACAAGTATCTCACCAAAGTCAGAAAACCCTGCCCATTGGGACTGACATTCACTCCAACTGTCACTTCTTAAATCTGCCTTCTCATATTAAACGTTGAAACTACTGAGAATTTGCATTTGGGGTTACACGTGGTAAATATCTCAGAACTAAGCATGATCACACCCTCACAATGTTATATATTATATTATGGCTATTGTATCAACACCTGTGTCAAACAAATAACTTTTCAAA
>NW_022103899.1:46995430-47061532 GCF_000313985.2 Echinops telfairi | reverse complement strand
ATAGATAGATAGATAGATAGATGATAGATAGAGATAGATGATGATAGATGATAGATAGATATATGATAGATAGATGATAGAGAGATAGATAGATGATAGAGAGATAGATAGATAGATGATAGAGAGATAGATAGATTTATATAATGAGAAGGAATATAACACCTAATTAGTCCACACAGCAGTACAGAGGGTTCAGTTCAACTCACTTCCCTGGAACAGTTAATATACTGGAATTCCTTCAATTCACATGAGCTGCTGGGTGCAAGGTCAAGGAAGCAGACAGTAAAGTCTCCCTCAGACAAGGAAAGCAGAGTCTTCCCTCAGGCAGCAAACAGCAGGGTGGATCACCAAGAGTCAGTAGCTTGGGAGCTTAGGGAAGCTAAGCTGGGATATCAAACTCTAGCAATGCAAGGTGACAGGATCCACCAGCCTCAAGCTCAAGTGGTGGATGCACCAGCAGCGTGATGAAGCAGATCTCACTTCAAGCTCTGGGGACAAGATCCTTGGGTTGGCTTGACCCTCAGGTAGTGTAGCTCACGGGTTGAGGCATACTCCAGTACTCTCTGATCACCAGAGAGCAAGAGAGAGAAGGGAGGGCCTTGCAGAGCATTTATCTCGTTGCCCTTCAATCAAGCTGCGACCTGATTAATCCCACACGTTCCTATTGGTTAGGTTGGCACAATAAACCTATCACACCCACTCTAATTTTTGACCTAACAGATTCCCAAAGACTAGGTCAAATGCAAAATTGCCTTATGCAAAACTAGAGGCAGACCACATCTTATTCACAAAATGGAGGATGACTACATCATGACACAATGGCCAGATTTCACCCGTTCCTAATTGACAAACCAGTGAGAAGCACGGCCCAACCAAGTTGACACATTCTGGCCAGTGTTCTTCCTGCCTTTCATCTTGGCATTCATTACAAACAAATGCATATCATTACTGGGCCAAATAGGTTTCAGACTTTTCACTGGTATCATATAATATATGGGAAAGGATGGATAACAAGATGGTCGGTAAGTCAGAATTGGGGTGCTTCCTTTGGGCTGACACAGGCTGTGACTGATTTTCTCCCAGGTGAAGGCACAGCGGTATGTACATGGAACTCTCATCACCTGTGACTCAGCCTTTCCTGAGGCCCTCGCTGTGTCTGAAACCCGCGAGCAATTTCGGTGCATCTTCACTTAGAAACAAAGGGTCACATTTAAAAGTTTTCAATCCAGCGAAGGCCAATTAGAGTGTTTGCAACACAGCCCATATCAATTCTACAACACGGGAGGGGAGTATGACTCACGAATGAAGACAGCCAGTGTTCACAAAGAGTAACCTGGTCCTCTACATTTACAGAGATGCAAAGATCCCACTTCAGAGCCCACAGACTTTTATCTCTCTGACAGTCAAACCCAGGAGATTTGCCGAAATAGAATTCTGGTGTAGAGAGAAAGAAGTTAAGAATTATGCATTAATAACACCTTTACCCACAGGCAGAACATATTTTCATCTGCACACATCACGAACAGAGATCTTAGGTTATTAAAGGTGAAAGAGGCTAATAGTCTTTGGGATGGCTCCCTTGGGACACTTATTTGCATAATGAAGCTAATGCATGGCAACCCAGCTCAGCATTTCTTCTGGATCAGCTACTTGTAGTCGCACACTGTATTTTTAATTCACTAACTAAATTACTGTATAGAAGAGTTGTTGGTAGCTCGTCTCCAAACCCGTTGACAAATAATGCATGACCATACTTGCCAATGAGGAAGAAGCCTAATTGGTAAAGATGTATGGTTTAATTAATCTGTCTTTTGGAAAATCCAAAATTAATGCCAAGATAAAGCTCTCCATTGATAAAGATGTAGGCCCTGCTGAGATCATCTGCATAATGTAAAACTGGAGTCAGGCTCTGAATGTCTCTGGTTCAGGGCAACTATATCCGTAAGCAGCTTCTGTATGGAGCTGTGCTATTTCCAGGAGGAAAAACAAAACGTTAGCCATGAGCTTGTTTTCCTATTAACCATTGCTAAGACATTTGGGAGCCCTGCTGATAAATATAGTAGTTGATAGCTCTTGGCCGCTAAGCTAAAATTTGGTAGTTCAAACCCATCAGTCACTCCAAAGGAGAAAACTCTTTATACATTTTTAGGCTAGGAAACCCTATGGGCCACTTGTCCTCTGTCCTCTATGATTGCTATTGGGTCACAAGGAGTCAGATTGACAATCACACCCAGCAACCAAAATAGCAGCCCATTACTACATATCTCCATGAGAACAAAATGAACACTATTGAGTATGTAACTAGTGCCAATCTTAGATGATGTTTGTGAAAATGCAAAGCTTACTGCTCTCAAGTCGACTCTGACTCATAGCAATCATATAGAGACAGAGTAGAATAGCCCTGTTTCCAGGTTTCTGAGACTATAAATCTTTACGGGAGTAGAAATCCTTATCTTTCTTCTGAGCAGTGGCTGGTGGTTTCAAACTGCTGACCTTGCAGTTAGCGGGCCAACACATAACCCACTATTACACTGAGGCTACAGGAGATGTCTATAGATAGGTCAATAAGGAAGTACCCTCCGTCCAAAGATACTTGCATCTCCTGGGAAACTCCTTTAAATGCTTACATCACCATTCCTCATTGTCTGTTCTGTCAAGTATTAATTTGCTAGAGGTCCTGGGCTATTTCCTTTTCTCTTAGATCTAACCTAGACTTTTTCCCTCACAAAGAGCTGCCGAAACTAACACACCTCATTGCTCAACGCAAAATTGAGGGAAGGAGGAAAAAGTAACCATGCAGGCTGCATTAAGTTGCTTCCAATGGAAATGGTTGACCCCAGATTGATGCTCCTGAAGAGAGCTGCAGAATGTGAGGAAAGTGAAATTCCAATAAAAGGGAAGTGAAAACGTACGGAAAAAAACAGGGTTTGGGAATTGTTAGGATACATTCGGCCCATCTAGAAATGGAATCATCTAGAATTCAAGCTGAAGAAAGTTGATAGCCAGAGTTGCTAGATGATTTGAATTTTTATCGATAGAGCAATCCTCCCTCCCTTGGAATGTAGGAGTCCCTTCTCCAAATACCCCTTCCTTTATCCCTGACCCACATCCCTCTGCGTGATGCCTTGGGCAATCTCTCTTTGCACAAAACTGCTCGGTATGGATCGTTACTGATAGGCTGAACACAATACATTCCGAAAGCACAGCTTTTCCTGTAAAGTATGGACGGATATCTGTTTGGGAAACATCCTCTGAAGAAGTATGCTCTCAGGATGGATTAGGAAGTTGAAATGGGGCTGCATTTGCATCTCCTTAAGTGGAGTGATATACTTAGAGATCTGCTTCCAAAACAGTGACCAGCTTGGGGGAAAAACAGTACATTTATAGTGAAGAAGCCTGACGAATAACTTCACCAAATAATCACATGATCAAGGTGAACATGACCACTGATCATTAATGTTAATGCCAAGTCCTCCCATATCACTTAGGGCATACAAAAGACACTGAAGCTCTGGGACATTTTGCCCCCAACTCCACACCTCAGTTGAATCCTGAGAAAAATACCAGGCAATCCCAAATTGAAGAATATTTTACAAAACATTTGACTAGTGCTCTTCTGAGTCAAGATCATGAGAAATACTTCAAAATGTTCACAGATCAAAGAATACTCAGACACGATGACTAAATAGATTGGAGGGCCATGGATTGGATCCCTGAGTTAGGTGGGGGGAAAAGCCACTAGATGGACAATTGGTGAAGCCCAAATGAAACCTGCAGTTCAGTTGATAGCAATTCACCATCGTTCATGACTTAATTTTGACAGGTGCAATATGGTTTGGTAAAATGCTTATGCTAGGGTAGAGAGGGCGACGTGTATTGGATAACTCTGTGATATCTCTGTAACTTTTCTGTAAATGTAAACTTCTTCAAAAATAAAGCTTCATTTTCACATCGTGACGGGCTACAATTTCATCTTATGAATACATTTTGAGAGCATACTTTTTCCAGTGAATGTTTCAAAAATGAGATGTTTCCATACCTTATAGGAAAACTGTGAAACAAGCAGACCTGGAAGACGAGCTTTCAGAAGGTATTGTGTTCAACCTGTAGCAATGACTGATACTGAGAGGTTTTGTGCCAAATAGAGATTGCCCAGGGCATGGGCACAGGGCTGTGGGGCCAGGATAAAGGAAGAGGTATTTGAAGAGGGGATGCCTACATTTCTCAAGGTGGTGATGTTCTTCTCTTCTTTGCCTAGTGATTTAGGTAAAATTTTTTTAGGCATTTATTAAACGGAGGTGGGGTGGAGCTGCCAGAGATTAAAATTGTTTGCTCAAGGGAATGTGTGGAGGAGAGGTAAGTAAGGCATGGAGTTTAGGCTCAATCTGGGTAATGAAAAGCAGGAATAATTCTGTGAGACTTAGTGTCCCAGTGTTGGTCCCAGGTAAGCTCCTTGCACTGCAAGGTGCCCGGGTGAAAGGAAGAAGAGGTGGATTGTTTCTGGTCTGTTTTCTCCACTCACAACTCGGCGGTGGTCGAATCAATAAAACTCAGCTCTTTCTTACGTTGTCTTCACTGTTTCTGGTCTCAGGACAGTGGAAAGTGGAGGAGGAAGCCGGGATGCCCACTTGAAAGGCGTCTCAACTCCACCACTCATGGAGTGAGTAATATTACAAAAGTCGCTCTAGTTCTTTGGACTCCGTTTGTGCAAGTGGAACATGGGGAAGTTATACTTGACCATTACAAAGTTCACTTGCAGGTGGCAAATGGTGCATGATATGGTTATTTTGTGAACTTTTTGGTATCTAATCCCCTATATGGCAATCCTTCATCATTACCTTCAATGGCGTGTAGTAAACCCTGGATGGAGTCAGCCTGTAAGTGGACCTGGGCCTTGTCAGTCCAATGATGGGTCCATTGCTCCGTGAACAGCTCTGGGTATAAAAACAAAGATCACACACCTACTCCCCCAAAGATTGCGTGTGTTGAAGAGTCAGGGCCTCTGAAAGTACATCATAAAACTTAGCTTCCTCTTTGTATTGCTTCAATTTCTAATGCAAATCACGAAAATATGGGACATTGGTATAGAAAGAAGATACATTTCACAAGGAAAGTGGAGATCAATGATCCAGAGCTGTCTTAATGACCATTCATAATCCTAACCTGAAATTGGAGCAGTAAGCGGGAACTTGGAGGCTTGCTCCTGAGGGAAGAGTGGGTGTGAAAGGAAAGAGGAAGAGGAGGAGAAGAGAAGGGACCCTTTGCAGAACAACATCATTTAGACTAATCAATAGCAGCAACTGGGAAAAACAAATTGGCAAAAAAAAAAAAAAGACTGGTAAGAATAAAATTGGAAAGTAGTGAACCATTTAAATTTAAGTAAAATGGGGGTCATTAGGGAAGGATTGGGGGGAGGTAGGGTGTTTAACTGGCCTCAGTTTGCCTTGGTAGTCTTAGGAACACTGGGGTAGCTGGTCACCCTAGGAAAAAAAATCAAATATTAAATTAAAAAATGTTTTTTCAGATGGTTCTAACATTGCAATGGCTGCCCTTTTCATATTTAACCAGAAGTTAATTAGTCTTATGCTACGCAAACTAAATACAATATGGAAATGATGGAAATGCCTGTAAAAATGGGGCGGGAGTCTTGTCTAACTTCCTGACATCACAACATCACAAGGAGGAACAGAATCAAATTCAGCATCAGCCCAAGACCAGCTTCTGTCATGCAAGGTCAGTCATGCCTTCACCCTCCAATCCCCCACCCCCCCCAAACTCTGGCACCAACAATCTGTCCTACAGCACTGTCTACTTCTCTGGGTAGATGCAATAACTCCTTGCAATGGTCACACAGAACTCAAAGACAATACTCATTATCGTGAGTCGTTATGATGAGGCTAATTAGGGAAACTAATAGGTTACAATTCCGGAGCAGAAATGCTCAGCATACAGCACTTGGGGCCCGGAAGACTCTTCTCAACCATACCCCTAGGCACAACTCTCTCTTGTCCTACACTTCTCAGTCACATGATCCCTTGGCCTCTGCCCTACTCAGGCAATGTTGCAAAGTTCTTGTAAGGCAATACACTCTTCCCTGAGCCTCAGCTCGAAGGCACTCCACTCTAGCTTTGTGGTCAGCAAACATTACTCCCCCAATCAAGTGCTGGACACCTGACTGCTAGTGAGCCTCCTGCCCGATCCACTCAGCATTCTTCCTCTGTGGACCAGGAAGCCCACTGCTCTGTCTTATGCTCTTGCTGCTGCTGTGTCCGCAGGTGCCACTTCTCCACCACTACTCTGGCCACAGTTCTATCTCCTGGGTGAACGGGAACAGGGAACCTCGGGGTCCAAAGGATGCACTCCATCTGGGTTCTTGTTTCTTAGAAGCAACAAGATACCCAGCTTCTGCCTACGAGAGGGCTGATTTTCAACCCCGCAGGATGGCAAAACTGACCAATCCCCATGATCAAGTTCCATACACCCTGTTTGCAAGGCTCCACCCAGTCGTTTGGTTGGAGTTACAAAGATTAGGTTAGAAGAACCACCCTAAGTAATTCACTGCACAACATTCACAAATACAGTGTAAGTTCTTCATTGTTGTCAAGTCCATTCTGATGCATACCATCCCTATGGGACAGAGTAGAACTGCTCCGTATGGTTTCCAAGACTGCACATCTTCACAGCATCCGACAGCCACATCTCTATCCCATGGGGTGCCTGCTGGGTTTGAACTATCATCCCATCAAACAGCACAGGAGTGCTTTCACCATCGCACCGCCAGGGTTCTTCATGGCGCACATACTATACATAGTTTATGTTCTCAAAAAGTATGTAGTGATCTGGAACATACTCATCACCCTTTCATATTGCATTGGCTAGGAAGTAACTTAGACTTAGGGTGTAATGTAATCTTAGGACTGTGTCTAGTGGTTAACATTTAAAAAGTTAAAAAGCACAAAAGTGCTTTGAAAACTGAAAACCACCCTACATTGAGAAATGCAAATCTGTGCTATAACTGATGTGATCGCAGATACCTGCCACCCGAGCTGAACTATTTCTACAGTAACCTAAATTGTTTGAAATGTACAGATCAACTCTGATAGGATAATGAATTCAATACACGAGGATAAAATCTACATTAAAACACAGATGTAGGAAAAATGTTAAGAACCACAATATGGGCCCCTAAAATCATGTTCACCGTATTAAGAAAGAGGAAGTTTTAAATCTACAAATTGAGAGAATTAACATATTATTAGAAAATAGCGGAAAAGCACAATTCCTAGACTCCTTTTTAACTCCCCAGCAGTTTTATTGGCAAATAATTTACATATCACATAAGTCAATAGTTCAATCATTCAATCACATCCAGGCACATTGTACAATTACCACCACATCAATTTTAGAGTATCTCGCCCCCATGGTTAAATCGCCTTTAAGATGAGCTATGTAATCACAATCTGTTCTAGTGCCCCCCACTCCCATCTTCATGATTTATTCCCCAAATCCCCTTTCCCTCCCTATCATCCATGCCCACTCCTGAATTCCCTATATCCCCTTGTATCAGTTATTATCATTATGCATCCACTCCACCTGTGCTTCACAGTTGGGAGACCCAACAGAAAACAATAAAAAACAAAATCACACTTTAAGGTGGTAAGGATACAAACATAATAACATAAAGAGAAAAACACAAATAATGCATATGAATGGGGAAAAAAATCCCCCAACATTCAAAAAGCCAGGGAAAGTATTTCTGCCATGGAACCAGTAAGAGATACTTACACCCAGAGCACATGCAGGTTGTGTCTATAGGGCGATCAACTGGCTAAGCATCGAGTTTGATCCGGCATAATCAAGATTGCAATGATCTCTGCCAGATGGGAAGGCTGATGGAAACTCTTGCCAGTGGCTCAGTCTGAAGAGATACTCCGCAGGTGGGCTTTGGGCTCCCACTGTCTCCCATATCCCTCTACACATTGTATTCGCAAACTGTGCTCTGATGCTGTTTTCCTCATTATATTCAAATTCTGCTCCTGTCCTCTTTGGGTCACACAGGCTGGTGGGCTTCTGTGTGCACGTAGTTGACTCCTCACTTAGCTGGCTGTTTGTTGAATACAAGCCTTTAGGACCCCAGACACGATTCTAATTGATTGCCGGGCACCATCTGCTTTCTTCGCCATACTTTGCTGTAGCACCCTTATCTCCAGTGACCATTTCATGAAGGTGAGTATCACAGACTCCTTTTTTTTTTTTTTTTAAATGACCATCTTCTCTATCTCTCCTGTCAAGGAGAATAACTGAAATTGAAAGCCATAGGTCACCATCAGTAATCAGGGAACTTTGAGGATTAAAGTGAGCCTGATTCAAACGAAGGACGTTTCAATCTTCTCACCCCTGGGAGCAAAAGCTGGACAGAAGAGTTGATGAGTATGAATTTCAGTGCTGGGAACAATACTGACCATTTCATGGGCCCAAGAAGATCAAGCAACTCTGCCTGGAGGAAGTAAAACCAGAATGTTCCATTTAAGAAAGGATGGAGGGACTTCATCTCATGTATTATTAAGACATGTGATTAAGAGAGACCAGTCCCTAAAGAAGGCTGTCATGCTGGGTAGAGTGGAGGGTCAGGGAAAACTGGAAGGTCCTCCATGAGGTGGATTTAAACATTTGCTCCAGCAATGGGCCCCAACATAGCAACCATTATGGACGTGGCACAGATCAGAGAGAGTTTCATTCTACCGAGGCCACCATGAAACCAAACCAATTCAAAGGCCCCTGGCACCAACAGAGCTAAAGATGTTAAAAGATAGTAAATAAGGTCTCTTTGCTTGAAATGAAAAGAAGACATTAGATCCAAACCAATCCTATCCTAGACCCATTTTTAATAAAAATAAAACACGTTTTAAAATAGTAAGTATGCATGTTTAAACATAAGTTTTAGGAGAAAAAATAATATAGTAAGTAAAAATGCTGATGCAAAAAAATTATACCCTAGACACTTTAAAAAATAGTAATAATAAACTTATTTTAATAATAATAAATTGTAAAATGTGTATGTTCCTATAAAAGCTGATGGTTGAGCCTGTGAGGTCTGGGCAAATACACCAACGTTTCACAGTAGAGAAATGCAGTTAGAATTAGAAACCAGATTCATCTCTCTGAGTTTGAGGTGTCATTGGGTCATATTCTAGAATGAAGCCGAAAATAGGGAACCAACCTGCATGACCATCTGATCAAGCCCAACTCATTTTAATTTAAAATAACAATGGGGGTGGAGTGGGGTTAATAGACAAGCAAGTCAGAAAAAATAGTGCATGAAGATTTTATTATGATGATTATTTCAGAAATTAGAAAATATTTTTTGTAGCTTATTTTAACAAATCTCTCTATATATCCTTGGGGATAGGAGCATGCAAAAATAGACCTAAAGTCTGCTGATGGAATGATCAATGATAGATTAGTCGGGCGGGGCAAGATTGCAATAATTGTCACCTAGTATTTTTCTTCATTGCCACAAACCAAATATATCCTTACCAAGTTTGTATAAGATACACATCGAGTGATGAGATCAGCTTTCAAAATGAACTCAACGAGCTGTAATTACAGATTGCCTTGAGTTTTCTCAAAGCCCTACATTTGGGTCCCAGAAAACACAGGATCAGTGGAATAGACGATGCTTGATATGACCACAAGATTGTTTTTTAAGTGTTTGGGAATTCTGATTGATATCCATCTCTTTGTGAGCCAATGACATTGCATGGTTGCCAAGCAAAACTGCTGTCTACTTAGATTGCACCAGTCAGATGCACGGTGTTCAAAACTAAGAAGGTTGTGCCCTCCACAGAGACAGAGACAGTCTACAGACCTTGGTTTAGTCCTTGACACCACATTTTAAGAGAAAAACTGTTATTAACTAAAGCTTATGAAGAACAGTGAGGCCAGAATTGTGGAGAAACTAAAAATTGGGTTGTAATTGGGTTATAATGTCCCATTATAGAATGGGAAAATTAAATGTCAAGTAGTGCTAGTTCACAATAGAGACATGCTAAATATTTTTAACTGTCTTTAATTCCACATTAAAGAAGAGGGATTGAGTTTACTCCACAATGCTCCAGAAGATTAAAAACCAGACTAATAATTTAAAGATTTGGATTGGCAAATTTCAGCCTAGTGTAAGAAAGAACTTTCTAGTAATTAGAGATTTTAAATAAAAAAGAATGAGATAGCAATATTGCCCATGGTATAAAAAATGGATTATTTTTGTATTAGTTCAATGATACATAAATAGATCATTATTTTTGGAGACGCAATTTGACAACGCATTTCAAAAGACTTCACACACAAAATTCCTATATTAGTTATCCGGAAATTCCACTTATAAGCATTTAACTGAATAGCTAAAAGCACAGAAAAAGAAATTTACATCTCAGGCAATTAATTGCAGTGATTTTTGTATCAGTAAAAATTTCAATATGACCTAAATAGCCATTATCAGGTAATTTGTGAATATAATGATTCTATATATTGAAGTACTGTGCTATAAAACACAGTTGAAATACATTTCATTGACACAGAAATATTCATTATATGGTTTAAATTGAAAAAGACTTCCCAGTACAAAAGTAAGAACCCAGGTGGGACTGTTGGCTAGGTCTTGAACTGCTAACCACAAAGTCAGGGGTTCAAAGCCACCAGCCGCTCGGCAGAAGACAGATAAGGAGGTCTTGTACTGTGACTCATCACAGTCTTGGAGACTATGGAAACGCGAATCAGCTTGAGTTGAATCAACTTCATGAGAGTGGATCAACCCAACTCCATGGGGAAAAAAAGAAAGGTCAGAGTAGATAAAGAAAGAAAGAAAGAGAGTGATATTAAATAGAACGAAATATTAAATAAAATACACCAAATGTTAACATGGGCTACCTCTAAGATAAAGAACAATTTTTTTACTTATGGGTATTTTACTGTTGTTGTTATCCAAATTATCTATAATGAGAATAGTCACATTTTTCAATTCAAAACCAACAGAAAATAATGACCACAGAGAACATGTGTTCTTACATTCACAGTATTTGACTCGTATTAAGAAGACAACACTTTTTGGTTCAGTAAATTAATGAAATGTTTTAAATACTGTATGGGGGAAACTTTCTGCAGCAATGAGTATCTTCCCATGACCAGAAGAGTTTAAACAGGGACTGGGTGTCTCAGTATTCTTGGAGGGCATTTTTATTTTTTATTTAGATCAGTTGTTCCCAAACAGAGCCACCTTGGAAAGATAAAATAAACCTTAGTGATTTCAAAAATACAAATTCCCACTCTCCTTTTCATAGTTATTTAATAGGTATATTCAGGAGTTATTGGAATTTGCCTAGGGGAAGAAAGCAGATTGCACTGTTTTAGAGATTGAGGAGGGCTAAGTCCATGGGTCAAGTTTCAGGAGGGAGGCTCTCCTGCCTCATAGATGCAGAGGCTGCTGAAACCAAGAATGGGAAGCTGCTATAGCAAATGATTACAAGATAGGCAGGCAAGAGGGCAGGTTTCTGGCTTACAGGCTGCAGAAGTTAATCACCCCCCAATTTAGCAGGCAATATGACAGGCTGCTGGCTCAAATACAAAGTCTTGGAAATCAGGTGACACACCAGATGTGAAATCTAAATCCCACAAAAGGCAAGAGAGTTGTTCCACAGTGTCCATATATATATAGGAAGCAGTCCCTACCCTTGAGGAAACTCCCTTCAACGAATTGGCTATTCTTACCAAATCTCATCATAGAGGCAATTGCTCTGTTTCATTTATCATTATGGTGGAGGAGTGTCATAATTGGCAAGCCACTAAGGATCATGAAACAAACAAAAGGATAGCCCAGGAAGCCTGATGTGGTAGTTTTTCTCTGTCACATAGGATCACTGTAAGTTTTAATTGACTTGATGATATGCAAAAATAACAAGATGGTTTTCCCTGCCTTGTCAATCTTAAAACACTATCCCATTAGGCAGAAATTTTGTGATGTGTGAAAATTCCAATTTAACCCCAGGGAGTAGATTTCTGAGAGGTAGTAAGCCCAGTGCACTGCTATTTAATAACATATGTCTAATATCAATATTGGTATCTCAATATTCACTTGAAAAATAAAAGATTCCTTCAATCTTGTGATTGTTCTCCTTAAAGAAATATGGGGATCACCTGTTTTAAAATACCACAGTCCTTCATACTGTGCATTAAATGGGTCCATTCCATTTCAAACAAACACAGCTGGAGATAATAGTTGGGCAAGGGCAGGACTTTTGTGGAAGAGCAAATGCAGGTCTAGAGAAAAAGAATTCAAAGAGTTTGGGCTTTCCTGGTCAGTACTCAGTTAAGGTACTGCATTCTGTTATCAGAATAAATTACTTTTGAACATAAAATATTATTTTTATTAATATGGAGCCAAAATATAGAAGTACACACACAAGGGAAATATACTCTGTGTCCCCATTAAAGTGCCAACATTCTTGCCAATCCCCCTGAAGGATTCTGTTCTAAAATATTTAAGTGTCACAGATATTTTTTCTTGGTGATTGTGTAATGCATAGATATTTTCTCTTGGTGATTGTGTAATACATAGATAGATTTTACTTCCTTTTGTATAACCATATTAGCATGTGGTATTTACTTTCACAAGTCTATTAGCTTCTGTACAAAAAGGACAATTTCTCAAGCACTTTTGTTTCCCACGAGAGCTCTTATCCCTGCCACCCATTGGCCAGAACTTCTGCCTGGTCTCCAGTTTGTCCTTCTCAATGAGAGAGGAAGCTGATCTTACTGGGTTAGTCCCAGCCAACACTGAGCCATATTCCGAGGCTACTGCTGTGCACGGCCCTTCTTCACTTCTTTCTGTCACCCTATACTAAACTTGAGGGTGCAGGGCCAGCTTGACCACTTCTCTGCTGCTCCATCACCTTTGAAATGCTTTTGGAAGTGGTGGTCAAGAAATCAAGTGACTTACTGCACTGGGAAAATCTTCTGTACATGACCTCTTCATGGAGCTATAGAGCAAAGGTGTCACTTTGAGGACTGAGGTGTGCATGATCCAAGCCATGGTATTTTCAATAACCTCGCATGCACGTGACAATGGGACAATAAATCGGAAGATCAGAGAAGATATTATGCATGTGAATCATAGCACTGATGAAGAATATTGAAATTACCATGAACTGCCAGAAGATCAAGGTGCTCTGGTGGCGCTGTCAGGTAAGCCTTGGACTGCCAATCGCAAGGTTGGTGGTTGACACCCTTCAGCCACTCTGCTGGAGTGAGCTGCAAGTGTCGACTCCTAAGAATAGTCACAACACCTAGGAGACCCTACAAAGGGTCTCTGTGAGTCAGAGTCACCCTGATGGCAGTCCATTTGGTTTGGGGTAGGTTTCCCAGGAAAACATACCAATCTGTCTTGGAAGACACTGCCTGAGTGCTCCTTAGAAACCTTCGTGGTGAGACTTCATGTTACCAAGAGGGACAAGTCCTAGAAGAAGGACCTCATGCTTGGTAAAGCAGAAGGTCAATGAACAAGAGGAAGCTTCTCATTGAGATGAACTGACAACCAGGGGCTCACACAGCAATGCTGGTGAGGATAATATAGGGCCTGAGTGAGTTTCACTCTGCTGTCTCTAAGGCCATTACAAGTTACAACTGACCCAGTGACACCGAGTAACAAAAGCAATATATTGACTTCTAGCAGTTCTTTACAGCAAAGTACTGCCAAGGCTTGAGTAGCCTATCAATTAAACAAAAATCAAATTTGTTCCCTGCTTCCTATCCGTTTATTTTCTTACTATTACCGGGGCCCTTTGAAATTTTGTGTCAGACTAGACATTAACTTGTCTATGGGTTATATTTTGATGCTTGTTGCCCCATAAGATTTTTGCATTAAAGATCACTTATCAGCTTTGAAAGATGCTATATATCTACCTGTGTGATGAACTGAAATATATTCACCTCATCAATTCCCTATCGTTTTTCTTAAGGCAAGGTTGACATATGTATACAAGCAGCTTTTTATCACTATTAGATAGTAGTATGTTATATCCATACATAAAAGAACTAAACATACCCCAAATAATATTTTTCATTGCAGGCAAAAAGAACTCTGTTGGTTCATATTTCCTGTAAAAGAGGGGGTAAAATTGCAGCACTCAAGATGAAATACATGTTAATGCTACTGCTGACCCCAAAACTCCAATTACCCCAAGATTTAAGTGCTGACTGGATTCTGATTTATTTTAGGCAAACTAAGTCACATAATGAGTTAAACAAATACTTGGAGGATCAGATTTAAATGAACAAATGTGAAGGAATTCAGGTGTAAGTCTGACTTGCATGGTTATTGCTTCAATTGTGGTAAAGTCTTGGCAGCTGCAAACATCAATTAATGTTCTGGAGTTCCAACAATAACAAAGGGTCCCGCTCAGAATGGATTTACGGAAACTTGGGCCAATATTATCCAAAGCTACCAAACTGGCAAATTTACTAGAAATAGATGGAGCTGATTATACTCCAGAAAATGGTGATGACTAAAAAATACAAAAAAAACATCTGGCAAATGGAGAAGTATTGTTTTCATAGGTTTAAGAAATAAAAATAAGGTCAGTGACTATTACTCGACTGGCTGTCTGCAATCGGCAACATGTGCATTGTTTTTAACAACCTAAGCTCACAACCATTACCTGATCCATTTCTCACCATACCACAGTGCAGCCCATGCATCTACATGACAGACGAAGAATGGAAGGATCTGGACAATTACAACCCAGGAATGGGTCAAACCTCTGCTCACACACCTGCAACTATAAGCCAATGAAAATGACCTTTCACTATAACCCGCCAGATGCTGGCACAACCTTTCCTTGTGACCAAAATAGAGAACCACATTCACTGGGAGCCTTTGCCTAAGAGACAACAATGGATGGGGGGCCTGCAGGACACGGCCACGAGGAGAGCGAGCACACTCTAAAGACAAGACACAAATGCTGGCGCAGACTTCCTCGTAGGCAGCAGGCCTTGAATCCATCCTTAGCCACTTCTGAAACACAGATAATAATTTCCTCCTGAGCTTTCCTGGAAACTCAAGTATGTGCTTTAACCTCAACCACACAACCTTACACACAAGTCCTTGATATTGTTCAATTCTGCAGCTGGCTCCTTTGCTGGTTACGTTTCCATCCCTGGTCCAATGTGTCTAGGCAGAGAACAAAACTAATTCCCAAAAAACCTATCTCAACATTAGTTTGTGCTTAAAATAAAATGCAACGCTGAATCTGAGTACCGTAACCTTATTTATTTGCTATCCTCATTCTAGTCCTTGCCTCTAGTCTCCTTCAGGTCTCATACAAATCAACTGCCATCAAATCAATTCAAACTCACGGTGACCCTGTGGGTCAGAACTATGTTCCACAGCACCCTGCTAAAGAGAGGCTTAGAGATCTACTTCAGAAACCTGCCTGCCCATAAACACGCTATGCATCACAAGGGCACATTGACTGATCTATAAGCGATTACAGGGGTGGCACTAACAACAGCTGGCATCCTGCTAAAAACACAGCTCCCTTGAGACTCACACTCTAGAGTGTGTGTGCCATCCTCACGCACAAATCCTCGGAATGCCAAGCCGGCCAGAGACTTAACTGATCCCAGCACTTCAGAGATGGACTTTGAATCACAGGTGTTTGAGCTGAAAAATAATTAACCTCGCCCAAACCTCTCATTTTACCAAGAGGAAGGCCCGGTGACAAGAAGTGACACTTCCCAGGTCACACAATGAATTACTTACTATCTGAGCCAGCTTAAAAACAAGGATCTGTTGGTACCTGCCTAGGATTTCTCTGCTATGATTTCATAAGAACATGTCCAGTGATCTAAGCACAGTTCATGGGGAAATCTTCTTAATTTCCATGGTGTCCTTTCTTGTTGAAAAGGGACCCAGAAATACCTTCTCATTTACTTACTGTTCTGGATTATACGGTGTCCCTTCAAAATTTGTGATTTGGGTTCTAATCCCTAAACCAGTGGCTATAATCCCATTTGGGAATGTATTCTGCCTGTTAGGTTAGCGATAAGTTTTAGAGTAGGCTGTGTTTTAAATCAATTTCTTTTGAGACCTAGAAATCAGATTAAACAAGCAAGCAATGCCCCAGTGAGGGGAAGATGCATGACAAATGATCACTAAGGAATACAAGACAAACTTCACAATGTTCTTGCAAAAATTCCATTACACTTTCATTCCATTTTTCCTTGAACTTCTCTTAGAACCCGAAAAGAAACTAGCATCTCCCCCATTGACTAAACAGAGTCTTCCCTTCGAGTTTTCACCTTCAATATGGACTTCCAGCCTCTTAAACAGTGAGGACATAAATGTGTTTGTTGATGTCACCCACTTGTGGTATTTCTGTTACATAGCAGCACAATATAACTAAGACACCTACCCTTGAGTTTCCTTAGGGTCCAAGGAAAGGAGAAAAGGGAACTTGCCACATATTTATCCCTCCCCATCTCTGGCATTCCAAAAACTTTATTACCTTGAGGCTAAGGTATTTAAGATGGAACCTCTGACTAAATTCTCCAAGCATTAAAACCATGAGGACATTAGCGATCCAATGAACTCTTATAAGATACCAGGGAGCCCTAAGGGGAAAAAAGGTGAATGCTGATGGCTGGGTGAGTGTGGGGTCTTTTTAAAAAATATGACCTGAAGTCAGGATTTGGGCAGATGCCTATCTTTTCTTAAGCATCTGTCACTACTCACAATAATTCGAAAGGAATTAAAGAGCAGAGAATGTATTCATTTCTTCCATGATTCATCAATGTGGGACACATAGCCCACTGCCATCAAGTAGATTCCAACTTACAATATTCCTATGGGTTCTACAGTATATAGTATAGAGGGTTCCAGAGACTGTAAATCTTCAGGGGAGCAGATCGTCGCATTCATCTCCTAGAGAGCAGCTGATGGGTTGAAACCATCAACCTTGTGGTTAGCAGCCCGGCATTTACCCAACAGCACCACCATGGCACACAGAGCACATACTAAATGCTTAATAAATCATTCTTGAATGAAATGTAGAAGAATATATACTGCATTTAGTTTTAGGACATGCATCTATGTTCCTCAGATCTGGAGCCAGGAGTAAGTCCTATCCACAAAGTATCAACACAAGAAATCTCACAAGGTCACAGTTCGGCAAGCCACCATAGCATGGGGTGAAACATTTGAGGCCATGCAAGTTGCTCTACCTATACAGTCACACAGCATAAATCAGTAAAACCAGTCATTTATGCCCCATACCAACATTCTCGGCTACCATCACACATCTGCAATGCCTAGGCTCCCTCTTCATCCTGCTTTGTACATGATTTGGTCATACCCATTCCTTTATCTCCCAAATTTATCATTATAACTAACCCCAATTCATGTGGGTTTCCCTACATCTCCTGACCTTTCTTAGAATATTCTCTTCACTTCCCGTCTTATCCCAAACCCCATTTGTTTTCTGAATATCACTTTGGTGTCTGTTCAAGTATCAAAATCAAGATCCAAATCAAGTGCTATCATGTGAATTCCATCTCACGGTGACCCCATCATGCATACTGGAACTGTCCGTTCTAGCATTTCCAAGGCTAGATTCAGATCGCTTGATTCCGAGGTCAGCAACCTTTCAGATAATTGTCCAGGGCTTACCCATTCACCGAACCCATAGAGGAAGCTTCTGTGGTTCACGCTCAGATGAATCACATAGCAGGGAGCTTTCCTCATTCTAGCCATCGGTTCTGGTCTCCTACAGCCCTCATAAAAAAATCAGTTGTCACCAAATCAATTCATACTCTGAACCTGTGTGTCAAAACAGGACCATGCTCCACCACACCTCGATATCCTGCTAAACTTTAGGGAGAGAGGCCTGGAGATCTCCTTCAGAAAGTCTGCCAAGAAAAACACTACGGATCCCAATGGCACATTGTCTGATCTGTAGACAATCACAGGGATGTTCCAACAACAGATGGCATCCTGCTAAAATCCAAGCTCCCTTGAGGCTCTCAGAGGACCCCTGGTGGTGTAGTGTTTACGGGTTGGGCTGAGAGCTGCATGATCGACAGTTTGAAACCACCACCAGTGCTGAGGGAGAAAGACTGGGCTTTCGACTCTCATAAGTGGTTCCCATCCCTGAAACCCACAGCCAGCATTGACTCCATGACAGTGAGTTTGGTTGGTGTGGGGTTAGGTTTCACACTGTAGAGATGTGCTGTGCTCACTCACAAATCAAGGTCACAGACAACTTTACTCACTCGGTCCAGACTTCCTCTCCACCACAACTTTGGCTATTGTTTTAGGACTTCTCATGCATATGGAAGAATAACCCAATGCCCTGACTTGTCCATCCCAAATCCCCTATCCAAGGAGATGGGAGAATGCAGCCTATAACAGGGGAAACAGTGATAGCAATAAGCTCTACTGCCCCACTAGTTGTAATGTGGTATGTACTCCGATGAAAGTATCAAGTAGTAATAGCCAAAGGTAAGGGATTTTACTAGTCCCATTTGAGGCAGCTGGGAATGCATGCACAGCAGTCACTAACATTTGTGATTAACTGAATTCGCTGCCATCCAGTCCGTTCCAACCCCTAGTGACCCTATAGGAGAGGGTAGTGACTCTATAGGAGAGGGTAGAATTGCCTCTGCGGGTTTCCAAGACTGTAACTCTTTATAGGAGTAGAAAGTCTCCTATTTCTCCCACAGAGCAGCTGGTGCTTTTGAACTGCTGACCTTGTAATCAGCAACCCAACGTGTATCCCACTACACTACCAGGGATCCTCAATAGCTGTGGTAGGTCCTGAAAGGAGGGCATTGGTCATAAAATGGACACTAGCAGTGGAGTTTAGCAGATAGCGGGGATAACACAAACAAACACAAACAATGATGTCAAAGTGGAAAACAGACAGTTATCTGTTTCTGCTGGAAAACTGAGTGTTTGGGGAATAGGAAAGGAAATGACAATGATGCATGCCTGGGTCAGATTAGGAAATGTATCGAATACCAAGCTAGGGAGTTTTGATGGATTGAAGAAGATTATATGATCAGATCCGTGTTCCTAAACTAATGAAAGAAGAAATAAATGAGTAGGACATCAATTGTCAAAGCAAAGTGATCTGGGATTATGGTGAGACTGATTTCATTCAGTATCTAATTCCTGGCAGATGCTGAAGTCCAAGAAGCATCAAATAACTGTTCTTACTGCTAACAAGGAACAAATTTGAGCTAGGTCAACTCTTCAGGCTAAAAGTAGAAGGCATGCGCAGATGGATGTACACCAAACACTGGGCCTTTTCTGGGGCTCTTCCCAGTACGGCCCATGGTTCCCATGGCTCTCATCCAGCCACAAGGCCTGCTACTTGGAAATCTCAGATCAAGAATAGATCGGGAATTCCCTAGGCAACACTGCAAACCTTTGGATTTTTCAAAAAGGCCTGAATCAGAATCAACTGCCTTGGAATTTTTCCCACTGTGGAGGAAGGCCTGCTCCTTCTTGCAAGACCCAACTGAGCCTCCGGGTTAAAGCAAAGGCTCCACATAAGCTGGGAACTGAGTGCTGAGGTCAGAAGGAGTCTTTGATGCTCTGAAGTCATTTCTCTGTGATGCTCTGTTTTGTGACAACAGGACCCACAGGATTCACTGACATCTGTGAACAAGTAAACTTGATGTGCTCTTGCTCTTGCCAATTGCACATGGACTCCCTAGCTATAAAACAGGATTATTCTTTTTTTCATGGGCTAAATGTGAAACATTTAGTCTATGGGGAGAAAAAAAGTATGTCTGTGAGATTGATAATCCTTACCAAATTTAAACTCAAAGATTAATGATCTTTTTAAAAATGTTGTTGAAGTAATCCATTTGACTATTAAACAAAGTAAGCTTGTGATGAGACAGGGCCCATATTTGTCTTTCATCACTTTACTGGAGGACACAGTTCTGTGGTTACCCTCCGGCAACTCTGCAGAGGACGGGAGCACAAGTTCCTTATAACTCACTTGTAATAGTTTAGGTACTTTGGAGAAACAAATCCTCAGCGACTCATGTATAAAAGAGTTTTATGTAAAGAAAATGTGCATCACGAAAACATCCCAACCCAATGCTGCCCAAGCCCACAAGTCCAACATTAACCCTTTGATCCAACACCAGTCCATAAAGTCCTCCACCTCACAAAACAGAGGCAATGATGCCGACTGCAGGAGGAAAGCCGAGTCAGTGAATGAATAAGCATCTCAGCACTAGCAGGGGTCTCCACACGGCTGCTCCAGCACCCAGGGCTGCATCGGGATAGGTCCATGTGGCTTCTCCTTGGGGATGTCTTGTAGGAAGTCAATCTTTCAAGCTGAAGCAGGGAACTGCTAAGGCAGCTGCACCCGGTGTGACCATCACAAAACAAGAGACTCGAGAACTAGAAAGGTGAGGCTCACCACCCATTTATCCCTCCGCCTTTCAATTAGCCCCACATGTGATGATCAGCCAGGCTGGCACAATTAACTAACTCACACTCTTAGGATAAAATTTAAATATTGAAATTTCCTCTACCTGTGTTCTTCTTACAAAGATAGACATTCTATTCCCATGGCTTCAGATGTAAATATGTATTTCCCTGCAGAGATGTGTTGCTAAATCTCACAATTACCTCCTATCACCTCATGGACGCTGGGAATTCATACAATGTAAATATAGACAAGGAAGTTTCAGGACGTGTTTTGAAAATGTAATTAAAAGCTAATGGAATTTTTTCATGAATTCATTGACGCCCCCTTTTATGGTTCAGACCTATAAATACCTAATTAGCCTTAGAAGGTCTAATGTTTTATTGAAAAATTTATAGCGAAATTGTCAAGATTTTGTATAGAAAATACACGCAGGTTACATAAATGGTATTTCTAATTTTATTTAATGTCACTACTAGTTTAGCATGTATATCTCTACAAATGTCAATAATACATTTTGTGTTTAATGTATCAATGATTTCAGAGTGTGGACGAGGGGGTTTCCAAAAGCAGGTGGGGAAAAAAAAAACCATGGAAGAAAAGATAATGGAATTCTTCCAGGACCTTTTTTTCTTTTGCAACCACCTTGTTTTTATGTGAACTTATTTAAATCATCTTTGCTTTAATGAGACCTGAAAGGGAATATGCACATTTTCTCATTTTGAAGCTCTCAAAAAATAATCTCTTCTGGATGAGTTGCAATTATGTATATCTTGAATTACATTTAATTGCAGCTCCGCATTAGCTTAGAGGGGGAAATACCACAGAAGTGAACTGAAGTTTCCAGAAGGACTTCTGTGTTTGTTCCTGCCGCCAGTCTATCCAGACGATTTACCTGAGAGGGCCTTTTGGGTCACTTGAGGTGCTTAGATATCTTAGGATAAAATCCAGCTCCTCTCCCGTTCACTGACCAGTCCCTGGGAACCATGGGCACATTCTCTCTGGTCAGGCCACAGGGCAGTTCGACAGCTGTCACCATGTGGCATGTCTGACAATCATTGTCTGTCTGAAGTGCCCGCTCGTGTCTGCTTTATCTCCAGCCCATCTCGAGTATAAATGGATGTTCCCGGGGCCTTGAGACCAAGAGAATCGCCTCGGGCAGAATAATAATTGTTCTTGTAGCAGCAGCGAGGCTATTTCATGGACTTATTGGGTTGGCAGGAAAGTGAATCAATTTTAAAACGAGTGTGTAGCTTAGATAAAGCCCAAGTCCCCATGGCCTTATCTGATGGTTTAGTTTGTTTTTCAAAAGTGAGGTGCCCGGCGGGACTGGTGCTCTATTTTAAGCAGACTGAGAATTTAATAGGAAGGTGCTGACAAGTGGCTGAAAGGTCATCAGTAGACAGGAGCGGTGCACCTAGCGGAATTGAAAGTTTGCCTCTTGCAACTGCACTGGGCGTAAAGGGGGTTATTGTTTCACAGCGCTCCAGAGCAGAACGCCAAGTCTGCTTTCCCAAGGTCACACATCTATGGAGATCCAGAGCTGATAGTTCTCGAACTCTCTCCTCAGCATTTCTTACCCCTTTCGGAGTGTAAGTCCAGCACTCACCATGGGACTCGGGCACTAGAGTGATACGATATGCATGCTGGAAGAGGGAGACAGTGATTTTCCAAAGCACTATGATGTTCACGGTCAGCAGCTATGGGAGTTGAGACTTATACATAAAACATACATGGTCTGATCCATTTTGTTCCTGAATACATCGATAGGGGCTAGGTGAACTGAACAGGCCAAGTCTGAAAGAGGAAGATTCAAAGTCCTTGAAGAGCCTTGGCAGCGATTATCAATGGGAATCACTAAATATATTTACTCCTCTTATGGAGAAAGAACGTGAATCAGGGGAGATAGAAATGAAGAAGAAAGAAAAACAGTAATGCGAGCAGCTAAATCTCTTAATTGGATTCTCAGTTTCCATGGTCTCTCTGATTCCATTTCTCCTGCCTATTATTTCCAAAGTGAACTTTCTGAAACCCAGAGCTCTTCTTTTGTACAAAATTTTCAAATGGCCCCACCTTGACAGAAGAATTCCATAATTTAGGATTCCCAGCACTGCCCAATCAGGGTCCAATGCCTTATTTCATCCTCATGTCCCACTCTGCCCCTAGCAGGGCCCGCCTGTCCCACCTTTTCCTTCTGCCCACCACAGCTCCGTGTTCTAATCCTTTCTCGCTCTTTCCTTCTGCCCCATAGGGACGGGCAATCATTGACTGCCCAGAGCTTGAAGAGAGCAGAGACTGCACTTTCACTATCACACAAAGGCTATGGGCTTCATTGAACGCAAAACACCGTGCAGATCTTGCCCTGGCCTTCTAAAATGTAGACAGCATCCCTGTAGACAGCCCACCTTCAGCATGTGAGAAAATTAGAGCAGAGCAAGTGTTCATGCCATATATACGTGAGTATAAGCCGAGTTTTTCAGCCCATTTTGAATGCAGTTTGTGTGGTAAAATTAGGTGCCTTGGTGGATATTCGGGTTGGCTTATACTTGAGTATATATGGCAATTTGCCTAAGACCTTGGTGGTGGTTGTTCGGTATCATTGAGGTGCTTCCAACTCATCACTTCTCCATGACTTTCTGACTAGAACGGAAATCCAGAGGGATTCCTCGGTTCTAATCTTTTTGAGCAAAGCTCACCAGGTCTTGCTCCCCAGGAGCCCCTGAATTGAATTAAACCACCGACCTTTTTGGTTAGCAATAGAGCAATGACTAGTATGTACCATAATCCATAGGACCTTAACCCTAGAACCTGTGATTTAATCTCCTCAACAAACTGGATGACACCTATTTGGGGCACTAGCTCTCTGCCCAGAGAAAGAGTCAGCAAGGCAAAGAGTGGTCCAATAATGGTCAATATGATGCGGTTAGAGCAAAGCCTCCCCCACGTGATGTCAAGGAAAGAAAACACTTTCTTTAAAGCAAAGAGAGGGAAGGGTATATTCTAAGGAAGCAGAATGAAATGCTAATTTCAGAACAAAAGGATGCAATACAAAGAAACATGCAGGCAGTTGGATGGAAGGTGTTTCTTGTGGATTAGCAAAAGCCTGAGAGGAAGGGTGACCCAAAACTCCCAGCACCCACTCTGAGTTGTGGAGGGTCAGGAAGGAGGTCTCAGATTTCCCTGCATGGGAAATCAAGATCAAGTTTAAAGTTGCAAATATTACTGATCTTCATGTTATTAGAACTTCAAGGAGGAAGCACTAGATCTAATACTGGGCAAAGGAAGGTCGTTGAACTGAAGACTTTTTATGTAAAATCAAATCAAAGAGAAGAGCTGAGTGTGCCATGGAGTAAGCATTCCTACTGAACCTTTTATAAAGCAAATATTTTTAACCATACCACCACTAATACCTTGCTTCTTATTCTTTCCCGTATCATGTCTGTGACCTAACCCATCTTCTCCTCAGGTTGGTTTAATCCAGGGTCAGTGCAGGAAGAAGGTGTCCCATCTTGTCTAATCGGGTTTGGCTGCGACGTAGGTATAGTTCCGGTCTAGGTATAAAGCCTGCCATCCCGATTTTCCAAGCAATGCCACACTGACTTGGCGAATGCCATGCTGAGAAGAGCTTGGTGTTTCACTCAGAGAGCAAATAAGTCAAATCGAAATTACACTTTCTCCTCACTCCTTCCCAGACACCTCCACCTCCACTAAGAAAGACAAAAGGGAAAATAGCCCTTGTTTGGTGCCCTTGACAAGATTCCATAGAAGATTCCTATTGAAAAGCTTTCCACATTCCTTAAGAAATTATCTATGTCATTGTTTCAACCACTTTTCTTTGAGTGTGCTTCACAGGGAACCCAGATTTAGAAAATCTATCGACAGTAAGAAATACTCGGTTGGTGCTGGCGAGCATCGTGCTTACATGTTGGGCTCTTAGCACAGTGGTTGCAGTCTGGGCTGCTAACCACAAGGTCAGCAGTTTCAAACCACCAGCCGCACTGGCGGGAGAAAGACCGGGCTTTCTACACTTATGAAGCGTCAGGGTCTTTGGACATCCCACTACAGAAGGGTCACAAGGAAGAGACGAACCAGTCAGGGTGCAGTATAGCACCGATAAAATATACGATTTTCCTCTAGTTCTTTAAAGCTCCCCCTACCCCCACTACCATGATCCCAATGCTACCTTAGAAACCTGGGTGAAGGGAGACATCGGTCAGTGTAAGATATGAAAAATAATAACAATTTATAAATGATCAAGGGTTCATAAGGAATAGAGGGGAAAATAAGGAGCTGATACCAAGGGTTCAAGTAGAAAGAAAATGTTTTGAAAATGATGATGGCAACAAATGTACAAATGTGCTTGACACAATGGATGGATGGACAGATTGTGATTAGAGATGTACGAGCCCCCAATAAAAAGATTTTTTTTTAAAAGTCATGGTCTCAAATCTTATCTGACAGGGGCAGCAGGTCCATCATCCTCCAGGACCACTATGAGTCAGCATCAACTCTACGGCAGTGAGGGAGCAAGGCAATTGAACATCAAATGGATCATTATTAGAAGCCTACATAACCCAGGGGAGCCCCTGGGTGGCGCAGGCAGTGAAGGACTTAGCCACCCAATGAAAGTTTGGTGGTTACAAGTCACCCAGAGGCACCCACAAAGCCAGCCCTGGAGATCTGCTGGGGAAAGGTAGTGCCATCAAAGTGCTATGGGGTGCAGTTCCTTCTGAGTTCACATGGGGCTGTCATGAGTTGCAACAAACCGAACAGAGACCAGAGAAAGAGCAAAGGCCCTGGAAACCACAAGGTGTATGAAAATGCATTTAGGGACAATGTCAGCAACAGCCCACAGCATATGCACTTGGTAATTCTTTGGCAGGTCCGAAACAACATTCTCCAGAAAGGGTTTTTATAGGAGAGGCTGGTCACAGGCAGGAAGTGCATCTCAGCCAAAGCTTTGACCCACCTCAGGTAAGCCCCCTAGGGAAAAACTCAATCAGAAGAGGAAGGCCCTGCAGGGAGAGTGCTCAGCCTGCAGTCTCAAGACAAGAGAATTCTGAGTTCTCCTGGCCTTTTTATTCTCACCTGGGGACCCCTTCTCCCCACACCCCTTCCCCCTGGCGACCCTTTGAGATGACTCTAAGGTTTCTGTCATTCCGGGACTCTCCATGTGTCCGGGTAATTTTAAAGCAAAAAAACACCCCAATCAGCTTCATCATTGATTCCCAATTGATGGAAAGTGGCTGACTCTCTTGATAGGCCAACCATTTCGCTACAAACTGAAGTGGTGACCTTCTCAGGAGCTGCCAAAGGAATGACGAACATGGTGAGCTCTCTGAGTTTCTCTTGCCTGTTGGCAGCTGATTTTCTTAAACAAGTTGGTGCCTGCTGAAGCGGGATGGATTTTTATCTGATCCATCAGGGCCAATGCCTTCAGAATCACACAAAGCGCCCCCACACTTTGATTATTTGTAAACCACCACTATGCAGTTAAATAGCTGCTCCACCAGGAACTGCAGGCGGGATTTGCAGCTCTGTGCAGGGAGCATGAAATACGACTTGCCACGTCGCAGTCTATTTTTCTCAGGCAAGACACACAGTGTAATTTTTTTTTTTCTCCTTCTGATTACATGATGTCAGCGCATACCCCACCACCTCCTGAAGAAGCTGCCACTTGACAGGCCTATTTCAATGTCTTCCAAGCCGGCACACTGATTGTTTCCAAGCCGCTTCAGGGGAGTCGCAGGGATAGGAGTGAGCTTGGTGTCAATTCCAGCTGCGAAGCAGTTGAGACGGTCAGGCCTACTCTCTTTTCCATAAAACTTCATGTCAAGAAAGCCGTGACGTAATTACTTTTAACAACTTGCCACCTTCAGGGAGAGCAACTATAGTCCACAATGGTTTCAGAAGCGAAATATGTATTCAATCACCCAGGATCCGGAGCAGAACAGACACATGCTAGTCTCCATCAGAACAGTTCCCATTGTTCAGTCTGAGGTTTATAGAGATTTCTCAGTGAGAACAAGGATTTCAGTCCTGCCCAAGGGTTTGAGCAGACTCCGAAGAAACGTAAGTGTCAAATACTATTAGGTCACAGTTAATGTGTTCACTACCATCTGTGAAGATTGTTTTTGTATGTGGGCTTAAGATGCATGTGTGTGCGTAGATGGGATGTGTGTGTGTGTGTGTGTGTGTGTGTGTGGTGGAAATGTGTACAAAAAGCAAATGTAAACTAACGATGGAAAATGTGTGATTTCTTCATAAAATAACCTTATTCTGAGCCAAAGTCTCCTTTAGAAAAGAATAATTTTCATCCACGATTCAACCCTTCTATGTCATATGGTCATCCACTCTTATTCATGAGCATTCAGGGAATCGCAGCTGTTTGGAAATCCATAGATTGGACTTCTTTGAACAATAATAAGATAGAAGAGTACTTTTAGAACACCACTCTATGAGAACGTCATTGTAATCACTTTATGGTTGTTCACTAGCCCAAGAAATGCAAAGTTGTTTCTGGTTCAATTATTTCCAGGTCTGGATTTCCTTTAGCCGGAGTTTAAAGGCAGTTCTCCAGGCAGAAAGGAGGGTTCAGTCCGTCATGTTGTGTGCTTGGATCTCAAGAAGTTTAGTTTTACTTTGAATAGCTAACGAGTTTACCAGTGAGAACCAAAGACCTCCAACCACCTGCAGAAACTCACACAGGCTACTGTCTCGAGAGCTCCTGCATGAGGCTGGCCAAGAAGAGCATGGCTGAACAGGTACAAAGGAAGTCCGGTCTCTTTCCATCACTCTGTGACCCTGATCCAGTCACTCAATCTCTCTGTGGCAGAGTTTCCACATTGGTAACTCGAGGTTGAAATGGCTCCTAGGAGTGCTGTGAGAATTACAGAGGACTTGCACACGTAGGGCATGTTGTCAGGAGAGATGAGTCGCTGGAGAAGGACACCATGCTTGGTGAAGTAGAGGGGTACGGAGAAGAAGAAAACCCGCATTGAGATGGACGGATTCACATTGGGCTCAAGCACTTAAAGGACTGGGAGGAAGGGCAGAGAAAGCCCTGTTTCATTGGGATGTGCACAGGTTCCCTGCGGGGTGGGGCCAACTGGTTGGCACCTACAACAACAATATGTCTAATTTAAGGACCCTTCGTGCAGTATTGAGTTACTTGTTGGCTTGCTAAGCACCAAACCATACATTCAAAACCACTAGCTGATCTCTAGGAGATGAGGCTTTTCCACTCCCATACAGACTTGTAGACTTAGAAACCCACAGGGACAGTTCTACCTGGTCTGATAGCGTTGCTCTGAGTTGTAATTGACTCTACGGCAGTGAGTTTGTTTCTTTGTTTCCATGTCCAATGTAAGGATCTCCAGAGCAGAGCATGCTCCGGCAGCACAGTACATGAAACCACTAACTGCTCTGTGGGAGAAAGATGAACTTTTCTACTTCCGTAAAAAGGTAGAGTCACCTCCTCGGGCTTGCTTCCCATGTCTATCTTATATTTGTAGGCAAACAACAATAATAGAGACAAAACAAAAAGGAAACAAAAGAATGAATAGAAAGGGGGGCGGGGGAGAAAGAAAAGAAACCAGCAAAAAACCACAAAAACTGAAAAAACATACATGATATCAGGTCTATCCACTGACCTGTATGACTGTCTCCCCACCAGTCTTGGGGGATGGGTTGTTCTGGGGACTGCCCCTCCTAGCCTGAAGTCTATTTGGGGGACTCCTGGGGGTGGTGGCTTGGCTTGGCCCCAGTTGCTAATCTGTTATGTTCCATTCTTGGTTAGTCCCATTGTGGGGGTGGTCAGACTGGACTCACTCCCCACTATGTATCCCCAGTATTGTCCTCTGGCATGGAATGCTCCAATGAAGGGACATCAAGTCTTGAGCTGTTGTTGGCCCTACCATCCTCTCTGTGCCTTAGCAGCTCCGGGCAGGGACGCCATCCTCAGGGCTTGGTGTGCCATTATGGGGTCTAGTCCCTCACTCTCTCTTTTCCTCCTTGGTTTGCTTCTGTATGGGAGTGGCAGGCTGCCCCCTCTCCCCAACCAGTAAATGTAGTGTTGTCCTCTGTAGCACATATAGAGGGGGGTTGGGAGAGGGGGGTCAGTTTGGCTCTGATTGGGGCCAGTCCTATAGACCTCTCAGTTCATGAGTTGCTGCTCAAGGTTTGGTGCATTGTAGTAGTGACTGCACTCACACTCCCAATTCTGTGGAGACATACACAATACCCTCCCCCTGGGTGGATTAGTGCCCTACCCGCCAAGTGCCAGCATCTCGCTCTTTTCCACTCCCCTTTCCCCTTTTTTGTGTTGGAATGACATGTACATCCTTGGGTTTGTTCTGTCCCCTCCGGACAGTTCTGAAGGGACTTACTGGGACGAGGCAGCAGAGAAAGGAGCAGTGTGCAAACAACGCCACAGACAGGGGAACAACCAGGGAATTTAAAGCAACAATTGTGCTGTTGGGGCAACAGCAATCTAGCTGAGAGGAATTACTAGGAGGCAGAAGAAAGGTAAGCATGATGGTGGGGCAGGATGAAGGTAAAAGGAAACAGAGGAAACATCTAAGAATCAAAGCTATGGGCAGAGTTATAAACATAGATGTATACTTCTGTAAATATATTAATTCATAAAAATAGAGGTATTGGCCTCTGTACATATATTTATATGGAAATACATTGAGGTAATGGACAGACTTCGGGCCTCTGCTCAAGCCCTCTCTCAACACACACAAAAAACACTTTATTCTAGCATCCTGTGATGCTCACCCTCCTGGCACAATCACTGAAGATGAAATGGGTGCATAAGCAAATGAAGAAAGATAAAAGATGGTGGTGCCCACCTATCAAAAGATATAGCATCTGGGGTCTTCAGGCTTGAAAGTGGCCATCTCACAGAGAAGCAACAAGCCCACATGGAAGAAGCCCACCAGCCTGTGTGATCATGAAGTGTCAATGGACTCAGGTAACAGGCACCAGAAGACCCCAAACAAAACAAAAAACATATTGTGGGAATGAGGTGGGTTGGAGCAGAGATGCAAAGACCCATCTGTAGACATAGGACATCGCCTCACAGAAGAGTCACAAGAAAGGGATGAGTCAACCAGGGTGCAATATAGCACCGATGAAACACACAATATTCCTCTGGGTTTTTTTGAGTCTTCCTCACCCCCCACTATCATGACCCCAGTGCTGCCTTTCAGTTCTGGCTATACCGGAACATGTATACTGGTACTGATAAGAGCTCATGAGCCAAGGATAAACCCCTCAGGGACATAAATGAGGGTAGCGATACCAAGAGCATAGGGGGAAGGGGGCAGGAGGAGGGGGGAGGGGGCAACTGCTGGCAATGATGCACACATAATCCTTGCCCCTCCCCCCCACTGCATGGGGATGAACAACAGAAACGTGGAAGAAGGGAGACAGTGGTCAGTGTAAGATATGAAGCAATGAAAATTTATAATTTTTAAGGGGTCATAGGGTGGGGGGAAATGAGGAGCTGACACCAAGGGCTCAAAAAGAAAGTAAATTTTTAGAAAATGATAATGGCAACGTATGTATGAATATGCTTGATACAATTGATGTATGGAATGTTATCAGACCTTTAGGAGCCCCTAATACAGTCGTAGTCTTGGGCAGTTCTATGCTGCCCTATAGAATGGCTATGAGTCTTGAATTGACTCAATGACAGGGAATTTGCGTTTATTGAGTGGTGCAATGGTCAGCCACTTGGCTTCTAACTAAAAGGTGGGAAATTTTAGCCTGCCCAGAGGCTCTGCAGGTGAGAGATATAGCGATCTACTTTCCCGAAGAATACAGCCTTTAAAACCTCCTGGGCAGTGGTCTCTATGGTTCCTTTCAGTGGAAATCGATTTGCTTGGATAGGGTCTCGTGTCTCAAGGGCAAAACATATGATCATATCTGCTGAGGGAAGTGGAATCTAAACGTTGTCATGTCAATTTTGTATTTCCAGAATTACAGAGGATGGCTCCGGCTGGGACAATATCACAGACTATCTAGTGACAACTAGCAGTTGTCATAACAGGGAGACCTGCTCACTGCCCTCTCTGGTTGACTCACCATCAGTCTCTAAGACATAACCCAGCCATTACAAACAAATCGCTCATTTGTGAGTTACCAGGGCAATGTGCAAGAAGCATCATTTCTTTCCCCTTGTGACATTGGCAGGAGCCCTTGGGCTGTGAGCCTCAAGGCCAGCAGTTTGAATCCACCAACTGCTCTGTGGGAGAAAGACGGGGCTTACTACTCCTGTTACAGGTTTGGGAATTCAAACAGGCAGTCCTCCCCTCGCCTCAGAGGTGGCTCTGAGTTGGCATGGACTAGGTAGCAGCCCGTTTGGTTTTGTTTGGAGTGGCATTAGCATACTCAGAGGTGCGTGGGTCCTGAAGTCAACACAGTTTTTTTGTATCGGGGCCTTCACTTGTACCAACCCATTCCAAAGTTGGGTTCAGACTTGAATTCACAAAGTAGTTGTACTCTTTGGCTTAAAAAGGGCCCCCCAAATTATGTGAGTTGCTGTTAGCTGGCATCCAGCTGACCCTCATTCATGGCCACTCTGTGAATTACACAGTGAAACGCTGCCCACTCCTGCACCACCATCCTCCTGGTTCCTGCCGTGCTGGAGGGAATTGTTGCAGCCACTGTGTGCTTTGAGCGACTTCCCAGCCTCCAGGAGGTGCATCCTCCAGCCCTATCTCAGACAGTATTGCTTTCAGCCGTGGTCCTCACAAAATAATTCATCTGAACTAATCACAATGATGCTGCTTTTTGTAGTGCATAGCCAAGGAAATGAAAGGCCTGCAGTGATCCAGGAAGAGGATCCCGACTGTTTCGTTAGAGCCTCGGGTCACGTTCTTAGAAGAGAGCTGTGTCCTTCCCAGGTCATACCTGTTCCCTCCGTAAAACCTAATTAGGAAAAAAGCAAACCAGAAAACAAACAAGGACTGGCTTCTGTCACCCCACATGTTATCCATAACTACAACCAAGAAGTTCACATTTTTGTCGGTGTAAGTGGCAGATAATTTTCAGAAGCATATTATCAAATGTTGTTCCAGACAAAAGCAAATACTGATAATTATAGAGTTACCAATTATCATGTTAACACAATGGTCTACATTATCTCCTCCCAGCACTTACTGAAGACAGCTTCTGAATGGATTCCCCAAATGCATTGGCTTTCCCATCTGCTGGAAAAGCACTGTTGGAAAGAAGGGGGATTCCCATGTCCTCCTTCCAGAACATTTTTTTCCTTTTTTTTACCAAAGAGAACAACTTTTTCAAAATGGGGAGTGGGGGTTGGGGTGGGGACTAAATTGTCTTTGATCAGTGGGAATTAGTTGCAAATGCTCAATAAAAATAAAAGCTGGATTTGACTCTTAATATGTTTAGGGCTTCGATGATGCAATCATCCAAATTTAGCATTTATAAGGTTGCTTTGTTCGGCTCCCTCAGCTTGGTTCCCATGTAAAGTTTTCTCTCAGGGCAAAAAACCCACCAAGCATCTGGATGGAATCTACGCTGGCTTCAGGAAGACAAAATGCCTACTCCAGAGAAAAACTGTCCATCTTTAAATTAAATTCAAATCCAGGCCGTGTATACCCGAACCAAAGACTGATTCACGACATCTTTATAAACTATGTGATTCAAGTCAGCTGTGCGCTGGTTCCTTTTTCCTCCTTTTCTCCGGGATCCTCTGGCGTCAATGTGGTACTTGTTAACATGAGGAATTGATAGTTTGTTGCCATTTTCCATGGTCTTGAGCTTCAGGAACATTTGTAATCAATAAAGGCAGACACGAGGAAACAAATTTGATAACTGTTTTTAAGGAATAAAGATAAAATATTAAAACAGGACTCGGAATAATCTTAGTTCTTACCCTAAATCTACTAAATCTGTACCTTAACTATGTGATTAACTATCTGGCATGCATTCCAACCCCTGCTGCATTTTGGGGGGCGCTTCTTCTCATTCATTCACTCTCACAGGGAAACGGGCCGTGCTCCCGCGGCTTCAGTGACAATCAGCGCAGTCAAGTCCACTAATTCCACTCACTACTTGGACAGGAGAGTCAGCCTGCCCTTTGAACAGCTGCGGTAAAGGCAGGGTCTAATCTTTGTAGCACCACCTTTCTTTTCTTGTTTGCAACTTCCTCTCATTTCTCCATCAGGAATACTATTGCCATTGAGCTGACACTGACTCGTGGGGACCCAGTACGTGTCCAACAAGAACTGGGTTCACTAGAAATAGGTCATCAGGCTTTTCTTCCTGGCACCATCAGGGGGACTCTCAAACGTCCAACCTTGTGCTTAGTGCCAAGTGCATTCTCCATTTATCCCATTCAGAGACAGACTCCTTTTTCGCAGCAGAACTGCTTACCGTATATACTCAAATATAAGCCGACCTGAATATCAGCTGAGGAACCTAATTTTAGCACAAAACTGCATTAAAAATGTGCTGGCAACAGCATGGAAGGGATCAGGTATCAAGCATCAAAGAACAAAAAATATTATTGTAAAGGTGAGTGCAGAGTGGAGATTCAAAGCCCAAAGCCCATCGGTAGGCAACTGGACACCCCCTCGCTGAAGGGTTGTGGGGAGGAGACAAGCCAATCAGGGTGCGGGGTAGCAATGATGAGGCATATAACTTTCCTCTAGTTCTTGAATGCTTCCTCCCCCCCACCCCCAACTATCATGATCCCAATTCTACCTTACAAAGCTGGCTAGACCAGAGGATGTACATTGTACAGATAGCAATTGGAAACACAGGGAATCCAGGACAGATGACTCCATCGGGACCAGTGGTGAGAGTGGCAATGCCTGGAGGGTGGAGGGAATGTGGGGTAGAAGGGGGAAACCAATTACAAGAATCTAAGTATTGCCTCCTCCCTGGGGGATGGACAGCAGAGAAGAGGGCGGGGGAGACGTCAGACAGTGTAACTTATGACAAAACTATAATAAGTTGTGAATTATGAAGGGTTCATGAGGGAGGGGTGTGGGGGTGGAGGGAGAAAGTGAGCAACTGATATTAAGGGCTGAGGTGGAGGGCAAATGTTTTGAGAATGATGAGGGCAGCGAATGTGCATATGTGCTTGACACAATGGATGTATATATGGATTGTGATGAGAATTGTACGAGCCCCTAATAAAAATTTTTTTAAAGCATCTGGGCTTTTAAAAAGGTTCAAGAGTGGTTCTGAGTTAGTGTTCATTTTATTTCTAAAGGACTGAGCTCTGGTACTGATCTGAGAATTAGTCAGATTACATGGAATGACAGGAGACAATATGAAAGGCTTCATTAAAAAAAAAGAAAGAAAGGCTTCATTAAGACCTATGGGGGCTACCATTGCTGATCATTGTGGTTTACAGAAAATAAAAGAATGGGTCTTAGCAGTGAAAAACAATTAAACATAAAATGGAGGCACAGAAAAACAATAATTAGTCTGATATCAATCTTCTAAATCTATATGGAAGGATAGAAATAGAAACCAGCTATTCAAACCTACATTCTTATTTACTCTCATACTCAACTTTCCAGAAAACTTTCCATAAAACTTTAAAGTGAGCACAGAAAAAGTCTATATTAAATGTTCAAAATGGGAGGTTGATAGATAGCAATATAATGTTTGAATTCTAGGTATCATTGCATCACCATGACAAAATTATGTGTGCTGGGGTGCTTCCAAAAGATTCAGGAATCAATGACATTAAAAGATAATGGGATTTTTTCCCACAAACTGTGGGAAAGTCCAATCATTATATCCATTCACACATTAAAGTCTGATGAGCTGCAAAAAAAAATGTGCTGAAAAACTCGGCTTATAGACAAATATATACGGTACTTCTTCCTCCAATCACATGATTCTGTAGACTGTCCTATGGCAGCTGTGGGATGCACTGAGCTGGCTGGATTCTCCTATTTCAGTTGTGCCCCATCCCTTGTCTTCCAGCCACATCTCAGTCCAATGACTGACCTCCCAGTGACAGCACCTAAAGAGGGTCCCTAGTGTTCACACTTATCTCAGCCGGTGAAGCTGGTATATCATTCATAGTTTTGCATCATCATGGAAAAATCTCCAGTCCAAGTTTGTTAACAGAATGTGGTGATACTTTTCAGTAAAGTTGTGTTAGTCTGGGTTGACCAGAGGACAAAGTCCAGAGACATTCATATGTGTATAAGAAAGAGCTATATATACAAGAGCAATTAAATATTGGGAACACATCCCAGGCCAGTCCAGATCAAGTCCACGAGTCTAATATTAGCTCATATTTGCGATACCAATCTATAAATTCCTCTTCAGATTCATGAAACACATGCAATGAAACCGAATGCAGAAAGATCACAGGCCAGTGGGTAGAAAGTCTTGTGGATCCAGTGGTGGTGGAAGCATCTCAGTGCTGGCTTGGGTTTCCATGTGGCTCCCCCAGCTCCAGGCTCTGGCTCCATCAGTGCAGCTCCATGAGGTTTGTCAATAGGAAAGTCACTCAGGGAGTTAGTGTATCTGGCCTCCAACGAATTATTTTTCCCTATTGCACCTCCAAATGAGGACATCAAACTTTGACCTGATTGACAGGCTAAACTCCACCCTTTCACTCTTAATAGTCTCAAGTGGACACCAGGTTATGTAGCTATCACAAAGTTGTTTATTTTGTCTTGTTTATTTCTGCCCAGATACCTTGTAAAGGAGACTGGGTGGCTCCATTGGGTAAGCAGAAGACTACTAAACACAAGGGTGGTGGTTCAAACCCACCAGCCACCCTATGGGAGAAAAAGTTGGCTAGCTATTCCATAAAGATTCAGTCATGGAAACCCTATATAAAGTAGCTTTGAGTTAAAATAAACTCCAGGACAATGGTGTGTGTGTGTGTGTGTGTGTGTGTGTTTTGGAAAGACCATTTGAAGATATAATTCCTTAACCCAAATAAGTGATTTGAAGATAGCAGGACCCGGGGAGGCACAACATCTTTGGCATCCCTCAAGTCACACCTTCCAGAAGGCGCCTTCTGTCTAAACTCTTCACCGAATGAATGACGGGGACAACAAACTATGACATATTTACTGAACTAGAACAGAAATCCTTCAAATCCTTTTTCAGAGCATCATGAATTCTGTGATGCCCAAGAATCTTGACTGGCAACCTCAGAGAACACCTAGAAAGAGGAAAGAAAGATGGGGAATTGGCTGTGTGGGATTCTGGCAACCTGCCCTTTATCCACCCTAGAAGGTTCATTTTGCACCTATTTATAAATTGCAACTCATACCCTAATATCAGGTGTAAAGAGTTATTGATATAAATGGGCTAGATTATCCCACTCAGGTGGGCTCATTCAATTCATGAAGATTTTTCTTAAATTTCTGACCTCCCAGTTTATAGAAGGCTATGGATAACAATAGAAGCCCCAAATCCCTTGGCAGGATCCCCACATGGATTAAACCTTTTGTGAATCCCCTCTAACCATAGCCCAGGGATGAGAATAGCCTTGCTATCAGACAGAGAGCATTGGAAAGTGGATTATGGCAGATGTAGTTAGGTTAAAATCGTAACACCTCATTATTTGATCTCCCTTTTGACTCATTTTAAAGTTGCTTTATTTTTTAATATTTTCTGGGATGGTTTTTTTCAGTTGAGGTTTTTCTATTTTTCAGTTTGTCAATCTTGTTGGGCTTTGCATGTGTTGATTGTTTGTTTCTTTCTTTTTGTTGTTGTTCTGTATGATTTTCTGTCTGTGGAATCCAGGGTGGTTCGCGCTATAGTGGCAGTAACTGGATAGAGGAGGCATTCTGCTCCCCCAAAGAGTTACAGTCACAGAACCCACAGGAGTTGTTTTGCTCGTTCCTGTCGGTGGCTTGGCATCAGCACTGACTCCACAGCAGTGCGGCTTTTGTTTAGGGGCGCGGCACGGGAAGATGGAGTGCATAAGGAGCTAACAACAGTGAGCGCGAGAAGACAGTCTGGGATTGATTGCATAACCCATCTCGATCTGATTGAACTGGTACATTGTATATGAACTATATGCCCATAACACTTTTTTTTAGATGAAGGTTTTTATTTTATTTTACAAAAGAGCCTAATTTCTCTCTCTCCCTGGTTGGTATGGCACCGATTCTAGCAGTTATTTTCCTAAGCACGTGATCTTGTTTCTTAAAGTCAAAAGGGGTGAGATGTTGGGAATTCTTTAAAACAAGGCATTTCTGTTGCCCATGGAAGCTGCAGAGATTGTGATACCCAGAATAAACCCCACAGTAAATTCACTGCCATCAAGTCAAATTTAAGTCAGAGCATCTTAAAGGGCAGAGCAGACATGTTCCATCAGACTTCTGAAACTGCACACATTGACAGAAGTAGCCTGGGCCATCTCCCTTCTGTGGAGACACGGGTCACTTCTACCTGATGAGCTCTCATTTAGCAGCCAGGAACGTCACCTACTCTACCATCACAGCTCCATGTCTCAAAAAGAGGAAGAAAAGACAGAAACCACACCAAACTAACCTCTCAGCCATTGAGTCGATGGCAGAGCACAGTGACCCTATAGGACAGGGGGAAGGACCCCTGTGGGTTTCTGAGACTGCAACTCTTTGTGGGAGTAGAGAGGCTTGGTGGTTCGGAACTGCTGAGTTGGAAGTTACCCGCCCAACCCCCATCCACTACACTGCCCGGACTCCTTGATTCCATTTTGCTCACTGTCACCAAGTCCCTTCTGCCCACAGTGACCCCGTGGAGCAGAGTAGAACTGCTCCCATGGGTTTCTGAAACTGCTAACTCTTTATGGGAGTAGAAAGCCTAGTCTTGGTCCTGGGAGCTGCTGTGATTTCACACTGCTGATGTGGTTAGCAGCCCAATGCTAACCCAATGCAGCCATCAGAACTGCTTGCTCCCATGCCGAAGTGTATACATTTCAACTCACAAACGCAAACTCATCATCAGCAAGTTGATGTTGACTCACAGCAACCCTGCAGGACAGAGTAAAACTGTCCCTGCAAGTTTCTGTGAGCATAACTCTTTCACGGAGTAGAAAGCTTTGGCTAGGGATTGGCAAATAAGACACATAGACCCAGTGGGTCTGTGGTTCTCACCCTTCCTAATGCCGTCACCCTTTCACACAGTTCCTCATGTTGTAGTGACCCCCCCAACCATTTTGCTACTGTTATGAATCGGGCAACTCCTGTGAAAGGGTCGTTCGACCCCCCAAAGGGGTGGCAGCCCCCAGGTTGAGAACCGCTGCATTATAGCATCAAATGCTAAACATGATTCCTGATGACCATGGAATGATCTAGAATTTCCCAGGGCATAAGCTAATTTCAAGAAGGCAGACTTGCCTTTCCAACTCACAATAACAGTCTGACTTCATGGCAATCGGGGGTGGTCCCTGCACATTGGTGCCTTTAAGGCACCCACAGAGTGGTTTCTATAAGGGAATTACTCAGATCACAGTTCGCTATATTTACCCCAGCTTACTCAGGATGGATGCTAAATACAGAAACCAAGAAGAAAGGAGGTCATTTGGCAATATTGGTTTCTAAGCTCCCTTGGGCCAGATATCATCACGGAGTTTAAAAATAACCTGGCTCCCCATGATCCACAGCACAGTGACGAGAAACCTTATTTTCACAACTGTGGGGCTCTGAAGCCGGGAGGTGGAGCGGCCCCTAAGAGAACTGCCACGCTGAGTCCACTCCTGTTTGTGCGCAGAAATGTCCTTCGGAGCATGCTTCTTGGCGCCTCCCTCCTACTCTTTGTCCTCGCCTCCTTCTTGAGGAGACACCTTCGTTGGGTAATCACTGGGTGAGGAAAAGCCAGGCGTGGCTGCTGCACTCCACTGAGTACTGGCTAACAAATGACGAAAACGTCTGAAAGAAGCTGTCGTGTCTCCCAACAGGAAATAAAACGCAGTAAATGACCGTTTACCCATCTTGCAAACAACTACAAAAACACAAGCTGAAAGCATTTTGCATGTTTTGCCCTTTTTTTATGGAAACGAGACGCATGCTAAGTAAACAAGCTGTCATCAGGAACATCTTCAAAAGACCATATCCAGGCAACATCCAAAACACAATAGCATGTGAGCCAATCTTCTCAGACATCCTGGTCCCCGCTTTCCTGGCACGAGGCTATGTGGAGAGTGACGTCTCTGAAGTTCTTCTCGGTTTCAGATTCAATACATGCCGACAGGCTTGGTGGGTTTGTTCGTTTGCTTGTTTTCTAAGTCTTTGAAATCGGGAAGTCCACATAGGTAAGCATCGGTAACTAGAACTTTCTGGAGCACCTATGCTACTTTCTAGTGACTCTCAATATCAACAAAATCCTATGAGGGGTGTGTTATGTCCTCTCCTGTAGATTGTGGGACTGCGTAAGTGGGATTGAGTACGGGTCATCCCTATGCCTTGTCCTTTTTCACGGTAACCATCCTTTTAGGGAGCAGCAGATGAGTAGACAACTGAATAACTCAAGATAATTAGCATATGTCCATATGTCGGGAAAAACAACTCTGACCTGTTGATCCAAAGAGAAGGGTATTTCATGAAAGGCTATTGGAATAGAGAAATGATGAGCGTCTAGCCCTGGGAATGGAGAGCGAGGGAGAAACTAAGGAAATCAAATAGCAGCATCAGAGCAGGAACAATTGCCACCACTGCCCCCTCACCACGCAGAGCTGAGTTCCTCCGGCCCTCATTCCTTCACGCAATGCACTTCAGCTTGTGACCCCAGCAAGGGGTCCTCTTCACGGAGCTGTGTGCGTACGCCCACCAGTCAGCAGTTGGACAGAAGAAAGCTCCGGAGGCCAATTCTGGGGCAGCATTTAGAAACGGGTTTTAAGAATTGCTTTCCTTGTAAAAACAAATACCCACAGACAGAGGAGGAAGGATATGAGGGGGATCTGGGAGTTCTTGGGGAAAGGAAGGATGCGGATCCAACTCTTGGAACCTTGGGATCACACTTCTATTACCAGTATCCTTCAGGCCCCCCTCTTTGGTAGTTCGCTCCTAATGGGTGGGGTTCATAAACCTCTCCCAAAGCCAAAGGCAAGACATGGCTTTGACCTAGACAGACTCACCTTTTTTTATGATTTCTCAGTACAACATTCCTTACTAGCGATTCACTTTCATTTTTTGAGGTAGGAACTGGTTGTCAGTTGTTGAAAATTATATTCCTCTTTCTTTGTGATTAAACGAAGGCATTTTCCTGAGAGTAACCTATCATTTTTTACTTTATTTGGACGTGCATTTCACTTCATAGTTTTCCCTCCACCCACCACCAGATAGCATTAGTCATTCACACTCATTGAGGGTGGAGGTACCTGGCATAAGGTGCACTTCCAATGCTTCTTCCAAACACATTCAAAAGTTCCTTTTACTAGCTCTCCACAGCTGGGTTTCCTGGGCAACCTACATAGATTTGCATGTGGAAAGTGGACTGGGGAGCATGTGGAGGAAAGGCACTTTCTGAGAGAAGTGGGAGTAGGCGCAGACAGAAAGAGAACTGTGATAAAATTGGGGGAGAGACGTGAACCAATCCCATGCATCAGCCAGTCTGTGGACGTGACTCTTTCTATGCTGAGAGTTTAACCTTACACAGAGCAGAATTGGAGACTAATTCCTGAAGAGAGACTAAGCTGGGGATCATGGGTGGCTAATTCTATGCCAGCTGGATCATAAGCCTGCCGTCCTGCAGGGGAATCTGGATGGCGTAACCCGTACCCACTGCATCCTCTCCCTTGGACTCCACTTACTTCTTAGCATGAGCTTACCCCATCTGCGATGGCTGTTTCCAGATGGTGCCTGGCCTTGCTTCTCTCTTGTATGGGAAACATATAATAAAGAGATTATGGGACACATTACTGCCCCCGCGGCAACCGGCGCTTCTCTTTCCTGCATTACCTTCCTGAGTGACCCACTTTAGATGGTGCAGAGGTAATGGGTTGTCCGATGATTGACCTATTCAGTTGGGAGCCCAAAGATCACCAGTTCACACTCACTAGCTACTTTCTTCCAAAGGAGAAATCAATGCCAGTCTCCTTTCATCAATATTTACAACCTTGGAACCCCGATGCAGTACTTCTACTCTCTTCTATAGGGTCCCTGTGAACTGGAATCTGCTTGATGACAATGGGTTTGAGGTTTTGGTGGTTCAGAGGTTAAGCTTTGGGCTGCTAAGCAAAAATTGTGGGCAGTTTGAGTCCACGAGCCACAAGAGATGCAGCGCTCTGCTTCTGTGAAGATCACTATCTTGGAAACCCTCCGGAGAAGTCCTACTCAATTCTGTGGGGTTTCTGTGGACAGAATCCACTTCACAGCAATGGGTTTGATTTGGTTTGGTTTTAATCACTTGCATCCTTGCTTTCTACCTCTGTTAGGTCTAGTTACTTCTATGGCAGAGGAATCCAAGCTCTCATCACTAATGAGGTCTAAACTCCTGGTTGGCCATGACCTTCTCAAACCAGGGCATTTGTCCAGTTGCCGTCAAATGGATAAGGGTGTGCCAAGATCATCTGGCCCCCAATAAATTGGGCCCTGCCTTCATACTAGGGCAGCAGTCATGTCTTTCCCAAACTCTTCAAGCTTCTTGAGAATACTGGAGCCCCTCTCGTCAACAACGAATGTTCTGGGCCTGCCATTAAGGGAGTCATCCTGTGGGGCTTCTCATCCCATATAGTTATGCATTACACCATGCTCTCTCATCCAGACAACAGTTTGGCGTTTCTACTTCAATTCATTGTGAGTCAACGTTTGTCCAATACTTTCCAGGAGAAGCCCTGCAGTGAATTAATAGCTCATGGATCTTTGCCTATAGGAGAAAGACAGTGCTTTCTACTCCCATAAAGAATTAGTCTTGAATTTCACAAGAGCAGTTCTACCCTGTCCTGTAGGGACATTGAGTCAGAAGCAACTCAATGTCAGTGAGTTTGTTTTTCGGCTTTGGCATTTCAGCCAGTGTTAAATCCTGCATCAAAGGAGTGTGCTCCCAAAGCAAGAAATTCTCCTTCAACTAACATTAAATTACATCCTATTTGATAGAGCACCTTCAGAATTCACTCTCACAGATTTTCTTCTAAGCAACAGTCCTCACCCTCACTGGGTCTTTTTCTGAGGGTCAAATATTGCATCATGAGAAAATGTTCCCCGATTAGACAACCCTTATCCAAATGTATGGCTCGTTACTCCTCATCCAAGCCCTCACAATGCAGGCCTGTAAGTCCTTCCTCCTGCTGTATCAGTATACATGGACTAGCTCTGACGGCGACTTGTGTTAGAAGCCCTTTCTCCTTTACTAGGCCAACGCTTGGAAGGTGGTAGCCAGAAAAGGTGGCAGAAACAGCGTGAAGGGTTGATTGCTCTATTTCTAAGGCTGGATATACTGCATCACATGAAAACACGTCGGAAGAACCAGCCGTGGAGGAGTGGGCCACTCCTACAAGCACAAAGCGTTCATAGGAGAATACGAAATGAGAAATTTGGGGTCCATCAACTTAAATGTAGCCTTTCCAAGTCATAGGGTCCCAAAGTAGAGTCCTGATGCTGGCATATAAGAGCAATTATGAACTCTGCCAATTTTAATCACTAAGTCCAATGTATGATCTTTTTAATAATCCTATTCCCTGAGCTGGAAGAGTCAATAAAATAAACTATATATTTCATCATAAAAATCAACTGCAAAGGACTTCTTTTAAAGTGTTAAAAAATCAAGAAACCACTTTGAAGACTAAAGCTGAACCACATTGTAATATATATATATTAAAGAATACCTCTATTTTTATGAATTAATATATTTATATATATACACCCCCATGCTTATAACTCTATCCTAGCTTTGCTTCCTAGGTCTTTCCTCTGTTTCCCTTTACCTTCCTTCTGCCCCACCATCATGCTTGCCCTTCTTCCGCTTCTTAGTAGTTCCTCTCAGCTAGATTGCTGCTGCTCCAACACCCCAGGATCTGTACATCCTCCCCTCATTGTTAATTTTAATTCCCTAGTTGTTCCCCTGTCTATGGCATTGTTTGCTTACAACTCCCTTCAAATCCCTCCTTCTCCCCCCAAGTTCCTCCAGAAAGTTCACATTTTTAATATCTTAATAACCTTGCCACGGTTTTTGTTAATCATCTCATATAAATGTGCAATGTGAACAATGAATAAGGAGGACAGGAGAAGAACTGATGCATTTAAGTGATGATATCAGTGAAGAATATTGAAATTATCATGGACTTCCCAAAGAACAAACAAATTGGTCTCAGATTAAGTATAGCCACGGTGCTCCTTAAAAGTAAGACTGGTGAGATATTGTCTCATGTACTTTGGTATCAGGATTGCATAGTATCTGGAGAAGGACATCATGCTTAGTAAAGTAGTGGGTGAGTGAGAAAGAGGAATATCTTCAAGGAGGAGCACTGGCACTGTGACTACAGCAAACACCTCAAACATAATAACACAGATAAGGGCGGCACAGGGACAGATTGTGTTTTATTCCATGGTACATAGGGTTGATATGAGGGCCCCGAGGACTCTTCAAATCAGCAGAGCTGGAGATTAGAATATCTCACTATGTTGCTAGGGAAACCTTCTGGTTTTTATACTTTATCTTCTATTGTTGATTAATCACTCATTAGCCTTTCACTGTCTTTTACCGTCTTTCTCCAAACCATGGTTGTTGGCCTTTAGCAGCAGCTGTCCAACAGCATACTCCCTAAAATGAGTCCTTCCTCTAAACTATTTGGAATAGATTTAATGATGTTCCCCAAACACTGAAGTCTAGATCTACCGAACTCCTGTACTTGTTGTGAGTGCCTTGTTCAGAAGCAGCCTTTGAAGATGCCATTGGTTAGCATACCAGCTACGTGTCCTTATAAAAAAGAAGAGACACAGAGAAAAATGGATGAAAGATGGGCATGTGAGGATGGACGCAAAGACTGTGGTGATCTTCAAACCAAGGAGTCCCAGCTGTCAGCAGAAGTCAGGAGAGAGGCATGGAACAGAGGCCCCTTCTACACCTTCAATGGGGATCAATATGGTCGATACACTGATTTTGAACTCCTTGTCTCTAGAATGTATTGTGAGACAATCTATTCCTGTTCTTGTAAGCCACCAGCAAGTGACACTTGATCACAACTGCTCTAGGAAATGAACACACCACTCAAACCCTGAAGAGACTTGTTCTTGCTAGCGAGTGACCAATCTCAAAATACCTCAAAACGAGAGGTGTCTTTCTAGAACCACTCCTGTTTCCCACTGCCATTGCCGTTCCACCAGAACAAATCTATCAGACCCTGAGGGTCCGCTGCATGAGATTTATTGAAGAGTGATCTTGCGAAGGAGCCCTGTGAGCAACGAGGACAGAAAAAGTGTGATGGGTTTGCCAGAGAGACAGACCTTGGTTCTCTTGCACTCACTACGCACTGGACACAGGCTCCCCCCAAGGTCAGGAGGAGAAGGAAAGTCTTAGCAGAGGCTGCAGCCCTCGGTGAAGGGTCCTTTCTGGGGAGTGGAGGAGCTATGAGCGGGCTACAGACTTGATTCTGGGTAGAGAGAGTTCACTTGTGTGGTGGCTGAGGAGCCATCTGAAATACATTGGTTTTCATTCTAGAAAGGCTTTTTTCAAATTCCCGTAGCTTCTTGTGCTTTCTCCGCAGTTTTCTGAATGGTGCGGCATCTTCAGAAGTGTATTAAATAGGACGGAATATGGGTGTTAGAGTGATTCACTCCTCGGTAAATAAAACCACCTACCTTGCACTATTTGGTTTCTGACTTTCAGCTGATTCCAGCGCGAACACCAACCAGACGCAAACATCTGACTTGTATCTTCCCTAACATGTCAAGTCTCAAACTATTCCACCAACCTAAACCACTGAGACCAGAGACTTTCTTTCTTTGTTTTTTTTCTTTCTTTTCTTTTTCTTCCCTTTAGGCCAATGCTCATCTCAGCAGAAGCAGGACCAATTGACATCCCATCAGTTAGGTATAACAGGCATGGGCTATTCCACATGCACAGTAAACAATGGCATCATAATCCATTTCTCGTGTTAGAAGCCCATCCATCATCTAGAACCATTCCTGCTGTCTCTCTCATCCCAATTGTCTGGAAATCCAGAGGCTGATATTCAAAGAGGTTCTCTAACAGGCTTCCCTCCCTGCACAGGAAACCTCCAATCCCTCCCGAGCTGGGGTTTCCATCACTGTCATTCTGGTCAAGAAGACCCAGCAACTTCTCCAGCCAATGCAGTCCTTTAATAGGGTGCATCCCCAAGGCAAACTTCGCTTTCTCTCAGGACCAACTCTGTTCTAGGTGCCCCTCTTCAGGCTCTCAAAGCCAAGGCCAAAGAAAATCAGCCCTTACTAGATACAGAATGCCCTTCTTCACTGAGGTCTCACTGCCTCTGAGACTCTGTGTAAAATCATGAGCCTTAGGAAACCTCACCATGACCCCTATTCCTTTCTCCAGATTCAGCCTCTACTCCATGCCCCAGCCATTTTTCCTTACTCTCTATCTCAATACTTAAATACATGAGTTTATTACATCATTTTTCCATAATACAGCCTTATGTCTCATAAGAAATACTTTGAGGTTCTAGACATTTGAATATCGAAAGCCTGTGTATCAGAAAGGAAACAGAAATAACTTCTACTCCTTTCTAGGAAGTCACCATGCCAAGTGGAACCCTCAAAGACAGACTGGGGAATCATGTTCCAGACAATAGAGACAGAGATAAGGCTTCTCAGGTGCCAATGATTGATGCACGTGTTGCAGCATCAGCTGCCAATTACCCCGCCACCTTGCAGGATGGCTCTTCTGTGCCTGAGCCAAATGGCACAGATACTCTGGTTCACCAAAGCATTTATAGAGTATTTTTTATCTCTTTATTCAGCAAACACAGAGGACTCTGCATGAGAATGACGAGGATGCCTCTCAGTACCCTAGCAGTTTTGAGCTGTCCCCACTATACTGTAAAGACAGGGACAGCACCACCATGGTAGTTGAGAATGAAGAAGAAGGGTTTAGACAGGGGAGAGGGATTAATAAAGCAGAAATTGAACCCAGGAGGAAAGCAAAGGAGATTAAGAGGAGTGGTTTGGGAATGTCTCAAACCCTGAAAATCAAAAATGGCAAAGTTTACCCTGATTTGGCCAATACAGGAAAAAAATCAGATTATTTTCAGTCTGTATTTTTGGAAGAAAAGTTCTGACGTATGTAATGACCTAGGCAGATCGCCACAAGATTCAGGAACCTGTTACAGGTTCCAGAGGGCAGGGGATTAAAAGATCAACTGAGAACTGGCCTATGACAACCCTAGAGGAAGGAAGTCATTGCTGCGCACATTTTGATGGGTAGAGATGTCTTTCTGGAGCATATTGCTTGTCCTCATACAGCTTCAGGTTCCACAGGAGGACAAGATGATATTATAGAATCCCCATTCTTCCCAATGCTATTTGTAGTTTGTTATGATCCACAGTTAAATGTCTTTGCATAGTCAATACAATGCAAGTACACATCCTTCTGGTATTCTCTGCTTTCAATCAAGATTCATCTGGCATCAGCAATGATATCCAGAATTCCAGAACACTCCATTATGCTCATGCAGAACCTCCACTCGGATCAAACGCTATGCCTTTGAACTGAACAAGGGAATGTTACATGTTTTCTAATCAAGAAAGAGGTCCATCAGGCTTGTATCCTTTCACCACGCTGATCCAATATGTGTGCTGAGCCAATGATCAGAGAACTTGGAGTTTATAAAGAAGAGGGAAGGCTTATTTAACAACCTGCAATATATGGATGGCAAACCTTGCTTGCTGAAAGTTATAGCTTGAATCAATTGCTAATGAAGATCACGGATTGCAGCCTTCGATATTGATTACAACTCAGTGTAAAGAAAACCCCAATCCTCACAACTGGACGTCTAGAAAGCATCATGACAATGGAGAAGCACTTGAGGTTTTCAAGGGTTTCAGTCTTCTTGGACCCGCAATCCATGTTCATGGAAGCAACAATCAAGAAATTAAAAGATGCACTGCCTTGGGTAATTCTGCTGCACAAGATCTCTTTAAAGTGTTGAAGAGAAAAGATATCACTTTGGAGTACACCTGACCCCTCACCAGGGTATTTTTCAACCACTCCATGTACCTGTGAAAGTCAGACATTGAATAAGGACGAACAGATAATCATTGATGCATTTGAGTTCGGGTGATGGCAAAGAATATTGAAAGTCCCGTAGGCTGCCAAAAGAACAAACAAATCTGTCTTTATATCTTGGAAGAGGTACAGCCAGAATGCTCCATAGAAGCTTGCTCTGGATACGTTATCAGGAGAGGCCTGTCCCTGAAAAAGGCCATTACTGTTGGTAAAGTAGAAGGGACCTAGGTTGGTGTTGGACGGACTCACAAACTGACTTTGTGTCCCGGTTTGATATCCGTTGTGGAATCAAACAGGAGGGACAAAACTTACTCTCTCTTCCACAGTGAATGCGCTGTATGTCCTTGGACTATGCCATTTTAGGTAGCAGTCCCATAGGCTCATTTCTTCCACAATATCCATGTCCTAGAACTTGATGAGAAGCAGGCACCAAAAGGCCCTCTCCGAGGTGGACACAGTCCAAGCGTGGAGGAACAGGGCTATCCGACCTGCCGAAGAAGGAAGATAATTGGCAGGGTGAACAATCGGAGGAATTGAGATTGTATATGGAAGGGTGATAGACAACAAACCTAATGAGTTTTGCCAACATTCTTTCCACAGTCCCAGGGATAGCAAGATTATCAAAAGGAAGAACAAAGCTGTGCGCTCCTCACAAATCACTTGCCCAGCAGGGTTTGAAGACTACAAGCCATAGTGGAAGGAGTGGACGGCTTTGACCAGAAGTGTGAAAACCTGCCATCAGATGGTGCTGTTGCAAATGGCAGCACCGTGACTGCATTTCCTTATTGACTTTCCTATTGAAAATGGTTTTAAAATGTGGAGCTATAACCCTGGGGCAGATGCTCGCTCTCAGTAGGCAGTTTCCTGTGGGGGAGAAAGGCACGAGATAGAAAGAGTGATCAATCTTTCCTTACGTCGTGAGTCAAATGAGGGATACCTAGTGTAGTGGTTGAGGTACAGTTGTTGCTGGTTGTTAAGAGTCCTCCTGTCAAAGGCTCTAGAATGGGATGCAGAAAAGGCAGCACTAAGAAGAAGGAGGCTAGAACAAGTTATGTAAGAAGGGGCCTTTAAGCATGGACTGGTACTTTTAAAAATTTCATGGAAAAACATGCTGAAAATAGCCATTATTGAACTCATTCTGACCCATAGTGACCCAGTAGGACAGAGTAGATCTGCTCCACATGATGCCCAAGGTCATACATCTGAAAGTATGAAAGTGGCCTGCCTCGTCTTTCTCCTGTGGTGAGGCTGGTGGATTCTAGCCACCACCATTGCTGGTTAACAACCCAATGTTTAACACACTGTGTGCTCAAAAAAACATATCTTATCATGTGGAAGTATAACCATAGGCAGCTGCTCGCTCTCAGTTAGCAGCTCGGGCAAAGGATTTATACCGAATGAGCATCCCTCTTCTTTCTTTTAACACGATAGTGACATCCACAATTCCTACTCCTTGCATTCCACCATCCCAGGGATATCTGGGCTAGAGGAGATAGCAACCCTATAGGAGAGAGTAGACCTTCCCCTGTGAAATTTCAAGATTGTAACTCTACAAAGGAGTAGAAAGCCTCCCTTTCTCCCTCAGAGCAGCTGGTGGTTTCAAACATCTTACCTTGCAGTTAGCAGCCCAATGAGTAACTCATTGTGCCATCAGGACTCCTATTAACCCACTAGGAGATAAAGATAAGGACAGAGAAAGAAAACTTACATTTTTGGAAAGGGATGCCTAACACTTTCAGTGAGTCATACCGATCTCTCTGTACAGATCGTCAGGAGATAATGTGGCACCAGGTTTCCAAACCCCTCTCCCTCCTCCACCCCAATAATGTTTTAATGTGCCAAGAGGCTGCTTGGCTTGTGCCTCAAATAGCCAGGACCTGGCTCCTCCTTAGGCAGTCCATGTTTTGTCTGCTATGAACTTGGCACCTGACATCTTACATTTCTCCTACCTATTGTTTATTCTCTTCTTCTTTCACAGGTCTCAGGACAGTAACCAGGAGCTCTGAGCAGTATCAAAATGGTCTCACTTTTAGGAACTCAGAAATAGCAGGGTTTCTTCAGAAAAGTAGGTAACCCTCAACTTTCCCTTCCTTCCGAAGACAAGGCAGCACTCTCCTGGTACTCTCTAGACTGAACACGCCACTCCCTAAGGAGTCCTGCCAAGTTGTTTCCGACTGAAACCACCCTCATCTTGCATGATTTCACAATGCCCCAAATTCCTCGCATCCTATCCTGGAGTCCCGAAGTCTTCTGGCCCATAACCCAGTTTCGCTATCATTGACTCCTCATTTAGCTTGCTTGCTTACTGCTGAATATTAAACTTACCAAAACATGTCAGTTTTTGTGAGGAGTTAGGATGAACAGTAGCCCATGTCTTTCAACAGGAAAGTACCAATACTAGAAGTAGATTTTTCACCCTTGAAAAGAAGGGTTCATTTTTATAACTTATGTAGAAGCAGTATGTGGTATATAATTTCATTTGAATATGCTAAATTATATTTGATTTTAATATTATCAAAATTAGATCATTGTGTTTTAATGCCCTTCAGAGTACACACTTAAAGACAATGCTACATCTCAGCTCCTTTGCAAGCAGTAGTAAAGCACAAAATGTTTCTTAAAAGTATTTGTGAAACTGTGTGATCTATAACTTTTCAGAAAAAAATATTTTATCTATTAGTGTGGGAAGCAATTGTTAATATCTAATACTATTTCCTATTAGTGTGGAAAACAAAGATTTAACTATGAAATGACTTAGTAGAGTGTGCTTCTCCCTAAGAACCGGTTTGGGTACAAATAAAGACAATCACATTAAGTACAATAGACTGCGCGTTGAGTAGACCTGGTCATTTCTGCCTTTGTCAAACATTCAGCAAAGAGCAGCTCTGTGCAGAGACATGGGCATCCAACCCGGATGCACTGATGCAGTGCTGCCCTCTGTGGTGCGCGGGGTCGCTGCGAGTGGTAACCGACTTGGCACCTAACAACCACAGCCCACCATCAGACTTAGGAGCAGGCAGGTCGTATTACGATCGAAGGGGGTTGCTGATGACTGTTAACATGATTTCAGAGAGGAACCTCTTACCAAAGACCAGGAAAAGTATATAATATGACTATGTGTTAGAAAATTGTCCATGTGTGGATTTCTCCGATCCTCATTAAAACCCCATGGAATAGGCATGCTTAATTTTATTGAGTTTCTCTGAGATCATCTAAGCAACAAATGCCCTCCACTCAGTGCTAGCTCCAAAGTCTTTGCTCTGTGTGCGATTCCAGGAGTGGGCCAGCTCGGCCTGTGGCTGAATCTAGCCCATGGACCGCTTTCGTGAATAGAGTTTCAATGGAACACAGCCCCGTTCACTCATGGACACATTGCCGTCTTCACACTCTAATTGCAGTACTGAGGAGTCATGGCAGTGACCATTTGCCCACAGAGCCAAACATGATGACTAGCTGGACCTTTTCCCAAGGGTTTATGGGCTCCTGTGCCATACCACCGTGGTTCTCAACCAGCATCAGACTCGCCCTGCAAATACTTGGCAATCTGGAGATATTTTTAGTTGTCACAAGTTGGTCAGTGCTGCTGACATCCTGGCCACTTGCAGTGAGGAAGGCTGATAAACATCTACAACACACTGGACACCCCCCCCAAAAAAACCAAGAAACTGGCCCCCAATGCCAACAGCACTGAGGCTGATGTACCCCATCCCAAACCTTCATTCAACAAAACCTGAGAAATCCTATTACATTACATTCCACAATTACATTACATTACACAACTTTAGGAAATGTATGAAGGAACATCAAAAAGTCACCGTATATACCATTATCTTTTGATTCCCCTTTTCCCAGGAACTTTTGGATGACTCCTGTTATAAATTAAATTCTATTGGACTGGTTTGAATATGTTTGATTATACCAGAATATTTAAGCTCGACTGTAATTTACAAAATATTTGCTTTTTCCATAGAGCTTGAAATGTTATTGCCTCATGCAAATACAACCAATAAGATAGACTGTGTAAATATTTTATTTATATCATGATGAGTGATTGAAAACACCCATCTATTTCATTCCCTTTAAATTCCATGAAAATGATAGAAATATGTATATATGTGTTTAAAATATATGTAAATATGTATAACATATACACCGTACACACACACACATATATATATGGTATAAATCTACAAGTATTATAATTATACAAGACCATGGCAACAGTTCTTAGGAGCTGGAAGCAAATGGGCCAGGGACAAATGATGGCAGATCTAAGAAACTGAGTCCTAAATCTGTAGTAACAATAAATGACAGCTAGCTTGTCATCCAAGAATCTCCCAAAGCCTCCAAAACTGTTCAAATGAGAGTATCTAGTGACTGAAGTTAGGGGCAAGAGTATAGATGTTGGGTTGAAAGTCTATAAAAGGAGTAATAAACAGCTCAGAGACCTGCCTCCACTACCCCTCTCTCCTTAAATGGGTCACTGTTGCTCCATGCTCTTTGAGGGGGTCAGAGACCCTGAGGAAGTGAAAGGCCTGTCCCAAGGATAGAGGAGTAAGGGAACAGATCTAACTTCAATGCTGACATTCCCCACAAAGCTCCAGGTCACATTCCCATTCAATCCTAGGATTCTGTCCAAGAGAGGACTGATTCTTCAGATAATAAAAAAGAGATTTTATTTTTAAAAATGTGTTTATTTTGTTAACCATGAAATATTTAAATTTGGAGGCAAAATTTAAATTTGAAAGAAGATATGGTTTGAATTTTTGGTCGATGCAGATAGATCTCATTTCTATAAAAGCAATATAATCACTTTATTATATGGAAGGATATTAATAGTGAAATTATTTTTCGAGGTGAGAAATTTATATAAAATCCAGGACTATACAACAAATAGCATGTTTATTGTTACCTGATGCCTCAAGCCAAGAAACCAAACCAACAGTCATCCAGGTGATTCCAACTCACAGTGAAATGATACAGAATTCCACAGGTTGTACATTTTTACAGAAGTAGACAGTGTCACCTCTCTCCCTTGGAGCAGTCAGTGCATTGGAACTCCCAACTTTGTGGTTAGCATTCCAATGCTTCCAGAATGGTGCCACCAGAACTCCTTAGTTCCTGCCTCATTTACCCCAAATCCTGGATATCCCATGAACAACAGCACAAAATATGTTCCTAGTCTTGCATTATCCCCAGGATCCATTGCAGAGCAGCCCATTGGAGTCCTTGGAGTTTGTAATTGGTTAATTTTGGGAGTGGATCACCAGGCTTTTCTTCCTAGACTTTCTTAGCCTGGAAATTCTGCAGAAACATATTCAGCATGACAAGAACATGAAAGTCTCCCCTGACAGACAGATGGTAGATATGCATGAGGTTCCTTGGCTGGGAATTGAACCTGGGTCTCCTGCATGGAAGATTAAAAACTCTATCAGTGAACCATCACTACCTTTAGAGAAATGGCATTTGCTTACTTATGAAACCAGTCTAACAAAAATATGACTATACTAGAGAGATGGTAGAAGGACAAGTATATGCATGGGTAAAGGTGGTAGAGAAGAAAATTTTCAAAATTTGATTCTCCAAAGAGGGCAGTAATTATATTATGCCTCAAGTTGGAAAAAGAAAATTCAAGAATGATATTGAGCAACATGACGGCAAGTACTAAAATAATCACCTATAACATAAATGTGCCTGTCTCTGAGGGGATGCAAAGCAGTAAATAGGAAGAGTTTTGTCCTCCATACAAAAATTCGTTGAAATACAAGGGGCTTCCAAAAGTTCATGGAAAAGTGGAATGGAATGGAATGGAGTTTCCCTCAAACTTTTTGGAGACTCTTCTTATATTGGACTGTGGGAGGCTTATAAGCCTCAGAATGATACATCTAATCAAAATCTACATATTTACTTTTTCTATCATTCTTCTATTCTTAACCATCCTGGTCAGCTTTACTCTTACCACGTATGCTATATATACAAGGATTATATAGTAGTGTGCAATGCAATTGTTACATTTCTATGTTGGTATGACTCTCACAATTGTGGAAGATCGGATGATTATTATTGTAGTAAGACTTCATAGTTAAGCGTGCAGGCTAAATGTTAAACCACACATTCCCCTCTGCAGCACACTGCCTCTAAAGTACCAGAGTTTAAGGAAAGCAGATGTAAGGATTTAGATCAGAAGTCTTGACATTAGGGAAACCTAAATAGCTTTGACTAGACTTGGTTATTATGGTCTCATCATTAATTAAAAATGCTTAAAGAAAAATTAAAATGCTATTAACTTACAATCAGCAGAGTGAACAATCATTTCAAAAGCATGGATGGCTAGACAAGTAAATGGGATGTTCTGCCACTTACCTCAGAAGCTGGTTATAATTCCTCTATACAGCCTTTTGAGGAGACCCCAAGTGGTACAACTGGTGAGCACAGTAGACTACTCACTGAAAGACTGAAGGTCAAGACAGTCCAGCTCCTTGAAAGGAAATTCTGGAGATCTCATCCGCCCAAAACACAAGCCATTGAAAACGTTGTAATTCTGCTCCAACACACATGTTGTCACCAAGAGCTGAAATTGATGCAATGGCAGGTACCTTTGTTTTATTGGTAAAGCCATTTCAATACCTACTGGACACCAAGAAGAAGCCTGGGTGGTGGTGGTAGTTATATAATCTGTTGTCAATTTGAGAGGATTCTGAGTGTAGGAGTGGAGTCTAGCCTGTCAATCAGGATATAGCCAATGAGGCCTCTGTGTGGGCATGGCCTTCTCCTGAGAATTTTGGGAACTCCTGTATTTCCTCCTTGGAGGTGGGAGATGCACTCTCTCTCTACTCACTCCCTTGGAGACTCTCCACTGAGGAGGCTCACCCCCTGCAAGACATTTCTGAGGAGAAGCCACCTGAAGCTACCCTGAGGCAGTCAGAGTTACAGAGCTGAAGGAACCACATGGAGAACCCTGAGATGCTTACAACACCATTGGATCCACAAGACTTCCAGCCCACTGGTCTGTGATCTTCCTGCATTTGGCGTCATTGCCTGTATTTCGTGAGTCTGAAGAGAACTTTATAGATTGGTATCAGACATATGGGCTAATATCAGATTTATGGACTTGATCTAGATTGGGTTGGGATGTTTTTTCAATAATCTATTGCTTTTGTGTATAAAGCTCTTTCTCATACACATATGAGTGTCTATGAATTTGTTTCTCTGGTCTACCAGGACTAACACATTATGGTACCAGGAGTGGGGTACTAGAGAAACAAATTATAAAATGGAGAGTGAATGTTTGTTTTACCTCTCTCTCAGGGTAGTGTTTCTTCTTTGGCTTCCCAAAGCTCATGGAAAAAATGACCTCTAGCCGGAAGTCAGATATGTCCATATAGTTTACTGGGTTGTTTTCTGGAAAGAATATGGGAAGGTAAAGTTTTGATTATTTTGTTTGATTGTAGTCTTTCATTTTTCTTGTGTGAAATGGTAAAAGTGAATGTTGTTAATATATATTTTAAACTCAGAGGTAGAAATTGCCATTTGAATTTCTCAGAAACCATGCTGCTTAAGGAAAATGGCTGTAGGAAGGTCAAAATGGCTGAGAAAGCCTGGATTTGGTTTGATGCTCTCAGAGGCCTAATCCCATATTTTGTATCAATAGAATAGATAAGGATTTAGATAAGCAGTATAAGGATTGAACATGACTGCTTTAAGAACTGAGTTTTGAGTATCTGATTCTACTTTGTTTATACTGATTTCTTCTGATTATTATTGTCGATATAAGGATTTATAGAAATTATTTTGGGAAGTATGAAAATAGAGAGCTTATAAGCCCACTTACCTCGATTCATTAATTTGATCTTTAGAAAGGTTTAGGATATGCCTGCAAAGAAGGCACTGAACTCATATGCCCCACCCAGTGCTTTGGAGTACTCAGGATGTTTGTATTCAAACCGTCTTGTCTAAGGGGCCCAATGTTGACAGATTGATGAAACAGGAACTGTTTGATTTTTTTTGTCAGTTTTACTATAGTTTAACTTTATTTTTTTATTCATTTTATTGGGGGGCTTGTACAATGCTTACCACAATCCATACATCCACCTATTATGTCACACATATTTACACATTTGTTGCCATCATCCTTCTCAAAACACATGATTTCCACTTGAGGCCCTGGATTCAGGGCCTCATTTTTCCCCTTCCCTCCCCATCCCCCCCTCCCTCATGAACCCTTGATAATTTGATTTTCTTTTAAGTTCAAACTCTAGTGGTTTCTATGCCAGTAGCTGGAAAAAATCTGGAAACATGAAGAAAAATTCCTCTCTAAGACTGAATGTTAAAGAGAGACAGTGGGGAGCCTGAAATGCTTGGTAGGTGACCATCTGAATCCACTTGTTAAGTGGAAGTTGGAGAAAAGCAGCAATAGAGAGGCAGGTTGAGTCTAGCCACTGACACCCCAGGACCTGGTTTACAGGAACTAAAGGAGAAGATGAGAACAGGTTGACTGGTCTGAGTTCATGACCTAGCACAAAGGGGCTAGGCTTGTCAAGAATTTGTGACGAGCCCACGACCCTTTAATACAGTTCCCAGTGTTGTGGTGACCCCCTCAACCATAAAATTATTTTCATTGCTACTTCGTCACTGTCATTTGCTATTGCTATGAATTGGTTGACCCTTGTGAAAGGGTCATTCAGCCCCCAAAGGGGTCACGACTCACAGATTGAGAACCACTGGTTTAGAGGCAAGGCAGTCAATAGGCACCCCGGTGAGGATATGTGAGGCAGCCCACATTGAGTGACCAGAACCTGACCCAATGAAGAGAAGATATTTGAGCCTGTGACCTGGTGCATATGTTGTTGACTTTAGGGACAACCTGTCCTGATTTGACTTTTCTTATACATGCGGACTTCTCAATGTTTCAACTGGAATGAAGGTTCTTCATGTCAAAGAATATGATTGTCTCCTCAGAGCACTACGTTGATGTAAGTGGGCAGTATAGAAACTGGATACCCAAAATGGGGAGGATAAAAGTGTGAAGTGGTTGCCTTACAAACTTTCACAGGTGGGGAATATATTCATAGGGTTGTAGGATTAAAATGTAGGTGTTACTTAACTGCAATTATTGGGCATTGGATATTTTTTAATTCACTTATAGAATGCTATGTTCAAATGAGGGTGGCACATTTGAATTGTATGTATTTTAGTTTTATCCTGTTAGGTACAGATATTATTTTATCATTGTTTGTTTGAAAATTGTATATGGCTAAAGAGTTGTATGACAGTGTCAAATTGACAAGGGGTGGTGAGGGTCAGATATTTGAAAACCCAACTTCTATGGAGAAGAAGACATGAGAATTACTCTCATCTAGCTGATAGCCAAGGGCACCCTATGAGTAGCTCTATTTTGCCCTGTCAGGTAGCTATGAGTCAGCATCAACTCAACCGCAGGCACCAAGCAATATTCAAGACCTCCTTGAATCATGGTGGTCAAGTCAAAGGTCGATGGGACATAGTTTTATTTCTGTTACTCTCCCTGCAGCTCTTATCACTGTTGTGATTTTATATTTATGGATAAAGTTTGGTTTTGTTTGTTTATAAGAATGTGACCTGTTTATATTTGCCAATGTGTTTCCTGTATCTTGAAAAATCTTTGAAATACCCATTGCACTCAATGACTTTCAAGTCTATTCTGACTAATGGAGGTCCTAAAGGACAGAAGAGAGCTGCTCTCTACTTTTTCTGAGGCTGTTCATTTTTCTTGGAAGAAGCTAACCTCAAATTTATCCCTCAGAGTGGCTCATGGGTTTAAAGGCCTGACTTTACATATTGGTCGATTCAAATTTTCTTAATAAATGAACAAATGAATGACTAAATAAACTTAAGATAAATGCTTATAAGTGATTTGGGGCCATTTGGACAATGTGTAGGCGTATGGGCGTATTGATCAGATTACCTTCCCTATGGTCACACCCTTCTCCTTCTTGCAATGAATGTCCAGTTATTTCACAAGTCATTTTGTTCCCTTGTGGCTAGATGATCAGCACGGGGTAACAGGAACTGTGTGTCATCCTGAAACCCAGAGTACCTCTCAAAAGACTGAACAGAGAGCAGATACATAACTCAGCATGTGCCTTTGAATGAGTACAGCCAGTCCAACGATTCTTGTTGATGTAACACACCCTCGTCACTGAACATTAAAGTTAATTCACAACACAAGGCTGGACACTCGAAAAAGTAATATTTCCCTCATCCCCTTCTCAGGTAAATCCATATGTTATCATTGGGGACCAGGAAAGGGTTCTTTTTGTTGAGAAAGGATGAAGCAGATGAAGAACTCTTCTAAATTCATCACCTCTGTATTTATTCCTTTAGTCACTCAATAAACACCCATAGATAGCTACGAGTACATATAATGTCAAGCACAAAGCTATGAGATAGCCAAGACTAGGATCCTGTGTATCTTCACAATATTACAGAGAAGTATATTGATGTTTAGAACATTTATTAACATTCAAAGGATTCATTAAGAAGAAATTGTCTCCCCTACTTGTTTTTCCTGAAAGGAAAATTATATATATATATATATATATATATTTACATAGCAGCATGTCACCAAGAAACTGAAAGATCCCTAGAGAAGAGCCATCATTTTCAGTTTCTTCTTCTGTCTTTTAAGATTATCCACCATTAAACAACTGGTATGCCTTTGTCATCCATGTGTAACCTGACTAACATCTGTTGAACAACTGGAAGAAAGAGAAAAATAATCTGTCCTCCTTTTCTCCAATGATATAAAAGCAGTAATCATCAGAATATATTTTGTTTCTGCTGTGATTGGCATTCATGAAGGCCTCCTAAGCCCATAGCATCAGCACATGCTTCCCCTGCCATAGGTAGGGAAGAGCCTGTAATGTTCCAACAAGCAGCTGCCATAAGCCCAGCCTTGTACGTGCTGGGGAGACAACGATGAATACAAAGTGATCCCTTCCTTTTAAGAGCTTCCTCTCCAGGAGACGGCATTGACAGGAAATCAACAAGGAAGGGATGAAAGATATAATAGACGCGGGGCCAAGTACTATGCAAAAGTGACTAATCTAGTCTACAGTACTCATTGACATGGTTCGTAAAGGATAAACAGGAGTTTCCAGGAGAAGAAAAAAATTAGCTAAAAGGATATTTCAGGCAGTGGAAACATCACAATGGAAAACTATGAAGTATAACTGAGAATTCTGGGTACTACCAACGCTGCATACAGAGTGTGAATAGCAAGGTGATAATATGAGGTGTGAGCATTCTGGCCAAATCCTAAAGAAATTCTTTCACCATCAAAAGTAGTCTGGAACTTACATGAAGGAGTAAACCTGATCGTACTTGGCTGCTTGCTTCAGCTAAGAAATAGAAACATCTCAAGGCCCAACTCTCAGATAAACAGTCACCACAGCCTAGTACTATGGCGTCTTTCTAATTATTCTAATATAAACGAGTCTATAGTGAATAGTTAAATTTCTCTCTCACAGCCACTTTAAAAACCTAAAATCATTCAAATGTTGACAACAGAGAAATGCAATCTGTGGTTTTACTCCGTATGATCATGTTGCAGCTGAATTATGAGACAAAATTCCCTTGGGAAGGCATAAAATTAACTGTTACATATATATTGCTGTTTGGGGATTTAGCATCATGTTAGACATCAATCGTTAGTCTCAACAAAACCTATTGTTCTTCCATGTACTTACACGTATGATCCAAGTCTCTGAAGCAGACCACCAGGAATAAGAATAAGCAACATCATATTGCCACTTCTTTAGCCAGAGCTCTCAAAACCAGGAACCTCCTCTAAGCAAGGGTTGTTCTAACCCAACGGTGAACCCGAAAAAAGTACACTTCTAATAAAAATTTTAAATTTCTCTTCTATTCTTGGAAAGACACTGTTAAAAAGAAGAGACAAGCCACAGATTTTTTGGGAGGGGGGGAGGAGAAAAATATTGTTCAAACCCATTGATAAAGAACCTGTTTCTGAAATACACAAAGAACTCTTATAACTCAATAATAACAAAATAATCAACCTAATTATAAAGTGGTCAAAGTAGATCTGAACAAGATAGCTTACCAAAGAAGATTCACAGATGGTAAATTAGTATATGCAATGATGGTCAATATAATCAAAACCAAATCCACTATTGTGTCCATTCTAACTTGTAGTGACCCAAATAGGACAGAGTAAAGCTGCTCCGTATGGCTTCCAAGGTGGTAAATTTTAACAGAAGCAGACACCCTCATCTTTGTGAAACAATCACTGGCTTGGGACCATCAATCTTTGGATTGGGGGTTGAACCCCTAATCTACTGTGCCATCATGACCTCTTGGTCAACCTCCAAAGCAAAACTCACTTCCACCGAGTTGATGCTGACGAACGGCAACCCTGTTGGACAGGCTATCACTACCCCTGTGAGTTTTAGAAATGGTAACCCTTTCTGGGAGTAGAAAAGCTTGTTTATCTCCCATAGAGTGACCCACAGTTTTGAACTGCTGGCCTGGCTGAGAGCAGCCCAACGTGTAACCACTACACCCCAACAATGTGAGTGCTTCCCATACATACTCGCGTGGCTACAACCTAGAAAGCTTACAACTAGTGCTGGCTCCCAGTGACATCGGGTCTACCCATAATTTGAACCAGCTCAGGTAAGCCTACCTTAAAGATTCTGCAACCCCCACAAATCTGTTGAATACACACAGTCAGAAAGGTCTCAGGCTGCTGGACGCATTGTCTAGTGTGAAATCTACATACACATGCCACCTGTGCTGTGTTAGTTGTCTGTGGCTGTGTAACGAAGTATCGCACATGGAAGAACTTCAATCTATCTGCATTTATTCTTCACAACTCCTGTGGGTTTGGGAATCTCGGGTTCTCTGTTCCTGGTCTTGAGAGACTATAATCAGGATTGTCTCCTGGGGAACTTTTCGTCCAGTGGTCCGTCCAGGCGAGGATCCTCATGTAGATATTGAAAGAAATGTTATTTATTTCCTAGAAATTGTGTAACCAAGGGCTCTGGCATTCGCTGGCTGTTGTCTGGAGACTGCCTCCGGCCCTAGAGGCCACCCACAGTTCCACGCTTGACGGCCTGCATGGTGACAGCCTCCATCAAGGCAACAAATGACAGGACTATAACCTGATAAACCAGCGCCCTAGCACTCAATGTGATCACAGACATGATGTTTCCTAACCCTCTGCCAGACTCCGTGCTTACAAGCAAGTCAGAGTTTCCATGCACAGTCAGTCGAGGGCTTGTGCATATGTGTGGGTATCAGAAAGCGGGGCATGAGAGGAAGTGACTGTAGACTCTGTCCATCTCATCTGCCCACGGCAGGACTACAGAACAAACACAGTGGTGGAAACTGAAGCACAGTCGTCTATGCAAAACCCCATCAGAGACACTTCCAGATTAAGGGAAATGTTGGTCACTCCAGTAGCTGAAGTTTTGACTGAGTACATGGAATTTTTCATCAATGTGTATCTCTGGTTTCACTGAAACATCATGGATACACAAAATAAGTGAGCCTTAGTACCTCTCTCATAAATTGCAGGGCATTTTGTTTTTGTTTTTGTTTAGCCCTTTACTTGCAGGACAGTAATAACAACAAATAGCATGTATCACTTACTACATTTCAGGGACTGCTTTATGTCTCAATTAATGCTTGATCAAAAGAAAACATTTTTATGGCCCCTCTTTCACAAGTCATGGAGGCACAGAGCAGTGTCAGTGCTAAATAGCCATAAGGCAGGATTCACACTCGAGAGGTGATCCTGTCTCCTTGTCTCCATGGATGATGTGAATTAGTGGAGGAAAGGCTTCAAATGATTCTCTGCAAGGTCAAACCATTAGAAGAGGGGGGGTGGGAAGTTATCAGAAATTACTGCTCTATCACATCTAAGCCCATTCTCCCCAGTACAACTCTTTACCATCTGGTTCATTCACAGATTTTAATGAATGTTACTAGATCAAATTTGAGAGTGCTATAGTCCATCTGCTAGAGCAGGGGCTGTGGAAATATAGCTTTAGCATTCCACCAGGCAATAACCAAGACTGATTATCCAATTCCTACTCTGATCCACAAATCATGACCATTGATGTCTCACTGACGACAAATGTAATTTTAAAAAGAGTTAGACTGTGTGTGTGTGTGTGTGTGTATATATATATACCACGATGTATAGATTACATACACACAGATACACATACTTAGTAAAATCCTGATACATTAATTCACTAAGGATGTAATATATGTGAGGCTGAGTATTAAATCTAGATGTGCTGGTGGGTATACAACTGGATCTGGATTACTTAGACTCCGAGGAGTTTCTAGTCCATTTGGGGAGGTTGATGGTAGGCATACAATAAGAGGCAGAGGGAAATAGGTTTCTAATAGAGGGATCCACAGTATGGCATGGGAGCACAGAGGAGTCAGGGGTGGAGATTTCAGAGTGAGTCAGATGCCAAATGAACTCCTGCCTCTTAACTAACTGCTGCCCAGCCCTGTGATCTGAAAATGTCACCTTTGGAAAGTTCTGCTGTCAGCTTCACGAGGGAAAGAGAAAGTGCCAGAGGTCAGAGAAACCATTGGTAGGCAACGGTTACAGCAGCTGCAAGGGGGCAGACACAGCCTCCCCCACTTGCACCGGGCATGTTTGGTCTTTATCTGCAAGGAGCGGGTCTTTGAGAGAGACACCTAATAGAACTCATTCATATTCCACAGAAAGCAGAGAGGACCAGCATTTCAAGGGGAAACAAAACTGGCCAGGGTTAACCAAGCATTCCACCTGATACTATAAACACAATCATCCAGACCAAGATAAATTTTATACTGCCTACCAATACCAAAATGACTATATTCATCAAAATCCAAAGAAATAACCAATTTTCCAATACTCTTTAGCACTCAAAAAAATTAAAACAAAAAAGAGGGGCAGTTGTTTCAGGCAATGCTTATTGTACAGAGAAGCACCTGGGAACCTCGTTCTAATGGAGATTCTGATGTATTATATCTGGGTGGGAAGGTTCTGAATTTCTAACCAGTTCCCAGGAGACACCCATGTTGCTGACATGTGGACCACACTTGAGTAACAAGGCTCTAGAATAGACCCCCAACTATATATATAAAGTGCATACTCAACTTATTCACCAAAAGCTTGCAATTGTGAGAGTTTGTAGACTGAACAACTATGGAGTGGATAAGAAAAGACAAGAATGTTGCATCACAGTTGGTGATATGAATATAGATAATTCTGCTCTTCTGCAACAAGATAAAGTATTTTATATGATATAGTAATCAGTAAAAGGAAAAATATAAATGCTATGTATCTATTTTTATTGACTGTTGTCAGCAGATCAGGAATTATTTCGTCTTTTTCAGTTTTGCGTGGAGCCCTGGTCATGTAGTGGTTACTTGTTGGGGTGAGATCCATATGGTTGGCGTTTGTAATCATGAGCTTCTTCCCAGAGGAAAGAGTGGGCTTTCCACTCCCTTAAACAGTTACAGTCTCAGAAACCCAAGGGGGGTGGGGGGCGTGGAGATTGGCGGGCAGCTCTGTGAGTCAACATTGATTCGATGTCAGTGAGTTTGTTGTTGTTTTGTTTTTATTTTTGCATGATGTCGTGGGTCCCTTAATATCAAAAAATTCCTAGTTCTTCCATCAGGACAGACCCTGGTTTTGTGGAATGTGGATCTTTTAAAATCTGGAGGAATCCCCTTGAAGAAAAAGAACATTAGATTGGAACTGTGAAATAGGTGTAGAAGTGAATATTTATTTAGAGTCACCCGACATGAGGAGACATGTTGTGGAGGGGAAATCTGAGCAGAGAGGAAATCCAGGCTTAATCAATGACACTTAAGACAGGAACAGGGTGAAGACTGTCCCTACCTGGTACAAATACTTCCCAGTCCAAGTTCATTTCCCTGAGTGTCATCTGGCTCTTCCCTCTTTGTATTTCCATCCTCCGACCTGGGTTCTTCTCCTCCCATGGTCAGTTGGAGGCGAGGCATATTGGTCAGCCTCCCTTCTCCTTCCATCTGCACATGAGAGCCCAGTCTTTGCCATTTACAAATGCGACCGTGCCAGTCATGGTTTGAGCCCTAAACCTGCAAGGGTGAAAGGATTAGAACAGGTAGGGTCTTTCTCTGTACAGACTGCAAATACATTACTGAGATGAGGAAAGTAGATCTCTAATGATGAAAAGGTACAGACTCTGGCTGAACGGTTTTCGGTATGTAATTGTAGCAATCAAGGACAGGTCCTAGAAGGTACATGGAGAGGGGTCATTGGAATATGAGAAGCAAGAGATGATGGTTTGAAGCTGAAAGAGCTATTGAGATACCAAGCCTTGAACAAGGTTTTGATGACAATAAAGTGCAGGGCACGTGGGGCTCACCATCACATCACCCCTCACCTGTAACTCATTCGGCTATCCCCAACACTTCCTTGGATCTTTCTGATCCATCAAGGGAAGAGGTAAGAATTGAGGAGTGGAGGGTCAGGGAAGTTTCTCGGCAGCCTCCAAAGGTCAACACAGAGATTGAAAAACGAAAAGAGCAAAGTGGCTGTGGCAGTTACATAATCTCCTGTCAACTTGTGAAGGGGTGGAGTCTAGCCTGTCAATCAGGCCGTAGCCAATGAGGCCTCTGTGTGGGCATGCTCTTCTCCTGAGGATTCTGGGAACGCCTGTATTCCTCTCTGGAGGTGGAAGACACTCTCTGCTTTGCAGCCAGAGCCCGGGAATTGGAGGAGCCACATGGAAACCCATGCCGCTGCTGAGATGATGTTTCCACCACCACTGGATCCACAGGAGCCACACGACTTTCCACCCACTGGCCTGTGATTGTCCTGCATTCAGCATCATTGCATGGCTCCCTGAGTCTAAAGAGCAATTTATGGACTAGTGATGACACAGGGAGTAATATCGTACTTCTGGACTTGATCTGGAGTGGGCTGGGTTGTTTTCTTAATGTACAATTGCTCTTTGATACAAAGTTCTCTCTTACACACATTAGTGTCTATGAATTTGTTTCTCTAGTCCATCCAGACTAACACAGCGGCAAATAGAGAGAAGAGAAAAGGTGTAACTACCTAAGGAAGGAGCCCTGTGGCACAAGGGTTAGGCGCTTGGCTGTTAACTGAAAAGTTGGCAGTTCAAATCCACTCTGTGACACCACAGGAGAAAGACCTGTAGTCAGCCTTACCAAAGAAGACATCCAAGGAAACTGGGGGTCCTTCTACCCTGTCCCACTGGGTTACTACTCAATGGCACACCTCAGCAGCATGGCCCAAGGGGGTTCTCATCAGGGCCAGCCCAAGGTCAGGAGTGCAGGTAACAATTGCACAGAAAGTCTCCTCTAACAAGGTCATGATAAAGACCATTGGGAATGCTCTCTCCTATTCCTTCCCTTAAAATGCAGAATTCCCTAGGAGTTTTGTTTGTTTGTTTTTGTTTTATCCTTTTCTCCTACGATGATAAGTGTGATACCATTGGAATCTTTGTTGTCTTTCCTGGCTTTATCCCCTCATGCTCAGAGCAAACACCTTACTGCCTTTCACAAACTCCTATAAAACGTTTGACTTATGATTGCACTTGAATCTGATGAAAACGTTGCCAAAAGGTCTTTGTCTACCAAGCAAGGTGTGATGGCTTTTGAAAAAAAAAAAATCTCTAAATTGGAATCCCAGGGAACAGGCAATCCTGACCAGGCTGGAGAATCCACACGCCAGCCCCAGGGTTCACACGCATGTTTTATTTCCTATGGATTCCCTCCCTATTTTAAATGAGGAAAAGCAATTTCTCAACTTATATTAAAAGATATAGACATCTTATCCGAGAAACTTGACGGATTTCCCAGGACTATAGTTATATAGATTAAATTCTGATTTATGGCAGGCTAGTTATTTGTGTTGTTAATTAGTCACCTAATTCCATGATCCCTTCTGCTACCAGCATGTGTCCAGCACAGTGCACACAGGTGTGCAACCCAAACACATGTTCCAAGGGCCCCAGGCTCTTTGGACTTCATGGTGGAGGTCATTTTTAATTAAGTGGCAGAGCTCTGGAGTCAGACTCTCTGTGACTAAATTTGGATGCCCCCACCTCTCATTATCTGTGTGGCCTAGGCTGAGGTACTCAACTGATGTCTCTGATTCTTCATCTCAGAAGGTCTACAAACAGTCGTGCCCGCCCCTCCCTCCCAACACACACACACACAATGTACAGCATCAATCCCAACTCATGGCAACTTCACCTGGATCAGAGTAGAACTGGACTCCGGAGGGTTTTCAAGCATTGATTTTTTTTTGAATGTGGATTATTAGGCCTTTCATCTGAAGAACCTGTGTGTACATTCAAACTAGTAACCTTGTGATTAGTACCTGAGTGAGTATATTAACCATTAGCACCATTCAGAGACCCCCATGCATTCCATAAGCCAAACCAAACCTACTGTCCTACTACCAATTCCAATTCATAGGGACCTCATAGTGCAGGTTATCTGCGGTGGCAGAGCTTTACAGGACCACAAAGTCTCATCTTTCTCCCCCAGAGGCGCTGGTGAGTTCAAATTGCCTGCCTTGCAGTTAGCAGCCCAACACACAAACCACTACACCACCAAGACACCGTTTGATAGGCTATATTGTCCCAGAGCCAAACCAAACGCCCACTGCCAGGGCGAGGATTGTCACTCACAGAGACCCGATAGAGAGCTTCTGGCTTGGGGCATCTGTACAGGATCTGGAACAACACAGCTCCTCTTCCTCCGGCAGAGCTGTCCTCTGATCTTTGACCTATATTCTTCCTATAGTCCAGGTCTCAGATGATTTGCTCAATGTGTAGATTGAATGTGGAGAGTGACACACCTGAAGTACACCTTTCCTGATTGAAAATGAGACCCTTGACCAATGTACAGGTTCCATATAAATAAAAGGTAGAATTTGGCCAGCTCAGTCTTCTCAATTTTACCTATTCTTTGTTAGATTCTTTACATAGTCAATAAAATAGGTAATGAGGTCTCTGGTATTCTCTGCTTCTAGCCAAGAATCCATCTGACATCAGCAATGATATCCTTCATTCCACACCATCTTCCGTATCTGGCTCGGATTTTACATGGTTTTACCTGGAAATGAACTGCTGAAACCACTTGTGAATTATCTCCATCAAAATGTTATTTGGTGTGATAATAATGACATTGTTCAATAATTTCCGCATTCTGTGAGCACCCCTTCCTTTAAAGTAGGCATTGGAATGGATCACCTCCTGTCTGTTGGCAAGGTAGCTCTTTTCCACATTTCTTAGCAGGGACTAGTGAGTGCTTCCAGCATTATCCAGCTTTGAGGAAACTGAAAATACCATGACTTGGGTTTGAAGAAACATCTCGGTTGCTATACCATCAATTCCTGGACTTCAGCTAACCTGGATTGTTTTAAAATGTGGAC
>NW_022103899.1:46966535-46994786 GCF_000313985.2 Echinops telfairi | reverse complement strand
GTCTGGCGTGGTTTATTTTATTTTATTTTTTGGTGGCCTAGCCCGCTGTGGTGCTATTGAGTTGACCGAAGAGGGCTATGATGACAAAGTAGTTACAACTGCTATGACGGTAGACGCACATGTTTTATAGCAACTCGTTAGCTCCACACCAGTGATTTATTGTTTTTGTATAGGTGTGCATGTACCTTTGCCATGACAAGACGCTGCTTTGTAATTAATTTGCCAACATAGTTTTATGTAATTTGATCCAGGCATACTAAATGCACCACCTTTAATAAAAGAAAGTGCTTAAACAGACCTCTGTTCTGAAAAGGCATTTAGTGTGTTGGTGAGACGTCAGGAAACCGAAGCAGAAATGTGTAGCAGGAAGCCGAAATCCAAACCAGTGCTACAAATCCCAACGAGGCAGCCTGTTTGAGCTATGAAGCTTCCCCCCCCAGTGAGCACTGTGCTTGCACTGTACAATGTCAAATGCTTTTCTGGGAACCCAAAGAGAGAAAAAAATGAATGCAATTTCTTCTTCTTTCAGATGGCCTGAAAAGGTAGGCGTAAACTATGGGAAGAGACAGCTTGGGCCGAAGACATTTGTAGCTGGGCAGTGTTTCTATTTTGAGTTTTAGTTCTCAGAAGTTACATCATCGCCAAGATCACTTACCTTCACACGGGGAGCTGGCAGTGAGCATCTCAACTCATGAGTGAAATTGTTTTTGTTTAGTTTGTTCAAAAAGAAAAATTGATTTGCTTTTTTTTTGTCTTCCAAAATAATATCAGTGATATGCTTTCTTGAGTGGAACATCTCAGAACAACCCATTTTTCTTCCTTCAATTAATTGCTGCTGAATTCATTACTTAGCTAAGTTATTTTTTAATGACCTTTCAAATGAGAAATAATCAAAGCATGGTCGGGATAGGAACAGTTTTAAGTCTGATCACCTAAAAATATCTTGCCAGCGTGTCCTCTCACAGCTAACGGCTTCTAGGTAAAGACAGGCAAACTTGCCAAGCTTCGAACACTTGCCTGTTCGCAGCTCACAGCTCACAGCCAGCTCATCCCTCCCTCCCCCAACCTGCACATCTTCCTTCTGCACAAGATGGTAGCACGTGTGAACAATGACCTGCTGTCCCTTCAGCTGTTTGGTTCCTATTTCCCAAGAGCCACTAAGAGAATAGTAGCCATGCAAATGACTTTGGGGAAAGAATAATGCTCTCCACCTCCCTCTTGTTTTAACTCCATAACTTGTAGAGAAGCCTTCTTTGATTTATGTCTCTCCTCCATCCTTATTGACTCTCCTGTCCTCTTGTGAGAGGCATCTCTTCAGAGGTTGATCTGGAAACATCATTGCTTTCTGACTCCTTTGCTTCCCAATCAGTGCGTGTATTCAGTGAACGCCCAAACACCCACCTACAGTGCCAACTGAGCTGCCGCCTCCCTTCCTCAGCTAAGGTCTCTGCCACGGTTGCAGAGATCCGAACCCCAGAAAGTGATTGTGACCATGATCTTCCTCACTTCCTGCCTCAGATGCTTTTTGTAATCACCAAATAACACGATACAGAAAAATTTGGTTTATTTCAGGAAATGTGAGGTTTAAACAAAAATTGTACTGTCAAGATATCGGTGTGTTTCCTCCTAGTCTTCCTCCTGCACCCACCCACCCCCACCCATACAGCTAGATCGCTACATTAATTTGCCAGGATGACACAGCAATCAAAATATTCTTACATAATTAATAGGAATTGCAAAAAAATTGATAACTATGTTAGAAGAATTCTGCATACTGACACTGTTCATTGCTTACCCTCTAGAATGTTTCTCTGTCTATTTATGTGATCCAAGTCATTCAGTAAAGTTCTATAGTGTTTATAAGAAACGCTTACAAGTTCTTGAACTCTTTTGACAGAAATATTCTCTTGAACATTTTATATTTTGTACATCTGATCTTTCCATTTTGCTTCTGAACTTGTTACATCAAGGGTATTAGAAAGACATTATATATATTTTTCAATCTTTTCTTGGGTTTTAGGTGGAAGCTTATACAACCGATTAGATTTTCATTCAACAACGGAGCCACAAATTGTTCTGTGACTTCAGTTATAGGCCTCACACCGCGTCAGACCTCTCACCATTTCGACCCCACCTGTCGTGTTCCCCACCACCTGCTTTCTCGGCTCCTCCTTGTTTTCTCATCATTGCTTTTGGGGAAATGTTGTCTTTGGTCTCATTCAGTTGACTATTTAAAGGAACACTCTTCTCACGGTGTTACAATTTGATCTATAGGACAATCTATTATTTGACTTAAAATTGTCCTCTAGGAAGGCTCCAGTCCTAGTTCACAGGGTCATCTGAGGGCAATGGTCTCTGCTGGTCAGGAAGATCAGGAGTGGGAGCAGGGCTTCATTGAGTCTCCCTGGTCCTGGCATAGAAGAGACTCTGCTTTCTGTGAGCCATTCAGCCCATGGACCCATTTGTTCTCGAGTCATGGCTTTCCTTTATCCTCTTTACTCCAGACAGGACGAGACCAATCGTTGTGTTTTCCAGGACTGCTTGCACACTTTGAAGACCCCAGTGGCTACTCACTAGAGCAGCATCAAGAGCATTGTGCTCATGGCTTAAGTTATGCCAGTTAACCTGGCTGTTCCACAGGATATGGTGTGGCACTTTCAGACTCAGTAAATCAATCTAGGAATATTCATCACTAAGCCCCATGTGCTTTATTTTAAAAATGGACATATTTGCAGCACATACAAATGTGTACATACATATACCCACAGAGCCACCCAAAAGGTGTGCAGGGCACTCCCACTTTCCCACCTTATATAGCATACATCCATATAGATTTCACTTGTTTATTACTGTTGTTACAAAATCATATGTTATAGCTTGTACCTTGAGTACTTCTCAGTGTCTTCATGCATCTTGATCAAGTTACACTTGATCAAGTTTCCCACACACGGTCTTTCCCATCATCAGAATTAGCATATGTCTACTTTCTAGAAAGCCATGTCCCTTCCCTCCCCATCTCTCTCCCTGTTGTTGTTGTTCGATACCACTGAGTCAGTTCCCACCCATAGTGACCTGATGCACCACAGATGGAAACACCTCCTGGATCTCCTCCTTTCTCACAAGTGTTCCTGTGCGGAAGCCCATTGTTGAACCCATGGTGTCCATCCATCACTTTGAAAATTGGGAGCTTGCTAGTATTGAGCAACATAGGACCCAAAGGCAAGGTGAATTCAAATTTTGCATCAATAAATTCAACCCAAACAAATCTACCGGAAACTTGTATGCTGGGGTTGAGGGTCAATACTAATTGAAACCTAGTTTCCTTCAAGCGGATGCTGACTCATGGCAACTCCATGTGTGTCAAAGTAGCCGTGTGCTCCACAGTGTTTCCAATGATTAATTTTTCACAAGAAGATCACCAAGCCTTTCTTCCAAAGTGCCCTTGAGTGGACTGGAACGACCATCCTTTGGGAACCAGCTGGGTGTAGGAAACTCCTGCTGGTCTTCAGAAAGCAGGAAAAGCACGCTAGTGGAATGACATTAACTGTGGAGCATTTAGTGAGGGCCACTCACTTTTTCTTGGAAGGTATAAGATTAGTCAACCTGGCCTTTCTAAAATATTTAAAGACCGGTAATTACTTAACATGAAATTTTAATCCTCTCTGTACTGTAAGGGCTTCTATTTAGATGGTGATAGGGTCATTTTTCAGGTGCTTTGAAATAATAAATAAAGTTGATGTGAAAAGATATCATTATTACAGTCAGTCAGGAGTTAGTTAAGATCGTCAGACCTGCTCCTGCTGAAGGCTTCGTCCCACTGTAGGAACTCAACTCCACTGACAGCCACTGAGTCCGTTCTGACTCATAGCCACTGGAGGACAGGGGACAACTGCCTCCACAGGCTTCCCAGACTGTAACTCTTCATGGGAGTGGAAAGCCTTGTATTTCTCCCCAGAGCAGGAAATAGAATTTCTAATAAATCCTAGGCTATGAATCCTAAATACCTGGGGTAGTAAGGAACTGAAAAAATGGAAAGTACCTCACCTTCAACCAAAGCATTAATTCCTTTGGGAAAAAAATCATTAGGTTCCTTAAAGACTATGCAACTGTGGTGTGTGTGTGTGTGTGTGTGTGTGTGTGTGTATTCTACATGAAACAAAAGTCCTCAACAACGTGGTTTTCCAATTAATTTCTGCATTAATCTGTGTCGAAATCTTCATTTGATAAAAATATGGATAAAAAGAGACATCAGATTGACTTTCAAAGGTTTTACGAATTTCTAACTGTGCCTGAGGTGTCTGTACTTTATCTTCCGATCAGCAAAGGATTTGTAACTCTTTCACTCTCCCAGAGATTACACAGGCAAATTACTGCAGAGCCCAAGGAGATGATCTCTAATTGGCACAAAAAGGATACGGCATTAAAAACAAGACTCTCTGAAATTCTGACAGTGTTTGGTGCCCAAAGGGTAAAGCAACTCCCTGTGCGGAAACACGGAAGAAATAAACACATCAAGGTGTGACAGAAGTTGGCCCTTTGAGGCCCTATCCAGATCGTCGGCGCTTCTTTTCTGTTGCCCTCTGCTCCACGGAGCTGCGGCACACTTGCCGAAGGAGAGCAAGGGACACCGGCAGAGGCAGCCCCCGTTCTTGTTGCTTGCTCCTGTCATAAGGAATGCTTTCCCACTGGGTGGGAAAGGCTTTACCAAAGCTCACGCCACAGTCAATGGGAAACATGTGCTTTTGGGGTGAGGCGGAGATGGAGAGCATTTGGGAGTGGGGAGGGGTTAGGGGGATGAGGATCCTACTGCCAGAGTGATGGACCTCTGTGACAGTGGATTGGGCTGGGGTCATACGGACAGGTTCCTGGGTTAGGCCAGCATGAAGTCCCTGTTCTCATGGGCTGAAGGTCACACAGGCTGGAGAAGACTGAAGGAGAAGCTGAGTAGTAAGCGCATGGGCGACACAATAGAAAAGCCCAAGACAGAAAACCAACAACGCTGAGTGTGATGTTGCTGCTGGTAGTTGCTGTCCAGTCGACTCTAGCTCATCGTGACCCGGAAATATACAACAGAGAGCCACACAGGCTGGTCCTGTGCCACCTTCATGACCACGAGGCCATGCTCCAGTCCCTGGCTGTGACGAGGGGACCTTTTGATTGCCTTCCAACCTAGGGGGCTCCTCTTGCAGCATATGTGTGTGTGTGTGTGTGTGTGTGTGTATGTTGCTGTGGTCCATAGAGGATTCACCATAGTTTTCATAGGGCAGTTTTGGACAGTGGATTTTCAAGCATTCCTTCGTATTGTACCTTCATCTGCAAGCTCCACTGACAACAGTCCACCCTAGATGGCCCTGCTGGTATTTGAAAGAGTAGTGGTGTAACGTCCAGCCTCCTGGCAACAGGGAACTCACCAGCGTAGAACAAGCTGGCCGTCATTTGTTGTTGATGACGTTAGGTGCTTCTAGTCAGTTCTGACTCCTAGTGAGAGTGTGTGTAACAGAACAAGACTTTGTCCACCCTGGGCCGGCCTCACAGTGGCTATGATGGGGCCCCTTGCTGTCCAGGGAGCTCCTTGAGGGTCTTCTTTTTATTATTATTTTTTTAATTTACCAAGCATGATGTCCTTTTCCAAGGGCTAGGCTCTCTTGATTATGTGTCCAAAGTGAACATGAAACAAGGTCTCGGACCCTCGCTTCCTGGGAACATTCTGGTTGTGATTCTTCCAAGCCAGATGTTTGTTCTTCTGGTGGTCCAGGGCACGGTCCATATTATTAATCAGCACAATAATCATGGAAATCCATTATGCCTGGTGTGGTCTTCCATTATTTCTGTCCAGTTTCCATGTGCAGGTGAGCTGATTGAAAATACCTGGGCCTCGGTCAGGCACACTTTAGGTTTCAAAGTGACCTCTTCGGTCTTTATCACTTGTGCAGCAGATTTGCCCAAGGGAATAAGCCCTTTGATTTCTTGGCTATTTCCGTGAAGACTGATTGTGGCTCCATACAAAAATGAGTTCTTGACAACTTCTATGTTTTCCTGTTTATCATTGGTCCAATTTTAGTCTTCTTTATATTGAGTTGTAATTCCTACTGAAGGTGACAGGCTTTCCTTTTCATGAGCAAGTGATTAAAGTCCTCCTTGCCTTCAGCAAGCAAGGTTGTGTCATCTGCGTATTGAAGGTTGTTATAAAGCTTCCCTCCAATCCTGATGATGAGCTCCTCCCAGTTGAGCCCTTGACTACATGCTCTGCGTGCAGGCTATCTGCTCTGCATGGAGCCCTGACACATACCTTTCTGGATTTCAAACCACTGACCGAGGTTCGTAGCTCAATTTGTAGCTCACTGCACCCCAGGGCTCCTTTTCTATCATACAAGGTCTATTCATAATGTGAAGATGATGTTCTTATGAGTTCAGGGGAAAGAGAAGTGATCGTGGCTGCAGTAGGCTCAGCAAATTTTAATAGATGATAAATCAAGAAAGACAAGGGAGGCAAACAAACATTTAAAAACCAGCCCTTGGAGGAGGATACTATTTTCAAAAGCAGACAAGAAGGGGATTGGCTTGGGAGAAGAACATGCACACAGGCGTGGATGGGAATCCGATTGTGCTCAGGCCTCAGTGAGGACCAGTCAGAGGGTCAAACTTAAGGGACCCACGCATGGGAGGGCAGGGAAAGAAGGACAAAGCAAGGCTTTCACTCCTTGCAAGTCCTGGAGAAGCTTTAAGTTTGGGATGTGCTCCAGAGTTCGAGGCCAATGTCAACCAATCACTCCAGTATTTTCATTAGCTTCAAAATACCCCTGATCCTGGTTCATACACCTTACCCAACTGTCCAGGCCCAACAAAGAACCTTCAAAGTATCCCTGATACCTGGGTCCATATAAAGCTCTGTGTTCTGAACTACTATGATGGGTGCTAGCTAAAATCCCCATGCAATCGCGTACTCAATAAGCTCTGAGTCCCTAGGTGGCAACCTTGGACTTGTGTGTGTCACTGCACGCTTACCACAAATGTACACAGCGTATTTGCTTGTTGGTCAAATCATGGCAAGAAAGCCTTTCTTCAAAGGGATGGCTTCTCGGTCATTAGATCTCTTCTTCACAGGCCCGAGCAGAATGACAAAATGATGTTGAAGAGGATGGTTTCACGATGATGATAGCACCGGTGACAGTCACAGCTAATATGTCTTGACTCCTTTCTTTATGGACACTCTTCAAAGCACTCACATGCACTACGCCATTTCATCCTTGAAAGAATCCTGGGAGACAATTATTTTACCACTTCTCAGTGAAGAAACATCAGCACCGGCCGCTAATCACAAAAAAAAAAAACCCCACGCTTTTGCTATGTGGAAAGTTTCCATTCACATATGCAGTATGTCAACTGTTTTGTCTTCTAAATAAATCCAGATTCTCATAGGGTGATCTGGGTTAAATACCCCCTTACTTGTTAAAATACTTTTTTACACCTACCTTGCTTGCTCCTATCTGAAAGCAGGCATGGGTATCTGAGCTTTTTTATAGCCTGTGGGTGGTACACAAGTCCATGTGCTTTGATGCTAAATTGAAAGATTGGGAGAAGTTCAGTCCACGCAGAGGCAGCTCAGAAGAAAGGCCATTGATCTACTTCCCACAAAATCAGCCATTGAAACTCCACAGAGCACAGTTCTACTCTGAGACACAGAAATGGCCAGGCGTGGTCAAGGACACAATGCCAACAATGGTTAACAGGCTGAAGCTGGTGCTTCATTTGGGAGTTTGGACGATGGATCCACATGAGAGTGGCGTAGCTCCTTGCTCTTCCTTTGGGAAAGATGGAGTCGACAGACTGCACACGTTACTCCATCGAACAGAGTGGGCCCCACTGGGGGGTTGAGGGGAGTCTGAGCGCTGTTTGTGTCTTGGTAGGTAAACTTGTCTAACTATGAGGTTCAATATTGTTAGCACATATTTGAACCCAGTTTTCGACAGCGGTGTCAGCATGAAACTGCCCTTTGGTCACCATGTGCTGACTTCTTGTCTAGCTCCCAGCGGGTATGGAATTGGCCATGGAAATGCACTGCTAATTTTTGGACTCCCTAAAAGTGGCAATATGAACCAAAAGAGAGAGAAAAAAAAAGGCTTCGCTCTGTATACAGAGAGTTTCATTAAGAATGAAGTGCAAAGCTTTTCTTCTGTATTGAGCATATAATTTTACTAACCAATATCTTACTCAATCTTTGCATCTCAGAAGTGAGACTGCCAGTGATATTCTAGCTAAGATCTAATATTTTTACAACATACATTTGGAGAAATAGTTTGGCCTCCGCCAGTGCTGCCCATACCTGTTTTTACCACTTCATTATTTTCTGAGAGGAGACAGATACTGATAACCCAGAGATTACACACAGCAAACACTTTGTAGAGACATGAAATGACAAAATTGAAAAACAGAAGTTTTTTTAAAAAGTTTAAAACATTTTTAATAGCATGTTATGTGTAGGACAGTGTCGAATGTGCTAGCAATTATCATCCTAATTATTTTAACTATCTCCAATTTTAGTGGATTTAAGCATTAAATGAATTTTATATTTTCAAAAAGACTCTATTTCACTAATGAGGAAATAATGCCATTCCTCAATATTTCCATGTTAATATATTAAGCACCTACACTATAATCTATTACAATATGATGTATTGTAATATTGTTTGATGCCAACCATACCTACATCTCCCCTTTTTTTTAAGGGATTTTGTTTTCTTTTTCCAAAAAGAATGATTATCCCTCTTTCTTTCATTTAAGAGAGACATTGGCAAAATGTAACATCGTTATGTTTGGGATTCTTTTAACATTTTAAAGCCCCAGACTGGCAAGAACAAAGAATCACTTTGCTAACTAATGTTTTAAATATATTGTCTATTTATATAGTAATTGTTTGATGGAAAATTCACCTCTTTTGTTCCTTCTTATCTTTTCTTTCCTCTTGTCCATGCAATGTATTTATGAATTATGCATGCGAACATAATTAAAAGTAACAATTGGTGAATTGTACTCCATGGACATTGTTCCATGTTTCAAGTCTTATTTAGACGAAACCAAATTTATGCAACGAGAAGTGCTTATAATTAAATTCATAACCATCCTTCCTGGAAAGGGTTCCTTTATGTAAAAAGCACTGCTAGCTTGAGGCTGTTTTTCTGACCAAGAGCTTTGCATAGCATCTTTTAAAAAAAAACGTAATTTAGGAGCACCACCATTTCTTCTCCACATGCAGGTTTCCTATAACTGTCCATGCATGTTCCTTTATCCTCCATCACATGGTAAGTCTGTAGACCAGGTGAAGCTCCGAAGTGGTTGTATTATTGGCAAACTAGAAGCAGACAAAGTATGTAAAATGGTGGAATGAGATCGATCCCTAGCACTGTGTCCCTTGATTAACTAGTATCCACTCCCATCATCATTTCTCTTCCTTTGTTTGTGTACTATTTTTATTTTTTAAGTACCAGAATCCTGGAAGAAAAAAGACAGCTGAAACATTGAGAAATCTATTGCTCTCTCCTCAAGAAAGACTTATGCTGCAAGGAGAAACAAACGACTCCCAACAGGAAGGCAGATCCATTCGCAGTCCTCCTCCTGGCCTTTGAGAAGGAGACATGTGGGGGGGTCTGCAGTTCCATCTGCAGACGCTGTGACCTCTGCAGGGCACTGGGCCACACCTAGGTAGCCTTTCTCTTCTTGACCTAGGTCATCCCTAGCGATTTTTTCTCTGCACCTAGAGATTTTCCTGAAACAAAAACCCCTTCTATAAAAAAAAGAAAGAAAACACCATATGATGAATTTTCAGTAAGGAATCAACTGTTTCCTTCCACTCTCAACAAACAATCAATTGTGATTCTTAAGTCCATTTCTCTGCCCCGTGACAATATCCAGAGAATGGATGGACCTGAAGAAAGCCCAGCTTTACTCTTACCCGCGGTGAAGAGTATGCTGGGTGATCTCGGCATTCGAGCCTGCTGTTTAAAATGTACTTTGATATTCTCTCCTCCTCTTCCCTCTGCTCTTCGCTGCTCCCATGAATTGAAAAATGTCATGTTTAAAAGCTTTGGCTTGTCCTCCGTGTCATCCGCTTGATCCATCATCGTCTTCCCAGCTCATCTTTCTCTCTATTAAAAATAGGATATTTATATTTCTAGATGAAATGGGAGAACCTCAGGCCTGATAAATGACTTCCTGTTGTCATGATTGCTCAGTAGGGTATTATTGGAGGGAGTGCAGCCATGATGTAGGGTTACTGCCTTCTCTGATGCTGACTGGAAACGATCACTCAAAGCCGCATCCTATAAGGTTTATTTGTAAGAGCCCAATTGTTAATTAAAGAGAGAAATAATTAATATAGGACACGGATACAGGAAGGTAGTGATGAATGTCACAGCCTGCAGGTGACAAAGTCTATTGAGAAGGTGACATGCCATTGAGTTATTTCCCCGTCTCAGCAACCCTATGTCAACAGAAAGAAATGTGACTGGCCCTGCACCTGTCTCACACGTGTTGCTATGATTGAGCCCGGTGTCCATCGAGCTTCTGAAGAGTCATCCTGTTCACTGACACTCCATTCCGTCAAGCACGATGCTATCTCCAGGGATTGGTGCCTCGTGAGAACATGTCCGAAATCTGTGAGATGAAGTCCCACCGTCCGTGCTTCTGAGAAGCCTGCTGGCTATCTTTCTTCCAAGAAAGAGTTGTTCATCCCTCTGGCAGTCCTGAATATAAATGATGATCTCCTTCGCCAACATTCCTTTCCAGCAACATAGTTCAAAGGCATCAACTCTTCTTTGGGCTTCTGCAGTCATTGTTCAGCTTTTATATGCCGATGAGGCCATTGGATATGCCATTGGGTCAGGTGCACAGGAACAACTCTGCTTTTTAACTCTTTAAAGAGTCCTTTGCAGCCGACTTTCCTCCTGGCAAAATGGCATTTGATTTTTTTTTTCACTACTGCTGCCATAGGCAGTCGTAGATATAAATAAAATCAAATATTTGACAACGCCAATATTTTCTCTGTTTATCATGATGTTGCATACTGGCCAATTGTGAAAATTTTCATTTCTTTATTTGAGCTATAATCCATCCTGAAGGCTCAGGTCTTTGACCATCAGTACGGGCTTCAAGCCCTGTTCACTTTCAGCTGCTCAGATTGTATCATCTGCATATCACAGGTTGGTAAAAAGTCGTCTTCCAATCCTGATGCTAAATTCTTCTTCATATAGTTTAGTTTCTCAGATTATATATTCGGCTTTATGCTAATTTGGCTTTGCTTAAATTCCTTTGCATCTCTGAATATTTGGGTGAAGTCAATTATTATCATGGGGTAAAGAAGGAGACTTTTGAAATAAAAGTTGTGTAGTAGTTGGATGATTTTATACCAACTTGAATATGGATGACAATGTAGGGATGAAATCCAATCTGTCAATCCAATCACAACCTGATCATGCCTTCTTGGGAGTGTGGCTTTCTTATAAGGAGGAAACTGGGACCCTCCTTCATGAGTGTGCTGATGAGCTTCCTGGGTAAACCTGTAGTGTGGCCTAACCATGCCCCTTGAATTGCTCTAAGACAGTGTTCTCAACCTTCCTAATGCTGCAACCCTTTCATACAGTTCCTGATGTTGTGGTGACCTCCCAACCATAAAATCATTTTCATTGTGACCTCATAACTGTAATTTTACTACTGTTATGGACTGGGCGACCCCTGTGAAATGGGTTGTTTGACCTTCACAGCAGTCCTGACCCATAGGTTGAGAACTGCTGCTCTAAGGGCTCCAAAAACGACCTTTCGAGATACCTCTGGGGGAAAATCGAACTAGCTGTTGGGGGTCCATTCTGACTCCTGGTGACATTGTGAGTGTCAGAGTAGAACCATGCTCCAGGAGGTTTGTAATGACCGATTTTCTACCAAGGCATCTCAGAGAAACCACACCATCCAGCCTTTGACTCAGTTGGCAGTTGAGCACTTTACTAGCTGTTCTGTCCAGGAACTCTGCATCAAACAGTACATACCTTGAATCTAAGTATTACTTTTACTTTTACTTCTTCGGAGACTTTCAGTCTCCAGTGCATCTGAGCATTTCCTTCATGTTCATCTAACATGGACCTATACCTTTCTAATAAAGTAGCTAGAGAACTCGCTATCAGTCTTCTAAGAGTACCAAAACTCACTCCCATTGAGTTGATGTCAACCCGGAGCACGCTGACCCTGTGAGGTTCTGAGACTATAACTCTTTTAGGGAGTAAAAATCCATCTCTCTCCTGAAGAGTACCAGCATAGAACTTAGAAATATCAATTTATGCGTTGACTTATTTCTCCACTTATTTTATATTTGCTTTAAGCAAAATTTATTTTCAAATCAGGAAAATCGTGAAGCATTTGCTTTTAAAATGTGGTGAAGAAAGCTGATGGAGCCTGGCTTTCAAAAGATACAGCATCTTGGGTCTTAAAGACTTGAAGGTCATCAAACTCAGAAACAACAAAGCCCACATGGAGGAAGCACACCAGGTTGTGTGATCACGAGGTGTCGAAGGGATGAGGTATCAGGAATCAAAGAACAAAAAAATCATATCATTGTGAATGAGGGGGAGTGTGGATTGGGGGCCCCAAACCCATCTGTAGGCAACTGGACATCCCCTTATGGAAGGGTCACCAGGAGGAGATGAGCCCATCAGGGTGCAGGGTAGCAACGATGACACATACAGTTCTCCTCTGGTTCCCAAATGCTTCCTCTTCCTCCCTCCCTCCACTATCATGATCCCAATTCTACCTTACAAATCTGGCTAGACCAGAGGATGTACACGGGTACAGGTAGGAACTGGAAAGACAGGGAATCCAGGGCGATGATCCCTTAGAACCAGTGGTGAGAGTGGCGATACTAGGAGGGTGGAGGGAGGGTGAGGTGGGAAGAGGGAACCGATTATAAGGATCTATATATAACCTCCTCCCTGGGGGACAGACAACAGAAAAGTGGGTGAAGGGAAACATTGCAGTGTAAGATATGACAAAATAATACTTTATAAATTATCAAGGGTTCATGGGGGAGGGGTGGCAGCGAGGGAAGGGGAAAATGAGGAGCTGATGCTAGGGGCTTAAGTGGAGAGCAAATGTTTTGAGAATGATGAGGGCAATGAATGTACCAATATGCTTTATACAATTGATGTATGTATGGATTGTAATGAGTTGTATGAGACCCCGATAAAATGATTTTTTTTAAAACAAAGAAAACAAAAAAAATTTCTTTTAAGATAAACTGCTTTAGATTTTAGAAAAGTGAAAACGATGTACATAAGATACTATGTAGACAACCACAAAGGCAATACCCAGATCGAGCAAAAGAAGAAAAACCATAGTCTGAGACTATGGCAAAAATTGTGTCAATTTCACATACGTGTCTGCAATTGAGGAAATGCTGGCAGAGAAGGGATTTGTGCCAAAGCCAGACAGTGGAATCAAGGAACCCCAAGTTCTAGGGATAAAGAATCAGAAAAAAAATAGAGATAATTAAATCAGTATTAAACTCACGAGAGAAAAAAATCACCTGATGTTTCAAGATCTATTTTAGGGTGGCTCATAATATTTGTTATTAATTAAAACAATCAGTGTTCCTTTGTACAAAAGTTGTTCAACAAAACCCAGTGATGAAGGACTTAACAATATTTGATTCCTGTTCTGCATTGCATTCCATTCAAAGCAGCTTACATGGAAACTCAGAAAGATAAGTGTACTTTGAGTGGAACTAGAAGGCGGTTCCTCAGACAAAGCCAGAGACTTAACTTTAAGCTCACAGGACAATCAGTCACGGAATGCAGAAAACTGAGTAATGGGGAGGACTCTAGCTGCTCCTTCTCTGTTCTTTTGTGATGGAAGACCCTGCTTTTGATGGGAGGGTCCCCTCTTCCTCTGAAAATACATCTTCCTAAGGAGGCAACAGTAAACACTTGCAATCCATTCTTCCTAGAGTGTCCCGAGCCTGCATCTTGCCAGGAGCCAGCACCTCTAAGGATAGATTGAAGGAATGAACAAATGAACTGAAAAATCTCGCCTGCAATCCCATCCCATGAGATATAAAGAGAAAAGAAAGAAAAATTCAACTCCAAGGCATTTTTTTTCCTCCAAGAAAATACTAACCAAAACACTGAACTCAACACTTGGAGTTTTTGCTGTTGTTGTTGTTCACGCCGTTCACCTTGACAGTGAAGGTCATAATCAATGTAGTTCACTCGTCAGCTTTCTACTCTGTGCGTGAGCTCTGTTCATCTCTGTGAAGCTGAAAAGATTATAATGAAATGCCTACAGAAAGAAGGAGGGACCATTGTAAATAGTTTTCTGTGACAACTGCTACCAGCATTTTCTCATAGTCTCAAACTTATTCCGACAAAAATGACGAATGTATTACAATGAATAGATGAGATCTCTCTGTCTGGGTAGGGCATAAAAATAAAACAATACTGTACTGATTTTTCTCTCTGCTCATTGTCCTCCTGGAACAATGGCTGCACATTGGCAGGGCTGTTAACACCATTGATAGGAAACAAAGCCAAACTTGGGAGGGATTCTACAGCTTTGGGGGCTGGTGAAAGTCCAGGATGTACATACAGCCCAGCTTGATGCCACCGTCAAACTTCTCTGGCTCCAATATCTTGCCAACCACCATGGGAGTTATTTTTTTTCTCTTCATGAAAGCACACCTTTTCCTCAAGGTCACACATGTACAGTTTCTTAAAGAGAGTCCTACTAGTCCTGGGACTCCTTTCAGTTTAAGGAGTCTCCTGGGTGCTTTGAAGGCCAGCTTCCCAAAAGCTGTCCTGCAGTTCCCCTGGAATGAGCTCGACTAGAGAGAAAGAAACTGTTTGGAAGGAGCAAGACCCCTATCATTCTGCCAGGGAGTCCCTTCTGCATCCCGTGGGCAGACAAAGCAGTCTGCATTGAAAAGTTCAAATACGTTCTAGACAGGCACGTGGACAATTAAATCAAGTCTGCCTCAGACAGCACACTGGATAAAGTGCAAGCACTCAAACTAGGCCCTGGCCCAGGCCTTACATTTGAGTTTTTACTATAAGCCCAGGAACTTCTCCACTGCAATTCTGGAAATGCTCGGCGTGGTTCCAAATCATTCTCCCTGCTCCACAAACCACTGGCAAGAGGGAGCCTCATTTCCTGATGAGTCATCCGAACCAACCCTGGAGGGTCTTCCCGGCCAAATGAACCATGGCCAAGTCCTCTCGACGATGCTGTGCCTGCAATCAGTCGAATCACAGGAGAGGCAGGGATACGCCTTGTTCTGTAGACATTTTCAGGGCATGCTCCACTTATTTGACTATTGTTTTTCCTTACTCCCCTTACTCCTCTTTGGCCAATGGTGCAGAATGACTGCAGCCTTTAATATCTGTGATGCCCTTTGAAAAGGAGTCAGGGTATGAGGACGTTCATGAGCCTGGCTTGAAGGTGGCCTTTGGGGACCAACAAATGTAGGATCCCAACCGCGGAGGCCATAGTGTTATGAAAAGAACATGAGCATTGGCCTCGGTTGTTGTTAGGTGCTATTCACTTTGTTCTGACTCGTGGCGATCTCATGTACAGCAGAACAAACACGGCTTTGTCCAGGGACATCTTCACAGTTGTCGTTGTGTCCGCTCATCTCATTGAGCCTCCCTCTTTTGTGCCACCCCTCCACTCTAATAAGCATGATGTCCTTCTCCAGGAATTGGTCTCTCCTATCAACATGTCCCAAGTACATGACATGAAGTCTAGCTGTCCTTGGCGCTAAGGACCATTCTGTCTATACTCCCAATGCAGATGTGTTGGTTCTTTTGGTAGTCCATGGTACTTTCAATATTCTCCCCAAACTCCAAAATTCAAGTGCATAAATTCTCCTTAGGGTTTCCTTATTCAATGTCCAATTTTTACATGTATATGAGGCAATTGAAAATACCATGGCTTGGCCCAGCCACAGCTTAGTTTTCAAAGTAACCTCCTTGCTTTTCAACACTTTAAAGAGGTCTTGTGCAGCAGATTAACCTAATGCAGTGCATCATTTCATCTCTTGACTGCTGCTTCCATGAGCATTAATTATGGATGCAAGCAAGACAAAGTCCTTGACAAGTTCAATCTTTTCCCCATTTATCATGATGTTACCTATTCGTCCAGTTGTGAAGGTTTTGGTCTTCTTGCAATCCATACTGAAGGTTGCAATTATTGGCATCAGTCAGACGTAGATTTGATTCCAAGCTTCCTCCCATTAGCGAGACAACAGAATCTGACTGACCTTCGTGTTTCTCATTTGTCAGTGGGGAGAATAACTTGTTCGTGGTTCCTTCAATGGGAAGGGACGCGATGTCCATAAAGCATTTTGTATAAAATGCCAACTATGAGAGAAGTCCTGGTAAAGGACTTCATGCTTGGTAAGTGGAGAGTTGGTGATAAAGAGAAAGCATTTCAAGGAGATGGACTGAACCAGATGGCTGCAACAATGGTCCCAAACAAAGGAACAATTGTGTGCATGGCACATGACTGGGCAGTGTTTAATTCTGTGGTTCACAGGCTCACTATGAGTCAGAAGTGACTGCACAGCACCTAATGACAGCAACTACGTGTGAGCAGTGTCCTTTATCTGCGGGAAAGGCTATTTGCTTGAAAAGTATAGTTTATTGAACTCTCTTTTTAAATTGTACTCTCTTCGACCCTGCCTTTAGCATATTAGGTAATAGCTAGTTGAATCAATCTCTCCAGCATTAAATTTCATGAAAACATTTGTTTATTGTTATTTATAGGTAATGACCTAGGAGCTGGTAATTCATTTGGTAGTATCTCAACAAATAGAAATACCACCCATTTAAGACCCATTTAAGATTCATTTTGAGCAAGAGTAAGAACACAAATACTATACTTTCTTCTCCAAAAAACTCCTCATTTCTACCTTCCCAGAGTGCCCCAGGCTACCTGAGACAAATTATCATTTTCAGGTTGTATGCATTATCTGTAATTATGCTGACATTTTCAGGTTGTATGCAGTATCTGTAATTATACTATACTATACTAATTATACTAATTATACTAACATTTCTCGATCCTATGAATGTTTTTTTAGATCCTTTTAGACTAGTCTATAAATTCCTCTTCAGACTCACACAGCACATGCAGTGATGCGGAATATGTGATGCCAAATGCAGGAAGATCGCAGGCTGGTGGGTGAAAAGTCTTGTGGATCCAGTGGCGGTAGAAGCATCTCTGAGTGTCTCAACAGGAAAATGAAGCAGGGAGAGAGAAAGTGTGTGGCCCATCTCCAGGGAAAAAGAGAGGAAGTTCTCAGAATCCTCATTAGAAGGTCATACCCACAAGGAGGCATCATCAAGTTGTGACCTGATTTACAGGCTACACTCCACCCCTAGGCTTACTGATCCAGTTGATATGGAATTATGGAACTACTACAATACGGAACCTGGAAAATCTTCTCCTAAGAAACAGATGTGACTTTGGTAGAAAACTGCTTCAAGTCAGTTTTGCTAAGGACCCTGATTTTTCTTACCCCCCATTAGCCATGACCCACACATTAAATTCCAATCTCCTCATTTATTGGACACCATAAATTTGTGAAACTTCCAATTCATTCAATAATTCCCTCCTCCAATAAAACCCAAATGTATTTTCAAGGTGGGATTCTTTAAGAGAACAAATAGTACACACTTTTTGGCCATCCAATCAGTCTTTATAGTAACTAGCACAGTTTGTTTTATTTGTCTTCCAGGTGTGTCTATTGTCTTTGACTCTCCTAAAGAAGCAACAAAATGTGGCACTTTTGAAAACTCATCTCTGACCAGTCCAACTCCATCTAACTAGTTTGAATGGCTGTTTAAATATAGAGACTCCTACCATCTCTCTTTCTTCTAATGCTACAGTATAAAGCTGTGCTGATAAGTCACTGAGAGATGAATTTACCTTTTCACTTCTTGATTAACTATGAGGAAATATCAGTGAGCATGCGTCAAATATTGACAGTCGAGATAAACATTGTATTCTGTAGGGGGAAAAGAGTAGCTTTTCAATGGCATATATAGGATAGCTATTGCATTATTATTTGACTGAATAAATTCCTTCTCTCTAAATGCCCAAAGTATCAAAGAATGGTTTTATGTTTATATCACATACATATATCTGGATGATCTATTCAGATCTATTTTCCCATGGCTTTTGAAACAACTTCTCCTGTAACACAGCCAGTGTTTCTAACAATCCTTTTCCCACAGGGATAAGTATATAGCCGAAGGAATCCACTTAGTTTTGTTTCGCACATTTTACTTCCTATCCTAGACTTCTTCAACTTCCATTCAAGGGAAAACTCTGGCATTCCTCAAAGATCTGTGCACGGTTGATAGTAAGGATATTGTCGTAGATAATAAACTACTGAATGGTGCAAAGGGGGCATTGGTCTGATCTTCCTTAAGAATGCTCTCTTTCCGTTCTTGTATCTGGGAAAGAAAAACAAAACACGGCTGCTACTAGATTTACATTCAATGCTGGCACATTCAACTTTGAATACTGGGTGGGACAGTAGCTCAAGGTCAAGGTAAAGAATAAGGAAGAGCCATCCATCTAAGTCAGTAGCAGGCAATCAAAAATTTCTACCCAAGTGTCAAAATCTCAGGGTTCCTAATGATCACATTCATAATAATAACAACACCAAACTCTACTCAAAGCTGCCTAAAAGAGAGAGCTTACAGAGAGAGCTTAAAATAGCAGCAGCATCCGACACTTCATATGGCTTCTCTAACAACAAAGACTTGAGAAAACAAGCGATTCAGAGACAACGCTGAAGCCTGAACATCAAAGCTAAGACTAGAACAAGCCATAGCTTTGGTCCCAGGTTATTGGGGTGGAGGGTCCATGTGGTAAGGAGAGCTTTCGGGATGGTGGCTGGAAACATTGACTCTGAGTACCCCGCTCTTTTCACTGGTTAGTGGTAGAAACCAGATAACTAGCTGCACTGCCATAGCGGTACACTGGCCAGAGTGCCAGTGCCTGCTGGTCAGAGAAACGTATCCTCCCAGAGCCCCACACACTGTCTTGTTGACCAGAAGTGTGACCTCCTTCCGCCTCCACCCCTAGAGCCTGCAACACATTGCATGGATTGAGCACTGGACTCCTCCCATCTCTGTGGTTCGGCAACAAGAGCTTATACCCACAACACACCTCCTTTTCCTCCTTTTTCTTCCTTCTGCCCCACTTTGTTTCTAATTATTCTAATTAGTTCTTTCCTCTACCCCTTTTTTTCTTCTTTTTTCCTTTCCCGCATCAGTCAAGAGCGGGCAACAATACCCAGCCTTATCCACCTTGTTCCCCCTCCAGCGGCGAGTGCCACCATCCGCTCTAGCACACTGAATCCACGGCACACCCACAGTGACCTACACCCCCCCAATCCTGCTCACACTTGTTTTACACAACCAAAAGTCAGAGGCACATAGCAGCCTCTTCACCCACTACCAAACCTAGGAACGTGGAGGCAGGTGGTGAGTGACCCCGGGCTGCCAAAGTAGTGATCAGATTAGCATGCCAGCCTGGTCTGCCTGGATATAGCAAAATTAAACAAAGTGAAGCAAATCAATGATTTATGAACAAATGTAATAATGGCAAAATGCCTTAGAGACTATAGAAATTTTCAAATCTCACAACACACAAAGTAAGATGTCTCAAGTGAGAACCCCAACTAGAAGCTAGATAACCTTCCAAGAAAGAGAGGCTACTTTAACCACCAATAAGGAGTACTGATGGGGAATGACTCAAAACAAGAGGAAGCAACTGAGACAATCTACTAATAAATCATAATGAGGAATGTGCAAAGTACGAATCTAAGCAAACTAGAAGAATCAAAACTTAAATGGACCACACAAAAATTGATATCTTTGGCATATGGTAGTATCTCTATGTCTAAAAAAGGAGCACTAGTAAGCATTGTATTGTTAACGGAAAAGTTGGTGGTTTAAAACTACCAGATGTACTGTGAGAGAAAATTGAGGCTGTCTGCTCCTGTAAAAATATACAGCCTCCCAAACCTGCAGAAATCCAGATCATTATGAATCAGAATCGACTCAATGGCAGTGAATTGTTTTGATTTAACCCCACTATTATTCAGATTTACTCCTCAACCACTAGAATCAGTGATAAAGAAGTTAAAGAATGCTGCCAATTTCTTCAGTCAGTCTAAAATTGATTAAATATGCACTCGAGATGCATTGATAATTATTGGCGATTAGAATGTGAAAGCTGGAGAGAAAGAAGAAGGTCCGGTAATTGGAAAATATGGTCTTAGTGACAGAAGCCAACCTACATATCACACGACAGAATTTTGCAAGCCCAGTGCTTTCTTTATGACAAATATATATTTTCAATGATTTAAATGATGAGTAAACACCTGGACCTCATCAAATGGAATGCACAAGAATAAAATTGACTATATTTGTGGGAAGGGACTGTAAAGAAGATCAATATCATCAAGCAAAGCAACCAGGGTAAACTGTGGAAAAGACTATCAATTGGTAATATTCAAGTTCACGTTGAAGCTGAAGAAAATTAGAACAAGCCCATGAGAGCAAGAATATAAATTCTGGGTACATTCCATCTGAATTTAGGGACCATCTCAAGAACAAATTTGGTGCACTGAACAAGTATGACCAAAGAACAGATAAGTTTGGGGATGATAACAAAACTCCATCGATGAAGGATTGTTGTTAGGCGCCATTGAGTGGGTTCTGACCCAGGGACTCTACACACAACAGAGCAAAACCTCCCTGGCCCTGCGCCGTCCTCACAATTGATCCTATGCCTGAGCCCATTGTTGTAGTCACTGTGTCGATCCATTTCCTTGAGAAATTTGAAGGAAGCAAAACCAAAAGAGAAACTAATAAAGAAACTCCCTGCCAGTGAGTTTATAGCAACCCTAGAGGATAAAAATTGCACTGTCCCTTATGTCCTCCTCTTTTGGCCACAAAGTGACTGGGGGCTTGAACTGCTGACCTTGCAATTACCAACTCAATGGTAAGCAATTACACCACCAGGTCTCCTTGAAGAATGCAAAAGGTTATTAAAAGGTAGGAAAGAAAGAAAGTAGGCAGGTGAGTGTGAGGAGTATCTTACTGCTTCCATGAGAGAAGTTTCTTTCCTGGCATTTGGGTTATTGTTCGGGGTCTTTTCCTTCTTACCCATTATTAGCATTTTCGTCTGTATACTGTTATGTTTCTGCCCTCACCACTATAGCACGCTTGTGTTTTCTAATGTTTTCTGTTGGCTCTCCCAGCTCTGGAGCACAGGAGGAGGGAATACATAATGATAATTAGGGATAGAAGGGGGTATAGGGAATAGAGGGGTGGGGGAGGGAAGATAGGGAAGGAAAGGGGACTTGGGGAGTAACTGATGAAGACAGGATTGGTGAGGGAACATTAGAACGCATTGTGATTGCATAAATCATCTTAAAGGCGATTTAATCATGGGTGAGGGGGAAAGGTCCAAAGTTGATGTGGGGGTGATTGCACAATTCTCCATTATATGATTGAGTGCCTGAACTATTGAATTAGATGATACGTAAATTACTTGTCAGTAAAATGGTTGGAAAAAGTAACGATTAAATGAGATATTACATGTGAAAAAATAAGAAGTGACTATAAAAATTGCTCTTCGATATGGAGTAGCTAACGTGATTGATAGGGATGGTGCCATGAAAGGGCTGAACAGAAAATGTCAAAAGGTAGAGCAAGAAGGTGAGCAAAAATATTACAAGGAAATGGACAAAGACCTGGAGTTAGAAAACCGATAAAGAAGCTCACGTTCAGCACATCTCAAGTTAAAACAATGGAAGAAAATGCTCAAGCCTCAAAATGGAATTTTGAAGAATTCTATGAGCAAAATATTGAATGGTTCAGGAATCATCGAAGAAAGGTAGAAGAGCTATCACTGTACCAAATATAATTGGCCAACATCCAACAATATCAAGAAGGGGCATATGGCCAAGTACCAAGGACATAGTGGGAAGATATCCAGGCTGGACAGAAGGCTTCCGTGAAAAACCATGGTCCAGGAATTGATGATGAAATACCAATGGAAATGTTCCTGAAAACTGATGTGGAAATGAAAACGCTCACCTGTCTATTCCAAAAACAGGTGGAAGACAAATACTTGGTCAAGTGTCTGGATGTGTTCTCTGTATTCATTCACTCTGTTTTTTTTTCCCTTCTTTATTTTTTGGTACTTCTTGTATCATTCAATACTTTGCCCATCTTTTAATACTGCAATTATAACACCTTTGTCTTCTGTAGCTGTTCTTTGAAATATTCTATTCAGCTCTTTTCCTTCATTCTTCTTTCCATTTACTTTAGCTATGCTATAATCAAGAGCAAGTTTCAGAGTATTTTCTCACATATAGGGTGTCTTCAAACACGTAATTGGGATGCTATCTTTGAGCTAGAGGCAAGCACAATTGGATGAAGGTTTATAGCAGAATGGGATACCCTTTGGCTATTAAATCAGTACCACCTAGCCTGGGCAGAGCTTAGGCTATGAGACTGTGAGGCTGTGAGGCCAAATGACCACAGAGAGACCTGTCAGCCAGCACAGCACAGTTGAAAAGAGGCTGTCCTGACCAAAGAACACCATACTGAACATTTCTAATGCCAAATAATAACTCGCTAACTTCTCTAATAAACCTCATAATTGTGAGTATTGTCCATAAGTTCTGTGTAGTCATTGGAACGATTTTTGGATTAAGAAGGGAAATAAAGAGTACTGAGGAAGAAATGGCTGGTTCCAGGATTTGGACGGAAGGCTGAAAGATAGAGAGGCATGTCTGACCTCAGTCACATCGGTATTGGCCAAGGGCTAATAATATTCATAGTGGTTTTTCTCTCTCTCTTGTGAATTCAAAGGAGGTCAGTCACTGCCATTCTCATGTCCCTATTTTTCAATATTTCAACACATTAAGAGAGAAATAAAAGGAGAAAAAGACAACCATAGACGAAATTCCTAGAAGAGGTCCAGAAAACAATACAAGAACATTGACAAAATTAACAGGATGGATAAGAAAACATGGCCCATCAATATTGCCTACAACAGACACATTAGACACAAAGATCAAAATAAGCTAAAAATCAAAGGGCAGAAAAACATGAATTAAACAAACAAAAAGACCCCCCACACACACACACAAAATTAAGCAAGAGTGGAATAAGGAAGGAATTTACATAATGAATAAAATCAGTCCAACAAGAGGAAGTAAACATACTAATTATCTATACATTCAACAAAAGAACTCCAAAATATATAAGTCGTATTTTAGCAGAATTGAAAAAATAGACAATGCTACAATATTATTAAAACGACTTTAAGATAGTGGTTCTCAACCTTCCTAATGCCGCCACCCTTTAATACAGTTCCCCATGTTGTCGTGACACACATCCATAAAATTATTTTTGTTGCTACTTCATAACTTTAATTTTGCTACTGTTATGAATCGTAATCTAAATATCTGATATGCAGGATGTATTTTCATTGTCAAGAAATGAACATAATTAAATTATAGTGATTAATCACAAAACAATATGTAATTACATATTGTGAAATGTTTATTTCTAATTACAAATAAATTACATTTTGTCTTGAAGCATGGGGTAGCATGGGTAACAGTCTTAATATAACAACAGTAAACTACATTGCTACATTTTGCGACAGTATGCGTAAAAACCCAACGTCAGTGCAAAGGTTGAGATAGCTTCTTTCTCACCAGATCAGCATATCTTCACGTGGGCGGATCCGCCTGGAGATGGACAGAGAAGTGTCTCAGTTCCTACGACCATTAGAAATATATGTTTTCTGATAGTCTTAGGCAACTCCTGTGAAAAGGTCGTTCAACTCCCAAAGGGGTCATGAACTACAGTTTGAGAACCGCAGCTTTAACACACCCCTTTGGTGAAGGATAGAACACTCAACAAACACATGTGAGATATAAACAACCCACCTGTACGCACAGACATATGCAGAACACCCCACCATAGCACAATATACATTCTTTAACAGCACGCATGGATCATTCTTGAGAACAGATATGTTAGACCACAAATTCTGCCTTATAAACATTTAAACATAGAAATAGTGCAAAGCACCCTCTCAGATCACAATGTTATTAAGTTGAAAATCAATCACAGGAGGAACAAGCTTAAAAACTATACATGAAAACTGACTAACATCCATTTTAAAATTTTCTCGGTAGTAGAATAAATTCAAAATAAAATGAAAAATTCCTAGACTCAAATGAGACTAAAAATACAATATAACTAAACCTGTGAGACACAGTCAAATGCTCAGAGGTCAACTTATAATCATAAACAACATATCGTACAAGAAAAAACAAAACAAAATAAAAAACTTAAATAGGCAATTCAAAGGCTATAAAAAGAATAGGAAAGGAGCCTGGAGTCCACAAGAGGAAGGAAACAGTAAATATTGCAGCAGAATTAAATCAGACAAAACACAGAAACAATGGAGAGAAGCAATCAAATCAAATTAGAAGTTGGTTCTTTAAAAGGATTAATAACATCATCAAAACACAGGCAAATCCAACAAAGGAGCAGGGGCTATGATTGAAATAACACAAAGAATAAGTGAAATGAGCAATGTCACCACTGAGCCACTAGATATAAAAACAATAACAATAAGACTACTCTGAAGCACTATATTCCAATGAATTTTAAAACCTAGAAATAATGCATCTTGGATTGCTAGCCTCAAGGCTAGCAACTCAAAACCACCAGATGATACATTCTGATCTAATAAAGAGTTATAGTCCTGGCAATACTCAGGGGCAGTTCTACCCTGTCCTATAGGGACACCACGAGTCCGAGTTAACTCAATGGCAGTGATTTTGGTTTAGTTTCTTGAGGAGAAATACACAACTTTCCAGAAACACATTGCCTACCTAAGCTAACACAGACAGAGATAGAAAATTGAACAGATCCATAACAAAAGAAGACAGTGAATAGATCACTTTTAAAAATTGAATCAACCTTGTCAACAGCAACAAGAAAATCCCGGGCCTAGACAACATCACTGTCAAATTCTACCAAACACTCCGAGAATAACTGATACATATTCTACACAAACTATTCCACAACATGGAAGACGATGGTAAAGTCAAGGATTCGTTCTATGCAAAAGGTATAACTCCGCTAACAGATACGCAAAGACACCAAAAGAGAGAATTATAGACCATAATCTTGGATGCAAACATTCTAAACAAAATTCTAACCCATAGAATCCAAATTCACATAAAGGTGATAATAAAATAACGGGCTTCAAAAAGTTTATGGAACTATCTCATTATCTTTTAATTCCATTTATCCATGAATTTTAAAAAAAATTATAAAGATGAGAAAATACATCAATGACATAAAAAATAATAGAGAAAATAAATGCCAAGTAAACCTTATGCTTTTAGATAATAAAATTGATGACTATATAGTCCATAGTCCAACTGATTAAGTTGAACACAGCTTACAAGGATAGCCCTATGGGCAGAACTGAAGTGTATGAGTGGTTTTCTCATTCCAAAAAAGGTGAACTATCAATTGATGACAAACCTTATTCTAGATGTGCATCAATTTCCCAAACAGATGAAAATGTCTGCTTGTAGTGTACTTGGAGTTCATTCTACCTGGTCAGAGTGTTAACTAAGCTTTCTTTTTAGAGGTTCTGAAATGATTGCATAACAGTGTGCAACATAAAAGGCCTGATTTGTAGCAGACAGGGCACTGGTTTTGCCACTATGACAATGCACCTGCTCACACAGCCATCTCAGTGTGCCAGTTTGGGGCAAGAAACAGCATGCCTCTCTAGCCCCACGCACCTGACTCACCAGACCTCACTCTGCGTGACTTCTTTTTGTTTCCATGAATGAAGAGGAACATGCAAGGGGGACAGAGACTTGACGATGTCGAAGAGGTGAAGAAAAGTGTGAGGGAGGTGCTGTCAGCCATCCAAACAGATGAGTTTGAAAAATGCTTCCAAAAATGAAACCACAGATTTGCCAAATATACTAAGTGTAATGGAGAGTACTTTGAAAGTGATAAAAGTTGTTTTATAAAAAATTTTAAAACATAGCTTTGAAGATAATTTATGGGGGCCTTTTGGGTACCCCCTCAAATATAAGAAATGATTGGAGTGCAAAGCACTAGAGGTTCCAAAGATATAAAGATGATAGTAAGGGAATATAATAAGCAGCTCTATATCAATACATTAAATAAAATCAACAAGTTTTTTGAAAGACCCAAGTTACCAAAGTTTGTGTGAGGAGAAAGAGACTACAGGGCTACTTCTACATCTTTTATTTTTAATAGAACATATGCTTCAAAAACTTCCCACACAGAAAACTCCCAGTCCAGCTGGCTTCACTTTTAGGATAAAACTTTTAATAAAAAAATGTTATCAATTCTTCCAAGCAATTGTAGGGGAATAAGTACCAGCAAAATCATTCGATGAGGTCAGCATTACTCTGATACTAATAACAGACAATATTAAAGAAAAGAACACTAACACATGATATCTCTAATGAACATAAAAAGCTCTAAGCAAAATTTTAACTAATTTACTTCAGTAATAAAAAGGATAAAATATCAGCCAACAGGGATTTGCCCAAGGAATGCATGGCTCGTTTAACATTTGAAAATCATCAATGCAATTCACCCTGTTAGCAATCTGAAAACAAAATATATGATCATTTATATAGATGCAATAAAGACATTTAACAAAATCTTGTTCCATTTGTCATAAAGCTTTCAGGAAATTAGGGGCAGAAGAGAATTTCTTCAACCTGGAAATAAAAACATTAAAACCTGGAAATAAAAAGTTAAAAACATATCCTACTTAATATTAAGACTGAATGTTTTCCCCCTTATGATCAGAAGTGGGACAGAAAAGAAAAACAGGCCCAAGGATGTCTGCTCTGATTGCTTCTATTCAACAATATGCTGGAGGTGTTAGCTAGTACAATCAATCATATGTTCATATATACATAAAACATTTTTAAATCACTGCTATAAAGTCAACTCTGACTCATGGTTAACATATAAGACAAAGTATAAGGGCCCTTTTGGGGTTCCAAGATTCAAATCTTTATAGGAGAGACAGCATCATCTTTCTCCAGTAGAGCAACTGATCGGTTTGGGCTGCTCACCTGTGGTTAGCAGCTCAATGTATAGATCACTACAGTCCCTGAGCATACATACATACACACATACATATATATATATATATACACACATACATACATATATATATATACACACACATGCATATATGGTTTCTGATTGAAAGGCAAGAAGTAAAATAGTCTTTATTCACAGATGATATGACTGTATTTGTAGAAAAAAATTAATGGAATCTAATCCCTCCAATTACTAGAGTTAATAATATAGTTTAGTAATTTGATAGATGATCAATATACTAAATCAATTGCATTTCTATTGACTAGTTATGAACACTGCATAATTGAAATAAATAAAATTTTCATTTATAGTAATATCAAAATAGGAAATACTTAGGGATAAATCTAACAAAAAATATACAAGATCTCTCTATATATTGAAAAGACAAAAGAGTATGAGATAAAAATTAAAAAATCAAACTAAATGGAAAATATGTCATGTCATATATCAGAAGATTTAATATATTAAGATGCCAAATCTCTCCAGTTTGGTCTGGGGACTCAAGACAAACCCAATAAACATCAAAGCAACTTTTTTGTATAGTTTGAATGTCTACTTTCAAGATTAACCGAGAAATGTAAATAAACTAGAATGTCATATGTAAGATAGCAGAACTAATTAGAGAGCTAACATGACAAAATTTCAAGACTTATTTTAACTCTAACATAATTAAGACAATGTGATATAAGCAAAAACAAAAACAAAAAACAGAAAGAGATAAATGAAACAACTGAATTCAAAGATTGAGCTACACATATGCAAGTTTTTGGAGAAATTTCATTATCTTCCAATTCCATTGCTCCATACATTTTTAAAAATTATTTAATTAGGGGCTCATTCAACTCTTATCACAATCCATACATACATTTCTTGTGTAAGGCACATTTGTACATTCACTGCCCTTATTCTCAAAAAATATGCTCTCCACTTAAGCCCCTGGCATCAGCTCCTCATTTTCCCCTCTCTCCTCACTCCCCCTCCCTCATGA
>NW_022103899.1:46904107-46965348 GCF_000313985.2 Echinops telfairi | reverse complement strand
ACATGGGAAAATGATTTAAAGTAAAGGTTTAACACCAATGAGTGTAGAAACATTAGACTTACCACAGATGGTGCTGGAACCGCAACTATGCCCCCTACTCAGTCATAACCAATTGAAACAACCCAGATAATATCTCATTAAACCCACTCCACAGAAACTCTCTTCTGTGAATTTGATCTGTTCTATAAGTTTTATAGCCACATAGCAATTGAACCTTTGATTGTTATGTTCTGTCACCGATCAGTGGACACTCACTGATATTATTGCATAATGGTCAAAAGGAAATATATCTAATTATATATTCTGAAAGTGATCATGCAGATTTGGATAAAAAGTGTGGCAGGAGAGAGAGGTCACTGGGTGGCATTCATGGTCTGACTCTTTATCCTGGACAGTTCCTGTCATTGGTTAATATTTTCTTCCCAAAACTTCCCCAGATTTTCACCCTATTGGCTTCTGGTCTTCAAAGTCCTAGAGATGTAGATTTAACAGAAGGTGAATTAATACTCTGTGGCCATTGTGTCCCTAATGATTGTCTCGGCTTTGTCTGCAAATTCCTCACTCTACATTCTACATGGCAGAAACCACACTAGAAGTTTTCCTTGTGCTTAAAGACATTAAGTAAGGGCAATTATGGGGAGAATGAAATATAAGGAACATTCTTGAACAATTACAACCACAGTGGTTTTATCTACTCCTTTTTACAAATTGTTTCTTAACCACATCTCTGATTCTCAGACCAAATGGATTATGGCCAATCCACGATCCTTAATGTGCAATACTTGGCCTAAATCACCTGGTTCCCCTTGCCTGAGCTTGCTTTTGTCATGCTCAGTAGCCAGTTCTGGCCAATTCTTCTTCCCAAAGCTAAGAAGCACACTTCAGGGTCAGGTCTTCAAAGTTAGATAAAGTTCCAAAATTTGCTGGATGCCCGTGAAAATCAGATAATGGTCACCAGACTAATCTTGCCTCCCTCATGTGGACCTTCAGTCTCTGCTTATTTGGGGAAGATTTTTCCTACTCTTAGCCTGGAAGACAATTCTACCTTCCCATAGTCTCTAATTAATTGACCAGAAACCATGGTTTTCTCATTTCTGTTGTCGTCTGGCACTCATTACAACTGAATAGGTACTAATAGCCTATGGGGATTTCCAAACACTTAATTGTTCTCAGTGAAACCTGTACATGTGGAACCAAGAAGCAGTTTTCATAACAGAACAAGGGGACATTGAATGGTTTATAATCAAGAAAAGCATGTGTCAAAGTTGTGTCCATTCACCATCCTTCTCCGATCTGTATGTTGGATAAATAATCTGAGATGCTGGAAACAATGCAAAAAGATTTCAAGAAGTTGGTGCAAAGAATACACCATAAGAGTAGCCTGGACCGGGTAACAGGCATCAGGAGACCCCAAACAAACAAACAAACAAACAAAAAACCATATTGTTGAGAAAGAGGGGGATCAGGTCAGAGACCCAAAGCCCATCTGTTGACCATGGGACATCCCCACACAGAGGGTCACAGGGAAGGGGTGAGTCAATCAGAGTACACAATAAAGCACTGGTGAAACACACAGTGCTCTTATGGTTCCTTGAGTCTTCCTCATCCCCCACTATCATGTCCCCATCACTGCCTTCTACTGCGGACTAGGTCAGAGCATGTGCACAGGTACAGATAAGAGATAGGAGCCCCTGACACACAGAATCCAGGAACAGTAATGGGAGTAGCAATACCAGAAGGGTAGGAGGAAGGAGGGGAGAAAGGGGAAATCGATCACGATGATCGACATAAACCACACACACAAACCCTCCGGGGTGACGGACAACAGAAACCGAGGGGGAAGGGAGACAGTGGTCAGTGTAGGATATGAAAATAATAATTTATAATTTATCAAGGGGTCACAAGGGTGGGGTGGGGAAGGAGGAAATAAAGAGATGCTCACACCAAGGGCTCAAATAGAAAGTAAATGTCTAGAAAATAATGATGGCAACATATGTGCAAATATTCTTGATAAAATTGATGTATGAAGCCCCCAATAAAATTATCTTTTAATAAAATAATTTAAAAAGACACCCAACCCTGAAGAAAATCCTTGCTGACTCACTATGGTCAGAAGACAAATATCTGCTAAGCATAAGCAGGAGATCACCATATAGCCCAACTCCACCCAGAAGTCAACACGCCAATAACAATTTCCAAAAAAAACATGACATCAGAGGAAAAAGAAGGCAAGAATGAAGCACCACGCACACACACACACACACACAAACACAGTGCACTGATATGAAGGGAGATAGGAAGACACCCAACATAAAGGGATGAGATGACAGCAATGAATCCACAGGAAACCAAAAGCGACCTCCACAAATGGAAGAATATCCTATGCTTGTGGACTGGAAGACTCAATATAATAAAGATGTCAGTCTTACCCTAGGCACTATGTAAGTTTAATGCTATCCCTATTCAAATACCAACAACCTTATTCTAGAATTGGAAAAAACTGATCACCAGTTTCATATGGAGATGGAAGAAGTCCAGAGTTAGCGGAGAACTCCTCGAGGAGAAGGACAGAGCCAGAGGGCTCACTTTACCTGACTTTAATGCCTACTACACAGCCAGTGGTCAAAACAGTTTGGTACTGGTATAATGACAGATACTCAGAGCAATGGAAAAGAACAGAAAACTCAGAAATAAAACCATCAGCTTGTAGACAACTGATCTTCAACAAGGGCCCCAAAAGCATCAAGTGGGAGGTAGATGCTGTCTTTAACAAGTGTTGCTAGAAACAATGAATATACACCTGTAGAAAAATGAAAAAAAAAGGTGCTTACCTCACCCCTTGCACAAGAACAAACTCAAGGTGGATCACAGACATAGAAGTAAAATCCCAAACTATCAGGACCATCAACTAAGGAATTGGGACAAACCTAAGAATATTGGCTCAGGGAATACATAGGCTAATTGCAATAGGGAAGGGTACACACACAGGTGAACCTGAAAGTGACAAGTGGGATATACTAAGGATAAAACACCTATGTGCATCAAAAGACTTCACCAACAGAGTAACAAGAGAACCCACAGAATGGTAGAGGATTTTTAGCAATGACACAACAGACAAAGGGCTTGTTACTCAAAGCTATAATACCCTCCTAGCCTGGAAAAAGAAGAAAAGAGTGAGCCCGCTGAGGAAGAGGGCACAAGATCTGAGCAGAAGTTTCACTAGGGAGGAGATCTGTATGGCCAATAAACATATGAGAAAATGCTCCTGATCATTACCCACCAAAAATGCAAATTAAAACAGCCATGAGATAATATCTTACACCCTTGAGGAGAGGCCAAATCAGAGAGCAACAAATATTGGAGGGAAGGAGACAAGATAGGAACTCTCCTCCACTGCTAGTGGTCCTGTAGATGCATACAGCCTCTGTGGAGAGTGATCTGGTAATATTTAAAGCAAATGGAAATTGAGCTACCTTATGATCCAGCTAGTCCTCTACTGGGTATACACCCAAGAGAGGTAAGAAATAAACCACGGCCAGGCATCTGCACTCCAATGTTTATTGCAGTATAATTCACAATCGCAAAGAGTTGGAAACAACCTAAATTACCAATGGTAGACGAGTGGATTAGAAAACTCTGGCACATATACACAATGGAATACTATGCAACACTAAAAAGCACTGATAATTGCATGAAGCACATAGTCTCATGGAAAGAGTTGGAGGAAAGTATGCTAAACGAAGCTAGCCAATCACAAAAGGTCAAGTTCAACGTGAGTTCCCTGAGCTAAGTGTAACCAGCACAGTGTGTACAGAGGAATAGGCACTTATCTCACAATTTACAGATTGAGGTATAAGCAATCAGGTGGAGATCAGACCAAACCCAAGGAGGTACATGTTATTGTAACACAAAGAAGGGGAAAGGGGAGCGTGAAAAAGTCGGGGGGTGGGGTGACGATGGCACAGAGGGAGCAGGGCACTAACCCACCAAGGGGAGAGTATTGGCTATGTCTCCACAGAATCGGGAGTGTACACGCAGACCCCACCACAGGGCACCAAACCTTTAAGGCAACATAACCATGTAGAGCAATGCATGAAAAGAGTGGACTACAGGGCCAGCCCCAATCAGAGCCAAACTGACCCCCATCCTAGATGTATGTGCTACAGAGGACAACACCCAATCTATAGGTTGAGGAGAGGGGCTGGCAAGCCACACCCACACAGAAGCAAACCAAGAAGGCAAAAGAGAGAGGGACCGTGTAGACCCCATATCTGCACACCCAGCTCAGAGGACGATGTCCCTGCACAGAGTTGCTAAGACATAGAGAGGACTGTATGGCCGACAACAGCTCAAAATATGATGTCCCCTCACTGGAGCACACCTCGGCAGAGGACAATACTGGGGACACACAGTGGGGAATTGGTCCAATCTGAACACCCCACAGCAGTGAACCAAGAGGGGAACATAACAGATCAGCAACAGGAACAAAACAAAGCCACAAAGCCCCTGAGAAGCCCCTCTAAAATAGACTTCAGGCTACCAGGGGCAGCTCCCAGGATTCCCCCAGGACCAGTGGGCAGACAGTCATAAAGGTCAGCGGACAGACCTGGAATTATGTATTTTTTTGTTTCTTTTCTTGTTTGCTAGTTATCATTATCTTTTGGGGTTTTTTATCCTTTTCTCTTTTTATTCAATCCTCTGTTTTCTTTTTGTTTGTTCTCTCTGTTAATGTTGGTTTGCTTACTTATATAAGCTAGGCATGGGAAGCAAGCTTGAGGGGAAAGCAACGGGACTGAGGGTCTTGCAGGGAGAAGGAGGTAGGGGGAAGGGAGCTGTGAGGAAACAACACCATAGACAGAGTATAACTAGGGAATTAAAATCAACAACAAGGAGGACGTGGAAGTCCTGGGGATGGTGGAGCAACAGCAATCTAGTTGAGAGGTATCCCTAAGAGGCAGAGGAAGGGTGCGCATAATGTGGGGCAGGAGGAAAGTCAAAGGAAACAGAGGAAAGCTCTAGGAAGCAAAGCTATGGATAGAGGTATAAGCATGGGTTTTGACATATATAAATACCTTAATTCATAAAAATAAAGGTATTGGCATATATATATATTCATAAGGGAATACACTGAGCTAGTGGACAGACTTCAGGCCTCTGCTCATGCCCTTCCTCAATGCAAGATCACTTTGTTCTAACAACCTGGCATTCTGTGATGCTCACCCTCACAGCATGATCACTGAAGACACAATGAGTACATAATCAAATGGGGTGAAGAATGATGATGGTGTCTGGCTATCAAAAGATAAAGCCTCTGGGGTCTTAAAGACTTGAAGTTAAACAAGCAGCCATCTATCTAGCAGAGAAGCAACAAGCCCACTTGGAAGAAGCATACCAGCCTGTGCAATCATGAGGTGTCAATGGGTTCAGGTAACAGGCATCAGAAGACCCAAAACAAACAGACAAACAAATGAAAAAAAAAAACATACTGTTGAGAATAAAGGGGGTCAAAGCAGAGACTGAAAACCCATCTATAGACAAGGGGACATCCCCTCACGAGGAAGGGATAATTCAACCAGGGCTCAGTAAAGCACACAATATTTCTCTGGTTCCTTGAGGCTTCCTCACCCCCCACTATCATGATCCCAGTCCTGCCTTTCACTCAGGCTAGACTGGAGCACGTACATAGGTACAGATAAGAGATAAGAGCTCACGACACACAGAATCCAGGAGCAGGAATGGGAGCAGCAATACCAGGAGGGTAAGAGGAAAGGGGGAGAGGAGGGAAAGAAGAGGGAAATTATTGCAATGGTAGACACATAACCACCTCCCAACTCCCACCCCACCCCCAGGGGGATGAACAACAGAAACCATGGGGGAAGGGAGATAGTGGTCGGTGTAAGATATGAAAATAATAAAATTTATAATTTATCAAGAGGTCATATGGGTGTAGGGGGGAGATAAGCTAATACTAAGGGCTCGATAGAAGGTAAATGTTTAGAAAATAATGATGGCAACATATGCACAAATATGCTTTATATAATTGACGTATGGATTGTTATAAGAGCTCTAAAAGCCCCCAGTAAAATGATCTTTTACTAAGTTTTTTAAGTTGATGAAAAACTTGAATCAAAAGATAAAAATTAAATATATAAATGAACTTTATTGTTCAACATAAACAGCAGCAAAAACGGGGACACTTTCATAAGTGATGATAAAATCAATACCCAACTCATTGCCATTGATTTGGTGCCAACTCAAAGTGACCCTATAGGACATGGTAGAACTGCCTCTTTATTGGAGAGAAAGCTCTGTCTTTCTCCCTTGTATAGGCTGGTGGTTTCAAACTGCAGATCTTGAGGTCATCGGTCTAATGTATAACTATTAATGTCACCAAGCTCCTCACTTTACCTTATATTTATCTTTACCTTAACATCCCTAAGGAATTAATTCTGGGAATTTATCCTTGTCAATGCTGCCTTTTTATACTTTATTGATGAAAAAAATTATGTCCCTTAAATATTTTTAAAGATTAGAGAAAAAGACGGCTGAAGGAGATGAGTAAGGACTATCGATTGGGGGCTTCAAGATATCCCATCATTCTCCCCAGATTACCCTTGTCTGATGAGAGAGATCAGCAGGAGCATTGTCATGGTGAGCAATTCTCTGGTGAAGCTTCCTTGGACTTTGGTTAACTTTCTCAAAACACTCTCATAATAAACAATGTTATTGTTCTTTGGCCAACCATAAGTTCAACAAAAGAAATACCTGAGCATCCCTTTCATTGTTACCATGGCTTTGCTCTTGACTCCTTCATCTCTTGGAAGCACAAGCTTTGAATGTGCTTTGTCCTTAGGATCACAATGGAAAAGCCTAGATTGAAAGACCACCTGGTTCTTCTCCAGCCTCACAACTGTTCTTAGATTTGAGACTATTGGTGCAGCAGCTGTGCCAACCCCTCTTGTGAGGGTGTTCCTCTTGTTCATTGCCCTTCTACTTTACCAATTCTGATATTTCTCTAGGGATTAGTCTCCCTTGATGACATATCCAAAGTTCATGAGACAAAACCTTGCCTTCCTTGTTTCTGAGGAGCATTCTGGCTGCACTGCTCCTAAGACCGATTTGCTTGTTCTTTTGGCAGTCCATGGTACTCTGCGTATTCTTCACTGGCACCGTGATTCAAATGCATGCAGTTTTCATCAGTCTTCCTTATCCAGTGTCCAACTTTCACCTGCATATGAGGCAATTAAAAATTGCCTTGTATTTACAATCAATTAGGGCATCAAACACAGTCATATTTTCCTTGAGAACTGATGTACACTGTCTGCCACCTTGGGCTTCATTTTTCAATACTGTCACATCCTGTCTTCAAAGGAGTTATCCATTTGTAAACTGCTAATTATTTAGGGCGTGGTCCCCCAAAATTTTCATAAGCATCCATGATCTCACCGTTCTTTCAGGCACGCATCTCCATAAATTTGCTCTGTGTATTTGCTTCTATTATAGCAGATTCATGTTACTCTGAGCTGGGCTCTTTACAAATGTATGTTTTCTCTTTCTTAGTGACTTAAACTAAGATATTGTTCATATGTCTTACAACATTTATTTAGATGCAAAAATAATTGAAATCAACTCCTAATTTTATATATACCTAATATGAATTTCCCATGAAGACCTCTCACAGGACAAAGACTGTTGCCTAACTACTGAGGAAGATTCATAAACATGCTGTAATCTTCAGATAACATAGGTTGGTTGCTCAAAGCAAGCACTTCCTCATGAAGATAAAAGGCTATGGCTTTCACTATGGGTTAATTTCCAACCTAAATAAGACAACTGAACCAATAAGCAACCTTATGACAAGCAAAGAAAATATTGAAGCAGTCAAAGATTTCTTGTGCTTGATCCAAAGTTAGTGACCATGATAGCAGCTGTCAAGGAATCAAATGATACATTCCATTGGGCCAATCAGCTGCCAAGGAAGTGTCTTAAGTAGATGTGACTTTGAGGACTGCGGTATCCCTGGACCCAATCCATGGTACTTTTAATTACCTCATATACATCTGAAAGCTAGACATTGAATAAGGAAGATGAAAGGAGAGTTGATGCATTCGGATGATGATGTTGGTGAAGTATCTTGACTATACCATGAGTAGTCAGAGGAACCATGGAAGGGTTGCCATAAGAAGTACAGGTAGACTGTTCCTTAGAAACAAGAACATCTAAAGTCCACCACACCTACTTTAGACTTTTGTTATCCGGAGGGACCAGTCCCTGGAGAAGGATATCATGATTAGTAACGCAGATGGTCGGTGAAAAAGGGGAAGATCCTCAAGGAGATGGATGGGTATAGTAGCTGCAACCATGGGCTAAAATATAGCAACAACCATGAGGACGGCTCAGGACTGAGCAGTAGGTCGTTCTGCTGCACACACTTTGCTGTGGGTTGGAAACACCTCCATGGTGCCAGCAACATCCACTACCACTGCTCTTTATACTCACTCAGTTTCTGGGAGAGGATGTTCTCATTTGTTCAGGAAGTTTCTGTGCCTTCTTTTATATATTAAGGTCCTTACATAACCATTTTGAAAAACTCTTTAACTGTATCTACTTAAGCTAAATATATACATGCATGAAGACCCAGTTTTAATTAAGATGAAATACATATATGAATCTAAATGTATATATGCATTAAGGCCCAGACTCCCATCAGAAATGCTCAATACATTCTTCAAAGACATAAGATTGAATGTGCTAAATAACATTTTTGGTAATAGTATAACAAAACAAAACAATAAACCCGGGAGTAAGGAAAAGTCTACTTACAAATGATTAAATAATTGAGCCATGTTCATCCCATGTAATTATTATATATCAAATATAATAAGCTATAATTACATCCAACAACGTGGTTGAATTTCATGAATAATATTGTTTGAAAATGGCCTGATACCAGAGAGTGCATATAGTTGGATTCTAATGATACTAAGTTTAAAAATAAGCCATCCCTTGTTATGGTATAGTATTAAAAGTCAGGATAGTGGTAATTTTTGAGGAGGGAGACTGGCTAGAGACTGAACAGGGCATGTGAGTACTTGTAGGGTTTTGATAAATCCTGTTGCTGGACTTGGAGGTTGGTTACATGAATATGTTAACTTTGAGATCATCCATGAATATACTTTTAAGAACTATATACTTCAATGATTTTTTCAATGAATTTATATAAAACAGTAAGATGTACTCAGGTAAATTTTTATTGGGAACGGATCAACACATAGAATGCATCGATACATATGATATCAAAATACTCTAGTAATTCTTACCAAGGAGAGAAGATTGGGAGCCACTGAGAAAGAGGCTCCCCCACCCACCTGACCCCAAATATCACCTACCGACTTGGCTTTATGAATTGGGACCTCTGAAGTCCAAGCCTCACAGAGAGCAGAGATGGCTTTCTCAAGGTCAATGGAGGAGCACATGGAGATAGAGCCATGCTGGAAACCAGTCTTGACTCAGACGGGCACTCTGGCCACACTGCATTCTTTGGATCAGAAAATATTTTGAATTTCTCTATGAAATAATTTAGGCTTTTCAGCTCAATTTTATATTCTTTGCCTAAATACATAAAGATTCAAAAGGAGTAATGGTTACACCACCTCTAGATAATGGATTTTCTAGTGACCCGGGCCACCTACTGAGACAAGTAGTCAGTTCTGTTAAAAAGGCCCAAGGTTTCCCTCGTGACTCTGCTCTTGGCACGCATGTGGTCCTCCTTCTCCATTTACTCTAGGATTACCTGTGCCTAGAATCTGCATACCTTCACACATGAAATATAGTCATTTAATACAATTTGTATCTGCCAACTGGAGGTTAAGCAAAATTTCCATGGTTTTCTTTTACGAATAATATTGGATGGTTCCCAACCCATTGCAACTCTCTGAATACATACCCTAATTTATTTATATATATTAGTTTATATAAAAATCATTCACGTGTAAGACTGCTGACTAGGATCAGGTATACGGTCTACGGTCACAGGAATGATAAAAGCCAGCAGCCCTGCTGGGCTACAAATGGCTACCCTTGCTTCCTATCCCAACCCTGTCCTAGAGGATAACCCTCTTAGGTCGGAAGGTACTTAAAATACACAGTGCTCAGAATATTGACTAAAACTTACCAAGGATGCTAAGGGTGACTCAGGTCTAGTCAATATTTTCTTCTGTTATATATAAGGTCACCAGGAGTTGGATCAGACCAGGTGGCAACTAATAGCAACAACAAACTCATCATAGTTTCCCTATTTCTAACCTGTTTGACTTGAGATCCGGATATTTCTTCTAGATCCTGACTTCCACATGCTAGACCTCATGAGAGTGTTAGGATCTTGGGGTGCTTCTTATGTTGAAAACACTGGAATATACATAAACTTGATGACTCACAAGGCTTTCCCTAACCAGGCTCTATTCAATAGTGGGAGGGAGGTGGACTTCCCATACATTGTAGTTTTGAAGTACAGAATCCTTCTTAAAGTTATTTTATTTGATAAAATAAATATTCATTTTTATTAACTGCAATATGAAGGAATACCCAAAGAAAACTGGAATTTTTTCCCCCAAAGCAATGTATTTAATTTTTTTAACAAAACATCCTTATTGCCTTCAAAGTACTCTCCATCACACTAAATATATTTGTGAAATCTGCAATTCCATTCTTGGAAACATTTTTCAAATTCATCTGTGTGGATGGCTGACAGCACCTCCCTTGATTCTTTCTTCGCCTCTTCTTCTTTGTCAAATTGCTGTCCTTTCATGTCTCTCTGCATTCTTGAAAACAAAAAGAAATTGCACAGAGCAAGGTTGGGTGAGTAAGGTGAATGGGGCAAGAGAAGCATGCCATTTTTGCCAAAAACTGGCTCAACGAGTTGGCTCTGTGAGCAGGTGCAATGTTGTGGAGGTAAAGCCAGTGCGCTCTCTGCCACAAATCAGGCCTTTTTTGTTGTGCACTATTATGCAATCTTTTCAGAAGCACTAAGTAGAAAGATTAACAGTCTGACCTAGTGAAAGAACTCCAAATGCACTGTCCACCTCACATTAAAAAAAAAAAGCGTTATCTTGATCTTTGATTTCACTTGATGAGCTTTTGGGGGATGAGGTGACGATGGCATCTTCCAGTGGCTCAACTGATGTTTTCTTTCAGAGTCATAAGAATAGTACCATGTATCATCTCCAGTAATGACCTTGGAGGGAAAAAGTCTGGGTCACTTTGGAGCTGTTCCTTCAAAGCAGGGCATATTTCCACTTGACACTCTTTTTCCTGGTCAGTCAGAACCCAGTGCACAAATTTCACAGCAGCCCTTCTCATTCCCAAACCTTCTTTTAAAAGTTGATGAACTGAGCTCTGAGAGAGTTCAGATAACTTCCCCGTCTCTTCAGCGGTCTGTCATCGGTCTTCAAGCACACGTGTACAAATTTTGTCAACATTTTCATCCGTTCGGGAAGTTGACGGACGTTCAGCATGAGGTTTGTCATCAGTGGACATTTCACCTTTTGTTCAACATCACAACAGTTTCTGCGGCAACTTTCCTAAGCAGGAAACCAAATTTCATAGCTGCACGCTGTTCTCTTAAATTAGCCATCACCAAAAGCTAGGTTTGAATGAAAGTTCTTTTAAGAAACAATGCACTGTGACCAGGGAGAACCTTCCCAGGCGATGCCACAGGGTGCATTAACTCAGTGACTTGCTCAATGGTCACCCAGTGGGGGAAATGGGTATCATGAGAGCTCCCCTGCACAGAGCTTTTCTGTTTTGGGGTGGTGCCCTCACAGATATTTTATAAAGTGCTCTGGTGGCACTGAAAGTGAGGTGCCAGGCTGCTAACCACAGATCTGCATTTCAAATCCACCAGCCGCTCGTCAGAAGAAAAATGAGACTGTCTGCTTCCATGAAGATGTGCAGTCTTGGACTCCCTATATAAGGTTGCTATGAGCCTGAATCTACTCAATGGGAGTAGGTTTTTTGGTGTATATATATTTATAACATACTCACTATACAACTTCATATAAAATACAAATTAATTTTATTAATTAAATGTAGGCGTGACTTAGTTTAGGAACCTGAACAGTTGCAAGAAGGAAGAATTAAGAAATAATATCAGTACTTATAGAAAAGGGGAATAACATAAACTAAATAAATCCACTAGGAGAAAATGTACAATATCAAACTTGTCAGATACAATGAAAAATGAATCAAACCTATGTAAAAAAAATCAATTCTCCTCCCCATAATTTATGTCAGTATTTTACATATAATAAAATCCTCCCTAAGCAAATAACTGATAAAGCAATAAACCTGTCAGATGCAATAAACAGACTGTTTGGCTGGCCTATCTGGTAACACTCCCGTTCAGAGGCAGCTACCCTGTTATATTAAGCTACATGAAGAAAACATTTATCTATTGTGTGATAAGCCTGACAAGTACCTAAATCAGCTACCTTGGAAGACTCTCTGGAAATGTATCTCTACAAAGGCTAATATTTAATTCTATCACCATGGATGTGAGATTATAATTGCACCTATTATGCGATAGGAGCAGAAATGAGCAGAGTAGAGATTAACCAGCATTGAACAACAAAGTTAATGATCCATTAGTGAAGATAAGGAAGGACATGGACGTGGCATTGTCAGAGTGGAAGCATTCATCAAAGATTGCAAGACTCCCTCGACAGCTGGATGACCTGCCCAAAAGGGCAACCCAACAGCAAGACTGTGGAACGTCTTGATATTCTAGAAGCATCTGCTAGCATGAGCTTCATGTATCCCCATCCTGAGAAGTAATCTTTCTTTAACCTGCGTTTCCCAGCTGCCACACACAAGCTAGAATACGCTGACAGTTTTGTCTCTTGTTTCTATTTGGACATCAGTCCTTAACAGTTCGGAGTTCTACTCTCCCCTTGGTGATGGACTCTCCTCCTCATTCTCTGTCTTGTGTCAGTTCCGGCCTTTTTCCGCCAGGCCTGTGGCATTTGTCTCCGGTGGTGTCTTGCTACCCAGCCCCTGTGTGCCCAATGCTGGTGGCAAGGTGACATCAGGTGAACTTCTAAATATTTCTAGAAGAAACCTCTCTCCCACCAGACTCATGGGCAAAAACGGGGCTAGCCATTGTGTGGACAAGAACAGCTAAGAAGTAGTCTCTCGGACGCTGCCTCCTTGAGCCTACAATTAGAGAAAGAAGATAGAAATGGATTTAAAATAATATGCCAATTGCAGTGTCTGTTGTGTCTAAGGGGACACCCCTATCGAGCCCTGAATGTGCACATGGTGCGCTATGTGACTTCCCTTCACTCCTAGCCCTCGTTCAGTGAGAGAATCCTCAGTGATCATGCAGGAGACTCAGGGACCATTCCCAACCACCACCCCTCGTGCATAGCCACAACCCAATCAACTGCCCCAAATCAAACAATAAAAGCCCTGTGAGTCACTACAATAAAAACACATCATGGAGATGGTCCAAGACGGGGCAGTATTTCATTCCATCGTCCTTGGCTTTAGGAATCAGGTGCTGGCTGACTGAACAGGAGCTAACAACAAGTTCAACCACATGGAGTTCACATGGAGAAGGCACAGAGCAGAGGAACACCCCAGTGATCCCAGTTATAGAGAGTGAAAAGAAAACAGTCAAACTAAATTACTGTGTGCTGGAATGCACAACGGATGGTGTGTTCATTTCCAGTTTTTATTGTGAGGAATTACCATAAACAGTGATTTCTAAAAAGTACTCATCTGTCATCTCATAGGTCTAGAGGACCGAAATCCTAAATGGGTCTCACAGGGCCAACGTCCTGGGATTCGCAGTCCTGTGTTTCTTCTGTCATATATAGAAAGAATCAGATTCTTCCTTTGCCAGGCTGTCAGGGCTGTCTGCCTATATTCTTTGGCTAGGGCCCTTTCCAGGAATCTCATCACTCTGACCTTTGCTTCCTTCTTCATATCTCCTCTGACCCACTTTCACTCTTAAGAACCCTGTGATTCTACTCCATCCACCTGGATAAGCCAGGAAACCCTCTCAATTTCAAGATTCTTAAAATAGCCACATCTAAAACATCCTTTGTGCCATGTAAAGAAACATATTCGCAGGTTTACAGGATTAGGACATGATCATTGGGCAGGGGCGGGGGGAGGGATGGCAAGATGGTGAGGAAAATCAAGGGAGTCATGATATAAAGTCAAAACAGAGTTTATTTTAAGGAGGAAAAGGGATGGTGGTCAGAAAGACGCATGAGGCACAGGCCTGGACAGCACTGGAAACTTCCATTCCCTGACTTCGGGGGTGGTTTTGTGGGCCTTCACGTCATAGCAGTTTTCTTTGCCATACAGTTCTTTTATGTGCATTTTTAATATCTGTTCTTCCATGTGAAAAATAGATTACAATGCACCGCCTGAAAATCTCCATTACATCATGTTGGAAACCTGCTCTGACAATCTGGCTCTAATCAGGCGCATCTCCAGGTTGCCCCTTCTCCTCTTTCTCCTTCCCTCTCACTCGGCATTTCGATCCCAAGGACCATAGGATGCTTTTGTATACCTTCGTGTCTTTGTCTTTGCAAAGGAGGTTCTCCTTTCTCGCTCTGCTCTACCTTCTCAGCTCAGGGAATGTTAATTCATCCATCCAAGCTCAGACCAAAGGCCGCATCTCATGTTAGACCCTTTCTGACTCCTCAGTCCTCACCCATCACTCTCCAAAAAGATTCAAGTTATTTATCTTTTGTACTGGCACAGTATTCGACTTAAAACCCACCACGGCATTAGCCTGAGGTATTGTGATCAACTATTCACCTCCTTCTAGTGTCAACAACACCCCAAAGAACCTCCGCAAAGGAAACGCTCTGCTATGGAGTTGATGGGGACTCATAGCGATCCCATAGACAGAGTAGAACTAGCCCTGTGAGTTTACAAGACTGTACATCTTTACAGGAGTAGAAAGCCTTGTCTTTCTCCTAAGGTGTGGTTGATGTTTTTGAACTGCTGTCTGTGTAGTTCGTAGCCCAACTGGTAACCACGAAATCATCAGGGCTCTTGCGTGAAACAACCTACTGTATACAAAAGCACTTGTCATGTGTTTCATACTCATTCCTGTCTTCAAGGACGAGTCTCCATTCTACTAGGTGGGAATCAATTTGTAAAAGAGAAAGGCTAAACAGTAGGGTCAGGGATTGCAGAGGTCGAGGAAACATAGAGACCCATTGTTCAAACAATCATCTAAGTGCAGAAAGTTGAATGCGTGAAATGACATTTGCTCAATCAGTTAAATCCGAAATATGTAGAAATTCATATATGTCATTCTTATTCACTAGCATCCCCATTTTCCAAGGGTATTAACTAAGGGAGAGAGGATGACTTGCCCGCAGGTGTAAAATCCCTCCAATTCATTTTAGGGCCAAAGTGTGTGCTCTGTTTCCTATGGAGCAGGTGTAGATGCTCCGTGGGGCATTTGGACTGGGAGTGTTCAGAGTTGAGGGCTGTGTTTTGTGTGGTTTCTTTCACAGTCATCCTGCCCTGGCCTCTGAGCCCCCTGACCTTGTCTTTTCTCTTTAACAGAATTTGATGAGAGCATCACAGTTCTGCGATGTTCCTTTGCTGGTCTCCATTTGTTTTCTTGCTGAAATAGATTGTTCAAGGAAACCACTCTTCCACACCTATAGAAAACACCCTCCCAAAAGATAAGATGTGATTTTTAAATTGATCACAAGTCTGGCCTTGCAATAATTCCTCATTTGTGACTCATAGAACCTTGGGTAAGAAAACAGCCCTTTTGTTGACTTGATTGCCCTTGGGTTTGTAAAAAAACCCTACACTACCATTTGTTTTGGGGGCTTTTGTTTGTTTGTTTTTTTAGTTTATCTCATGCTTCCTGCTTAGACGATCCCAGGGCAAGGGAGAAATTCTATGCAAAGAACCATTCTGGGTGACCTGAGAACCCCGAAAACATGAAAGTTCAGGTTTTTGGTTTCTTTTAAAATCACTTTATTGGGGGCTCATATAGCTCTTATCACAATCCACACATATATCCATTGTGTCGAGCACATTTGTACATTTGTTGTTATCATTATTCTCAAAACATTTGCTTTCAACTTGAGCCCTTGGCATCAGCTCCTCATTTTTCCGCCTCCCTCCCCGCATCCCCTCCCTCACGAACCCTTGACAATTAATAAATTATTATTATTTTGTCATGTCTTACACTGTCTGACATCTCCCTCCACCCACTTTTCTGTTCTCTGTCCCCCAGGGAGGGGGTTATATGTAGTTCCTTTTGATTAATTCCTTCTTCCTCCCACCTCACCCTTATCCTCCCGGTATCGCTACTCTCATTAATTGTCCTGAGGGGTTTATCTGTCCTGGATTCCCTGTTTTTCCAGTTCTTATCTGTACCACGGAACATCCTCTGGTCTAGCAGGATTTGTAAGGTAGAATAATTGGGATCATGATAGTGGGGAGAAGGAAGCATTAAAGAACTAGAGGAAAGTTGTATGCTTCATTGGTGCTATACTGCACCCTGACTAGCTCATCTCCTCCCCAAGGGGATGTCCAGTTGCCTACAGATGGTATTTGGGTCTCTACTCTGCACTCCCCTCATTCACAATGATATGATCTTTTGTTCTTTGATACCTGATACCTGATCTGATCGACACCTCATGATCACACAGGCTTGTGTGCTTCTTCCATGTTGGTTTGGTTGCTTCTCAGCTAGATGGCTGCTTGTTTATCTTCAAGCCTTCAAGACCCCAGATACTATATCTTTTGATAGCCAGCACCATCAGCCTTCTTCACCACATTTGCTTATGCACCTGCTTTGTCTTCAGTGATTGTGTTGGGAAGGTGAGCATCATGGAATGCCAGTTTAATAGAACAAAGTGTTCTTGCATTGAGGAAGCACTTGAGTGAAGGCCCAATGTCCATCTGATGCCCTGATACTAAACCTACAAATATATGCACATAGGTCTATTTCCCCATCATCATATATAAAAATATATTTACATACATACCTGCTTGTATTTATACCTCTACAAATACCCTTTGCTTCCTAGTTCTTTCCTCTATTTCCCATTCCTTTCCTCTCATCCCACTATCATATTCAGCCTTCATTTGGGTTTCAGTAATTCCTCTCAGTTACATTGCCCTTGATCAAGCCCTACCAGGCCTCCTATACCCTCCTCACCATCGATTTTGGCATTGTTCTCTTGTCCCTGGGTTTGTTTTTATAATAAGTGGGTCGACAGAATTGGCCATTTTCCATTTAGTCATAGTTCAATGAGAGTTAAGCTAGTCCATTATTTATTTCTGATGCAAAAGCTGTGTTAAGGACTAGAGTCCAGAGTATGCATGTTTCTGCAGCATGTGTTCATTCTGAGAGACCCTTTTTATGAAATGTAACAATCTAGCAGCCAAGATGACCACAGATTTCAACTCTTGTCTAAGTAATAATTTGACCAGAAAATATTGGTTGGAACCTTCCATTTCCAATAAACAGTATATTGCCAGCCTCTTTTTCAAAATATCCTCTTTAAGGATATTATGATATTCATATGATAGGATTCTAGCATTACACATAATGACAACCAAACTTTGTAATGACTATTATTAGGAATGAGGTTGTTCAAGTCGATCCATCTTGCTGACTCTGAGTCCTTTCTTTTCTGTCTTAAGAAATGGAAATGCAAAGATAAATGAATATTTAGGCTCTAACTTGAAAAATAGGGTGTTTAAATCCTATACTTTTGTAGTGTGTCCAACTTTTTCCTTGGATTATTATTAAATTACTAACCATTAGTCAACCCTCAGCCTAGGCAGGACTCAAAAGTTACTCCAAAACAGGCCAATATATGAATTCATTCTTCTTTAAGAATGAAAAACCAAGTGACTTCATTTTCTGTACTTGACACGTACCAGGTGGAATTCTCCCTGCCCTCTCTGATTGATTCAACAATTTCTCCACAATCTGAAATTGCTCTGATGAGTGAGTGTCGGGGATTTTACAATCTGATTATAATTCTACAGCTGACAAACATCTTTCTGTTCTGGATGCTTGTGTAGGTTAAGAAAATATTTATGTAATCAGCAATGAGTATGGAGAAAACCAAAAGTCATTAATGACAAGGTGTTTTATGCGAGGGATTGCAGGAGGGGCAGATTGAGAGCTTAAGCAAAAGAATTTTCCTGTAACTTTTCTTTAAATGAGCACATTAATGTCAAAGCAAGAACAATGCTTTCACCATAATTCATAGCTTTTGAAAGTAAAATGACCTTTTTATAAAAAAAAGTTGTGGGCTCAAGATGTGATAAAATGGAAGGGATATGACTACATACAATGCAGTAATGAATTGTAAATGGCTTAGTAATCTACACCCAGTGCTCACAAATCCCGTCCCCAAAAGCATCTATTTGTACATCTGAACCATCCAACAATAGCTCCTTCTACCGATATCTGAATTCCATATCAAATTGAAAAATAATTCTTGCTATATGAAAAATGGCCATTCTTAGAATGATCTCACTACATTTCTTTCTGGTTTACTGTAGCTAATTTGAAATTCATCCTAACATAGCAAACAATATGTTATAGATCAAAATAAATACATTATATTAGTCAGGCTACTCCATTAACTTTACATTTTAAGAACAAATATTGAGCGCGGCAGTCTTTTCCCCCTCTCGCAGCAGGAGTGCCTGATGGGTCTCAGGCTGTGCTCTGAATGGAGAATCCAGACCATCCGGCTCAGAAGGCATATTGTCTGTCACTCACACTTCTGAGCCACCACCACAGACACAGCCACTACAAGAGTCTCTACCTGAAGGATGGCGTTCCATAGCTTTCTAGGGCTTGAACTGTCACCCTGGCTTCTAAACGGTGAGTGAGTGCTGAGGAACTTTTAGACAGGGGCTCTGGAGTGTTATTCTGGAGTTTTCTAGACCTTCAATCCGTTAGCCTTGGCGGTGCAGTGGTTATGTGCTCAGCCACTGATCAAGAGATTGGTGGTTCAAATCTACCCCGCAGCTCCACAGGAAAAACACCTGGTGATTTATTCCCATAAAGATCGCAGACTAGAAAACCCTATGGGGCTATTTTCAGTCACAAGAGACTATCCCAACATCAAACAATCCCTCTACAGTTTTTGTCATAATTAAATGAAATTACCTTCAGCTGTTTTCACAAGTAGCCCCTAAATTGGAATCTTGGGTGCAGGGAAGGGAGTACATGGATGAGATCATTATATAATGCACCCAGGGGATACAGAATTGAGATCCAGTGGGTTAAAGTCTCTGTCTCGAATCCATTCCCTCTGGTAAACATTTGATCCACAAAGAAGGCCTCCGCTTCACACACGGTGAGGCTGGAGTTTCTTACAACCCAGCCACCAAGACATTGGGAAGCAGAAACAATAGCCCAGCAGAGAGCTTACGGGGTCCATTTTTGGGGTGGGTACCATCGGACGGGAACCCATGCTCTGCAGCTAGCCCCTCCAGGACAAATCTGTTTTCCAAAATTAGTGTGACATTTCCATAGAGTTTTTAATTTCTCTGTTTTGCTTCCTCCACTTTTAGCTGAACTCTTAGACGTTCTGCCCAACCATGGGTAGGCTTTTAATTCTCCCTAGCCCCATGTTCTGCCTCTTTCTGCATTCAACTCTGCCTTGTAAAGTACCACCCCCCATTTTGACCTCCTTGTAAAATGCAAAACTCCCCAGAAGACCCTGGGTTCCTCCCTCTTGAGGAGCGAATAATGGAATTTCCTGCCGGAGACACTGTCATTACTTACAAGACATCTGAGAGGCAGGCAGGTATGCCACAAAGTAACCCCAGGAATGATTGCCTCCATGTCTCTGTGTTCAGTGACCTGCCCTGCAGGAAGTGTGTCCCAGCAAATTCCAGATGTTAAATTAATCTTAGGTAACTAGCTAGATTTTTTCCCCAGGTTATTTTTTAATGTGTTCGAGGAGTTTTTCATTGCACTTCTCAAAAATCAGAGAACTCTCGGCTAGTTTGGCAAGTCTCATTGACAGGTCTTAAAAAAAAACAACCCAGCATCTTATAGGAAGGAAAGTCTACAAGAAACATAAGAGCCTAAGAGGAGACTTTAAAATCATATTGATAATTTATCAAATTCAGGCTCTCTTTTACGACCATAAAAATAATATGAGGATGGATCACTTATTTGAGTGTCTGTTCAATGGAGTGACTGGTGTTAGTTGATCTGTTGTAGTTAAGTGCCATCACTCATAGCGACCCTATGTACAACAGAATGAAACCTGCACAATTGTTCTTGGGTACACAAAGCTACTGTGTCAGTCCATCTCGGTGGGGGTTCTTTCTCTTTTCACTGCCCCGTTACTTTACCAAGTACTATGTCCTTCTCCAGAGACTGGTCTTTCCTGGCAACGTGTCTAAAGTACAAACTCACACCATCCTTGCCTTTAAGGGATCTTCTGCCTGTGCTTCTTCTAAGACAGCTTTGTTTATTCTTTGGGTCGTCTATGGTACTTTCAAATTCTTCACCAGCACCATAATTCAAATGCATTAATTCTTTCATAGTCTTCCTCAGTCAATGCTCAACTTTCACATGTATATGAGTTGAATGAAAATACAATGATTTGTGTCAGGTGTACCTTATTCCTCACAAAGTAACCTCCTTGATTTTCAATCCTTTATTTACTTTTTTATTAATAATTTTATTGGGAGTTCTTACAGATATTATAACAATCCATAATTCAATTAGATCAAGCATAATTGTACAATTTCTGCCACCATCAGTTTCAAAATATTTTCTTTCTTCTTGAACTGTTTGGTATCAGCTCTCCTTTATCTCTTTCCTCTTCCACTCAACCCCCACCCCCAGGAACCCTTAATATTATATATATATTATTATTATTATTTTGCTATATCTTACAGCATCCAATGTATCAGTTCACCTACAATTCTGTTATTTGTTCCCCTCGAGTGGGATTACACAGGGATAGAATACAGTGCTGAAGATACAGTTTGGGGAGACTAGCTGGTCTAACCTGCCCACCTGGGGGCAAACCCAGAGAGGAGTGCAATCAACCAGCAATGGGAGCAAAGTCACAAAGTCCTTGAGGAATCTCAATTGTAGACTTCTGACTCAGAGGGGAAGCACTTGGCACCTCATCTGAACTGATTGGGGGGATATTCACAAGGGGGCTCACACTGAAAGTCTAAAGATGTGAGGGAGTGGGAGAGGAACCAGACAGCTCCATCCATGACTGCAGGAAAAGCAATGCTCAAGAATCTGGACAACTTAAAGGGTCTAATTGCTGTTAGGTAAGAAGGACCAAGGATATGGAACTCTGAGGATTGGACCAATGGATTTCAACAAGTCTTGCTCACTATTGAACAGAGAACTACTCATCTACTCTGGGTCAGGACAACAGGGAGACTTGGAACTATTTGCATGGTCTTTCTTTTTTCTCTCTCTTTTGGGGTCTCTCTCTACAAGACAGGCAGGATAAGCAATCCCAAGTAGACAGCGACTGGATGGTGGTTCCAGGGGAAGGGGAGAGGGGAGCCAATAACTGCAGAGATGGGGGAATGGCAAATGTTCTCAAAGTGAAGAGGAGGAGGGAGTATCAGCCCTGGTCATGTTTTATCAATCAGAATGAATCGAAGAGAAATTACTGAGAGGTGAATGATGGGTAAACATGATAGTGGGGAAGGAGGAAAGAATAAAGAAAAAGAGGAAAGAAGAAGAAAGTAAAATTATATATATAAGTGGAAACATAGATATGTATAGATATAAACATATATACATACATACATACATAAATACAACAAGGAAGCAGATGGACTTTGGGCCTCTACTTAAATCTTACCTCAGTACAAGAATGGTTTGTTTTAATAATGTGACACTGAGTGATACTCACCTCCCTGACATGATCACTGAAGACAAAACGGGTGCATAAGTAAATGTGGTGAAGAAAGTTGATTGTGCAAGGTCATTAAAAGATAGATTAGTATCTGAAGTCCTTGGAGTTAAACAAGCAGCCATCAAGCAGGGAAGCAATAAAGTCCACATGGAAGAAGCACACCAGCCTGTGTGAGCATGAGATATTGACAGGAATAGTTTTCAGAAGTTCAAAATCAAGCAATAAAATTGCCAAGAAGGAGCATGGACAAAGTGGTGACCCAAAACCCACCTGTAAGATAATTTGACGGTCCCTCACAGAAGAGCCACATGGAAAGGATGACCATTCCAGGGTGTGGTATAGCATTAATGAAACATAATTGTCCTCTAGTTCTTTAATATTTCCTCCCCTTGCTATTATGGTATTTGTTTTACCTCATTAATCTTTAGACCTACATATGTTCATTTTTATATGTAATTAAGAGCTTTTCAATGCATGAAAGCCAAGATAGATAACCCTTCAGAAATAGTAACGGGAGTAATGATTCCCTGAGGGTACAGGAAGAGAAGAGGGGCAAAGGAGTGGGGTGGGGTGGGAGCTGATAGCAAAGATGACTCTATAACCCCCCTTGAGGGGAATAGATAATGGGATTTTTGACACTTTAAAGAGCTCCTTTGCAGCAAATTTACCCAATGCAATGCTTAGTTTGATTTCTTTACTGTTGCTTCCATGAGCATTAACTGTGGATCCAAGCAAGATGAAATCCCTAACAACCTCAATCCTTTGCTAGGTCATCACAATGTTATCTCCTGGCCCAGTGTGAATTTGTTGTTGTTGTTGTTCTTTACATTGAGTTGTAGTCCATCCTAATGGCTGAAAACCTTGATCTTCATCAGCAAGTACTTCAACTCCTCACTTTAAGCAAGCAAGAGTGTTTTGTGTGCATATCACAGGTTCTTAATAAGCATTCCTCCCATCCTGATGCTGCATTCTTCATATAATCCAGCTTCTCTGAAGATTTGCTCAGCAGGATCTAGGAATTCCAATTTCATCTTATTTCTTTGTTCAGGTCTGTCATATTGTTTCTGTAAAGTTGGAAATCTTCCATTCAAATGGTCCTTGCTCAATCATTCTTTGTTCAGTCCAAATAGGAGTGCACCCCAGTCACTAGCACTCAAGGGGGAAGTAAAGTTGTCAATGACTGAACCCTGGGCAATGGAGAAATCTGGAATTAGTTCTTTTTTTGCAACATCAGTTGGGTTTTTATTGTTTGAAACAAGGAAGACCCCTGGGAGAGGTAATACTTTATACTTTATAAGCTATAAACTTTAACATAGGGGTTTATTGAAACCATAGATCCCACTTCTTTATCTTTTTTCAAAGCCAACACCCAGCATGTCGTTGAGTGGAATATCAGGTTATTTTCCTGTATACAAAGACCCACTTACAGAGGCAAACAATTGTGTCTATTTGTCATGATAAACAAGTAATGTAGCAAATGGCAAGGTTGGTGATAAACAGAAAGAAGAAAAGAGGGAGAGGAGGAAGGAGAAAGCAAGCAAAAGTGTATTTGCAATATCTTACAGATGTCTTTAAACTAATCTGGCCAAAACCAAAACAAAACATTGCTTCTAGACAGTTCTGTGTAACCTGCTGGCATCAGAACACACAGAGATGCCACAGTATGAGTCAGTGAGTACCATTATGATACCCGTCACAGAGAGATTTAGACTGACTTCTGAGTCAGTGGCCTTGAGTAGACAGTATTATGTATTTATATAGCGTTCGCTTCCCCGACTTTACAATCATTGCTATCCTCTCAATAAAGACTGTGCTCACTCTAGCAACGGGATCACAGTTGAGTAATTATTCCATAAAAGAATTATACGTGGCAACCTCCGGATACTCTAGGAGTCTTTGAAATTGGAAATGCGGTTTCAACCAAAGATGCCCTATGCCGGAGTAGCTGCAATAAACTGAAACCATTAGGGCTATTTGCAAACTAAGTGGATGTGTCTTTGTTAAAATTTGATGTTTATTTTTAATATGGTTGCCTGCCCTTCTCTATTTGAACAACTCATTACACCTTAAATATAAACCACATGTGTACTACAAAATTCATGTAATTTTCTGGGGCAAAGAATTTGGGCTGTGATCCAACAGTAAAACATATTACTCTAATATTTATTTGCATCTGTTTGGTATTGTCATGATCTATACAAGGCTGCATCATTTTGCTTTTCTTTTATGAAAAAAAAAGGGGGCAGAAAATTCTCTGTTCCCAGACTACTTCTAGTGAAGTGGATTTGAAAAGCTTCATTTGAGATTCAGTGGCTCTGGGCAGATATTAATATCATAGGCATTGATGAAGAATAATGTAATGAATGATGAGTTTTGAACAATACTATGGCTGATTTGGTAAAGCTATGTTTTTGGCTTAAACAATAGGATGTTTGATCAAATCAACCACAGAGAAGGAAATGGTATCGCAAAAGATGAGTTTCTAATTGAGACAGACAATGAACTGTGCATCAGAAACAGCTGCAGGGAAACAAATCCTATTGCATTTTTACATGCTAAGATGCTGAATTTTCACATGCGATGGTCACAATTGTGATTCCTAGCACATCCAGGTGCCCTCACATCTGTGTAATATATTTAGAAAGGAAAGAAAATGAGATGGGAAATATTTTATATTCAGAGTATTTCTCTTTTAGATTTGTCCTTATTAATTCCATGACCATTATAAACTATGCAGATGAGGAAAGCTGTTTCATCAATGACATTATTTGGAAATTTGCATATCCGGGTTCCCTCTCTTCCCTATGCAAAAGAACCTGCACCCTGGTTCTCTGTCCCTGTCTACACTTCCATTATCTAAACACATAGGTCCTATGTTAAGAGAAGGACGGAGGTTTTTGACTCAGAGAAAGAGGTACACATACCACAGCTTAAGTCTGAGATCTTGCTTGCAGGCCACTTCTCTAAGCAAGTGGGAGCCCTGGTGGCATGATTGTTCCCTGTTGAACTTCAGATGGAAAGATCTGCAGTTCAAAACCACTAGCTGCTCCACGGAGGGAAGATGAGGCCATCTCAGAAACCAGCAGAGGCTGTTCCATCCTGGTCTAGAGGAACATGATCAGTCAGAATCGGCTCAATGGCAATGAGTCTGGAGTTTCCCTTTAGCAAAGGACTAGTTGTTTCCTTTTTTTTTAAGGGAAAAGATGTTCTTGTTATCAAAAATGCTTTAGGGCCATGGAGCACATGTAAACTGTTCGAATTCCCATAACCTCTCTCCTTTATTGCCAAGATTCAGATTCTAGTAAGAGCCTTCGGCCTCAACACCTGCTGTCAGATCATAACATTTTAGTCACATTGGCAAATTATTCTCTTTCATCAGGAAAGTGTAAACACACTCTGATTCTGAATCTTTTGCTCATTATTTTTCCATTAATTGGACATTAATTGCTGCTTGGCCTTTTGGCATTATCTGGATACATCGAGCGCATCTCTACACAGCACTCCTTCTCTTCATGTAAATGTTGCTAACCAACATTTCACATTTACGACAATAATAAACAGAGTGTCCTCTGTGACAAGGCAATGCTGTGCATTCATGAAGGACCCCCGGCAGTAACAAGCCTGGGAGTACCTGGGGAACGTCACACTGACTGTGAGGCTGCAGGCTGGGTGTCAACTTATCTGCCCTGTGTGTCTCAAGAGTTTGGCAGTGATGTAATGATGTAATGTAACATGTATGGAATGATGTAGCAGGAGAAAGGAGAGGCTTACTGCTGCTGCAGCTAAGTACAATTTCAGAAACCCAAAGGGGCGTTCTACCTTGTTCTAGAGTCGCTGTGAGTCAAAGTGGACTCCGTGGCAGGAAGGTTTGTTTTGTTTGAGTAGCGATGTCCTTCGACAGTTCTATTTTCATATAACACTACTTTCATATAATTACCTGGTCTTTGGAAACCAACTATGTTGATAATTGAGTAGTGCATGTATATGAAAGTAAATTGTACACATTTCTATCACTGCCACTGAGTATATGCTTTTTGAGAAAAAACGCCAGTACTGTTTCCTTCTTTCGTTTTGCTCATCTTAAATGTGGTGCTCAAATGCTGATCAAATGAATTGTACACATGCCCCCAAATGAGTCCAGTTCTGTTTGACTCAGGAACCATTTCTGAAACTAGGCTCAAAATCTCTTGGTGACAACTGGCTTCAACCATAAATCTTTGCATGACAACGAGTGTGGCAAATGAAAGATCATTAAGTGAGTTTCTGGATTTTGTTGGGGATTGTTCTTTAGGGATACTAGAACACCAATAAAGGATACATAGGTCTCTGGAGGTACAGGGCCTGCACTCATCAGTTCAAAACTCCAAGGGAGAAGGCTTTGTATTCCCATAAAGAATTATAGCCTAAGAAACCCACAGGATCAATTCTACTCTATCCTATAGGGGTTACTATGCGTCAGAATCAACATGATAGGCACTGAGATTTTTTGAGTTTAATAAGGGGTTAAACAAAACCCATTGCCATTAAATTAATACCCAATTATAATGACCTTATGGGATGGAATAGAACTATTCCACTGGGTTTCCAAGGCTCTAAATATTTACGGAAGGATACTGCAACATCTTTATCCTACAGAGAGCTGGTCGACTTGAACTCTTGGGTTAGCAATGAAGCACTTTGACCACTCTACTACCAGAGTTCCTAAAGGGTTTGTTCCTCTTGCCCAAAATTTAAATATAAAGAAGCTTTCAGAAAAAGAACCACATCATTTCACACATACACAAATGTTGAGAAGGCTGAGATGTCTAAATTTCAGGAATCTTAAGGAAGCTAACATTAACAAAAGTCATAAATTAGCCATTCCACTTGATACAGGGTGACCATTAGATTGCTAAATGGTATCTTGGCCACAGTGATCCTCGTTTTCGGTTGTGCTGTCAACTCAATTCTGATTCAACGTGACCCTAGGTACAATGGAATGAAACACTCCCTGATCCAGTGTCACCTTCACAATGTTTGACCTTATTGCTTCAGCCGCCATGTCAATCCATCTCATTGTGGGTCCTCCTCATTTCACTGATCTTATACTTTACCAAGTATATCCTTCTCTGCCATTAATCCTTCCCAATAACACATCCCAAGGATGTGAAATGAACTCACTTCCAAGGGCATTCTGGCTGTAAACTTCCCGAGGCAGCTTTGTGCATTCTTTCCAGTCCACGGCATAATCTTTTTTGCCAACATCATAATCCAACCGCATCTATTCTTCTTTTATCTTCCTTCTTCATTGTCGAGGTTTTACATGCATATGAGCTATTAGAAATATCATGACTTGAGTCACATGAACCTTGGTCTTCAAAGTGACATTTTTGCTTTCAAGCACCTTAAAGAGTTATTTTGCAGTAGATATGCCAATGCCTTACATTCACTTCATTTCTTTTTTTAAACATTATTTTTAATGGGGAGTTAATACATATAGCATATCCCATAAATCACTTAATTTCTTGATTGCTTCTTCCATGATAATGGCTACAAGTAAAATGAAATCCTTGGGAAATTTAATATACTTGCCCATTTATTATGAAGTTGATTATTGGCAATCATACTACAGGTGCAAAGAGAGAATGGACTCAAGCTGTAGTTGAAGGTGTGACCCTGAGCTAATGGCTGCTAGATGGGATGTGAGCGAAAGTAACGGGAAGAGACATCACTTAATGAAGTTACCATTCACTTAGAAGGCTCTAAGGAAAGCAGATTGGTAGAGCAAATCAGGAATTTCATTGGAATACATTAAATTTAGTAGTTCAAAAGCCTATTAGGCATCCAATTGAGGAGGGTCACCAGGTTGGTGGCACACCGTGGCTGAGACAGGGTATCCCATATTGGCCAGCACAAATACAGGACATGTTCACCTTCACAGGCATGTCCATTGGACGATGCTGCTCCATAGCTGATAAATTCTGTGCAGGAGAATAGCTTTTCTCTTGTGGTCACTTTGTTAAGCAAAGGGCATTTTATGTTCTCTTGACCTTTATTTGAAAATATCTAGAAAACACTCGTTTAAAAAATGTTCCTAGGAATCAGCTTAAGTTTTATAAAATTCAGGGAGATAACTGAATCCCTATGTACTTCTCTCCAGTCTCATGTCCCTCCCTTCTTCCCAAGAAGTAACTGCCCTCCTGGCTTGGTGTTTATCATTTCCAGTCATGCTTTTAACTTTTACTGTATGTGTACCCATAACAAAGACAGAATTCTTCAAATGGACCTAAGCCTATAATATGCCCCTCAAATGACTAGATTCTTAACTAGTAGAGAGTTTACATCCTCATAAAACATTGATGTTTCCCCAAACCAGATGATTTCTGAGACATGTTTCCATGTAGCCTACCCAGTCAGGGATTGTAAAGTCTGTCTCGAGAGTAAATGTCAAACTTGTGCTTATTTAAACTCACATATGCAGATCATTCTGAGGTTGGGCAGAAGAGTTTAAAGACATAGTTCCAAAAAAGGAACACTAAAACTACCTTTAGAAGCCAAACAGATCCAAAGAACTAAGGCAAATATCCAATAACTTCAATAACATTTGTCCAGAAGCAAACTCGCTAAATGACTCACTCTTCTTTGGACTTCTAAAGAGAGTCTTTCCTCCACTTGCCTGTTCCCATGTCTTCCTCTTGTGAGTTCTGTTTCAGCCACCTAAAGTACCCAGGGCCCTTCCATTTGCTTCATCATCTCTAACGGCCCATTTAAGTACTAAAAATAACAATCGCTTATCTTAGGTTAGGTTTCTCCATAGAAAATACTGAGATAAAGCTGTAAGTACAAGGAACTTATTAAGGCTATCCTAGTGGTCCAGTAAGTAGTGGGCATGCATTAGATTTGAATCCACCAGGAAAACACTTTGAAACCAACAGCTGCTCCACAGGAAAGAGAGGAGGCTTCTACTCTGTGAAGAGTTCCAGTCTTGGAAATCCACAGGGCCAGTTCGACTATGTCCTATAGGGTCTCTATAAGTCACAACCAACTGGATAGCCGTGAATGAGGAGTCCAGCGGATAAGTACTCTATTAACCAAAAGTTCCCAACACCTGTCTCTAAGTTCATCCTACTGTGGTGACTCATGGGTTGAAGTGTTGGTGTCACCGGTATTTCAAATATCAGCAGGGTTACTCAACGTGAACAGGTTTCAGCAGAGTTTCCAGATGAAAAACAAATTACAAAGAAGGAATAGGTGGTCCACCTCAAGGAATTCGCCACTGAAAACCTTGTGGCTGCATCGAAACATTGTCAGATACTGAAAAACTCTGGAATATAAACTGACCACTGTCAGAGATAATGCCAGAAGATGAGCTCAGGTAGGAAGGCATTCAAAATATGTTTGAGGAAGAGCTGCCTTCTTAAAGTCGCGTCAATATTCACGATGTGGAGGGAGTAAAGCCTGGCATCGTCATTTGTTAATGGGGCATGACCCAAATTGAAAAAAATAAAAAAGCTGAAACATCACTTAATAATCAGAACTTGGAGTGTATGAACTATGAATCAAGAAAATTTGAAGTTGTCAAAATGAACACATAATGAAAGGACCAGTATTGACCATTTTGAATCAGCAAAGCATGTGGTTTCAATGGCAGCAATGAGAGACTCAGGAGGAATGGCATCTCATTCATTGTCAAAAAGGATGTTTCAAGAGCTATCTTAAAGTACAACGCTGTCTGTGATCGGATAATGTCTAGCCAAATACAAGAAAATCCGGTCAATACAACTATTATTCAAATGTATGCACCAACCATACAATCTGTTGTTGGTGTTAGGTGCCATCAAGTCCCTTTGACCCACAGCAACCTGTGCACAATAAAACAAACACCGCCCTGTCCTGTGCCACCCTCACAGTTGTTCCTATGCTTGAGCACACTGATGAAGCCATGGTGTCAGTATACCTCCTGGAGGAACTTCCTCTCCTTCATTGCCCCTCTACTTTACCAAGCATTAAGTCCTTCTTCAGTGACTGGTCTTTCTTACCAGTGTTTCCAAAGTATGTAAGACTTTGTATCTGAGAAACACTCTGGCTCTACTTCTTGCTTCAGTATGGATTATAACTCAATGTAAAGCAAACCTAAATCCCTACAATTGGACCAACAGGTAATATGAAAAACAGAGAAAAGATTGAACTTGTCAAGGATTTCGTCTTGCTTGGATCGGAAGTCAATGCTCACGGGGGCAGTAGTCAAGAGTTCAAATGACACATGACATTTGGTAAATCTGTTGCACACAACCTCTTTAAAGTGCCAAAGAACAAGGTTGTCACTTCGAGGACGAAGGCATGCCTGACCCAAGCTCTGGTATTTTCAAACACCTCTTATACATTTGAAAGCCGCCGTAAGGAAGACCAAAGAAGGGTGCATTTGAATTATGGTACCGGCAATAAATATTGAATATGCCATGGCCTGCCAAAATGACTAGATAGATTTGTCTTGGGAGAAGTACACAACCAGAATGCTCCATAGAAACAAGGATGGTGAGACTTTATCTCACATACTTTGGACATGCTGTCAGGAGAGACCAGTCCCTGGAAAAGGACATCATGCTAGGTAAAGTAGAAGGGCAGAGAAATAGAAGAAGGCCCTTCACAAGATGGGTTGACACAGTGTCTACAATGTACAACAATGGACTCAAATATAAGAATCAGGCAGTATTTTGTTCTGTTGTACATAGTTTGGCCTGGTGGTACAGTAGTTATGAGTTGGGCTGTGATGCCCATGAGGGGCATTTTGAAACCACCAGCAGACCCGAGGGAGCAAGACTAGACTTACTACTCCCATAAAGAGTTACAGCCTCAGAAACCCACAGGAGGTTTCTATCAGTTAGCAATAACTCAATGGCAGTGAGTTTGGTTTGGGTTTGGGACCTAACAAGAACAACCCCCCAAAAGTTAAAGGTTAGACTCTACCAGCAATCCTCAGGCGATAGATATACCAGTCGGCTCCCGTAAAGACTTGATCTGGGAATCTTGGAGTACATTTCTCCTCTGTCCTATAAGATCATTGGGAGTCATATTTAACTCAACAGCAATTAGGTCCCAGGAGAAAGCAATTATTGGGTGGTGCATAAGGTTGAGTGCTCAGCTGCTAATTAAAAGGTAGACGGTTCAAATCTACCTAGAGGCATTCCAAAACAAAGATTTGCCCATCTACCTCTGAAAATTCAGCTAGCTCTTTTCTGACTCACATAGGGTCACCATGAGGCAAAATCAACTCGATGACAATTGGCACAGGATAAAACACGAAAGAAGTGGGGGAAGCAGGACAGAGATGAGAAAGAGCCAAGAAGTGTGAAATTATTGGGCCAAGTTTCCTGGAGGTGACTTCAGGCTATTCCCCTGGAAATACTCTGTAGAGTTAGGGCCTCCTCAGACTCGGTGGTCCTAGCCTACGGAGAGTAGGGCTGAACCTTTCAAAGTTACAGTGCTGGGAACCCGGAGCTACTCCGGCAGATTGTCTGTAATGGAAGCTAGAGTTTCCGAATTGGGAGGTGATGGAGATTGAACTTGGGGTCCAAAAACTTCTCATTTACACATGTAAGCAGCCAAAGTACCTCTGATTGGCCAAAGGAGTCCTTCAAAGGAAAGCTAAGTGCTCAGGTTTGGACCACTAGAATAAAATATCTATGAAAACCTAGAGAGGGAAGTAAAAACAAACAAACAAATCCACTGCCATCATAGGGAACCCCTGTGGGTTTATGAGACGGTGCCTGCTTATGGGAGTAGAAAGCCCAGTCTTTCTCCCCCGGAGCTGAAGGTGGTTTCAAATAGCTGACTATGCAGGCTGCAGCCCACTCTGTAACCACTACAGCACCAGGCTCAAAGAAATGATTCCTGGAGTTTAGGGGAGAGCCCCGGTGATATCTACAACATAGCACTTGCTGGCCTTCATGGATCCTAACATGTTAGTAGAGATCAAATCCTTGAATTAAGGAGAGGACTTTAGAATGTTGGTGTTTGGACCTGACAGATCTTTGCATGTCTCTAGAGAGCTTGTCATATCAGATGACCACAATAGAATTTAAGTGGGCCACAAATAAGAGCAGCCTTGACTCCAGATCACAACGAGATTGCTAGGAGAAGCAGGGGCCAAGAAAGGGATCTACGGCTTAGGGGACACTAACACTTTGCTGAAGGTGATGGGAAGATTAAGAAACAGCTAATGGTGATGGTTCACCACACGATAAGCATAATTAATGTCACAGAATTGTAAATAGGATGAATATTGAAATGATAAGTGTCTTACTACATATATTTACATATGTCTACCACAATAAAGACACAATTCTGTATCTTTCAGATATCTAGGCAGAAATTGTCCCATTATATCCTGAACCAACTTGGGTGCTGTACTTGACTCTGAACTGGGCTGTCTTCCAAGACAGAACAATAAATCCCCATCCTCTTGCCTGAGTAAGCATTCCACGGCAAGAAGACCTCTCAGGACAGTCCGACTGCTATAGTTTCGCATGTCATTCTCCACCCAGCTCTTCTCAGACATGAGGAGCCCAATTGAAAATGCAAACGGGGTCTGCAGAAAGACCACGGTCCCCATATGAAGTCAAAGGTGCTAGACAGCAATTGGTGGAGAAGGTCTTTCAGATAACACAGTGGTAGTCTTCAAACACACAATATGATATTTTTTGCAATTATATTTTCAGAATTACAATTGACAGGTGAAATTCCATTGTAGGTCACTTAGCCGCACAGTTAATATCTTAATTTCTTGAGTTGGTCACAATGTCTAATCTCATCTACACTATGGATTTCAACATCAACATTTTCCTTTCTGTGTGTTTTCATTCCTCTTTACGACCTTGGGTCAAGCCTTGGGAAGGGATGTTGTATGTTATTTCTACACATGCAAATTGAATGCAAATCAAATTATTTTGATTTTCTATTAGAAAAAAAGCAAATTGACAGAACGAGGTCCCCTCCCCCTCCTTGCCATCCATGTGAGTCAGGGTAGACTAGAGAAACAAATTCATAGACACTCGTGTGTATAAGAAAGAAGTTTATATGTAAGAGCAAGGGAATATTGAGAAACATCTGAGCCCAGTCCAGATCAAGTCCATAAGTCCAATACTAGCCCATATGTCTGATACCAATCTATAAAGTCCTCTTCAGACTCACAGAACACATGCGATGATGCCAAATGAATGAAGGACGATCACGGGCCAGTGGGTAGAAAGTCTTGTGGACCCAGTGATGCTGTAAGCATCTCAGCTCTGGCAGGGGTCCCCACGTGGCTTCTCCAGTTCCTAGGGCATGGGGTCTATCAGTGTAGTGTCATGTGTCTTGTCAGTAGAACGTCTCTCAGGGAGAGAGCAGAGAGAGAGTGTGCCTCGCACCTCCAAGGAGGAAATACAGGAATTCCCAGAATCCTCAGGGGAAAACCATCCTACACAGAGGCCTCATTGGTTATGAGGTGATTGACCAGCTAAACTCCACCCCTAAACTCTTAATCCTCAAATTGACAAACAATTATATTACTACCACACCGCCTATAGCAGTGGTTCTCAACCTGTGGGTCGTGACCCCTTTGGAGGTCGAACAGCCCTTTCACAGATTCATAACAGGAGCAAAATTACAGTTCTAGAGTAGCAATGAAAATAATTTTATGGTTGGGGGGGTCACCACAACATAAGGAACTCTATTAAAGGGTCTGGCATTAGGAAGATTGAGAACCACTGATCTATAGGAATGTGTAGACTGGCAGCTTTGGGCAATTGTAAAATAGGCTGGGGCCGGGTGGCAAAGACATAGCAAGGGTGCTTCAACCCAACCATTGTGGGAATTGCCTGTGCAAACTCCCAAAGCAGATTGTCACTGAATGGAAATTTTCAACAAATGCCAGGCAATTGGTATTCCATGACTACTCGACCTCTCATGGAAATGGGTATATTTTCCCCATATCAGGGCTATTTTGTCACAGACTCCTCTTGGAGACAACCTGCCTTCAAGGGCTAGGAGCAGAGCGGGCCCTCTAATTCGAATCCTGCCCACAGTCCTACATACTCTCTGTTTGGTGCTAAAAGCATGTCCTTAACTGGGAAGAGGCTAGGGGCAAGGGCTTTGGCTATCAGAACTCATTCTGCAGCTGGACTGGAGGTTGAGCAGAGAGATAACTGAGAAATCACATTTGTCGTCTTCAGCTCTACAGTCTTATTCCCTATTCTTAATTCTCTAAAATATTTCCAGTCTTTGCTTTCTAATTATGAACCTTTGGAAGAATTTGAAGTGTACAGAAAATGCAGGAACAGACACCTAGGCACCCACTTCTCATGATTTTTCTCCTTGTTTATGGTGCCATTTATTTAACAGATTTTTGCTTTGAATGCAATCTTTTTTGGTTGTTATGGTTTATGTCTATCTAATCTTACATAAGATACCCTTCCCTATCATAATATTATAAAAATGCTTTCCTATATTTCTGTCTAAATGCTTAGCAGTTTTTCTTCACACAATTTGGTGTTTAATCCATCTGGAATTAATCCTGGGTGTTAAAAAAGAATCTAATTTTAGTTTTTTCCCATATTGACATTATTTTATCATTACTATTATTCTTATAGTCCATCCTTCCCCTCCCTGAATTCTAATTCAACCCACCTCATACAGCTTTCTCGTATGGTATTCAGGGACTGGGTCCTCTTCGCCTGCTGGTGGAAGGCTTTTGTTTGTTTCTGTATTTACAGTCCTAGGCTATAATGCATACTTTGTGTCAGACATGCAAATCAGTCCTTATTTTTCTTTAAAGTTGAGAGTGTCGATTTTGCTTCTGCTTTTTCAAACAATAATTATGGTGCATTTGTGAAGTTGTGATGTGAGTTTGCCTGGGACTTTGCTGTAATAATTGATTATCATGAGCAGAAATATCCTTACAGCAATGACTCTCTATAGAAAAGGGGGCACTTTTTCTATTTATTGAGGTCTCATTTTATGCTTCACATATACAATGTCAGGCTCATAATTTTCTCTGCATGTTCCACCCTCCCCTTGTCTTCTGTTGTGTTTGTCTCTGAGCACATCGTCTTCCTGTTGCTATTGCTAATCCTGTTGTCTTTTTAAAGTAACAAATTCTACTTATGTGTTTTCCATACATAAAAGCCTTATTTTTTCTCTCTTATTGATCTTTTATTTAATAAGCTTATTGAACGCTCTGATCAGTATAAATCCTTGTTAGAAACATCTTAGGTCTGCTACTCTAGCTATAATATTAAAAGTGAAACATAATGGCTATTTATTCCTTACAATATTTATTTGTTGTAGTTTTTATCATACTATTCTCCTTAGGACCTACCATACATTGTGGAAAAATAGAAACAGAGATAATGGGTTTACTTTCATTATCCTAACTGTATTGATTAATCTAAAAACTCACTCTTAGCACTGATATTTGACAGAGGCTCTTAATTACATAAAGAAATTTCATGTTGATGTATGAGAAGTATTTTCTAATAAATGCTGCTTGAATTTTATTGGATGATTTTTTTATTAATTTATTGGCTAATTCTAAATCTTTCTTTTAAAGTACTGATGTTTTGCAATGATAGTTTTCATTTATTTGCTTTTGTTTTGTAATTGAACCCTTCTTATACAATAGGATAAACCCTTTGACCACTATCATTAATTTTTGACATACACTTGTAGGTTTTACTTATTAGATTTTATTCAGTATTTTTGAATTGGTCTATATTTTTCTCTTTTTAGTAATCATTTTATTGGGGGCTCATACAATTCTTATCACTATCCATACATGCATCCATTGTGTCAAGTACATTTGTACATTTGTTGCCATCATCATTTTCAAAACATTTTCTTTCTACTTGAGCCCTTGATAGCAGCTCATTTTTCTCTCCCTCCCCCGCCCTCCTTCCCTCATGAACCCTCTATCATTTATAAATTATTATTATTTTTCATGTCTTACACTGACTGATGTCTCCCTTTACCCACTTTTCTGTTGTCTGTCTCCCTGGGAGGGGGTTATATGTAGATAATTGTGATCAGTCCCCCTTTTCTCCCCCTACCTTCCCCTTCCCCTCCTGGTATTGCTACTCTCATCATTGGTCCTGAGGGGTTTATCTCTCCAGGATTCCCTGTGTTTCCAGCTCTTATCTGTACCTGTGTATATGCTCTGGTCTAGCCGGATTTGTAAGGTAGAATTGGGATCGTGATAGTAGTGGGGAGGGAAGGCAGCTAGAGGAAAGTTGTATGTTTCATAGGTATTACACGGCCCCCTGACTGGCTCCTCTCTTCCTTGTGACCCTGCTGTGAGGGGATGTCCAATTGGTCTACAGTTTTCTAAAAGGACAAATAGATCTGTCTTCAAAGAAGTAGGGCCGGAATCTTCCTAGAGACAAGGATGGCAAGACTTTGTCTTACATATTTGGGGCATGTTGTCAGGAGAGAGCAGTCCCTGAATAAGGACATCATACTTGGTTGGTCAAGTGGAGGGGAAGCAAAAGGGAGGAAGTGAGCTCAGGCAGTGTGCGCATGTGCAGGACGGGGCAGTTGGGTTCTGTTGGGCATGAGTCAGCACTGACTCGATGGCACCTAACCACAACAACAATATAGTTTTCCTACATTGTTTTGGGCTGATTTTGTGAATAGTTAGCATTAGCTTTTGAGGGTCTCCCCCTCACTTCTCTATTGTAAAAAGTTTATGCATTACTTTTCTTGACATTTTGGGAAATTCACCGGAAAACCAGCTGAGTCTAATTTGCTTGGGATCTAGAAGTTTTACTAGTAATCTGTTATCTTTGACAGAAATTTATTTAAGCTTCTTATTTGCTCATGACTCAGTTATGAAACATTATATTTTAAGTTATTGTTCATTGGGCCTACATTTTCAAATTTAATGTAAAGTTATTCTTTAATATTATGATTTCTTTATAATCTAATTATATGTGTGTCCCATATTTTATTAATATTATTTCTGCTATCTTTCTTCTTTTGTATTCTTATCCTTTTCTTGTTGTCTATTGCTAGTGTTTCCCTGTAATGTCTTTGCCCTAATTTATTCACAATAACAACCCTATGTGACAGGGTAGGACTGCCCCTGTGATTTTCTGAGACAGTAACTCCATACAGGAGTAGAAAGCCCAGTCTTTTACCTGGGGAGCAGATGGTGGTTTCAAACTGCTGACCTTGCTACTTGCAATGCATAATCACTATGCCACCAGATTCCATAGGGTCACTCTGAGTCAGCATCAATTTGATGTCAATGAATTTGTTTTGTTTTTAATCTATTACTTAGGAGCCCTGGTGACTTGAGGCTTTCTACTCCTATGAAGAGTTCATCAGAAACCCACAAGGCCACCTCTACCTTGTCAAATAGGGTTACTATGAGTTAGAATTGACTCCCGTGGCAGTAAGTAAGAATTAAAACTTCTTTTTCTTTCTTTTTTTTAAGGAGCCCTGGTGCTCTTTCAGGTAAGCCTCAGGATGCTAACTTCAAGGCCCACTGTTCAAACCCCCCAGTCACTCCCCAAGCCTCAGAACCACTCTGTGGGGTTTCTATGAGTCAAAAATGACTCAGCAGGTTTGTTTTATTTTTAAGGATCCCTGATGGCCTGGTGGGTTACACATTGGGCTGCTAACCACAGAGTCAGTAGTTCAAAACCATCAATTACTCCAATTGGCTGTCTCCTTCTCCAAATATTTATAATATTGGAAACACAAAGGAGCAATTCTATTCTACCCTAACAGGTCAGTGTGGGCCAGAATCCACTTGAAGGCAATGGGTTTGGTTTTAAGATTTTTATGTTCATAGTTCCATTCATTCTACTTTTTCTTATACTTATTTGTTTTTGCTTCCCCTAACTCTTTGAATTGCATAACAGATCGCTAACTTTTTGCCTTTATCCTTATTTGAAATATGCATTTACTGCTGCATACATATATTACTTCCAAGTGCTTCCTTAGCTGCATCACAGTAGTTTGTATGTACAATGTTTTCATTTCCATTTAATTCTCAATATTTACACATTCTGATTACACATATTCTCATATTCTGATTACACATATTTTGATTTTCTTCTCTCAATCCTTGGCTGTTTAGAAGTTATTGTATTATTTCAAATACCTACTAGGAAAATTTGATTCTCTCTCTTTCTCTTGCTTGCAAGAATTTGACAGTGTAATTAAGACTATGAAATTATTGATTTTTTTTAACTCCATGGAAGTGAGTGTGGTTGTTGAGTGGGAGAATGTGATCAACTTTCATAGTTTGTTTTCACATGTGAGGAATATATTTTATTAAATTCAGCATGCTAAGTATCCTTGTTATTGTCTAGTCACTCAAACTTGTTAATTGTATTGTTTGAAAAATACTTTTTTTTCTCTATCAGCATTCACTGGATCCATTATTTCTGGGGAAAACAAACAAAACAAAAAACAAGTACTATGAAACTTCAAATGTGATGATGTGTATGTTTACAAGTAAACTCTACTTGTAATCCAGCCAATTTGTAGTCTACATATTTCGTGTGTGCCAACGTTTTATTTTTTCCATCTATTCCCTTTCCCGTACCAACTTCAAGCACCCAAATTTATTTTTATACTTCTTGGTACTCACAGTTTCACAAGCATTGCCTTTCCCCGGCTTTCTCTGTAAGCGCAAGTCTGCATTTACTTTATTATTTTTTAAATGCATTTGAGCTAATTTTTCTAAAAGGTTGTACCATTAAAAGTGTTGCTTAATTCACTCTATTGCAAAGGAGAAGTGTGGAAAGGCGGGATGAAGGAGAAAAAAGACCAAGACCGTGATAGAAGTGTCCCCAAAGCGGAGCCATTTTCTGTCTATTCCTCTGGCTTCTTCTTTGCCTAGGTCTGTAGTGTGGCAGCTACAACCACCTAACAGCTGGGAGGCTCTGTGCCCAGTACATGCTATGGCTCCCCTTCTACGCTGGGATGAGAGCCATCCCCACTTAGGACTGGTGGGGGAGCAATTTCTATGGCACAAGAAGAGCAAGTAGCCTACAGACAAAGTGTTCTGATACAGCACAAGCTGGGGAAGGGGGGTGGGGGCATCTCCTGTACCTTCTAACCTAATTAGTTCATATTCAGAGCTTTCAATCAAATGACTCTCTTAGGAGGCTTCTGCTGGGCTTTGCTTTCCATGCGTGCTAATTATTACACCTACAATCACATAATCAACCTCTTGGGCTGCGAGGAAAAACAAGGGTGTGAGTGGTTAATTGCAAATGCAAGTGGCCCATTGCTTGTGCAATCAGCAGACTTCCAGCATACTCAATGGGGTGCCCAGCTGCAGCATAAATATTTCAAGGGGCAGACGCTGGCCTTTAAACCCGACTTCACCATTTCACATACGACTTCCTCAAACTCTTCCACCTCGTTTTATTGTTTTGGAGAAAGCACAAGCAAAAGGCAATGAAACAAACAAACATAGACACAATCACTCTCATTGACACACGTAATGATGTCATTCCTTCCCTTTCCAAGCTTCACGCGGCGAGTCCTACAACTGAGAAGCCTCCATATGAAAATAAGATCGACATCCGTCTGTAATAATGATCATGCTACAATGCAGTTCTAGGACATCTGCCAAGCAAGCAGGGGCTTGCGTTTTGGTGTCCTGTGCTGAACTTCTCACATCACAGGGAAAATGGAAAAATGGTCGGTAGGTGGAAAGCCTGCATTCACAGGGTTCTTTTCTACTCCACAACTAGAGGGGCACAGCGTCTCACAATGGGAAATCATGTAACAATATTTGTTTCAATGATGAGTCTGGTTCTTTGATCCATATGCTGACACACAGCCATGTTGTAAAGTAGATGTCTTCCAGATGGGCATTAAAGCCCCTGCCCAGGTCACTTCAGCAGGGCAACTGACAGATGGGCAGAGCACGACTGACCTACTTCATAGCCAAATCAGATCCCCCCCCCAAAAAACCTTTAGAGAATATCTCTAGGATTTTTATTTTTTAAAATGGGACAGACTGTGATCCTATCCCATTGGCCTTCACCTTCCAAGTTCATTGTGATTAGACAGTATTTATGACAAGAGCATTTCATATGAGAAAGGAATCTCTCTTATGACTTTGAGAAAAGACTAAACTTCTGGAAGCCTTTACTGTCCCCTTTGCGAAATGGGTAGAGCAATGTCCACAATAAGAAGTTACTGACAGGCCCTGTCACAGACCCATCAAGTTTTCTAGTCTCTCGTCGTTACAGGAGCGGATTGCCTGGCCTTTCCCCGGGGAGCTGCTAGACGGATGAAGCTGCCACACTCCCAGGCAGCAGCCAAACACCCAACCAGTGAGCCCCTAGGGCTCCTTCACCCACAACTTAACTTCCCTCAAAGGCCTGGTGCTTTGCCAATTCTACAGTACTAACGAGCAAGACTAAGGGTGACTTTTGGTTATTTAACATTTGGTTTATGATAAAAGCTGTTATTTGGTTATTTATGATATGGTTTTGATCCCCCTCCTTTTGATTCACAATGCTATGTTCACAATGAACTTTTGGCCCCTGACTTGCTTTGACTCTTGGCTTAATGATTCCAGCAGCCGCATGGGAAGGGTCCTCTCTGGAGGTGGCATGTGGGTGTGTTTTCCTCATAATTTCTGCAGATGTTTCAACTGAGGGTCAAGGTCAGGCACTGCAGAGCCAGTCACGTGGGAATCAACTGTCATTTTACAGGACCCCAGATCACCTCGCCCAACCCCCTCACAGTTCCTACCAAACTTCAGTTCCAGGTAGAGTTCAGAGTCTCCTGGAGAGTGGAGTGACTTACCCAAAGGCAAAACAAAACAAAACAAACCGGGATTGAACCCCACTCCTCCATTCGGCCTCACGGAGGAGGGCCCTCTCTTTCCTTGGGGGCGGAGGTATCTTTTATTTCATAGCATCTCCAGAACCTTCGCTGCCTCAGAGTTGTCGAACATCTTGAATGATTAAAGTTGACAGTCCAAATGTTACTTTTCAGACCTGAGCTGGAAAATAACTGCATGCCAAGCTAACATGCCAATTTATTTAGTCAAGTTTCTGTCCTCTTCTAGGATTTTATTTCGTGTATTTTACCACATGCCTAAAATCCAGGCCCTCATACAAGGGACACAAAATCCTTCCGTCGCCAAGTGAGGAGCTAGGTAGTGGGTGTTTTTTCAGAAGAATTACGGATTGAGTTGTGTTTCCCCCAAAATATATATGTTACAATGTTAACTCTTATCCTCACGGATGTCATCCCATTTTGATTAGGGAGTAGGGTTTTTTTTGTCAGGCGATTGAGCATATAGCATTATGGGTGTACCTTAAACCCATTCACTCTCAAGATAATGAAAAGGAGCAGATTAGGCACAGAGAATCGGGTGTGGCTGGGGGCAGAGGGGTAGGACAGGTAGATGTCACGTGCAAAGTGCCAAGGAACACCAAGAAGAATACTACAGAAGTTGAGACAGGATTTATCCGCCCCCCTGCCCCCAGAGTAGACAAGAGAGAATTACTTTTAGAGCCTGAGCCTAAAATGTAGCCTTCTAGTCAGCTACATGATAAAATAATAATAAGTTATGTTTGTTAAAGCCCCTCATGTGGCACAGGATAAGTAAGACAAGGAGTATTTTTAGATGGTTATGAGAAGAGGTCAATACTGGACTTCAAATAGATAAGTCACAAGGGCTCCAGGCTCAGGCACCACCGGAAGAAGGAATCCCTTATTAGCTAGGAGTCTCTGTTCACGGTGCTTCCAGGAAAATGAACCAGACAAATATGCCCCCACACTCAATATTTCATCTCTAGAAACAGTTCCAGCCACAACATGCGTCATGCTCTAAGACAGCCTTTGGGAAACCATACGGCATGATACAAAAGCAATATGATGAATTCATTTTCATATCTCACCTCTCAATTCTATTTTTGATCCATAAATATCAACTAGTAAACATCCCCAGTGTGCTAGGAGGCTGATTTTTTACTTTTTCATCAAATAATCAACTATATCAGCAATCCTTAATCCATCGCCCTGATAAAAATCCAGGCTCTGCTAAATTCAAGAGTTTGGGTTTTTTGGTCTATTAATCCTTGGACTCTCCTGCCCTTTAATACTTCTGTAGTTACCCTCCTTCTATTCATAGACAAAAAGCCCATTTTATTGCTTCCTGTCAGGTGATTGATTTACAGAATCAAATTCTAAGCACACATGTCCAAAACTCACCCATTTGGTGCAAAGTCCTTAAATGAAGCTAACTTATTACACTGCTAACTGAAAGGCCATTGATCTGAAGCCAACTAGAGATACCCATGGCAACAACTTAGTGATGTCCTTCAAAAATTCAGTCATGGATGCCTCTAAAAGTAATAACAAGGTGTTTGGATTCCTAGACAAACATTCAAGCTGAACATGAGTGGGATTAGACTCATGAAGACATGAAAATTCTATGTATGTATTTTTACATGATGCAAAAAAATATCCATGAATATAGTAGATTCGACAGAGGGCAAAGATATGAAAGCTTGCAATCCATAAACAAATAGCTAAACTGCATCTGGAGATTTAGGACCATGATCTTAGAGGACACTTAGATCAATGGCCATAATATCATCCCCAAAGAAAATGACAGTCTACATTGATGAGGAGTGACTGGGATCTTAAAAGTTGTGAGTGACCATCTAAGGTACAACAATGAGTCTCTTCCCATATGGACAGAAGAAGAAGCGTAAGGGAATCACAGACCCATGAAAACTAGTAGTCCAAAGAGACGTAGCCCCCATGACCCTGAGAACAGAAGAACTAGATCAATGTTGGGGGATCCTGTCACAATCAAGGGGGATACACAATAGACACCTATACTTTACCCAGGATTATAGGCTATAGAATGATTTTCTTTTATTGCTCAGGAGAGCACTCAAACTGTGTGTGTGTGTGTGTGTGTGTGTGTGTATGGAAAGGGGGATAAGTTTGGGAATCTATGAACTAAATGGGACCTAGACACCACTGCTGTCCACTCTGAAAGGAATCAAAATAGGACAAAGAATATGTGGAACAAAACTCAAAATCATTAAAAAATAAAAAAGACTAGTCTTTCTAATCTGACATAGAGTAGTGTAACCTCCTAGAGTCTAGAATATAGGCTGTAGGTACCTGTCATGGATAGAAGGGAATTCACCTCCGTGGCTCAAGTTACAGACACATGACAGGCAGGCCTATACAATGAGCATTAAAAAGCAGGAAGTACACACAGGGAGAAACAAGCAAATAAACATAAAAACAAATGAAAGGCCAGTCATAAAAAGCCTAAGGAGCACAGTTCTATGACACACATGAGCTTCACATGAGTCACAAGTGACACAATGGCAAGTAGCTTCTCGAATGTCTGTAAGAACAACTTTCTAGATAGATCTCTACCTGTGTGTGTGTGTTCTGATAATATAGATACAGTGTAGCACTTCTTAGGTCATCAAGCAGAATAGACTAGAAGAAAAGTATTTTGATATTATAGCCTTTTGTATAAAACTGGCTCTGGTTAATATTTGACATATTTCGAAGAAGAAATGGATTGAAGTTCATGTGCCATGTCTCCAGCTAACCGGTATGCTCACTGGAGCACTGATCTGGACAAGGTATCTGGCCTATAGAATCCAAACATCTCCTCAGAGAGGGATGATTTCTGAGGGCTTGAAGTTAAGCTGAAGTTCAACCTACATCTGCATCAGTAAAAGGCCTGGTCTCATGATCTCTGAAACACTATGCAACGGTGTGGATGAAGGTGTTTAACCTTGGCAAATGCTGGCTGGAGCATGGCTCAGTGAAACTTACGCAGAGGGATGCAAAGGATTTCCAGCTACCAAATCACGGTTGGACAAGAAACAAGTGCGGGAACATGAGATTCCTAAACTATGATCCAGGGAATTTAGAGGATATTAAAGAAAAATATTTAACTACCAGCAGTAAGTATACAGACTGAACAGAAAAATGAACTGGTTAATCTAGGGGGTCAATTAAGTTGGGGTTTGGTTTAAGGGAATTTCTATGGTGAGATGGAAAAGAATTGCATTGATATTAAAAATGAAACAAAACAGCATTTTTTCAAAAATATCTCCCACTTTTCCTTACATTTCCTTGCTTTTCAGCAGCTCTAGCTGCTCTAGCATCGCTACCATCATTCCTCTTTCGCTAACCACTTTCTCTGTTCTTTTGATCCTTCCCACAATCAAAGAAGCTTAGCTCTCCCATCTATTTCCTTCTTAAGCTAGCAACGCAAGATTAACAAAATTAACCACCGTGCCTTATTCTATTTATAGTCTCATATTTTGACGACAGGACTTCATCGCAGCTACGTTGGCCACGTTATCGGGAGTGTCCTGGCAATGAAGGGGAGGAAGGCCTGGAGGAGATGGGTTGATGCAGTGACTACAACAATGGGCTCCAACAACAGCAACTGCAGGGGGCGCAGGGTGGGGCAGGGCTTTGTTCTGTTGTACATAGGAGCACTAAGAGTTAAAACCACCCAGATGACAACATTTTATACTCCTCACCAAAACAAGTGTTTGTAGAACCCTAAATTTTGTTCAGGAAAAATGCCAATTAGGTAGTCAAAACCTACTGACTCAATGATCTTCTTCAGAAAAACAAGACAAGAAAACAAGATAAAACACCCAAACTCATTTCAATCAAGTACATTTTGACTCACAGCAACCATCTGGAAGGTTTCCAAGGTGGGGAATATTTGAGAGAAGATAAAATAATCATAATAAATGCACTGCCATTGAGTCAATGGCGACTCACAGCAATCCTGTAGGACACAGTAGAACTGCCCCCTGGGAGTTTCTGAGATGGTCACTCTCTACAGGAAGAGAAAACCCTGTCTTTATCCCAGAGTAGCTGGTGGTTTTGAACTGCTGCCCTTGTGCTTAGTACTAAATGCATAACCACTCTGCCACCAGGGCTCCTGAAGGGAGAAGATTGTCTCATTTTCCCCCCTGCAGGGTGCCTAGTGGGGTTGAATCCCTGATCTGGCAGTTGGTAGTCCAGCTCTTACCTGGCAGCACTAGCAGGGCTCCCTAGCCTAAGACACCTCCATATATTCTGCCACAGTGCAACTTTTGAAAACGCATGTCTTTCATTTATTTACTCACTCACTCAAAAATTCACTTGACAAATATTAATCACAATGGTATTTGTAGAGGAACTGTGTTAGATGCTGAGGGCAAGTGGGGGAGGGCATTGAGCAAGACATGGACCCCCATCTTCCAAAGGTCAAAATCCTTTGGGAAAGACTGCAATCAAAATACATTCCAGCCGAGCGCAAAGTAAATACGCACAAAATTATTCGGAAGAATAAGGGAAGAAGCCATGATTGGTCTGAACACACAGGAGAGGTTTCAAAGCAGAAATTCTACTTCAGGTGGTTATCAGGGCTGAGGAGGAAGTTTGTCAGGCAGGGAAAAAGAGAAATAAAAATGATGTCAAGTATCAATTTTTGAGGAGAGATGTGCCAGAAAATGTGCTAAAACTTTGGCACAGTTCATCGTACTTCATCCCCACAAAAACCCCAATGAGGTAGATTTTGTAATCTTCATGTTACAAATGAAGAAATGCCCTTTGGCAGTGACGAACATGCCCAACAAGCAAGCCAAACAGAGACAAACATGCATAGAAGGATCTCTTTATGAGAAGTCAGTTCTGTCAGGAAAGACATCCTATGGGGACAAAGGTAAAAAAGTAAGAGAAGGACCAATTAGGAAAAGTCTCTTGTAGAGTTCGAAATAAATTCTAGAGAAGATCCCCTTTTGAGAGATGTTGTTGTTGTGTAGGTGCCAGGCAGTCAGTTCCAACTCACCGTGACCTTAAGCACAACAGAATGAAATACTGCCCGGTCCTGCACCATCCCCACAATTGCTCTTATCCCTGACCCCATGGTTGCAGCCACTGTGTCAATCCATCTCAAGGGTCTTCCTCTTTTTCGCTGCCCCCCCACCTTACCAAGCATGATGTCCTTTGCTAGGGACTGGTCTAGTATGTACAACAAAGTCGTGCCATCCCTGCCTGGAAGGCCCTACTAAGACATAGATATAAAAGAGTTGTAAAAGATACCATTTTTCGATATAAAAGAGATCAACATAAGCAAGCAGGCAAGTAGAAAAAGAGAGATGCCAAGCTACCCAAAGATCAACTAGGAGCAGAAACTTGAAGAAACAAGGACTTCTTCCAGAGACAACGGAGAGAGAGCCTGACCCTAGAGCTAGCATCCTGAATCCAGGCTTCCCCCACACCGCTCCACTGTGCGGGAATACATTTGCTAGAGAAATGTGTGTTATGCCTATCATAGCAGCCCAAGATAACCAAGACATGCCAAGAAGAGATGAATGGCCCTGCTTCGTGGGTCTACCCTGCTTCCTCTTTGTTCTGCTAGCTAATTGCCATTGAAGAACAAGAGAGCTCAAAGAGAGCGCCCTCCCTCTCAGAAGGTAAATAATCTTGACTTGGGCTATAATAGCTATTAATTGGGAAAGTCAGAGCTTAAGTACACAGTGGTGCCAGGGAGAAGGGCTGAGAGTCACAGCACTTCCTTCAGCAGTGACAAACCTCCCCCACCTTCTATATCCTTTTCCAAAAATTCTGCTGAACAAGGATTACTGCATGGTTCTAGGGAATCCCGTCACCTAAAAGCATTTTAGACATTTCCAAGAGAAGATGAGGTAACCCATACCCAGAAACTTATCTCAATTCTTCCTCCATGCCTACTTGTTGCAAATGTCATCATCCAAGTGCAGAACTCAAAGGGCACATCCTCTTCCCCGTGTGCCCTGACTCTCACAAATCCAAGGGTTTTCACTTACAAAAGGCTTTTAGGTATTGTGTTCATGGAAGCAAAAACCAACCCTGCTGCTACCGAGTGGATTCTGACTCATAGTGATCCGACAGGACAGAGTCCAACTGTCCCTTTGGATTTCTGAGGGTGAACTCTTTCCTGGAGCACACAGCATCATCTTTCTCCTATGGAGTGGTTGGTGGATTTGAACTCTGACTTTGCTGTTCTAAGCCCAACACCTCACCTACTACGCAATCAGGGTTCCCACATTACCAGTATTAGAAAAGTTGGCAATGGATGTGGGGGATGGTTGTGCAACATGGTTGATGTAATTGGTCTCATTCAATGGTACGTGTGAAGGATGTTGAATTGGCAAATGTTGTGTAATCTATATAATTAATACAACAATGTTTTATAAAGGCTTTCTGTTAGGCCCTGCCCCAAATAGGATATTAAAATGCTCAAGTTCTCCAACATCAGGAGGAATCATGTTATGCCAAACACCTGCCTTGGACTAATGGTTGTCTATAAGAATGAAAATGAAACAAAATTTCATTTAAGACATTGAGCTGAAAGCACTCTTAAAGATCAGTCATGGTACCGAGGTGAATATCTACTATGAGGGAAGAAGTATGGGGGGAGGGAGGATGAGAGTAAAACATGGGCAATCAAGCAAAACCAGAAGCAACTGCCTAATGAGATTGAAGACATGCTGTAATTCGGATTGCAAAATGCACTCTGAAAAGTCAGACGTAAGAAAGAGCACCTCCCTTGGTTGAACATTTTCCCCTAACTTGGTGATAAATTGACAACTGTGTGCTATTTGTATATTACTCCCGCTTCCTCTCCACAAATGTAAAGTAGAAAAGGTCAAGCAAAGTAAATGAATAAAATCCAAATAGAAAAGAGTGGTATTGACTACATGCTTGCCTCCCAATGGAAGTAGACAAATATATGTACTTCCACACTCAGATCACAATAACTCTGTATCTATGAACAATTTGTGTCTTCCTGGGGTTTGGGGTTTGTTTGTTTGGGTTAGTTTTTCCCATAAGCTAAGGTAGGGCCTTGCCCAGTGCAAAGAATTCTGACAGTAAGCATTTCTGGGAATCCCCACAATCCCCAAGGCCTGACAAGAGTTTACAATATCTTATGGATTACTATGAGAGGAGACCTGGTGGCATAGTGGGCTATGCTTTGGGCTACTAACTTCAGGGTAGGCAGTTCAAAACCACAGGTCACTCCACTGGAGAATGATGAAGCTTTCTACTCTCAGAATTGACAAGATGACCGTGAGCCTTGTTTTTAATCAACCATTTTATTTTGACTATTTGATTCCTCAGAATCACACAGCTAAAAAAGTGGTAGAAACAAGCTGAGACTCACAGCCAGTGATTTATGCATTCAACACCTATTTGAGCCTAGGAGCAAGACAGTGCTGGAAGCTGAGCCTCTCCTGGTGAACAGGACAGCCAGCATTGGAGCTCCCGATGCAGGAGAGAAGTCCGTGCCTTTCAGAACCCTTTCCTATCCCATCCTGCAGCTCATCAGGCTCGTGGCATTTCTCACCTCCCAAATCTTGAGGGATTTGCCAATGCCAGCACATTTCTCCTTCTTTTCTCCCAAGGACCATAGAGTGATACTAACTTCATATCTCCCTCTTAAGCTATAGCTAAAGTACTTGAATATAAGCCGACCCAAATATCAGCTGAGGAACCTAGTTTTACCACAAAGACTGCACTAAACATGTGCTGAAAAACTCGGCTTGTCCACAAGTATATAAGGTAATCATGCCACTTCAACCATGATGCAATGGGAAGCTCATTGGACAAAGAGAAAAAGAGAAAGGTAGGTTTGAATCCCATCTTTGCTGCTATTAACTCTAGAAGCTTAAGCTAACGTCACTGAGAACCAATTATCTCATAGGTTATGTTGGGGAAGAGGATAGATTTAGGATTCAACAAAGATGTTGGATTAAACACACCTTGAATATTTACCATGCATCCTGATTCCACTATGATTTTCCCCATATAGCGGTATGTATTTCATTTCCACTTGAATCATGAGGACATTAAAAGCAAATGATGTTACTTGTGTGAGAGGGAGCTTCAAAATGTTCAGCAAAGAGAATGATACTGGAATTTTTCCCATGGGCTTTTTGAAGCCCCTCACAAATAGCCACACAGCAACCAATTGGTACATGTATGATTTAGACACAAGGTCTTGGTTCCTCCTCAAGATCTAAACAGAGGACGACAAATAGCTTTTCCAGATCTAAGAATCTACCTTTGTGCTTGTAATGCTACTTCTCCTCAGTGTAGACGGCACTCTAGCCAGTGAAGCTGACTCTTCACCAGTCCCCAAATGTGCTTCCTTTCCCTTGGACGTTCCCTTTTCCCCTCCTTGGTAAAATGTCTACGTCACAGACGGAGATGAGCTGCTTGTTCACCCCTTGCCTGGTATGCATAACTGCATCATTTTATTAAGGGAGCAAAGTTGTATCATCTTCAGATAACAAAGTAAAATGAACATGACATATCTAAATACCGATCAAAGGAATCCTGGTGGCGGGGTGGCTTCTGAGGGGGCTGCTAGCTTCAAGGTCAGCCTCTCCAACCCATCCGATGCTCCAGGGGAGAAATAGGGGGCTTTCACTCCCATAAGTATTTAATATTTCAGAAGCCCACAGGAGCGGTTCTCCCCTGGCATGCATGGTCATTATGAGTCAGAATTAACTCAATGGCAGTGAGATATTTGGGCTATTGTTTGTTGGTTTACTCAAATGTACCAGGGTGTTTTATATCAAGCAACATGGTCAGAGACCCATGATACAGCAGCATAACAAAAGGTCTGGTTTAGAGGTGTGTAGCAACAGGGAGATGTTTCAGATAATGTGACAAGAACAAAGATATCCCAGGGATAACAATGTCTGAACTTACACCTGTCTCCATCTCTGGCAACAGAAAACTGAGCATCGAGGATGTAGAATGTTTATGCTAGGCCAGGTGACAGGTCCATTGAAAAGGGGATTTCTTTATTGACCCCAGACACATAGGCTGAGACCTGACTCTGCTTTTGACAAATACAGATGGGGAGCAAACCAAGCACTTCAAATTGGCCAGGAACAGCTCGTGTACATTCAGTGCATCAGCAGGGGAGGGCAGAGGGTTCAGACCATGGTGGGTCACACTGACAGAGGGGGTGACACCAATCCCCATAAACATTTTTGCACAGTGTTTTAGCAGAAATTTATTAGTTTATAAAAATTTCCCTATTGGTAGTTATAACCACAGAAAGATTGTCAGCCCGTTTTACATGTATAAATACACCTGCAGGGCTAAAATTCTATGCTAATTAACTTTTTGAACAATCAAAGGTGCTCCCAATGAACCCTGGGATTGTAGGTTGGGACACAGGGTCAGCGGTTTGAAGCCATCAGGTGCTCTGAGGGAGAAAGATGGCCCACGCTACTCCTGTAAATGTGTGCACAGTCATATAAACCAACCTGGGCAGTGCTACTTTGTCGTTAGGGCCGCTATGCGTTGGAATCAATCGATGGCAGTGACTGTTTGAGTTTGAGGTGTGTGCCTATCAGAGCTGTCATTATAACCCAATTACAATGATGCTTCCAATGATATGGTTTCATCTGCACGTGCTACACACACAGGCTGCTGCTCTCATTACAGCTGGTGTTTTTATAGTCACTAATGTTGTCACGCTGTCTGGCGTCTTAGCTTCCATGTTGCAGTAATTAGTATTTGTGAACCTTTATCAATAAGTTTTTTGAGCATTAAGTAGTAGTAGTGGCAGAAAAAGAGGGAACATTGTTAAAGGCTCTACTCGGTTACTAATGATATTCTAACTCCTGATGTGGTGATTCAATGAAGAGATGTGTTATCAGACAAAGTTGTTATTAGTCTTTACCTGACCTAAGAAATATAACATTTGAGTAATTTGTAACTATATTTATGATATATTACTCTATGATTAAGATTGAGGCTAAACATGACTAAGATTATGCATGGTCTGTTATGGAAGCAAGTCCAGGGACAGGGTGACCGCATGCATTTTCTCACTAGGTGGCATCAATACTAGTGACATCACTGATTATAGTCTCTGTTTTAATGGAATGCACTCCTGAGAAGCTCCAAAGCCCTAAAGCCAAGAGGTAGAGGGGAGGATGGAGGAAGAAAAGAGGAATTTTACCATGCTACCTTTTACGGCTGCTATCTGTCATTAACAAGAAGCTCTGGTGGTGCAGTCATCACAAGTTGAACTTCTAACTGCAAGGCCAGCAGTTCAAAACCAACAGCCACTCTGAAGGAGAAAGATGAGGCTTTCTACACCCATTAAGAGTTACAGTCTGGGAAACCTACAGGGCCAGTTCTACCCTGCCCTCTAGCATTGCCGTGAGTCAGAATTGACTAGATGGCTGTGAGTTTGGTCTGGTTAGATACCTTTAAAAACTATTTGTCACAAACACAAAATTGAATTGGATCTGCATAGGTTACAGAGGAAAATAAAAAACAGAGGTGGTGCTAAGAGCTCCAAGATTTGCCCCCCTCTGAATGTGATACAGCCAAGACCCTTCTGGAACAGAAAGTACAAAAATATTGAAACCCAAATGAAAACTGACAGTGGGACAAGAAGAAAGTAAAAGGAGATAGAGGAAAGAACTAGTAGAGGTCTAAATACAGGCACGTACATATGTAAATATATTTATATAAAACCAGAGGGAAATATATTTGTTTCTTAAGTATTAAGGCAGCAGAAGGACATTGGGCCTCGACTTAAGTAATCCCTCAACTCAAGAACATTTCGTTCTACTAACTGGGCATTCTATGATACTAACCTTCCCTGACACAATCATGGGTGCATAAGCAAATGTGGTGAAAAAAGACGATGATTATCGGTCACTGCCTCATCTCTACCCTTCACAACCTATGAATTGACTCACACTTTGTTCTAATAACCCGGCATTCGATGATTCTCACCTTCCCTGACTCAATTACTGAAAATAACATGGGTGCATAACCAAGTGACATGAAGAAAGACGATGATTATCGGTCACCGCCTCATCTCTACCCTTCACAACCTATGAATTGACTCCAAAATACCCAGGTCAGGTGAAAAGTGTCTGGGATTTCCAAAATGACTTATCATATTAGATACCCTTTCATTCTACATTGATTGTTGGCTGGCAGTGCAGTGGATTAAGCACAGGTTGCTAGCTGCAAGACTGGTGGTTCAAACCCAGCTGTCATATTGTGGGAGATAGAGAGAGCAGTCTGTTTCCATAAAGATTTATGGCTATGAGCCCTATGGAGCAGGTCCCCTTTGGCCTATTTGGTCATTATCAGTTGGAAACAACTCCATGGTAGTGGGATTGGTTTATTTGGTTTATCTTGATAAATAAAATTCAAAAAGTAGCACAAGGAAGCCAAAATATCACCTTCACTTCTAATAAAGATTAAATTGGCAATCGTGGAACAGAGCCACATCTCTCATCCTTACATAGACAGGGACCCTGCAGAAGAGGAGAGTAAAATACCTGCTCTCTACAAGCAACTCATTCTCAAGCAGAATAAAGATATATAGATCTTATCATGACCAGTCTATCATTGCTAAGTTTACCTATCAGATAAGCCATCCTATCTTTGTAAGTAATGGGAAGAGGCCAAAGTTGTACCATTACAGTTTCTTCTACTTGGAAGAAAGATGAGGCTGGGTGGGATGATCCTCTTGCACACCCCAACTACATGCTTTCTTAAAGCCTTGGACTTAAGCATTTATCTTATGATCAACCAGGCCTGTGTATCCCATTAGAGAACGATGTCACTAGTCTTTGGGAACAATCTACCTTCTTCCCTCCAGCCCCTGCTCTTTTGACTGTCTTCCTGGGACATTGATTAGGAGATATGATTCTCCTCCCCCTTTACAGACAAGCCTGGACTATGTATAAGCAATATCACAATTAATTCAACTCCAAGACCATAGTCTCCTCAAGAATGAACATTTAAATTGCCTTTGTATTTTATTTCCCATTCAAATTACACACACATTATCCAATTTAGGATTCAGTAATCCTGAAATGAGATTTTTTTAAATACATAATAATACAGCAATAATAAAGTGCATGGATGTATCTTAGCCATAACATTCCAACACTTAATTATCAACACTATTAATTATTATTAGTTATTATTGATATACTCAATATTTGAATAGATACCTATATCCATTTTGAAATATCAATGGGGAAATTTAGATTTCGAGATTAAATCCCACAAATAAGTCAAAGTCCTAAGAAATTAAACTCCGAAGGAATGAATGTCTAAATTGAAATCATTTACCCTGTTGAGTAAAAGTCTGCTAAAATTAAATTTCAGAATCAATCCTCCTCCATTTCTAGTTCACCACCAATGGAACCCTCTTAGCCCTCTCTTAGCAGCTGCAACATGGACTATCTCCCTTGGGAATGAGTATGGTTCATTTAAGGCCTTAAAAGGCTTATTGATACAAAGCTAAACTCTGATGGACCTTATATTTTAAACATTTGAAGACTTATTAGGACTTACAAGAAAATCCACACATCAAACTTAGAGAAAGCCAATCTCTAACATATTTGGCCCAGACAAAATTCGGACATAAGAAGCAGTACTTTGTGTTATCAAAAATCACAGTAGTGTTTCAGTAGCAAAAAATAATAAGGGGGCAGTGTTGGGAGGATGGGGGGAGATTTTAGCTAATAGTGGCTATGCTAATTGCCTGAAGTCCATGACCTATAAAATAAAACTCAGAGAATATCTGCCAGTAAGGGGTTAATAGTGTGGGGTTGTGTTCTCCATGTTCCAAATCTCTTGATTTCCTTCTTGTGCTCTGGAATCTTGTGGCTTAGTCTGAGTCCAGTATATCTAATCACAGTTTCTACCTTCTGGTGATCAAAAGCCAAACCCGAAGCTCGCGTCCAACAAATCAATACTTGACTCATAGTCACCCTAGAAACCAGGGTAGCCCTGCCCCTGTGAGTTTCGGAGACTAATCTCTATGGGAACAGAAAGCTCTTCCTTTTGGGGACTGGCTGGTGGGTTCAAACTCCTTCCATTGCAGTCAGCAGTCCAGTGTGAAAAGACTACACCACCAGGGCTCCTCTGGTGACCAGGACTGCCCCATGCATGCCCTAAGGGCTACTTCCAGGCCTCCCTTATAGGAATTCTTGGACCCTGAGCAGCCTGCTTCCTGGGACTGAAAAAATCCCTCAGTGGATTTTTTTCAATCCAGTAGAGACCTGGATTGAAGGTCTCTAATATTCCCTTCATGCCTGGATTTTAGGAACCTCGTACAGGCCAGACCTTCTACCGTGTGTTCTTGGAGGCAATGACTTCCTCTAGTCGGAATTCCATACATTTCTCTGACATGTTCTTTCAGGAAACCTGCTTGCCTATAAAAACTGAATCACCTTGAAACTCATCCAGGAGTTCTTTGAATACTTTCTACTCTTGACCCTGAGGGCACTCAGATGACGCTAAGGATGAGTCTCTTTAGTTCAGTGGTTCTCAACCTTCCTAATGCCACCACCCTTTCATACAGTTCCTCATGTTGTGGGAAGCCCCAACCATAAAATTATTTTCGTTACTACTTCATAACTGTCGTTTTGCTACTGTTGTGAACTATAATGCAAATATCTGATATGCAGGATGTATTTTCATTGCTACAAATTGCACATAATGAAAGCATAGTGATGAATCACAAAAACAATGTAATTCTATATTGTGAAATATTTATTTATAATGACAAATAAATGAAATTTTGTCTTGAAGCATGGTGTAGCATGGGTATCAGTCTTCACATCGGGTATGTGGGCATATCTGCATGTGGGTGGACCCACCTGGAGACGGATAGAGGAGCTGTGTTTTGGTTCCTAAGACCATTGGAAATATGTGTTTTCCGATGGTCTTAGGCAACCCCCGTGAAAGGGTTGTTCGAGCCCCAAAGGGGTCTCAACCCACAGGTTGAGACCCGCTGCTCTACTTGGCTCCACGCAACCAGTCCATGGGAGCCCTACATGTGCCCTTTCTCCACAAGACCCATCTTTGGCTGATGGTGAAAACCTCTATTAACTGCTGTCCAGCACCCAGGCCAACATACTCTATCATTGTCTAAAAGATTGTTACCTAAGACAGGGCAGTTAAATGCCAACTACATCACTATAAAACACCTGGGTTAATAAAAGCCTCTGCAAAGTATCGAAGTCAAAGACCTGGCCATTCCACTTCAGTCCGTACCTCTTGGCCCACTCAAAACCCTGCTGTAAGTTTAATTTGCTCCCTCAGCTGTGACTCGGCTGTTTTAATTACTTTGCGACACTGGTCATTGGAAAATAACTTTGGAGGATGTGGAAATTGTCACCCGAAATGAGGTCTCCCACTCCTCCTGTGACTGATGTAGCAGCAGAAGGCTACTACCTGAACAAATGGTAAATGCTGGGAGCAGCCTGCTGCAGGATGAGCAGAAGCAAGTCAAATGATTCCTTCCCTGTTCACTCAGGAGTGAGTTCCCACTTTCACTGATGGGGTGCGCATTTAAGGGTGGAGACAAGGCAGGAAGTAATGACATGGAAGAGTAATCCCCATGAACTCTTAGCAGAGAGCAGCTTACATAGTGAATGCTCAATTTATACCAAGTTACATTCAAATGGAAACTGAGTTGCAATGAATCATGCATGTTTTCTTTTCTGTTTTACCATCACCCTCCTCATCAAATGGAAAGGTGGATCCCAACTCATAAGGACTCTATAGAATTGACCTCGGTGTTTCCCATTCTGCCAGCCTTGAAAGATTAGCAGGTCATACCCATGAAGGTTCAAACTACCAAGCTCCCAGTTACCAATCCATCCTGGAACCACTGAGCTCCCAGGCCTCTTGGTCCTCTGAAGGGAGAACCTTCAAAAATGTGAAAGAGGTAAATGCACCTGAAATGTGCATCCATTCCTAGATACCCACAACGCAAAGGGTTAGCAATGATCTGGAATATTTTATTGAAATCAGGAGATTTCATTAGTTCATCCCATAAAATTAAGCTCACTGTCAGTCACTTCTCACCCTATCCAAAGACCTGTGTCAGACCAGCTACGTTCACCTCTTTTCCCACGTGGACTAGTAGGAAAAACCCAGAGACCTGCCTGCCCTGGAAACACGCCTGTGCTGGCTTTCCACATGACTGCCCATGATGTAGGCTAGGCAGGGAGGGAGGGCTCCCTTTACCGTTAAAGAATCACAGCCTCTTACATCAGCAAGGGACAACACAGATCAGTCAGGAAGAGGCTCACATGACTCGGTGCCAAAACCAAACTTAAAAGCTCGAAAGGATAAGTGCTATTTCCAGGGTCTTGCGATGCCCACAAGGACTAGGTCTAGTCTAAGTCCCAAGTCATGTGACCATGAGACCAAGAATCTCACTGCTGTAATGTCTTCATAGCAAGAGCCAGCATTTTAGAGACCGTTGTATCGGCGGCAGTGTCATGAGCTGGGGAAAATGGGAACATGAGCTAAAACAATTATGATTGCACGGAAATCACCCTGTAAGCTTCTCCCCGGGCCGGGGATGGGGAAGTGCAGACATTCTTCTTCCACAGCTGCTTGACCTCTACTTGATTGAAAGCAACATCTGCTCTCCAGGCGTCCAGTGGCGTTTCTCCTCTGGAGAGGTAGCCAACTGCAGACAGATGTGACATTTCCTCAACGCATCGTGTTGACATCACTGACATACACCCTATTCGAACAACGGACAGCCAAGCTTCTCAACACCTTGAAATGCAAAGCAATCCCAGCGCGGCAGAGCTGAAGAGTCATGCTTGCTATAGGCTTTTCCTCAGCGAAAGACAGCAGAAAGCATCCAAGCTGACCCCTCCCCCATCTTTAAAAAAAATGTTTTTATGCTACATATCCTGTCACTTAAGCCCCAAACCATTCCCTTTCATACAATAAATGTGAATCACAGAGCACAGAGCTCAAGTCATGAACAGGTATGTGGCAAACAGGTATGGAAAACCCAAAATGAAAATATCTTAAATTTCAGCTCCCAGCCAGACCAGGCTCTGCTACAGCTGTCATGGAATCACTAAATTCTAACTTGGAACCCGGAGCCTCCTCCCAGTCTGTTGCTGCCTGCCTACCTCTGTGCACCTTCATGACCTTGTGCCGCATGCAGTTGAATGGCAGATACCGTTACCTCCAGAGGAGTCTGCCATCGAAAGGGAAGGCAGCCACATGTCACTTCAGTGCTCTGTGGAGGAGCTGCCTCAACTTCACAAGGAATCATAGTGGACCGACCAAATACAGAAGCCATGCCGACACTCAAAATTAATTCAGGTACTGTGACAGTGAAGATAGTGATGCGACTTCTATTCATTGCAACCACTAGACTAAGGTCTACTCTCCTTGATCTATTCTCTGAAGTGGCTCCGCTGCTTGAAAATCACAGGGCATCAAGGACAGGGCTTCAATGTCCTTCTATATGAGTTCTTGGTCTTAAGGCCTCATTTTCCACATGCAACACAGGTAGTCTTTATGGAGTGCTCACTATATGCCAGTTACCATCGGAAAGGGCGTGGCATACATTAAGTCATGCGATCCATTTTGTGGTGGTGGTGGTAGTGGTGGTGGTGGTCAGTCGAATTGATTGTGACTCATCGTGATCCTATGGGACAGTATAGTCCTGCCCTCTGGGACTTCCTAGGTGATAATCTTATGAGAACAGAATCTAAGTCTTTTCTCCCTCTGGTGGGTGTGAACTGCTGACCTTCGGGTTCGCAGTGCACCATGGAATCATGGTGCCTTGTATGAGAATGAAATGCGTATCATCCTCAGGTTCAGGTGCAGACACTCAAGCACAGCAGGTTGGAAGTAGAGCCCACCTTTGAACCCACGTTATGACTCACAGTGCTATACTCCTTCCCGAGCCCGCAAGTAGAAAAAGGCACACACCCCCTAAAAGACCTCCTCTCCACATGGTTGGGGCCAAGAGTAACTTAGGGGAAAGCTTCAGGAAGGAGGACGTGAATGAAAAAGGTGACCCCGTCCATGCATTTATTTGATGTTGAAACAAAATGTTTGCAGCAGCTCATGGTTCTTTGGCTCTTTCAATACCTTTGAATTTAATGAAAAACAAACAAACGTGTCTTTCAGTGTGTGTGGTGGGCAGGGGAGTTCATACTTCATTGGTCCATACAATGCTAACAGCAAGTTTAGTGGGCGTAAACAGTTTTGGAAACAAATAAAACTGGCTTTTGAAAAACGTACAACCTGACTAAGCGCATTCAGCAACTGCCTGCAGAAAAGAGCATTTGCTTCCGTAAGAGACACTAAAACTGGGACAATGGTGAAAAGGGCAGCCTGGCTTCTGCACAAAGGTGACTTGGGCCAGAAGGAATGCAGTGTTATCAGATCAGTGAGTTAGATAACTGGGTGTGGATGAATACAGCTTCCCTTCCGCTGTGCCTCCATGCTACAGACCTCTGTGAGAATTAATGAGGAAAAAAAAGGCTCGTGTCGTGACTTTGATGTTTGGTTCATATAGAACATGTTACATTAATTTAGCAAATGAGTAGATCAGCCGAGGAAGGTTAGAAGAGTCTCAGTGGAAAAGGGAAAGAGCACAAAGGGAATTCTGGATTTTCAAATTTGAAGCCTGGGAGTATGAACCACAGAATGGGGCGGAGACTCTTTCGTGGAACTTAAAGGGCATTATACGACTTTATTAAAGTCAGGAGACCATCGAAGAGCAAATATTTATCAGGACATTGAGATTTAATATTGACTCTGGATCAAAGTCAAGGTTAGAGAAGAGGTTTTAATATCTTTTGCCTAACTGAAGCTATAAATTTAGACAAGTGCTGCCAAAGAGAGGGGAAGAGGTGAGGATATAAACAGGATAAGCAGTTGTTGAAACAAGAGCAGAACCTTTACAAAGCATCAGAAAGTCTAAATGGAGGGACTGATGGAATGCAGTAAGGGGATGGGTCACAACTCCCCCATGACAGCAGCTGGCACCACTTCAAGATCTTATGGCACAAAATGAAGCCACTGTCTTTTAATGGCTTCCATTCCAAGTTGTTGTTGGTGTTGTTGTTGTTGTTTGTTAGGCGCCATCGAGTCGCTCTGACCCATGCAACCCTGTGCACAACCGAACGAAAGACTGCAGGGTCCTGAGCCTGCCTCACAGCTGTTCCAATGCCTAAGCCCATTGCTGCAGCCACTGTATCCATCCAGCTTGGGGAGGGTCTTCCTCTCCCTCACCGCCCCTCCACTTTACCAAGGAGGAAGTCCTTCGCCAGCGACCGGTCTCTGCTGACAATATGTCCAAACTAGGTAAGAGGAAAATCTTTCCAGCCTTGCCTTCCAAGGAGCATTCATGCCTCCCTTCTTCCAGTACAGACCCGTCTGCCCTTTGAACACTGCGCGGAATTCTCAGTATTGTTCACCGCCCCGTCATTCAAATGCATACACTCTTCCCTTGTCTTCCTTGTTCCCTGTCCATCTTGCACCTGCATAGGGAGCAACTGAAATACCAGGGCCTGAGTCAGGGGCACCTGATCTCAAAGTGACCTCCTTGGTTTTCAACACTTTCAAGTGGCCATGGGCAGCAGATTTACCCAGTAAAATGCATCCTTGGATCTCTTGATGGCTGCTTCCATGAACACTGATTGTGATCCCAAGGAAGACGAAACCCTTGACAAATCCATCTTTTCTCCACCTATCACGAGGTTGCCTACTGGTCCAGTCGGGAGGATTCTGATTTTCTGAGCCCTAGTGGTATCATGGTGATGAGCGGGGCTGAGATCCAAAAGGTCAGCAGTTTGAAACCACGAGCCGCTCCTCAGGGGAAAGATGAGACTTTCTACTTCGGTAAAAATGTACAGTCTCAGAAATCCACAGGCCCAGTTCTTCCCTATCCTACAGGCCGATGAGTTACAAAATGGTGTGGACAGCATTAAAAGAGCTAAGGGGTAGGAATGAGATAGGTGTCTTAGAATGTCCCCACTGAGCAAGGCAGACTGGTCTTCACGGGCTGATGAATTGTCGGGGCCTATGACTTTCCTAAGGCTGCTGTGAAAAGAAACACAGAGTGGGGGGCTCATAGTCCTGGTGGTTTGATACGCAAATCAATACGCCAATCATCAGGTCTTTCTCACATTGAAGGCTTTTGGGGCAGGGGATCCCTTTTAGATGAGAGAAACAGCTACCGAAATTTGCATGCAGTTTTAGCGGTTCATGGGTTTCCATAGGCTTATTAAGGTGATGGTCTTAAAGTGATCAACTATGGGTTCGTCAATTTTCTTCTGCTCGCCCCACTTCATTCCAATAGGTCCTGCCATTTCTTTATCCAGTAGCAATGCACAGTTAGAACTAATCTCACCAGCAATTTCTCGTGTCCTGCTGTGTTTACACAAAGTCACAACAGGAGAACGGAGAGCTCCAACTTGGGTAATGGATGATTTGGGCAGATGATCCATTTTTCTTCAAGACACTCAAAGCTGTGAGGTCTAAGAGGGGAGTGCAGGACACCAGCAAAGGAGCACTGGGGTTGAGTCATTAATCCTCAGATAATTCACACTGAGCTCCAAGAGCTATTAGGCCTTACAGATTTTATAAAGCTTATGGGGGAGGGATGAATAAAAGGCATTCTCCTTTGAGAAAAATCTACTATAAAGTAGCCAATCCCGAAGAATTACAAGGGGGATAATTATTAGCTTTTCTTACAGGTTTTTCATTTGACAATAGATTGTATTATAGGTCTCCTCTAAAAAGGATCTATCAGCGTTTAAAAGTTATTCCATTTTCAAAATTATGATTAACTACCCACTCATTGGGTAGACTGTCTTGTTCTCTGGAAACTAAAGATGTTCTATGTCAATAAACTTTTTTCATTCATCATGTGCAGCTCCTTCAGAGACCACAATAGTTGATAGGTAGCAGGGGAAATCCACTGTGTTATTGCAGAGGCAATACACAGAAGGATAATCAATAGATCGGTGTCAACCTGAGGAGCAGAAAGGGAACATCACCAGAGGATTTCTTCTGGATTTTGACTTGCGAATATTGGTATTCCATGTTGCTCTCAGGGATTTCCATGATAAAGCAGTTAGCACGACATTAGGCTTTGCAGGGGAGGCAAATCTAGGGTGGCTGGCGTCCTCAGCTGGGAGATTAAATGTCCTTGTGTATTTGAAGAGTGCCTAGAAGTAAAGGAAACTGAACATGAAAAGGGTACATGAAGGAGAGTCTAACTGGAGAGAAACCGCAAGAGCATCCAACTGAAGAGATGCCAGAGGAAAACGGACCTCTGGTGGAAATAAGAGCAACAACCGAAGATGCGAGGAATCAGAGTTGAGGACATAATGACCTTGGGAAAATAATTGTGCTGGTCTCAGTCCCAAATACTAAGTGGATGCCTGCCCCTCCCCCGAGAAGAATTTATCTCAAAGGATGGCACTGAATCTGCAGCTT
>NW_022103899.1:46889945-46902216 GCF_000313985.2 Echinops telfairi | reverse complement strand
AAAAAAAAGAAACCTTCATCCATCAAGGATTAATGACTCAACCCCAGTGCTCTGGACCAGTTCTATGATGCTTAGGTATTGAAATGTAAGCAGTCACAAATCAGGGTTGCCTTTTTTCTAACAAAGGAATCCTATGTGTATTCTCAGAGACCTGAGTCCCTGAGCTTTGGGCAAGAGACATGGAACAGACAGAGTTGATAGGTGAGACACCAATGAAAAAGATAATGCAAGTGGATTTTTTTGCTTTCAGTCTAAAGAGTGATCTAATGTAATCTAATGTAGATTACCAACTGGTTTCCATTTCCTTAGGCTGGAACTTTGAAAATGGGTCTAAACCACTGCATAATATTGTGAAGACCACGGTGGGAATCAAGCAAAGTTAAAACAGAATGTGGTGGATATTATGAGACCCTCGTTGGCTAGGCTCAGAAATGAAATACTCTCTTGTGTTTAGGTGTTTCAATGGAGCTCTCTTACAATGAAGGGTGTGGTTCCTGGCTTACCATGCCTCTTCTCAATGATTATATCTCTGAATTCTAATTCATGAATGTTCTCAGATTCGCCAATTGGAATCAATCCATCACCTGCACTAGAGCAAGGATTTACAGGCTCTATTGATCTAGACATTCATCTTTTCAAGGCATCACAGTTCATCTCTGACACTGTCCACTATGTGGATAGAAAGCCTGGCTTGATGGCTCTTCCACTGTGAAATTTTAGATTTCATGGATATTTTTCATTATATAGCAATGCTATGTAATATATAATGGACATAGTCCATTGTATACCAAGGCCTCTGTGCTATTATGGATGTCTTGTGTCTTCTTAGCCTTTTAAAAAATCAGCCTCCCTAGAGTCTATTGGAGCTCCCGGTGGCCCAGGAGTGTCAGAGAAGGACTGCATTCCACAGGACTATCCACGGCTTTCTTCTCAGAGGTGGATGACAGAGTTTCTCCTGGGTGCTTTGGGAAGAACGGGAAATGTCAAGCATTCAGTTAGTGGCAAAGTCCTCAAACACCCACGTGCTCCACTGACCTCTTAGACTGGCTTATTTCTGGTATCGATGTTCACATTTTGAAAGTGGTCTATATATATAAAGGCTGGATCAATTCCCTGTAGAAAATTCAGGAAGCAAAAGAGGAAGGTTGAAACCACCCCAGACCCAATGACTCAAGGAGCAGCACTGTCCACATGTTCCGTTAATGTGCTCCAGAGACTCAGCATTTCTGTGTTTCCTTCATGACACCCACATTCACATGTAGAGCTTCCCATGCATGTTCCTGGATTTGAAAGGGATGACAACACACACACACACACACACAAAAAAAAAGCCTTCGGTTTATCTAGGTCTTTCAGTAACTATATCAATTCCTCACAATTATTACAATAAATCTGATGTCCGGGCAATGATAAATCTATATAGGGAAAGGAAGTGTGGCATAGTGGTTATGGGCCCAGCATTACGCGTGCTGGGTTTAAATGCTGCCTCAATTCTGTCTTCCATAGGGGATCTTCAGCAAGCTACTTCCTCTCACTTCATCATTAGCGTGGCTAATAATCCCTGTTTCCTAGGATGATTGTGGGAACAGATTGACTATCCATCGGAAAGTATTGGCCCTTATTAATTTTATTTCATATTTTGATGATGAGAGTACTTCAAACAAGAGTGACTGTCCTGTGTGTGTAGACTCTTTTGAATATTAAATTATTGTGATAATTTCTCCACATTAATAGATACTGCTATGTAAATCTTACTATCTTAGGATCTGCCGGAGTTCAACACTCCTAACATGAGTTGGTAAATTGCCTTTCAGAAAGACTGGCCTATTATATAATCCCTGAAGAAACCCTAGGTCTTCGTTGCTTAAGTCAGACATTTCACTCCCCAAAGCCCTATCTACCTTCACATACACCTCAGGTTGCTTATTAAAATTGTAGTCACTCCTCAGCTTCTTAATAGTGAGTGGACTAGCATTTCAATCTCAAGCTTTATAAAACAGAGCTTAGTCTGGGGTCTTAAAGGCTTGAAGATAAACAAGTGGCCATCTAGTTGAGAAGCAACAAAAGTCACATGGAAGAAGCATACCAGCCTGTGTGATCATGAGGCATGGGTGGGATCAGGTATCAGGCATCAAAGACCCAAAACAAACAAAAACAATTTATCAATTTGAATGAGGGGGAGGGCAGAGTGGAGACCCAAAACCCATCTATAGAAAATTGGACATTCCCTTACAGAAGGGTCACAAGGAAGAGATGAGCCAGTCTGGGTGCTGTATAGCATGGATGAAACATACAATTTTCCTCCAGTTCTTGAATGCTTCCTCTCCCCTCCACCCCACTATCATGACCCCAATTCTACCTGACAAATCTTGCTAGACCAGAGCATGTACAGTGGTACAGATAAAAGCTGGAAACACTGGGAATTCAGGACAGATTAAACCACTCAGGACAAAGAATAAGAGTAGCCATACCAGGAGGGTAAGGGGAAGTTGGAGGAAAAAAAGGTAACCAATCACAATGATCTACATATAACCCCTTCCCAGAAGGGGAACAGAAAAGTGGATAAAGGGAGATATCAGTCATTGTAAGACATGAAAAAAATAATAATCATTTATAAATTATCAAGTGTTCATGAAGGAGGGAGGGTGAGCGAGGGAAGAAGAAAATGAGGAGTTGATATCAAGGGCTCAAGTAGAAAGAAAATGTTTTGAAAATGATGATGGCAACATATGTACAAATGTATTTTACACGATGGATGGATGGATGGTGATTAAAACTGTATGAGCCGCCAATAAAACGATTTTTTTAAAGGGAAAAACAAACAGGGCTTAGCTCCTTCTGACTTCCTGTCTCTGTCCATGTCAATAGGCCCTTCAGCACATATCCTGAACACCCCCTCATCTTTTTGCTTTCCACCTGGTACCTTCTGAATCGAGCGAACGGCCAAGTCCTACAACTTTTACTTCTGGACCTATCTTTTGGTCTTGTATTCCTTTCCAAGACTTCAGAAACCAACCTGAGAGATAGCTTCCTTTCTTTGTGGCTTATACCACTGCAATAATGACCAGCAAGGCTCCCTGTACCCCATCTTGCCTCCTTTCACTTACCTCCCACTGAAGCTGTATTCACCTCATCATGTCAGCCCCACCTGACTATAATGTTCAGCCCTCCAGCCTACTTAATATCATGTTGAACAGTGGTTCTCAACCTGTGGGTTGTGACCCATTTGGGGGTCGAATGACCCTTTCACAGGGGTCACCCGATTCATAATAGTAGCAAAATTACAGTTTTGAAGTAGCAATGAAAATAATGTTATGGTTGGCGGGCGGGGGTGGAGGGGCGGGGTATACTATCACATGAGGAACTGTATTAAAGGGTTGTGGCATTAGGAAGGTTGAGAACCACTGATTTAGAGTCTATCCCTCTCCTATCTTTCTGGTCCCTCTGCTCCTTCAGAACAATCATGCCCCTATCAAGCTTTGAAATACACGCCTGCATAGTTTTGCTTCTTCTGGTCCTCTTAGCTTAGAATTCTCTTTTGAACTCTTCTCTGGTTCCCACCCTCATGACCTCTCCTTCCTTTCAGCTCTCATAGCCCCATGTTTGAAGAGACATGGTAGGAAGAATAACTAGTTCTCCTACAAACACATGCGCTCTAAAATCTCTAGAAACCATGAGTCTCATATTTTATGCAAATGTCTTCTGTGTGTTTTTGCCCACCATTCTATCCCTAGGTGAGGAATTTCTAGAAATTCTTTGATGCTAGTTTTATGTATGTTGCTATAAATAATAATAATAACGCATTTCCAAAATACCTTAAGTGAGAAGGAGCAGTTAGGGAGGAAACATCTGAGGGGAGGGTCATTTACATAAAAATTCAGTATGTTTTCAGGCATGGCAATATGGGATAAAGGGTCAGAGGGAGTTAAGGTGGCCACCCAGTTGACTTTAGCTTAAAACAATGCCCCAGGTTTTTCAGGTGGCCCGATGCAATACTGAAGCCCTCTGCTGTCAGGCTGATTCCTAGTGATGCTCTAAGACGGAGAAGAGCTGCTACTCAGACATAGCTTTTATGACAGTAGACTACTTCTTCTTTCTCCCATTGAGAAAGGTTTGAACCGCCAATCTTTTGGTTAGTAGCCCAACACTTAACGTCCTATACCTCCAGAGTTCCTGTATCACCCTTCTAGTCCACGCGAAGGGTCTCTTGAGAATTCCTGGACTTGACATATCTTCATATGGTGATTCCCCTTGTGGGACTGTGCCTCCCTGTCTATTCTCTGCTGTTAGAAGACATCTCTCAGAAGAGATTAGATACCTCTCGCTCAAATATATGCTTGTTAACTGCTACTATCTTCAAAGAATGAAAATATGCCTGCCTTTGTATCCTGGGTCTGCCACTCACTAAATATGTGGGCCTGAACAAGATTGTTTAACTTCTTTGCAAGGAAAGTTTTTAATTTATAAAATGCAGGGCAAGATGCCTACACATCATGGGTTGTTGTCAGCATTAAATCAAAGCCTTTTTTAATGTGTCTCTTAATGCAAAGAGCTCTGGTGGTGGTAGCAGTCTGAAACCACCTGCTGCTCCATTGGATAAAAAGGAGGCGTCCTAATCCCATGAAGACTGAGAGTCTCAGAAACGTACGAGGGCAGTTCTACTCGGTCCTAGAGGGTATGAGTCACAGTCTTCTCTATGGCAGTGAACATTTTTCAGTTTTGAATGCAAAGATGGTAGGTAGACAGTAGCTCAAACTAGTAGTCCCTCATTTCAGTTCACGTAGATGTTAATACCTGCATCCTTTATCCATTGCTTCCGTGGGAGCTGGCCTTATCATAACCAGGCAACTGACAGCAACCTGACTGACAGAACTCAATGTGTCTGGGCTTGTTACGTTTTCTTTTCTTTTTACTTTTTCATACCAGGATCTTGGCCCACGGTAATGCAGGGTTAAGGAAGGAAAGAGGAACCAGATGAAGGAACTAAGAAATGAAGGGGGAGAAAGAAAGAGGAACCCATTGCAATGACGGAATTACAACACCCCCGCCAGCCCGGAGAATGGACAACAGAGACATGGGTGAAGGGAGACAGTGGATGGTGTAACATATGAAAATAAAAATAATTTATAAATTATCAAGGGTTCACAAGGGTGGGAGGGTGGAAGAGGAAGGTAAAAAAGAGGAGCTGATACCAAGGGCTCAAGGAGAAAGAAAATGCTTTTGAAATGACGATGGCAGCATATGTACAAGTGTGCTGGATACAATTGATGCACGGATTGTGATAAGAGCTGTAAGACCTCCCAATAAAATGATTTATTAAAAATGTTTAAAAAGAAAAGATAACAAGAAATAATAACAAATGTCTAACTTTTCAGTTATATATGTTCTATTCTATGATTCGAAAGATCCTGCTAACCAGATTACAAGGAGGTGGAAAATGTTTCATAGAATCCTTCTCAGGAGAACAGGAATAAAGTATGTTTTGCATGCTGTATAATTAAATTTCAACCTTTTATGAATGTTCCCCATCAATCAGTGACACATTTTCAAATTGTAAACAGCTCATGATAATCAAAACAAACAACAAAAATAGGCGACAAATTGATACAAATGATTTTCTCTCTAAGGTGTTGATTGAACAAAATGGAACCTCATTGAGATTCAATTAAGAAGAACTCACCAGGAAGACATAAGTGACCTAATGCTTCTTGTGGGTTCACAAAAATAGTTCATAGAGTGGAAGAAGCTGTGTGTTTTTGTTGTTTTCCTTTGAAGTTTGCTCAAAGCATTGTTTTTAAAAATTAGCCTAGAAATGCTTTGCATATTAAGATAACAAGTCTCACATCATGGTGGTCTTGTTGCTATGGTTAGGGGTGCTGAATCAACTTCAACTCATAGCATCCCCATGCAAAACCACCTGGAAACACTGCCCAGTCCTGGGTGGTCCTCAGAACCGTGGCGAGGTCTGAGCCCACTGTTGCAGGCATGGTGTCAATTCATTCCATGCAGGATCCTCCACTTTTTCACGGCCTCTCACTTTCCCGGCAGGGACTGGTCCCTGTGAATGACATGTCCAAGTGAAATAAGATGAAATCTCACCATCCTCCTGAAAGGGAGCATTCTGGCTGCACAACTTTCCAGGGGGATGTGTTCATCCCCCTGACACGTCCATCGTGTATTAGGTATTGTTGCTAATACCATAATAATTCAAATACATCAATTCTTCTTAAATCTTTTAAATTCTTTGTTCGGCTTTCACGTGCTTGTAGGGTGAGTGAAAGTACTACAAATGCACAGAACAGATATGGTCAAAGAAGAAAGGAAGGAAATACAAGTCTATTGACTTTTCTCCATCCCAAATCTGGGTTAAATGCTCTCATGCACATTTACGGTAATTAAGGCAATGAGATGCTTTGATTTCTGGACTCCAAATTCACCCACGGGGCTGTGATGGAAGGATCAAGGAAAGGTTTCAATGAAGAGCTGGTTCTGGAAGCCAGAATGGGGACTTAGCCCGGGCCAAGAGGGAGATCAGTCCTTCAGGAACTAAGGCAATATGTTTGACCCAGTGAGGTTTGATGATTCATTTTATTTCTGGATGGAATCAAACCCAATTGTCTGAGGTGTGATCTTCCAGTTTAATTTTCAAGGAAGCAAGTTCAAAATCAGTAGCTTCCTCTTTTATGAAAGAAGCAGATTAGCTTGGATCGATCACCATGCCTGGTGAACTTAAAAATTGAAAGATGCAGTCCTCTCCCCCGCAAATGGATCATTTGTTTGCCATTGTCCCCAGGCAACCATTAAAAGCTTCCTGGAAAGACGAATGGTGCAAAGAGAATTCCACCCAGTCCCCGCCCTGCATACCTGCTGACATCGTGAACCATTTACTCCCTCTGGCCACAGATTTTCAGAGAATTCTTTCGATACTGGTATAAGCAGTTTATTACTTTGAGAATAATCCGCTCAAACATAGGTCAGACGGACAGGTGGTTTTCCTGCCCAAACATGCCAACTTTAGTTTTATTATCAAGAATGGTGTTGCTGCTCTTGTGATGGTTAGATGCCGTCAAGTTGGCTGCTATGGATGCCCACCTTATGCGCAGCACACAGAATCGTGACTAAGTAGGCACACTTTTCTGGAAGGTGAGTTTCACAAAACTAACTTCTAAGGTCTTCGTTTGCCTCTCGCTCCAACGTTCATGTCCGTATGCTTAGGTGCAGAGACAAGCAAACACAATTAATGAAATGATTAGAATGACCTCATGAAAAGTTACCCAAACTTTATCAAGGTATTTAAAGTACATACACTGTATAGCAATATTGCTTACTCTGTCCCAGTGGCTCAGTACTAGTCATGGTGTCATATGGCCGCTTAGCTCATCCTTGAAATAATTCTATCAAATGCTTAATAGTACTGCCCGTTTATGGGGCTCTCTGGAAGCTACCCAGGATTAAGGAAGATAAGAAACATACTCAGAGTTATATAGTAAGTAGTAAAGGCCTGATTGGCAACGAGCGCTTAAGTGGTTAAGTCCTTTGCTCTGGGACCAACATTCCGTGCCTTCTTATGTCCCCAGAGTCCTCCAGTGAGCACAGAGCTGCCGTAACTCTCTCCACCGTCATCCCCACTGTTGTTAGCTATGCTGTTTAAGCACCTGCTGTAGCAGCAGATAAAATATGTTGATTGGATGATTGAAACCCTACCTGACTAATTTAGAGCTAATTTTATCAGAATGAGAAAAAGATGATCTACAAAGCATTTGCTGGGCAGATTGAAAGATTCAAAGCAGATAAACGCAATCATATAAAAGCAATTAATGTCAGCCACATCCTTCTCTGGAGCCATGTTCTTGTGTGCCTTTTGTTGTTCAGGTCTTTGCAAAGGGAAGCAAACCTCATGTGGAATGAAGCAGAAATCAGGCTACACAACCAATGGAAAAGAAAGTCCAGCATGTTCCTTTCCTCGGTGTTTATCCTGGCTAGGGAAATGGCCAGTTGTTTAGGTGGTGGGGAGCACTGTGTCATATTGGGGCACTGTGTCAGGAGAACATTGTGAGCTTTAAAATTCAGGTTCCAGCATGTGTTCGTTGTGAGACTTGGGCAAGTCACATGGCCTCTGGTGCAGAGAATATTGAAAGTACCATGGACTGGCCAAAGATCAACAGACGCCTCCTGGAAGAAGTACAGCTAAGATGCTTCTTAGAGGTGGGGATGGTGATACTTGTCTCACATACTCTGGTCTTGGTATCAGAAGGGACCAATCCCTGGAAAAGGACATCATGCGTGGTAGCATAGAAGGGCAGCAATGATGAAGAAGACCCTTGACAAGATGGATTAGCACAGTGGCTGCAATAAGGGGCTCAGCCTAACGAGTGTGTGGCTGGTGCAAGCCTGGCTGGTGTTCCTTTCTGTTAAACACAGGGTCGCTGTGATCAGAACTGACTGAATGGCACCCAGCAAGGATGGGTCACTCATAATAGTCGTAAGAGTACTTAATAACAATAAACAATAATGCCTCCAAGACACATGGACTAGTTTGGAACCTAAAATAGTATATATTAGCAGATCAGCAAAATGAAGGAGAGTGGTAAGTACTAAATGAATGATCACTTGCAAATATTATTTAATGGCCTTTAATGCCCAGAGTGCAAATAAAAGATGTGAAACTTGAGTTCGCATCAAGTGACTTGTTTATTCAGGGGCAGTCTTGTTCCCTGACTCTTCCAAGGCACTTTTTGGGGCTCTCTGGCAAGTTGTTTACAAAGAAACACTACCCAGGAAAAGCATGATCCATATTTCAGTATTGACGGTGTTTCCAAGGAACATTGGGGGGAAACGGATCAAAATGGTCATACATTTTCCACAGAGCAATCTTCGGTCATAGAAATGATTTCTCGGGCATTTTAACGATAGTAAGAAAAGACTACACCTGTCACCTTTGCCTTCCAAGCCCTTGAGAGAGGTCAATGGAAATGAGAGGATTTCTGGGTTCTCAATATGGAAGCTCAACAGCACAGTACTCACCACTATAACATAGGGTATTTCCTTTAATTCTCCAAAATTGCCCTTTACTTCAGTACCATGAAAAGGAAAGGAACATTTCAAACACCAGATCATCCACCTTTGCTATATACTGTACATTTTAGCACTTGGAAACAGGCATCTAGGAAAATAAAAAATCATGATTTCCAGGTATTAACGCAATGCATTCCCACCTGACAAATAACAGTCCCTTAATGCTAAGGCATGAGAAAAGCCTGTTCTAATAGCTTATTCACATAAACAGAGGGTGTATAAACCACCCTTCAGGTGGGTTCAGCACAGTCCCTCCTCTCAAAGAACATGCCTAGAGTCAAGAGATCACAATCCAAGAATGGTTTTCCATTTTCCTCTGGATACCCAGAGGAAGTTTCTTTATAAAACTTATATTATTTTCTCTAAGTCTAAGGGAATTTGGCATTCCCATATTATAGGTATTAAAGCTGAAGTACCTAGCAGCACATATGTTAAATGCTTCAATTCCCTGATAGAATAAACCTCATGCTAATGACACTTTAAGAAAGCTTGGTCGTCATGAAAATGAGATGTTTCTTCTGAGGTGATCAACCACCAGTCCTGCAAAGAGCAGACATGTTGTGGATACCATAGATCAATGTAGCCATCGGGTTTTGTAGGACCCTCCTGGGAAGTATATTTTGAGGTCAGAACTCCTACCGACAAACCAAGGAGAGAACAAAGAGAAGTTACCTTCATTTATAACAGATTACATCAGCATAAAAGGTCGTCTATTAACCAGAATTCCCTGTGTTGCACCTTATAAGTTTCTTTAGAGCCAGACAGTCTGCTTTGTATTTTCCATTCCAGAGCCTTCACTTAAATAACTTCATATTCAAAATGCTGTCCTTAGTAAAGAGTGTGTTTTCATGGGATTTTGGGGGAGTGAATCATATTAGATAAATTTGTACTCAGCTGGACTAAACCATTTGGTTCTGGAAAACTGTGCTTTGTAAAATTCATGAACAGAATCAAATTACACTCATAAAATGTCAACAGTATTTTTATATTTTCATTGCTAAAAGAAAATAAAATGTCTATATTATAACCCTCCAATCACAATAAAATAAAGCAAGAAAGAGAGGGAGGAAAGAAAGAAGATAGGAAGGCATTTTAACTGGTTATTTATTTTTTAAGTTTATTCATTTTTAAAAATAAAGATGTAATTAAATCTCACGCATCATATTTACTGAATTCATAGAATATATATTTAATGAATTAATGAGCTAGTCGATGAAAACTTTCATATTATTACCAGTACTAAACCCCAAATTCATTTCAGTCAAGTGGATTCTAACGCATAGCCATCCTCCTTAAAAAAAAAAAATCAACTCAGCTCACTGCCCTTGAGTCAATGCCAACTCATAGAGACCCTGGGCCAAGGCAGAGCTGCCCCTGGTGGGTTCCAAGACCATAATGGTTCATGCAGTAGAAAGCCCAGTTTTTCCCCCACCCATTGGCTCCCAGTTTTGAATTGCTGACATTGCAGTTAACAGCCAGATGCAGACCCCTTAGGCAACCAAGGCTCTGCCTTCCTAGACCTTCCCAATCTTTACGGGACCAGATTGCTTCCCAACTTTCTCCTGCAGTGTGGCTGGTGGGTTCAAATGACCCACCTATTAGTCAGCTCCTGAGCATTTAACGGCTGCTCCACCACGGCTCCTATGACCGTGAATAGTAGTAATAAAAATATGGCCATCACCGTGATTAACCACACATCTTGTGTGTACACATTAGCCAGGCACTGTTCCGAGCAGTCCCCAGGTGTGAACTTGCTTAACCCTCCGAGTAACCAGATAAGGTGGGATGCTACACTCCTCTCCCTTTGACGGAAAAGGAAACTGAGAAACAGAGAAATTAAGAAGCTTGCCAAAGACCACACGACTAGTAATTAGCAAAGCCAAACGTTTGGACCCAGGCAATCTGGTTCCAGAATCTATGCTCTAACCACCAAATTTTCTGAAACCTACTATCATTTTGCTCAAACAATGAAGAAATGCATTGAGTTACACAGCTGGAAATACCAAGGCAGAATAAATTTCAGGAATGGCATGCCATATTTGTTACACAAATAACATGCACTGTCTGTCCCAACCACGCTTTCCTGACATGAAGTATTTTCTTAAGTCCACAATGCTGGTTTTTCTTTTGTTTTGTTTTGTTTTTTTCACAGCAACATGGACTCAGGGATCAGGGTGCTTCTCTCAACCAGGCCCTCGTCTTTCTAGGTTCTGCCATGGGGATTGTTTGTTCCATCCTACCTCCAGCTCCCTGAGTGCATCACTGTGTTCTTGTTTGCAGTGGCAGAAGAGAGAGAGAGAGAGAGAGAGAGAGAAGTTGTGTGTCATTATTCCTTGTGATGTGTCTCCATGTCATCCTAATTGAACCAGCTTCTGACACTTATCCAATCCTGGATCAGTAATCCTCCTCAGCAGAGTGACAGAAACTAATACGTAAGACAAATCATTAGGATGGAGTGATTTTGAAGTCAATACGATTGTCCATTATAATCATTTTAAATTATTAAATGGGCATAGGAAAAGCCTATAAAAAGAACTCCCCACAGTGGGGAGCCAGTGGAGGGGCCTGAGGGCGCGGCCCCCATGCCAGCTACGTGGACAACTGCCTCTCCCCCCAGAAGAATTTACTTGAGAGGACGGCAACAAAGCTGCAGCTAAGGGAGAGAGGCATGTCTGACCAGAGCAAATGGGAGCACTTAGGGGGAGGAAGAGAGAGTGGAGCACATCCTGACCCACCAGGCCTGGAAGACGACATCCCCGCGCTGAACAGCCAATGGACAGAGTGGACAATATGGCTGATCCCACCACAAGACACGCTGTCCCTTGATTGCCCCGGGCTCTAAGGGGACAACACTGGAGACTCAGTGTCGGGACTGGCCCAGACTGACCCTGAGACACCGAGGCAAACCACAAAAAGCGTGTGGCAGAGCAACCACGGGAGCAGAGCAGAGAGCCCCCGAGGGAGTACAAAGGACAGACTCTGGGGCCAGAGCATGGTACCCTATCGGTCCTGACTGCAGGACACGCCTAGAGATAAAAAATCAGACCTTGATCTATTTACAGCTTTTTTTTCCTGCTTAAAATTTTTTTCTTTTAATTAATTTATTCTTCTATGGGTAATTGGTTTCCTTTTTTGTTGCCATCGCTGTGTTCTCACAGATCACCTATCTTGCTATGGCTTGGTTTTTGATGCATAT
>NW_022103899.1:46885746-46888208 GCF_000313985.2 Echinops telfairi | reverse complement strand
GGCAAACTTAACATTTTTGTAATAAAACACAATGGTGTTATATCCCTTCCCATTTTGAGGACTTGGAAGAGTGGGGAAAATACAGGGAAAACTAGGCAGAACAGTGAGTTTCTGCCACCAAATGCACCCTCTTAGGGAGAACGATTTTCTCCCACATACAATATGATCTTCTCATTTGTCTACAAAATTAATTTGGGAAAGAAACGTAGACTGGCCTGGTCGGAGATGCTACCCTGGGGCCATTCAGAGCTTGGATTGACTCTGTCTTCCAGTGAACACTGAGAATGGTGCCAGTTCATTTTCACACCAGGAGCTGGCAGGCATGTAAATCAAATCTCTATCTTGCCAGTGAGAAGCAGAGAAGCATGTGATTACAACTGCTCCCCAGTCAAGGCAAGGGGGCACATCTCACACACGCAGAAGCTTCAACCCCATGGAGATCGGATCAGCAGTCATTCTGCTTCTATAGAGACTTGGGGACCTGGAAGCCTCCACCTGCATTGGGTAGCACACCTTATGTCTCCTGCTTTCTGTAACACTCTTCATAATTTCCACATCCTTTGCCATTAAAGAAACACTGTATTCTGTAACTACATCTTTAGGCCTCTTATCGCCTATCACATCACTGCCCCATGGAGATGCTCATGCAGTTACACAGGAAATTGAACACGAGCAGCATGAGAGGCAATCCTTTCTCTGTAAAGTCTCTATGGATTGAATCTAAAGATCACAGAAGGGCAATTTTTCTGGGATGTTCCATAGGGTTCAACCTCAAATGGTTGATGGTCCGTGTAAATTAAGAAACCAGTGGGTTGATGGGAACCCCTATCCTTTAGCAGTGATTCTCTCCCAAGTGTAGGTCCTTCAGAATCTTCATGTTCAACACACAGCCCAGCAGCCCCTAGAACTACTTATTCAGAGTGTTTCTCATAGGCCACGAAAGTTTAAGTAGCACTAGTTCAAAATGCAAATCGTTTTGCCTTACAACATCGTACTCTTTCTCAGCCTTTCACAGAATAAGAATACCATGTCGGACAGTCAAAGGCCCATTTGAAAGTGGCCAACCCCAGGTGGCAGTGTAATGAACAAAAAGACATAAACAAATGATGTGTCTCCAAAATTGGACATGGCTGTCTCAAAAGTTCTAGATCTTGTCCAGTTATTGCTGTGATCGTTTGGGGGTGCTTGCGAGTCTATTCCAACCCCTGGCATGCCAGTGTGTATCTAAGTGGAACAGTACTCCATCAATGGCTGTGATCTTTCAGAAGCAGACTGGCAGACCTGTCTTCTGAGGCACCGCTACTTAAGTTTGAACTGCCAAGCTTTCAATTGAATGCTTACCTTTCCGGTCACGCTGGGACTCCATCCTTAAGTTAGAAATCATTGATAAGAGTACCACAAAATTTGTCAATCACCAGAATTAAAGTCTTAAACATTCTATAAAATATATATATATTAAGCACAAGTTGATTTTTTTTTAAAGCAACAGAAATGTTTAGCATGACTCAGTCAACATGGCTTCACACCGCAACGCTGTCTCTCCATTCACAGCTGTGAACTCCTGAGGAGTTCCTTGCCAATTTAGGAGAAAACATTTAGATCCAGTTGACAAATAGTTCTGCATGATATGCTGGTACTAACTGGAAGTGGACTGATCACCAAAACCTCTGAGAAACAGAAATAAAAAGGAATTCTCCTGGTTGGCAGAATTTTAAGCAACACAATTAGGTATCCTTTACGATGGGAGTGGAGATGCTCCTAAGTCTGAATCTTTACTGATAAACTGCCAGAGGCTGACAGCTGGTCTAGAGTTTCTAGGATACGGAGAGAACAGTAGATCTGTGGAATCAATACTTGGATGAATTTCTCAAAATGGCCAGCGAGAATGGAGATATGTGTGTTGCGAGTGAAAGCATCCATTGTAGTAGAGTTATTAGGTTATGAGATGAAATATTCCATAACTATCAATAGATAGCCTCTCCTCTGAATGAACCCATACTATACTAGACCCTGCTCAACCTCTAAACCAGTTGTCATTCTGGAGGCCCCTGTGTGTCAAAGTACAACTGTACTTGCTTGGCCTTTCAATGGCTCATTTTGCAGAATTAGATTGCCAGGCCTGTCTTCCCACTCACCTCTGTGTGGATTTGTATCGCCAACCATTTAGGCAGCAAATATGCACGTAGCTCTGCTCTTCCCAGGACTCCAAAAGGTGCACGGTCTGTGTAAATGTGCTAGAATAAAGGTAAGATGCCCGGAATGATGGCTGAGATTAAAGTCCCAGCTTGGTCTCCTTTGTCATGATCTACGTGCATTTGTCCCAGGTCATCTCTCGTCTTCAGGCAAAATACCGAAGTTAAATGGAGATGTGACAGGTATCGGGACCCCAATACTTTTAGGACCTTTAAAACTGAACACATTTCCTCAAGGCTTCACCTCGTAGTTAACTGTGCCCAAGTGAC
>NW_022103899.1:46811253-46884259 GCF_000313985.2 Echinops telfairi | reverse complement strand
CCCTCCTAGTATCACTACTCCCATTCCTGTCCCTGGATTCCATGTGTCCTGAGCTCTTATCTCTTATCTATACCTGTGCACATGCTCCGGTCTAGCCCACAGTGAAAGGCAGGACTGGGGTTATGATAGGAAGCCTCCAGGAATCGGAGGAATACTGTGTGTTTCATTGGTGCTATACTGCGCGCTGGTTGACTCATCCCTTCCTTGTGACCCTTCGGTGAGAGGATGCCCCATTTTCTACAGATGGGTTTTGGGTCTCTGCTCTGACCCTCCTCATTCTCAACAATATGTTTTTTTGTTTGTTTTGGGTCTTTGTTTTGTTGCCTGTTACCCAATCCCATCAACACCTCAGGATTGTACAGGTTGGGGTGTTTCTTCTATGTGAACTTGTTGCTTCTCTGCTAGACAGTCCCTTGTTTAACTTCAAGCCTTTAAGACCCCACACACGATATCTTTTGACAGCCAGGCACTACCCACTGTCTTCACCACATTTGCTAACGTAACCATTTTGTCTTCAGCGATCATGCTGGAAGGGTGGGCATCACAGGATGCCAGGTTGCTCGAACAAAGTGTTCTTGTGTTGAGGGAGGGGTTGAGCAGAGGCCCAAAGTCCGTTCACTACCTCAGTGTATTTCCATATAAATATATGTACATCTTTTTATGAATTAATATATTTAAATAAGTACACACTGATGTTTATACTTCTATCCACAGCTTTCCTTCCTAGATCTTTCCTCTGTTTCCTTTTACCTTCCTCTAAAGAATCCATTTACAGCATAAAAGCTGAAAAATTAGTAGTAATCTGAACATACAACTGGAATGCACTCAATAATTAAACAACTGCTTTTTGAGTGCCCACAAAGTACCAAACATGAGGCTAGGAGCTAGGAATGGGATAATGAATTAGACAGATGCAATTTCTCAAGGAGCCCAGAGAGATAGATGTCAAGAGACAATTGTACTTGTTATTTTCTGTAATGCAGCAAATAAGTGAATGTTAGCTTATAGATACTCCACTAATAATAGCAATAATTATGAGGATACATTTCATTTGCATAGCACTTCTAACTTTTCAAAGTAATTCTCCAGCTATTATATTTCTTAAAATTAGGTCATATTAAACTGTACTTGAACTTCATTATTAGATCTTTTCCAAGAAGAGACTTGAGAGACGGTTGGCCCTTTTACATTAATTATGGATATATAAGATGAATTAATCAAATTCTGCTGTATTTGCTATTAGGGTCAAGGCAGGGAGCAGGTGGGGGGGGTCACACTGCAGGGTATGAAGTGAGATGTCGCAAAGGGGATCATGTGAGAAATAAGTGGAAGTTCTTAAAATGACTCCACATGTTAATAAATTCTAAGCCCATTGTCGTGATGCAGCATCACAAAGAATCTGCAAAACGACTACCATTTTATGACTCAAGATTCCTTGCAAAGGAATATTGATGGTGAAGCCAGAGGACCTTAGGCTTCAAGATACCTAACCCCATCCATCTGCTCCTAGAAGCAGCAGCCAAGAGATGAAAGGACAAGTTACATGGGGTAAATCTGCTGCAAAGACCTCTTTGGAGTGCTGAAAAGCAAGGATGTGACTTTGAGGACTAAGGCGTGCCTGACCCAAGCCACGGTGTGTTCAGTAGCCTCACATGCATGTGAAAGTTGGACACTGAAGGAAGAAGATCGGAGGAGACTGGATGGATTTGGATGGTGGTGCAGGAGAAGAACCGTGAAGGTACGATGGACTGCTAAAATGGCAAACTGGTCTGTCTTGGAGGAGTAGGGCCAGGATCCTCCTCAGAGGGAGGATGGTCACACTTTGTCTTACATATTTTGGACATGTCAGGAGAGACCACCGGTCCCTGGCAAGGACATCATGCTAAGCAAAGAAGAGGGGCAGTGGAAAAGACAGAGGCCCTCCAGAAACAACTGACACCGTGGCTGCTGCAATGGGCTCAAGTATAGGAAGAATCCTGAGGATGGCACCGGGCAGGCAGGGTTCTGTTCTGTGGGCACAAGGTCACTCTGGGTAGGAAGCAACTAAACGGCACCCAACAACAAGAACAACCACCACCCCATCCAAGGCTTTGGGAGGGGATTCAGCAAGGTCCTCAGTGGTCATCTGGTCTTGTAAAATGGACTGAAAGAGCTTTCCCTTCATCCGTTTAGACAAACCACTGTTCTGTTCCATCAGCCTCTTTCCTGTTGTCAGCTGGTAGTCATCGCGCGTGCTGGGTTCCAAGCAAATATTTGTTGTGGGGTCCCTGTGTCTACAAGCATAATGATAATAAAATCATAATGCTGTGGGTTAGGCATTGCGTTGTGTGTCAATCTGGGTAGACTAGAGAAACAAAAATCAGGGAGATTCATATGTGTATCAGAAAGACGTTTATTAAAAAGAGTAATTGTGCGTTAAGAAAACACCCCGGCCTAGTCCAGATCAAGTTCATAAGTCTGATATTAGCCCATATGTCCAATACCAATCTATGAAGTCCTCTTCAGACTCATGAAACACATGCAATGATGCCAAATGTAGGAAGATCACAGGCCAGTGGGTGAGAAGTCTTGTGGATCCAGTGGCATTGAAAGCATCTCTGTGCTGGCAGGGCTTTCCATGTGGTTCTTTCAGCTTCAAGGCTCTGACTGCCATCAGACTCTCTCCATGTGTCTTCTCCACAGGGATGTCTAGATCCCAGGGAGTGAGCCCAGAGTGAATGTGTCTCCCACCTCCAAGGAGGAATACCGGAGTTCCCAGAGTCCTCAGGAGAAGACCAGGCCCACAAACAGGGCTCATTGGCTATGACATGAGTGATAGGATAAAATCTACCCCTTCACTCTTAATCCTCAAATTGATGCCAGATTATGTAATTACCACAGGCGGATAACCTCAAGGTCAATGGTTCAAACCCACCAATTGCTCCCAGAGAAAAAGATGAGGCTGCCTGCTCCTGTAAAGATTGATAGTCCCAGAAATTCTATATAAGGTTTGGATTGGAATAAACTTAATGGCAATGGGTTTTATTTTGTTGGGTGCATTTAAAATATTTTATAAAATGGATCTATGTGAGGGATATTTTAGAGTATTAGGTAAGATTTTAGAGATTTTAGAGTATTGGGTAAACAAGGAATTCATATATTTGTTTATTGTCTCACAAAGCACAAGGTACCCAGACATTATTTCTTGCAGTTCAGATCCAGAAACCCATATTTTATGCTCTTTAGAGCATGCGACACAATGGCTGCAACAATGGGCTCACACATACTTCTTACTGTGAAGAGGGCACCGAACCAGGCAGCGTTTTGTTCTGTTGTGCATAGAGGCCCTGTGACTCAGAGCTGACTTGATAACATCTAAAAACAATGATCACTTCTATGATTATCATAACCCTTCAGTATCTGTTGTTCCACCCAGGAATGCTGGCTTCAAGTGACGCTTTGAAAAGTTACAACTAGACTTCACGGACAATGACCACAAATGCCCAACATGTACAAGGAAAGGTGGGAAATCATCTAGTTTCTGATCATATGCAATTTACCATACAGTTTAATGCAACACAGCAGCTGCCGACTACACTGTGTCTTTACTTGAACTTCAAAGTACAACAATAACATGTGCCTACATAGGATGGTTTAGTCTTTTGACCGTACTGTTGTCTTCCCCATACTGAACTGTGCTGAGCGTGTCAAGTGGGGAGCTGGAAGAGTGGTCCATGGATACAAGAAATGTCCCTACCTCACCTGACATGATTTAATGGCAAAGAGAAACATGGCACCATCATAGTTCACTGTCCGATATACATACATGACATCAACTGGAAGGGGCCATTAAAAGCCTTTGAGAGTGTAGGCATGCGCCTCCTAGAGAATTGTTGGATACGTGCTCAGAGCCTTTCAAGGGCTTAAAGACCCTTGCTGGTTCCCCCTATTGCCCTCAGGGTTGTAGAGACAGCACTGCAGGTAGAACAAGAACTGCAAGAACCACAGCCACAGCTCAAATCCAGTAGGCCACCACTAGCTCAGAGGCATTTTGCCATTTGTTACACATTGGGCTGTTCACTGCAAAGTCTGCAGGTTCAAACCACCAGCTGCTCCTCAGAGCTTCCTACTCCCATAAAGAGTTATAGGCCCAGCGACTCTCCTGGGGCAGTTCTACCCTCTCCCGCACAGGCTCGCTCTGAGCTGGCATCTACCCAATGGCAGCGAGTTTAGTTTTACGGCATTTGACAACTTCCAATGTGTGCAACTTGCCGTGTTTTCTTCTTGCAATTCTAAATAAATATTTACTCCCCTACCTAATTTTGTGTTCGTTTCTTAAAGTGAACTTGCAAACCTGAATACACTCTGGGGCTTACAAAACCTAGATCTCTCTTTGTTTAAAGGGGCACACCTTACAGACTTCAAACTAGCCGACTTGGCCATGGAAATGCTGTTGGCTATAAAATATAACATACAATAAGAAGACACGTGGATTTATGAAGTTCTCTGGGTAGAACCACAGTGCCTGCTCCCCAGTAGGAGCCATTCACTCTTAGAATCAAATAGAATACACATAGAGTGCTATCAAATGAGACTTTTCCCAGATATAAACATGCACACAAATCATCCCTAACCTCTTGATTTGGTCAAAAGACTTGAGTCCCACCGAACCTGGCAAAGTTTCTGTTCTGAGAACCCATTTCATTCCTAAGTGAGGTTTACATTCATTTCATCTTTGTTTCCTACCAGCTCCTACTTTCATGGAATTCTTCGAGAAAAGTTCCTAAAGTCGTGAGGACTGCTGTGGCCAGCTGTGCAGGACTGGGCCAAGGGCCAATGTATTTAAATACATGGACGGTCACTAGGTCAGCAGAAGGCGGACTGGATTCTGCTCTGGCTGCATCCTTCAAGGGACAGTTCTACACTTCATCACTAGGGAAACCGACTTCCACAGCCACATATGCGATCTATGACCAAAATACACAGCACGGTGGGGCTTGAGCCCTTTAGTTTGGAGTAATCACTTTTTAATGCAGCAGATGACCCGAAGAACCTAACAGCACACCGACCAGTTGGGAGGTATTTAGAACTGCTCTTATATAATCTGATTGAGAGTGTTTCAAGGGGACGATCAGGGGTAAGACATGGTGCATCCTGTTGCAGCCAATATGAAAGAATGTTGCTAACAGTAAGCTACCCTAGATTTACTCTCCACAATGAAGCATGCCTGTAGTTGCTGAATTTGTGCAGGCAAGGCAATGGATTCTAGACCACCATCACCAACAATTTGGTGAGTTAACAAAGCAGAACCGTATTTCTCATATACACAAAGCTCAGCAAAAATGCACCAAGACTCTCCTCTAAATAGTCGTTGAGAAATCCAGGCGGCTCCCCCTCTTGTTGACTTGGTGACATGTAACTGACAGATGGGAAGGTACCAAAAAATGAAGCTCCAACAGGACTTCCTGTTTGTGTCAGGCCTGGACGGAGGGCTTGTCACCCTGCCCATATTGCACAGACAGTACATACTCAGGAGGAGAGTTTGGAAAATAGCACTTAGGTCTCTGTGCTTAGAGAGAAGATGAGTTAGGTTTATGGGAATGTTACCATAAACCAGCTAAACGTGTAGTTTGACTGCAGGATTCTTCTATGTTTAAGTATATGAATTGAAAGTCTCTTTTCTCTAAATTGGGTCTGGGTTGATGTTTAGTCCAGGTATTGAAGCTGGTAGGGTACAGATATAAAATCCAGAAATATTATCAATCCAGCATCACTTCCTAACCTCTCTGTTGGCATCATTGATATCTTCTGTGCCACCTTATATTCTATTTCTGCCCAGCTTGTTCCACAGGGGTTTATGAGATACTTGCAAGTCATTTGATGAACTCATTTGAACCTGAAGCCCTGGTGGTTTCCACATTGAGCTGGTAACCACAATGTCAGCAGTTCAAACCTATTACTCTACTCTGGTAAAATGTCAGAAACCCCAAAGGTCTGTCCTATTCTGTCCTAAAGGGTTGCTATCAGTTGAAATTAACTCTACATTAGGGGTTTGGGTGGGTTTTGATTTTAACTCAAGAGTTCGGTGGATAAACAATGACGCCCAAGCAGCTGTTAAGAACTCGTGTGGCTCATTGCATTGGGCAATTCTGCTTCGAAAAACGTGTTGTAAGTTTTAAAAGCCAAAGCTCTCCCTTGATGATTAAAACATGTCTGACCAGTGCCATTGTCTTCTCAATGACTTCAAATGCAAAGCTCTACACTGAAAAAAAAACCCAGGAAGGTAAAAGAATGGTTGATGATTCAAATCATGGTGATGAGCGAAGAATATGGAATACACAGACATAGCTCAGAGATACTGAATGTCCAACTGCAGTTCCACTCAATAAAGGGAGTCCCATGACTGTTTTTTCCAAATACATATATACATATATATTGTGTTTTTAGTACACTGTAGTCTATTAAGCATGCAAGAACATTATGAAAAGACTTTGAAATTCTGTGAGAATAACCAAAATTTGATGCTGAGATATATAGCGATCACACAGCATTAGAAAAAATGGCCCCCAAATAGAGGAAAGAGCTGGGAGGCAATGGGCATTTATCGAGGTCTAGATAAAGACATGTACATATGCAAATATATTATATGAAGATGGGGAAATAGATCTATGAGCCTACATTTATAGGTTTAGTATTAAGGTAGCAGAAGGACATTGGGCCTCCACTCAAGTACTCCCTCAACACAAGAATACTTTCTTCTAGTAAATTGGCATTCTATGATGCTCACCTTCCCGACACAACCGCTGAAGACTAAGTGGGTGAATAAGCAAATGTGGTGAAGAAAGCTGATGGTGCCCGGCTATCAAAAGATATAGCATCTGGGGTCTTAAAAGCTTGAAGGTAAACAAGCGGCCATCTAGCTCAGAAGCAACAAAGCCCACATGGAAGAACATATCAGCCTGTGTGATCACGAGGTGTCGAACAGATCACTGAAGACAAATGGGTGCATAAGCAAATGTGGCAAAGAAAGCTGATGGTGCCCGGCTATCAAAAAGTGTAGTGTCTGGGGTCTTAAAGGCTTGAAGGTAATCAAGTGGCCATCAAGCTCAGAAGCAACAAAGCCCACATGGAAGAAGCACACCAGCCTATGCAACCACGAGGTTTCGAAGGGATCAGGTATAAGGCATCATCAGAACAAAAAATCTTACCATAGTGAATGATGGGGGGAGTGCGGAGTAGAGATCCAAAGCCCATTAGTAGGCCACTGGAGATCCCCTTGCAGAGGGGTCTCGGGGAGGAGACGAGCCAGTCAGGGTGCGATGTAACAATGATGAGAAATACAACTTTCCTCTAGTTCCTAAATGTTTCCTCCCCGCTCCAACTACCATGACTTGAATTCGATCTTGCAAGTCTGGCTAGACCAGAGGAGGTACACTTGTACAGATAGGAACTGAAAATACAGGGAATCCAGGATGGATGAGCCCTATAGGACCAGAGGTGTGAGTAGCAAAACAGGGAGGGTAAAGGGAGAATGAGTAGGAAAGAGGGAACCGATTACAGGGAACTATATGTGACCTCCTCCCTGGGGGACAGACAACTGAAAAGTGGATGAAGGGAGACATCGGACAGGGCAAGATATGACAAAATACCCATTTATAAACTATCAAGGGCTCATGCGGGAGGGGGGAGCGGGGAGGGAGGGGAAAATGAGGACCTAATGTCGGGGGTTTAAATGGAGAGAAAATGTTTTGAGAAACGATGTATAAATGCGCTTTACACAATTGATGTGTGTGTGGATTGGGATAACAGTTGTATGAGCCCCTAATAAAATGTTAAAAAAAAATGGCCCCCATAGACTTGCTAAATGAAGAGTTGCACCAAACCTGCTGTTTGTAAAAACAAACAAAAATACCTGTGAAACACAATAAAGCAAAACATTATACAGTAAGACATGCCTGGACCTTCAAGTGCCAGCAGAAGGAAGAAATTAGTCTCAGAAGGAAGATAACCGGCACGCTCCTTAAAAGCGACGGCGCAAGACTTTTGCTGGGTCCCGTCACACACAGCATGTAGAAAGGCTAGTCATGGCTCCAAGACAGCCCAAGACAGCTCCGAGGCAGCTAAGCTGTGAGATGGTTGGTCACGCAGCCACGAGGGATTAGCAAACCACAATGGCGAAGAGGGCACATGGACCCAGACAATGTTTTCTTCTGTCACACAAGGCCACCGGGAGTTGGAGGCAACCCAACGGCCCAGCAAGTCAACAACATGAAGATCTTAAGGAGTACCTTTCAATCTTCTCCGGCACCAGGTGCCCACTTCGGTTTCACTCAGGATGAGCCCCCTAAGACGACAGGCACGAGTGAAGGGATTCGTTCTCCTGCTCAGATAAATGTGCACTTCGCCAGGTGCTGCAGCTCTTCCTGGTGGTGATTCAGAATGCGCACACAGACCACTGAAGTTCCTGAGAAAGCCTGCAATCAGTACTTCAGGTTTTGTGTGGGGTTTGTATTACTCAAAGTTTCCTAACTTTGGGGCCATGGGAGGTGGTTTTTTCGGCCGGTTCCTCTTTGGTTTCATTTGGTTTTCTTTCGGCATTATGCATGCATTAGTGAACAATTCCTAATGTAGGGAACGTAAAGCCCAGTAGAGGGCCAACCAGGGCACGGATTGAATCGGGGGCATTCTTCATTGCCTTTTGAACCAGCCTCAGTGCCCCCGGGGCCATGCTGCCTGCGGTTTCCCACTCCTTGCATAGCCCAGCCTCGTGGGCATGTTCAACAGACCCCTCCTAATCCTCAGTGTTTTTCATGTCTTCTGGACTGTATTTCAATCAATGTCAGAGTATCCCCAGTGATAAATAAATAGATATGTAAGTACTCAGTCTCTCAAGGGGATTCCAATCTCTGTCCTGGTTAAAGAAAAGAAAGTTCTCAGGCAGCACCACTGTTTTCTTTAGTCTGCTCCACAGCAAAAAATAATAATAATTTTATTTTTTTAAATCAAATTTTAAATTTCCCCACTTTGGGCTTTTCATTTAAAGAAAAAAGCACTGTGTCCTCTCAGAGAGAAGGGCTTTTAGAAAAATAAATAAACCAAGGAATCCAATAAGCCCCTGACCGGGAGCCCTCCTTCTCCTCCAGCTTTTCCCTGCTGAGGGAAAAAATAAAATAATAATAAAAATAAACTTTTACCATTCGGATTGCCCTTGCTGACAGTCTCTCTGAACTGAATCCTAAATTGAATTTCAAAAATAATAGATGAATAGAAGCAGCTGCTATAGGATGGGCAATCCCGAGATTGATGCGCAAGGCTTTTATGACAAAGGTAACCTCAGCCTCGCTGTTGTGTTAAAAATGTCCTGTCGGAATCTGGGGCTTGGCTCCAGCACAAATGGGGAAAGAAGAGATGTTGGTTTGGGAGTTGTTTGGGATTTGGGTTTTGCTTTTTCAGTTATTTTGCTTCTGCTTGTTGGTAATCCTCGGTTTGTATAGATGATTCCTCAAAACCAGACCGTGAAAAAAAATGTAGGATGATTTTGAGAAATCCAGTCTCATTTGTAAAAGAATCAATCTATCTATCTATCTATCTATCTATCTATCTATCTATCTATCTATCTATCTATATATATACATACACACACACACACATATATATAACACATAACACACACACACACACACACACACAGGAGTGCCTGGAGAACTACTGGTAACAACAGCACCAACCTGATGGTTTCTTTATTGGAAAGTCCTGGGAGGATTACCTGTGCCCTGGAAGGTGGCAGCTCCATGCTTGCGCTTGTACTTCCATTGACTAAACACGAGGCTTCAAGCCAAATAAGATTTTCCCAGAAAGCTAAATGTTCCCAGGCCCCCTCTGTCTCCAGGCTCCAAGTGTGCATACATGATTTCACAGCTCACCTCCCCCATGGCCTGGAGACCCTGCGGCCACTTAGAGGTTGGTAATTAATATTTTATACTCCTCAACGTATTTGGACCTTGAATGGTGAAAAGATAGAGATCGTGATGATGGGTTCCGATTTCCGGAGCCTTGTTTTACTGTTTGCTAACCTTGTGAATGATGTCAGCAAGTCATGGTTTCTCTGAGCCTTGGGATCCTTATCTGTCTTGTGGAAATAGTAACACTTCCGGGTCTTCATCAATGACTTGCTAGGATAGTGAACAGAGGACGGCAGGCTTTGTGGATGTCAGGCTCCCACCCTCAATAGCTCTGCTCTTGCCTGATTGACATACTGGGATCTCATGGGAACTGATTTAAAGAAAAAAAAATGGTGCTAAAAAATCAGTGCAATTTTCAATATGTTCTGTTTTCTTATTGAATCGGGTTTTTCAATGTTTTGTCTAGACATTGCTATTTGTTTATTTGCTTCGTGTCTGTGTTTTGCATGATTTGCTGTATATGAAATCCTGGCAAGGTAGATAGATCCTGGATGGATGGATGGATGGATAGATGATAGACAGATAGTTACTTTAGACAGTAACTGGATTGTTAATTGCCTAGCAGCATGGCAGGAAAGGATGGGGAAAACGGGGAGCCAACAACCATGAGAACAAGAAGAAAATGTTCTGAAATTGATTGTGGTGATGATTACACACATCTTTTTAGTATGACTGAATGATTAAATTGTATGATATGTGAAGTAGATGCCAATAAAACTATTGTAAAAATTAAAAGTAGATGCAAAACTATTGTAGAGAACTGGTTTGCCAGAGATATTTGAGTATATGTTACAAAGTCCTGCTGATAAATATTCAAAAAAAAAAAGACATGTCCATCTACTATTAACCTCAGCCCAAGGGTACTCAACTCTAGTTCCCTGGTCTACCAAGCTAGCTCCCCAGAGTAAGTGCCTGGATGTAACTCACTCTAAAGGCGAGGGTTCTGCCCGAAGGCACTGAGCTTTATTTGTAGCCTGGTCTGGGAAGCCCATCACTCTTTTCTGTCTCAGGCGCTTGGTTCTTGGTGCTGCTGCCCCGTCACTGTCACATCTCTGGCTCACAGCCTTCTGTCTGGTGGATTGAAGAGGCTTAGGAAGGGGTTCTTGGGATCTAAAGGACATGCTTCTCTATGGCTCTTCTTTTTAGATGGGTGTGAGATCCATGTTCCTGCTTCTGAGAGGGATCATCTTGGACCCATTGAGAAGGCAAAACTCATCATTCGGTGAGTGTTATGAAGACTTTGGCCAGAAGAACCATAGTTCACCGTACCACAGCTGCCACTGACATTTGAGTTCAAATCTTATTGTGGGCATAAGTCTTCAGTTCCTTGGATAATTATTGATGAGTGGAAAAGTCAGGTTATAGAACAGGTGCATTCAGATCTTTATAAGAAAGTGTGAATCAGTTTCCCAAAACAATGGTCCCATTTCTTATTCCAGATAGCAAAAGAGCCTTGCCGTTGTTCTCATCCTCACCAGGAATTGGTGTCTGCAGTATTTTTTATTTTAACAATTTTATTGAATTCAAATTATTTCACTATCCACTTACTTCGCATTTCCCTAATGGTATTTCCCATGTGCATATTAGTAATTTTAGTGTCTTTTTAGAAATTTTGGTTCAAGATTCTTTTTTTGCTCATTTAAAACTGGGTGGTTTATCTTTAAAGGTAGCTTATTACTGTTCTTCATAATTCTGAACAAAAATCCTTTGTTAGCAATCAGCAAAGTGAAATGTTTCTCCCTGTCATGTCACTTTCTTTGTGAAGAACTGAAGACTTAAATTTCTATAAAGTCTCATCTAAAAAATCACCTGGTTCTTAATCTGTGCACTTCAAATTTCTCTTAGGATCTTTACAGGTTTCAGTTTCATACTTAAGGCTATGATCAGAGGTGATGTCCTTTCATTTGTTGGTTTCTTGATACTAAATAAGATGTTGACAGTTACAAAATGTCATTTGGATGACTCTCTTTAAGTGTTCCATATCTAACACTGTAAGAAATAGACAGGATCCAAGTCTAATTTCATTGTTTGCCTATCTAGCAAGTGGTAAAAACATTTGTACTAGGATACTTTTGACAATGCAAGGAGGTACCCGGAATAATAATTCCAAGACGAGAGGCATAAAACAGAACTCTCCATGGCCTAAAGTGCAAACATATGGCCATTCTAGCTTCAGTTCTCGACCCTTGGTCAAGAACCAGTCTTGCATAGTTTCTATTAAAAATGACTTTGCCAACAATGATCCGATCCCACTTTGTAGTAATGCCTGTTTATTGCAGTGATTAAGACAGCACCGAGATATCAAAAGCAGTTGAAGAGTACAGGCCTTAGCCTGTTCTCACAGGTCAGGGCCAAGGGGCATCAGACATGGACTGAAAACCAAGATCCTTGCAGAGGGCATCTTTGAAGACGGAACAAAGAATTTTCAACCCTGGTGTCTATAACTCCTTTGGGGAGATCTTCTAAGAAGATATATTGTTACTGCTCCAGTTTGCATCGCCATTTGGTTTAATTATTATTCATAATTGGGAAATAATTAGATAAAGCGATGATGTAAACCCCAGTGGAAAATAGACATCTCTTATGAACGCTAATGCTTTCCGTCACTTAAAAGGAAAGGGAGATGACTTAGAGGAGGAAAAAACTAATTAGAAAAGCAGACACATCTTCTCCCTCTCCTCATATTTCAGGCACGCTGGCAAGTATTCAAAAATGATCAGAGAGTGGCCTATTTCTCAAGGACCCCAGGAGAGCATGATAATTTAAATCATCATCTCACAAAAGTGCCTTGAGCACTTGTCTTCGCCGTTTTGTGATCTTCTGTCAGGAGAGAAGGTCGGCTCTACAAAGTGGCATGGCCACGCACATTATGGGCTCTAGAGAACCCAGGTCAGCCCACACCAACGTGAATCCAGGCCAGTTAGGGTGCCTGCCAAGGGAAACACATTGGAGCCAAACAAGAAGGCAAAAATGTTTTAAAAACAACGCCGTCCCCCAGGCAAAACAGAAACAAGACTTTTCTCCAGCAACACGAGTTCGCTTTCAGGAAGGTTTGACTACCCCTGCGGATGAGAAGGAAAGGTTTCGGAGATTCATCTGTGAGTCTGGCAATTTCAAAATCCCGAGGAAATCTTTCTACCACCCTCTATCCTGGATTAGATCATTTTGTGCAAAACGTTCAATTGAAAGCAAACAACTGAAGGAAATTAGGCAACTTCTCAAAGGGGAAAAGAATGAAACAAAAAAGCAAGTTTCATAACAATGATGTCTCAATGAAAGTCCTATTTAAATATACCACTTTGAAAAGATAAGTGTGTATTGATAAATTATAAGGTGGCTGTTTCAAGATGAAAAGTGGGAACACTTTAAAAGGAGGAGCTAGGATTAGATATTACATACTTATATATCCATTTAATTGAGCGTAATCCTTTCTCCTAGACAGCCCAGGTAGACTTTCATCTCTCAACAGTTAGACAACAAACAAACCTGGCGTTTGTAGACTCAAGTCTTACCTTTAAGGCAGAATGTATTAATGATCTTGGTCTTCATCTCTCCATAACAGTGTTATAGTGTGAACTCATGAGGCCCAAGGTAAAACCCCAAATTAAGTCTAACAACGTCCAGTCTACCATCTGCCTGTTGGTCAGCCATACTGTGGTGGCTTGTGTGCTGCTATAATGCTGGATGTTACGTCAGCCATATTTCAAATACCAGTAGGGTCACCCTAGTAGACAGTTTTCATTATAAAGAGATAGAATAAAAAGAGAGGCCTGACCATCTACTTCTGAGAATTAGCCAGTGAAAACCTAATAGCTTACAATTGAACATTAGCCAACTTACTTGCTTGGGATTTAGTATCTGGATCAAGTAGTAGAGGAAGACATTATGTTTGGTAACAGAGTGGGCCAGCGAGGGTGAGTGGGACCCTTGGTGAAATGGAATGGGGGACTAGCCACAACAATTGACTCAAATAAGCTGGTGATGGTGACAGTGACCCAGGGCCAGGCAGTGTTTCCTGTTTCACTCTGTTGCATACACGGTCACCATGACCATGAGTCAGAGGCAACAAGAACTTCAACAACAACAAAGAACTTCAAATAAAATCTGCTCCTGGTGGGGGTATTTTTTCTCTCTCTTCATATCTTCATTTATGAAGACAGTAAATAAGCAGATCTGTATCAAAATGAATGGAAACCCTTAGCCAGAAATGTAGGTCAGACTCACAACTCCCAAGTTGTTCAAAATATTTATTGAATGCCACGAAGCAAAGGTCTCTGTCCTTGGTAATGTGACTTGTAAACAATTAGTATTGTCAACAAGATGGGAAAGGATTCTCTGAGGACACAGGACTTCAATTGTCTTGGAAGCAGGCACCCAGAGCTGCACCAAAAGATGCCTGTTACTTACTGTGATGGAAATTTGAGAGTAAGAAAAGATACAGAGCTTCATCATCCAGGTTGTGGGGTAGCTTGTGTCCATGAGCTTTTGCTGAATGGCGATGCCTCTTTGGACTTCAAAGGGCTTCCAGAACTCACCAAACAGAAATGTGTATGCCACAATTAGCACAAAGTCTATCCTCCAAGCATGCATTTAAAGAACATACATTTCGGTTGGGTTTGGGGAAGAAAAGATGAATGGGAGTGTGTGTGAATTGGGAAAAGGGAGTACTATATTTATGATCTATGTGAATGGGGAGGAGTCTACTAAAAAGGACGACACCAGGTTTTCTCGGTTTATTTAGGTTTATAGATCGGACCAGGGATCACTTTTTAAAAGGTGGATAAATGCAAATTCTCACCTCTATTTGACCTTATGGAAGTGATCTTGGAGCCTGAACACAAGAACAATTGTGGGCACAGCACCGGGCAGTGTTTTGCTCTCTCGTACATACTGTGCTGTGACGTGGAACTGACTCAGGGCGCCTTATCAAAACAACAAGAACAACAAGTGATCTTTACGGTGGTCCCTCTGCCGATAGTTGACTTTCAAATCCATGTCTCTTCCCTAAGAAAGTAGGAACACTGGCTCTCAGAACAAAAGTCCCTTATCGGTGATGTTTGCCAATTTCTAAGGAGTGAATACTCCCAATATGGCCGATTTCAATCTTTCAACCTGAGGTCATTGAAAAGAGACATGGAAATAATGACAGCTGGTCTGAGCCAACTCCAGTCTCCTCGTACTACCTCACTCTTTTCCATCTCGGAGATGTGCCGAGCTTATGCCCTATTGTCGAAGTCCAGACTCCTTAGGTATCCTAACCTAAAAATACTGAAAAAGATGAACTTGATGGTGTTCCTTTGAGATTTCTTGAGCGTCTCCACTTCCCCCCAGAAAATATCTGTGAATCTACAAACAAAAAGGATATGCTAACCCACTTACTACAGACTCGGTAGTCACAAGGGAATCAGAAATAGTAGTATTAATTCACTTTCATCTATTTTTGTCTTCTAAAGTAGAAGCTTAAAGCCAATACCTAGGCCAACATGTTCATATCATCGCAAAAGAAAACATTATGGCACTTTCTCTATTGTGCCCCAAATGCAAAGCATATCCTGAAAAAATTTCCACTTTAGAAATCTTTTTATTCATAAAATTTAGGTTTATTATTTTGCATGTTTATGTTTCTCAGTAGACAATGTCTGAGAACAAATAAGGTAATATTTAGAGGGGGGTGTTTTTCCCCCTTCTTCATTAACTCATTTGTATTTAGTGTCATAGAATCTTTCAAAGTCAAAAGAAAAAGTAAACAGGAGGGCTTTTGCTCTTTCTTTGTTGAAACGTGGTTTTATGTTTATTATCATACTTTCGATGGCTGCTGCACCAGCTCAGGTAATGTATTTTTCACCGGGTGAGCTGTTAGTTGGCTTACAGTCATCACCTGTGCATTAAATACATTCAAGGTTATGCAACAGCAACCAGAAATTATGATAATAAACACTGAACCACATTTCAACAAAATATAATAAACTCGTGAGAATTTTCAAAAAGACTTTTCATTAACAAAGCATCTTAAGCTTCAGTGACACTTTCATTACCAAGCAATTACCCCCAAATTGTAATTATTTGTAATAATTGACAGGGACTCCATACATCACACCTCTTTATGTTGAAACATAATTGCTAAAATGTGACCTTTTCAGACATGTGGGTTTAATTGATTGCATTCTGTTTTTCAAATAAAAAGATAATGAAAATGCAACTACTAAAGTACCTACGTAATTCCAGCTTAATCGAGGACTGGTTCAGTGACCTCAAAACAATTTTTGATAACGAACTAATATCAATGAGATTGCCTTGATATATTTAGGACAATTGTTTTGATTTGCCACTCGACCCAATGTACTTGAACATGCACTGTTCTGAATGGCTTTGCTCTTCATTCCAAAATCACGTGTACATTGCAAGAGAGAACATCCCGCACGCAGCTAGTCAAAAGATCAAAATTCTTTGGTTATTTGTGATCATTCATTCAAAGAAACAAAGAAAGTTCTTCTCTCAAGAGGTAAAATCCCCCTCGAGGGCAAATCACATTGATCACTTCTAGCTTGAAAATGTTCAATACTTTATGATTCTATAAAAGTCTGTTCTTAACTGAAAGGCTTCCTCTCAGCTAAAAACCAATAGTTGGAGCTTACCTACTTCCCCGCTTCCTGTTTTTACCACCTGACAGGGAGGTCCACGAAAGCTTTAATTCACCAACCAGACACACAACTCCTCCTTAAAACAGCCTACCTGTTGTTTTCTCGCTGCTCCGCTCCTTTTCTGACTCAATGACTCAGAAAAGCCTTTTTGACAACATATAGACTTCTGTGAAACTAAACCGATACATGCATTAAAAATATATATATATATATATATATAAAATCAAGATCCACACATTACCATTTGATAAGTACAGGTCACTGTGACCCAAATCCGGTTACAATCTCCTCACAATCAAGAGGCACTAATCGCAGAGCACGAATCCCCATGCATGTCTCTGTCCTCTTTGCAGAATCAACTTCAACCACATTTTTAAAAGAGCGAGTGCACGTCTGCACGTGAAAGTAAAACAGGTGACTCCGAGGGCGCTGCCAGGGCAGATCGACTATTCTGCAGGGTCCTCTAACAGTAGCTATGCAACACTGTGAATTGGTGGACATCCAGGGATCGAAACACCACACGGTGTGAACCATTACGAAAACTGCACACACCACCTCTGTTGATTGAGTTGATTCTGATTCCTGGCAACTGTGGTAGGTAGATTTTAGGTCTTCATGACTTTGTAAAAAGTGGCCGGGTGAAATACACGCTAACAATCAGGTCACAGCCTGGTGATGCTTCCTGGGAGGGATGGCCTTTTTTAAAAGGGAGACGCTGGGGCCTCCTCCCCTCTCTATTTACCCTTTCCTCTTTTGGTTGCCTGCCTCCAGGGAAGGCTCCCTGTGGGATGCGCGACCCTGAGAGCTGTCGGCACCCTGCCAAGTTTCCACTGACCTTGGATCCACGTGACTCTGCACCCTCTGGCTTCTGTGATCTTCGCCATCCCGCTTTGCCGTTCTATGTCATCGGCCTGCAGCTATGTGAGTCTGAAGAGGGCTCCAGCTAGCATCGAACCCATGGACTTCACTTGGACTGGGCTGGGATGGCTTCTTGGTGGGTCAAAGTAGAACTGCGTCACTAGGAGCTGTGATGTCACTAGGAGACAGCAATGGATACAGATTGCACTGGGTGACACTATCAGAGTGCGTGACACCAGAATGACTGTCTACAGAATCTCTGTGCGGTGTTTCAGCAGAAATGTTGTGGGGTTTGTCTGTAATCAATACATCCCCATAGTTATAACAAAAACAAAACAAAACATTTTTCGTAAGCTCAGCATGTGTGCATATAGCTACAAGACTAAAACTTGTAGGCTGGTCAAAGGCGAATTGACTTTTTGCACCTTCTAATCTGCTCCCTTCAGAGATGAGGTTCTGACTCAATCGCCAGGCTTCACTGCTGCACACACTGCAAGCGCACGCGGTTGTGGTTATCGTTGGCGACAGAGCTTTCATAGTGGCTGCTTGGGGCAGATTTTCTAGTGTTGTAACTCGGATACCGTGGTGAGCAGTACTTATGGACCTATACTGATATTTCTGTAGAACAAAGAAAGCAATATTTTGTGGAACACAGCACGTATTCAAGGAAAAGAAAGGAAAATCAAAACCGACTTCTGCTTAATTACAAACAATGTTTTACCTACTGATGGTGCAATCCAATGAAGAAACTGTTTACAGGACAATTTCGTTGTCAGTATTCACATGATCTAAGTATGCTGTATTGAATCCATTTACACCTACGTTGATCACATATTTTACTATGATTTTAATTGATCGCAAATATTACTAAGTGTGATACTTAAGTTTATTGTACCAAACTGACCTATAGGAACACGTGGGATTAATCAGCGCCCGGTTTGATTGGAGGGCAAAGAGATAAATAGCTTCGCAAGACCCACCCGTCTCTCTTGCTCTCTGGTGATCAGACCAGCGTGCTGATGCTTTAGCCAGTCCTGTGTCTCAACTTGTGAGCTACAGTACCCGTGTGCCCAGCCAACCTATGGATCTCAGATCGTGTTTTTAGAGCTTGAGCCTCCTTCGAGACCTGCTTTGCCACCTTGCTGGTGTGTACATAATTTGAGCTTGAGGCTGGTGGATCCTTTCACCTTGCATTACTTGAGTTCAATATTCCATCCTGGCCTGCATTGCTAAGCTCCCAAGCCACTGACTGTTGCTGACCCACCCCACTGTTTGCTGCCTGTGAGCAGACTCAACCTGCCGTGCCCAGGGGAGAACTCCACTGTCTGCTTCCTTGACCTTGAACTGAGCAGCCCATGTGAGCCAAAGACTTCCGGTATATTAACTTCCACAAAAGTGAGTTGAATTGAGCCCTCTATACTGCTGCGTGGACTGATTAGCTATTATATTCCTTCCTGCTGTATAAACCTATCCACATATAAATATTCATACGTGTCCTGGTTTCATTTCTCTAGAGAACCCTGCCTAACACACCAAGGATTCTCTGTGGTATGACACAGAAGGTACATAGGGGAGTATCCATGATTTATCACACCAGGTGATATCAACCGTAGCAGCACCACTGTTCTATAGCATTGTCAATGGTTGATTAGATCAAAATAGATCCTAAGGCCTTTCTTCTAGGGAATCTCTGGGCTCCGTGAACCTCCACCCTTTCAGTTAGCAGCTTAGCAGGTTAACGGAATCTAAATGTCAACTGAAACGTAATCCAATATAAGGACTCCACTACAAACTACCATTTGTGATAATGTTTCCATATGGTTCATCCATTGTCACCAAGGCATCAAACGAATGTAATATTTAATAATAGAATTGTGTGCAGAGGCAGCAGAGGGTAGTATATTATAACCCTCTGTGTTTTCTACTCGACATTTCTATAAATCTAAAACTAATCTCTTAAAACTGCATGTTTAAAAAGACAAACAAACCATTATTAAGGACACAGATGGTTCGTCTAGGTGGTCTCTAGGGGAACAGCACGGGGAAACTATTTCAAGAACGGAGAATTCCTAAAATGTTGGCAAAGTCCTTCCCAGGAATGGTGAAAAGGAGCTGAAGATGTAACAAAGAGCGGCTCTCTCATCCTCAACCACACTCAACCAGAGCCACTCTGAACTGCCCCGCGGTCTCCAAGGGGGTTTCTGGTTGCATTTCCCTTTAACAAAGTTTTCATTTTTCTCTCCCTGCACAGTTTAGAAAACAGAACATTTGAGAGCAAGCCCGATTTGCCCTGAGTGACACACCTGCGTCACGAATGCAGGCCGTGCACGTTCAGGGCGCCTGCAGTCCACCCTGTGTTCTCGGGCGACAAGGCAGCACATGGACCCCCACCCTCCTGCTCCTTTCTCTAGCAAACGTCTCCATGCTGAGACAGAACAAGGCTCTGGTGATTTGCTCAAGAATCTAAGCACCGTTCTTTGAAATACCCCAAACCACACGCGCTGCCATGGACTCCATTACTACTCAGACATGTTGATTCACATAGACATATAGGTTCGTTACTGAAAATACACCCAGAAAAGGCACCAATTCAATCATCTCTCCATGTATAATCCAGTGACATCGATATTCTGCTAGTGGCGCAATAATCCTCCCCCTCGTTTCTAGAATCATTCCTCCCCTTTAAAGTAAACTCACGGCCCCTAAATTTGCTATCTAACCTTTCCAGTTGCTGTAGCTGAGGACTGTCCTTTCAGGTAGGGACTGTGTTTTCTGGGGAGAAAAAACCTCAGCCAGGCTGAGCTCTGAGAGAGAAAGACACTGAACCAAACCATTGGTCCTGACCCAGATTCAGCTGGATGCAATGGTGCTGGAGCAGGTACCATAATCACCTCTCTTCCTCCACGCTCCAGACAATCAGACCGCATCCCCATGGGAGACAGTGCCTCTGCACAGAGGATGTCTGGATACAGAGTGGAGCATCCTGCTTGCTATGTAGGTACTTATCATTCACTGGCTAGAACCTTAAACACAGCCTTTGAAGCACAGTAGATTTAACAAGGGCCAGAATACCATGCTCCTGAAGTCCACCTGCTGGTCCAATCTTCTCTCTCTATGCAGGCTGGCCTCTCCCTTCCTATCCCCTTCCCTGCAGGATCTATCGTCTATCCCTTGCTGATCAAGAATGTGTTTTTTCTGATGAAATGGGAAACTCAGAAGCATCCTACTTTGAGAATAAATTTCCCTGTGTTTGTATCTCCCCTTGTCGTGATATATCTGAAGTTTGACAGGCAGGGACAGCCTTCTATTTTCCTGTGAGCTAGAAAGGGTCTCATCACTCAACTAATCTCACGCTCTTTGATATTCTCGGCCCCTTGTCCTTCTTCTGACCTTAAACTTTCTCCCTGCCTGGAAATAGAGCTTTCCTGAGAACGCACAGCTACCTGCAAACTGCCTTTGAGGAGACAAGTGAAGCACCAGGCAGATTATCGTCAGAGGAAGCAGCAACTTCCTCATCAGACGTTATAAAACCAAAGCATCTGCAGCAAGCTGTCCCCTTACCTTATAATGTCTTAGGAATGCGGAACAAAAATAATGCTTCGGGGACTAAGCGACTTGATTTCTTTTGCACTCAACACCACTCGTCCCCCTGGTTACTGGCATTTCTGGCATGGGAGGATTACTTTCAGTCCTCACCTGGAGAAAGCCCCACAAGATGGAACAGAAAACTGGCTCCTGAAACTTCTGGCTGGAATTCCCTTTAAGAGACTCACCGGAAGAAGCATGTGCAATGCTGGAAGTGCCGGGCTGCTACCTGAATGGTCGGTGGTATTACGCAACAGCTGTTTCCGTGGACCGGTCACAGAGCAGCTCTAGTCTGTCCTTTTTAGGTCATTATGAGAATCTCCTTCAAGCAGCAAGTTTGGGAAAGAGGAGGGACTGGGGGTAGCCATGGCGGAGTAACCGACTTCTCCCCTTCCATGTGGGAACATTTGGGTTCAGCTCCATCCCAGACCATTGTGCTCAAGCACAGTCCTGATCCATCTGTCAGGGGAGGATTGTGTGTGGTTGCTGCGCTGCAGCAGTTTCTAGACAAAGGCACACTAGGAAGAACAGCATGGTAATCTACCTCCAAAAAGTAAGCCAATGCAAAGCCTGTTCATTACATCACCCTACAGCGGCAGTGCGCGGGGTTGCCGTGAGTCTTGTGCACCTGAGGGTAACAACAATGCACTTCCTCTGGCCACTGACAGATGGGGTTCCTATCAGGAATTTGGCAGAGTGTAATTACCCACAAGAGAAAAGAAATGAAAAAAAAATAATAATAATACAGAGGAGAGGCAGAGGAGGAGGAGGAGAAAAAGAAGAGAATGGAGGGTCATTAAAAAGACAGGAAAAAAAAAAGGAAAATGAGCTGATTCCAGGAACCCAAGAGGCAAGCGAATTTTGGGAATAATGAGAGTAACAAATGTATAGATTTGCTTTACACAATTGATCTATGTATTGTGATGAATTGTATGAGCCCCAATAAATTGATTTAAAAAAATTATTTATCAACAGCTTAGTAAAGGCAAAATTACCAAACTTATAGGTGACAAATTTGACAGAATTAATTTATGGATTATTTCAAAGACTAGAAATATGGACTGTAATCTGCAAATTTGATACAGAGAAAGAGAAAGGAAGGCAGAGAGTATAGACAGATATCTTCCTATATAAGTATGTAGAATATTATGATATAATATGTTCTTATAGCATTATTATGTTATGATTATAATTGCAATATTTTATTAATAATATTAATAAAATTGTGGCGCTTCTACTAAAAAAAAAAAAGACAGAAAAGAAAAAAATGATATGTGAAGGGACTCGGATCTTCAATGTAAAGAAGCTAAGGTGTACGACCGAAATGACGAAGCACAGAAGTCGAACAGAAAATGTCAACGGGTCGATCAAGAAAACAGAGCAAAGCTTTCTAATGACACGTTCAAGGCCTGGAATGAGAAAGCCAAGAAAGGAGAGCATTTCTCAAGCTGAAATAACAAAACAAAACAAAAGAAGAAGAAGAAACCCATGGGTCAAGTCTCAATTTTGAAAGATTCTGTGAACAAAATACTGAACAACTCAGGAAACACTACAAGAAGACGAAAAGAACCCGCAGGGTCACGGTATCAAAAGAATCGGTTTATGTTCAACATTTCAGGAGGCAGCATGTGATCAAGAACCCACGATATTGAAGGGCAAAATCCAAACTGCACCCAAAAAGCGTTGGTGTAAAAGAAGGCCTCGTGAATGAACAGACTATCAATTGAGACAATTCAAGAAATGGGTGCAATGATTGAGGTACTCACTGAGGCTACACCAAGAAAGTCGGAAGACAGCTAGCTAACCAACTGGTCAGAAGAGCTTCCTAAATGTCCCCATTCCAAGAAAAGTGACACAACAAAATACAGAAATGATTGAGCAGTATCATCAGTAGTACATGCAAGTAAAATCTTTCTGTACGTAATTGAAAAAGCAGGTGTAGCAGTACAGTTGCAGGAAGCTGCCAAAAACACGCTGGATTCAAAACAGGGCATATATGAGGGATATCACTGCGAATGTCAAGTGGATCTTGACTGAAAGCAAAGAATACCAGAGAGAGGACGGCCTGAGTTTTAGGGAGTATTCAAAGAGTTGCACTGTGTGGCCCATAACAGCGGATGGATAGCGTTATGACAAATGGGGGCTCCAGAGCAGTTCCTATCAAGCCTGGACATCGAGCAAGAAGCAGCCAGTTGAACAGAACAAAAGGAGCCGGCATGGTTTCCAGTCAGAACCATATGCATTGTATGTATTCTCCTTTCATTAGTTTAATCACATCGAGAAGACTTGTAGGATCATCAGCACAATTGGTTTTAGAACATTTTCTCCATTCTTGCACTCATTCTCACCCAGCCTCCCCTGCATGCCCTCAAGGGGCCATTAATCCAGAGACTCTCTCTAGAGTTACCTAATGAGCGTTTATTTTTTTATGATTCTATCCTATGTACAAATAATATTTTTACAGATCTTACATAAGAATCACCTGGAGATTTTGTTAAAATGTCGATTCTGATGTAGTCTATCAGGTGTGGACTGGGATTTCTGAGCAGGAGGTCAAACCGGCATGAACAGGTTCAATGCCCTATATAACAATGTTTGGCTCATGACAGATGTGCAATCAAGGTTGGTGGGTGTTTATATCAATGAGTGCCCATATCACTAAGTGTTCTCTATGGGAGAACAGACCTGGCAATGTGCCCCCCAAAAGATTACAGTCTAGAGCAGGGGTCGGCCAACTTTTGAGATGGAAGCGTCAATCCCGTCCCTCCCAACAATGGAAAAATTATTCGTGAGCCATAAATATAATTTTACAAACAAATCAAATCACCATTATCTGAATGATACCCTTTAATTTTTCTTTCTTTCCATTTTACTTCAGTGCCACGTGCCCATACCAAATGAGCTGTGTAGGGCTTGGGAGCTACAGTTTGCCAACCCCTGCTCTAGAAAGCCCCGTGGGGACAGTTCTAATCTGTCGCATGAAGTTGCTATGAATCAGAATCTACTCCAAGGTTTCCGACAACCACATGTTCTCTATAACAAACTATAACAAAATCTCGCCACCTTTTAATTGGGGAGGGGGGGGGCCAAACACAAAGAAAATTGGAAAAACTGTGCCATGTAAAATGATTCATCACCTCCATCGAACAATTATTCATCACTTTTGCCATTTTTGCAAGGTTTTTCATGTCTTTATCTTATAGATTAGATGAGTCAACCATTTGAAAGTGAGTGCCTGATGTCATTACACTCCATGCGTTATATATTTAGTACTACCCCCTCCCCCTAAAAATAAGGTCTATGTCCTAGATGACCCACAGCATTATCCAACCTAAGAAAATGGACAATTCCCTCGTCTTCTCTAATACCCAGAGTATTGAAGAATCCAAGTTTCTCCAAGTGACATTTAAACTCTTTTTCTTTCAAGCCGGTATCTACTCAAGATTTGCCCCCCCCCCCTTTTAGACCCCTTACATCTTTTAGACTCCTTAATTCTGGACAACCCTTCACCAACACATATATACCTCTTTTAAAATATATATTCATGTTTTAAGAACCAAGTTAATTGTCTGGTTGAATGTTCCAAATCCTGGATTTGTGTGTTGTTGCTTTTTCTTCCCTCTGGTATCATTTATGTTGGCCCTGTAGCTTCCATGGAGCCTGGACACTACAAGTTAGAAGCTATCATTCTGGTTAAACAGGTTTGCCAGGAAGAGTTGCCAGGCGATGCTGGGCACTTCACTACTTCACCCCAACCAGGAGGTCCCCTGGGTCAGCTCCCCCACCCTTCATGATGCTAAGGTGAACCACATAATTAATAGGACAGCCCCTCAGTGCTATCCTTGGTAACATATTCCCTTTTGCACTAGCAAGAACCTATTTAGCTAATTTTTGAAACTTTATTTATAATTGAAACCCAAGTTAAATTATTTTCCCTAGACTTCAGACAATTAAAAAAAAAACCCACCTTAGTTTAATTTTAGAACTTAATCCTTTTTGCTTCTCAATGTGGGGTAGGGGAAGCTCTTCAATTACCTCTGCAGAAAGTGTTGCTGCACCAAAACCCAAGTCTGCATGAATGTTAAAATGAAAGGGGCCCCTCCATATATTTAAAAGGACAGTGTGCTATTTTGTACAAATCTTTGACTCTAGCATTTTCACTCAGCATTAATTACATATATCAACTTTTCATCTTTCCCGTAAACTGATATTATTTATTAAGCTCACAAGAAAAGACGCAATTAATCTCTGTGATTCATTGCTTCTCCTGCAAAGAAGAAAAAGCAAACCAGGAGTTGTGGAATTTTTTTTTCTGCTATTTTTTTTTCCCAACTGGGACTGAATAATTGGGTTAGATGCATGCTCCTCAAACCAGAGCAACTGCTGGGAGCATGCAGAACCATGCTGGGGGCATTCCATAAACATGGACCCTCTCTCTGAGGCATCATTTTTCCTTAATGGTAAGTAATTTAAAACATTTTGTATACCCAAATCAACTCAGACATATTACAGAAGAAAAGGCAAACATCACATGAGTTTAAAGAGGAAATATCAGGCTACTTTAGATGTGTACCAGTCTTGGTCCCCTCTGTTCCCCACTCTCCCCAGCACCGCCCCCCCTTGTCTCCCCACCACCTGCACCTCCACACACCCCCTCACTGCCCACAGGGACCCTCCTCTGCTCTTTGAAGCACTTGATTCATTAAAGCAGCTGGCTAAATGATCAGTAAAAAATCTAAGTCAACCAAAGAAAACTTCTGGAAAGTGTACCCAAGAGTTCTAATGACCCAACCCTGTCAGTTAAATGTGAGGATCGGCTTATGGGAACCCACGTCTTTCCATTGCTCCCAATGCCAGTCACCAGGAATGAATTCCCAGTCGTGGCAACCAAGGGTGTGCTCCGTGGGGTCTCAGTAGCTAATTTCCCAGAAGTAGCTCACCATCTGAGGTGAGTCCTCTACCTTCTCTTATCCCGTTTTCAGGTAGGGTTTCACTCGTGCTGATATCTGCACCCTTCTCTCTTTCATACCCCATCTTTTCTTTAAGCAACATTTATAAAGAGCTGACTATCGGTCAGCCAACTGTCCAAGGGTTTTAATGTTCACGATAAGTCATTAGACATCAGCAGTAAAACTCACTACCATCAAGTTGAGGGTAACTCAGTGACCCTAGAGGAAAGGGTCGAACTACCCCTGTGAGTTCACAAGACTGTAGCCATTAACAGGAGTGGAAAGTTCCACCTTGTTCCTGTGGACAGGCAGGTGGTTTCCGACTGCTGACCTTGTAGACCACAGCTCAATGCTCAACAACTGTGCCATAAAGTAGATACTAACAGTGTCACCTTTTCATAGCTAAGGAAAATGAAGCATGAGAGGCAAATAGTGTGGCCAACCCAGCTCAGAACCATTAGAGCCAATCAATCTAGCATTTTCACCATAGCCCCCCTAACCTACCGTCATCTTGCACCTTGCGTGATCTGAAATCATGCCTGATGAGGTTGTTGATGTCGCTAGAACATTTGGAGTGATCTTTGATCCGGCTTTCTGCCTTATACTCCAACAGGCCACAAGCTCACTGAAACTCTGCATAGTCCCTTTTACCTTCTTTACACCCACACAGTTCCTGCTCCAGGTGATGTCTGCCTCGGCAGGAGGGCCAGAACTCCTATGGGATTTCTGGTCTCCAATCCCTTCCCTCCTCCAAATCAGCCTTCACATGCTGCCAGACACTACTCTGATCATGCCAGTCTCTTCCACAAGAACCTTTGCTAGCTTCTCTCTGCAGACAGCACTCAAGACCCATCCACCCATTCCCAGAGTTCTCTTTCTCCATGCTACATGCCTTAGTCCAATGTTGGTTTAGTCAGTCTAGTCCAACATTTATCTGCCTTTTTGGTCTCTTGACCTCTTTACACGTGTAAAAAGTAATGAGGACCCGAATTCTTGTTTTCCTCCAAAAGATCCAATATTCTCAGTGCCTGGGTTATTTTGAGACATTGCCAGCACTCTCTCCACCATCAAGGTCCATGTGACTCACATCTATCAGTACTTACCACAGTAGAAATCAAGCTGAGATGCTTGTTCAAGTATTGAAAAATAAGTTACTGATCAATTTAAAAGAAACTCATGACATGGAGAATCAGTAAGACTGATTGTAAACAATCGCTCTATTTTCAGAAATAAAATAATGTGAGAGAAAAGAATGGCATTGTTTTACATATTTTCTAATCTCTCCAGTGGCTGGCTTAAGATTCTAATATCCATTTCTGCATCCAATCCCTTGTGCTCCACATTTCTATAAGGCTAAGCTTGAAATTATTTTCAAGTATTTCAGTAAGAAAGCCATGCCCAAGACCTTTCTCCATATTAACAAGGTGTATTACCTGATGTAAGTCACTCACTTGGCATTTTGGAATTCAGTTTCTGAAAACTGAAACAACGTTTTGTTTCCATCTGTGCACCACAACAGAGTCTGGCACGTGGCTAGGGTTAGACACTGTCAAGTGAACTCAAACTCATAGCAACCTTCTTTACAGTGGAACAAAATAGCACCCAGTTCAGCATCATTTCAATAGTCACGAGCACGTTCAAGTCCATTGCTGGAGCTATTGCTGCAATCATCTCATTGGCCCTCTGCTTCACGCAACATGACGTCCTCCACTAGGGATTGACCCCTCCTCATCTTTCCCAAAGCCAGTGTCTCAACTAATGTTTTGTGGTGATTCATAAGGGTTCCATGGATTAATCTTTGGACATTAATCACCAGGTCTTTCTTCCTACTCTTAGGCTTAAAGGGGAGACCCTGGTAGTGTTTGAATAGCAGTGAAATCGTCGGTATTGGAAGGCAAGTGATAAGGTTAAAGGCACATGGTAAGGTTAACTAAATATTTGTTGTCTATGTGAAAATTTCCTGGTGAGGAGGTTTTTACATAAACCCCAAAGTGCTTGCTTCTCAGGTAGAAGAGTGTGTCTCCAAGGTATTGCCACTCAGGAGATGTCAGATGAACACATTCATCAACAATTGGACAGTCTAATCATCTCCGATTCTATTGTGTGCAAGACATTTCCCAAGGCACCAAGGGGTGGTGACAAGAGTGACTAAGATATGGTCTCTGCCCTCATGGCACTAAAAAGCAAACCCAGTGGTAGCCATAGGACAAGCTGCCTGGAACAAAACACCTGAAGCCCTAAGTCTTCCTCTGACTTGGAGCACCAGGATATTTTGAGTTCCACCTCTGACTGGCAAAATCACTTTTTATTTCTGCTTCTAATAGACACATAACTAAAGACAAGGGCTAATGGCATGTCAAAGCAGTGTCATCACAGCCCCTTAATTGATTTGAAGGTGCTTGTGTAACTAGTCAAGGCAAAATGATGTTCTCATTGATGGGAGATATAGAATGTACAATTTGCATCTCATCAAGGAAAAAAAAACTTTGCTTTCCTCTACAAAGCACTAATGTTCCCCATAATGCTGACTGTGCTATTTTGAGAAATAGCCAGCCTGCCCAACCACACAGTTACTGAAAGAGAAACTATTGCCTCCCCAGGTGTCACATTTCCTTTCTCTAATGGAAGGATGTGTGGGACAGCATTTCAAACATCATCACTGAAGAAAAGGGAGGCTGACAAGTAAGATGGATGAATGAGAGGGAAAACATGTGTTGAGAAGGAAGCTGTCAGAGGTAGATCCCGTTTGTGTATCGGAGGTGTCCTAATTAAAAATGCCCAGCATAAGGGGGGGTGGGAGGATGGGGAAGGCAGCCCACCGCTTTGCAATACAAGAGATCTCAGAGAAATGATCAGACTGTGGGGATCCAGTGAACCACAGGACTCACACTGGCGACAGCCTCCTGGAATCTAAGATATTAGCTGCTTCTGTAACTCAACCCAGGAAGGTTGCATTTCACCAAGAATGCCTTTGCTTTGGAATCTTAGCACACGTTTAGCTGAAATACAGAGAACGGGGAGGCTGGGGTTTCATGACGCAGTTTGGGGCTTAATTTTTCCAATTTCTCATCAATAACAATTTCCTTCTTCGCCATAATTGGAATCTGAAGTCTTCTATGTTTACAGTGACATCAGTCAACTCCCTAGATGCACTTGGCCAAATTAAATAAAGGACTGCAAGGAAATTTATCTAGAAAACATGAATTTTTAATGAGCCTTCATGCCTACAACTCTTACAGTAGGAAGAGACTTGGAGAAGCAGATTTAGTTTTCAGCCACACAGGAAGGCTGGGTAGAACAGAAAAATGGGTAGCCACCCAGGAAGGCTCAATCCTCTTTTGGATTAGATCAGATCATCTCTGAGATCCTTTTACTCTGAAACTCTAGACCATATCATTCTGCTCAAGTTTCCGTGCTCTTCCCTAGAGCAGTACTTAGGGGATATTACCAATGTGTGGTGGATTGGAAGTAAGGAAGAAATAGTCGTATCAGACTGCCAGGTTCAAGGTTACATCTTCCAGTTATTAACTGGGTTGCTTCGAGCAAGTTACTGAACCTCTCAGTATCTCACTTTCTTAGTTTGTGAAATAGGGTGGAACTGGTATTGATGTCGCATAGCCACTACCCATCTGCTGCTTTGTCATTCTGCAGGGGCTTGCATGTGGCTGTAATGCTAGAAGTTCTTCCACGGAGTTTTAAAATGCCAGTGTCACTCACATTAGGTATATTTCAATGGCACTTTCCAACATGATAGACTAGGAAGAAAAGCCTGACAATCTACATCTGAAAATCAGACAATCAAGTCCAATGGCTCACAACAGAATACTGTCCAACTTGCTTGCTTTTGTCATCAGCGGGGCCAACAAGTGAGATGAAAGCCCAGAGGAAGTGATTGACAAGACAGTACAACAAGGGACTGAAACATGCCAATGGTCATAAGATCATGCACGACTGAGAACATTTTGGTTTGTCATATCTCGGGCTGCCATGAGTCAGGCTTGATTCAATGACACCTATCTGTCTATTGTATCAGGTTGGGTTGGCTAAAGAAACAAACCAGTGACACTTATCTATGCCCAAGAAAGAACTTTATATCAAGAAGCAACCTCACTAATCTTGCTAGACCTGCGAATGTGCATTGGCAAATTAAGGTCTTTCAATGGATGGAATCCAAGATAGATGAACCCCTCAGAAACAGTAAAGGGAGTAATCATTCCCTGTGGGTATAAGAAGTGGGGGAGGGAGCGCTGATAGCAATGATGACCATATAACCCCACTCGAGGGGAATGAACATTGGAATTTTAGGTGAATGGATACATTGGATGGTGTAAGTTATGGCAAAAAACCATAACAATATAATAGATTAAGGGTTCAGGGGCTTGGTAGGGTGGGGGAGGGAGGAGATAAAGGGGAGCTGATATCAAGGAGTTCAAAAAGAAAGAAAATGTATTGAAAATGATGATGTCAGCAATTGCACCATGGTGATTGATCTAATGGAACTATGGGTTGTAATTATGCATGTAAGATCTCCTAATAAAATGTTTTAAAAAGAAGAAGCAACTTTACATCAAGAAGAAGCCCAAGCCCAGACTACTTCAAGTCTATAGGTCCCATGGTAGCTGGACCCACATCAGACTCACAAAGCTGCAGGCTGGTGATGCCCAAATAGAAAGAAGGAAACAGTGAGTTCACTGGCCAGTGGGTGCAGAGTGGCATGATTCCAAGTTTGGTGTGGAAACTGGAAGGGCATCAACAGCTCTCAAGCCAGGCAGCCCACCTGGAGTCAGCGCTGGAGGCAGGCACAGAATCACAGCAAGCAGGAAGGCAGGGGAGCAAAAAGAGAGCACAGTTCCCAGGGTCTCTCACTCTTATACAAAAGGTCACACCCCCAAGGAGGTGTCTTCAGGCCGCCATTTAATCGACAGTTTTGGCCCCATTCCTGCACATTCACATGAATTCAAATTGACATCAACCGTCTCTCTCACTCTCTCTAAGATCTTCTGAGATTAGTCACATAACTTATGCCAAACACTTGTTATTGTGCATGCTACATTGAAACATGCAGTAAATGCTTGCTGACATGATTCATATTGTGCAGCTTGAGATGGGAGAATACACTTTCTCTGAGGAACTGACAGCACATGTAGTCAGAGGCAAACATGTCAAAGTGGAGTGATGTATGGATTTACGAGAGACCCTTGAGCCATACGTACCTTAACATCTACAGTGAATTCTCTGAAATAGGATAGTATGCAATTTGAATGTTGTGTGAACACCATATTACATATCTACAGGCAAACCTCAGATGACCTGTAGTTAAGTTTCCATAAATCCTATTCTATCAAAACCTTATGGAAGCCCTCCAGATACCAGGAGTTGAATTCACTGGCACGAGGTTGATTTTACAGCTTGGCTTTGAAGATCAGAACTTTCAACTCCTCAAAGTGACGGAGGAAGCAGGGTGCCATAGAGCCGGGGCGAGCACAAAGATGTGGCCTCAAGGACTGGAAATTCAAGTGCCAGCGTCTCACCTGGTGGTGGTGGTGCTGTAGGTGTCACTGTTCTCTGATTCACGTGCAGTCACCACCTAGTGCTGTGTGATAGGTAGTTTATTGTGCCAACCTGGCCAATAGGAACCTGTGGGACTAATCAGGTCACAGTTTGATTGGAGGGCAAAGAGGAAAATGGCTCAGCAGGGCCTGCCCCTCTTCTCCTGCTCTCCAGTGAGCAGACCAAGGTGCTGCTGCTTTAGCTACTTCTCCACCTCAACTTGTGAGCTACACTACTTGTGGGACAAGCCAACCCTTTCACAGGAGCCGCCCAATTCATAACAGTAGCAAAATTACAGTTATGAAGTAGCAACGAAAATAATTTTATGGTTGCAGGGGGGGCGGGGGGCTGTCACCAGAACATGAGGAACTCTATTAAAGAGTCGCAGCATTAGGAAGGTTGAGAACCACTGTGCTAAAACTTGAGGTTCTTTCGAAACCTGCTTCATCACACTGCTGGTGTGTATGTACATCGCTTGAGTTTGAGGCTGGTGGATCCTATTGTTTTGTGTTGCTTGAGTTCCGTATCCCATCTGGGCCTGCTTCACTAAGCAGCTGAGTTACTGACTGTTGGTGACCTGTGCTGCTGTTTGCTGCCTGTGGGCGGACTTTGCCTGCATTGCCCGAGGGAAGACTCAGCAGTCTGCTTCCTTGACCTTGGCCATGTCAGCCTTCCTGAATTTAAGGACTCCCAGTTTATTAACTGTTCCACGGAAGTGAGTTGAACTGAGCCCCCTGTACTGCTGCGTAGACTAATTAGCTGTTATATTCCTTCATGCTGTATAAACCTATCCATATATATTTATGCATAATCATCAGTGTCCTGGTTTCTCTAGAGACCCCTGCCTAACACAAGCTGGAAAGCTGCACCCACCCCAGGCCTGACTGGCTCCACCAGTGCAGGAGCCGAGGAGCCGCAGCAGACACTGCTCGGTGCAGTTGGGAAAAGCTGCATGGCTGCCGGGTGGGTGAATGAGGAGGGGAGGAAGGTGGAGGAGGGGCCACAACAGGGATTGGGAAGTACCTGGAGTACGGCTGATCATTCACTCCGGGGGCTGGGGCTCTTCAAACCATTATGAGAAAATAATGAACAAAAGGAGTACTGCTTTCCCTTAGAAAAGTAAAAGTAAAAAAACACCTTATGGAGCCACAGATGTATATGAGGGCTGACATTTATGAATAGACCTTAAGCAGTGTAGGCCTATAAATGCTACCTGCTGATGTCAAAGTGTTTTGTTATTGTATAAAAGTAAAGCAATAATATACCAGTTTGAATTCATACTCACTGTAAATCACTTTTATTTTTCAATTTGTTAAAAATGGGCTTATCCTTTTTAAAAGTCACTTGATAGAAGGAAGAAGGAAGAAACTAAGAAAAATAAAGGCTAGAGCAAGGAGCGGATAAATAAAAGAGTGGCTTCCATTGCCTTAGAAGTTCTGGTGGTGTAGTGGGTTACACATTGAGCTGCTAACCATAAGGACAACAGTTTGAAACCACCAACTTCTCCACAGGAGAAAGATGAGGCTGTTACTCCTGTAAAGAGTTACAGTCTCAGAACACCACAGAAGCAGTTCTATAGTGTCGCTATGAGTAAGAATGAATGGCAGTCAGATTCAAAAAGCAGCCTGCATGCCTAATTAGGTTATGTCTTGAAGCATGGGATTTTATGATGGGTCTTCACCTATATCCCAGTAGAAGTTCTTCCATTGATGGCCATCCTTGGAAAGTCTTTGTTTTTGCATATCCTAAGATATTCCTGATGGTAAATACCAGGGAGCTTCAAAGAGTTTGTGGGGAAAAACTCCGTGTTAGTCCAGGTAGACTAGAGAAACAAATTCATAGACAATCATATGTGTATCAAAAAGAGCTTTATATACAAGAGTAATTGAATATTGAGAAAACACCCCAGCCCAGTCCAGATCAAGTCCATAAGTCTGATGTTAGCCCGTATGTCTGATACCAATCTATAAAGTCCTCTTCAGACTCACCAAACACATGAAATGATGCCAAATGCAGGAAGATCACAGGCCAGTGGGTGGAAAGTCTTGGTCACCATGTGGCTCTTCCAGCTTCCCGGACTCTGGCTGCCATCGTTGCCGCTCCGTGGGGCTAATTGCCCATAATGGCTCACAGAGAGTGAGCTTGTGTCCCACCTTCAGCATGCTATTTATCTCCTTACTGCCTCCAAATGCAGTCATCAAGCTACAGCCTGATTGACAGGCTAAACTCCACCCCTTCACTCCTAAGCCCCAAATTGACAACAGATTATGTAACTACCATAAGATCCATTATTTTTCCATTTCATTTTTTCCATGAACTTTTTGAAGCCCCCTCATACAAGTTGACCATTCTCAGGGTTGCCGTGAAGATTTTAAACCCCGAGTTGCCCTGAGGTAACCCTAATAACGTAGGGTCAATGCCTAAGTCCCCTAAAATTGATTGATATTCTGTCAGATGAGAGTGTCTCCAGACTTGGGAAGTATCAGCTCACCTTGAGAGTTAACCAAACTCAAGTCAGAATGTATCCAATGTCCCAGGAGAGGACAACATATTGCTGCTTCCCCCATTTATATATATGTTGGGAAATTCACTCAATACACATGAGGTACAGCAGAGATATATCAGGTAAAATGCAGCAGAGATACATCAGGTCAATGAAAACCAGACTCGCTGTAGTGTTTTTCAGTTAACAGGATTAGGACATCCTTCATATTGAACTCTGCTTTGCACTTACATTTTTTAATGTAAAATAAATCCCTGGTGGCATCGGGGGCTACCCACTGGACTACTAACCTCACGGGCAGCAGGTCAAGTTTACCAATTGTTCAGTAGGAGTCAGATGAGGCTTTCTGCTCCCATATGAGTTACAGACTATAAACCCACAGACACGGTGCTACCCTGTCCTACAGGCTTGTCAAGACTTGGACTCAGCTCAATGAAAATGGTGAATCATTAACGTAAACATCATAACACAAAATTTAAGAATGCTGAGAGCCTGATCAATGCCAGAGAGGAAGGGGAGACAGGGAAGAATAAGGGAAGAGATGTATAACTAAAATTAACTCAAATAAAATGCAAATAATCCAAGAGATAGCACAGCCTACCAATCGTCTAGAGAGTGCTGTGCACCAGTCATTCAGATGGCATTGCTTATATTTTCGATTGGCTTTCCCACCAAATCAGGTTAACTGCACAGCCAATCGGATCCATTGTTTAAAAATGAGCTTATGACCTCCTTCAGTGTTGATGTGTCTCTGAAAAACCCTCATTTTTGTTATGCCGCCTTGACACATAATACAATATCTTCTATAGAGTGGTTGTCCAATGATTTGTTGATTGGTTTAGTTACCGAATAATGAGAAGGGGGAAGACGGACTAAAAACAGCCCAGTTACAAGATTTTTGTTCAAAAGCTACAGACGAAATCTGTTACTTAATGGACTTCAATTTCATTTTAGAACCTAATTTCTAATAAACTAAAAATAGCCAATTTTAAAGACAGATTTATAGCTTTGCTTAAAATTGATAGAATCTACAAAGACAGGAAATATTCCCATAACTGCTTTCAAAGGAATGATGCCTTTTACAAGCTCGATTCAATGGCCTGTATAGCGAGGACAACACCGGACGTAGCTCCCTCCCGTGATCTCTGGACAACTACATAAAAGTCTGCCTGTTACGTTGGTTGTTTTCACTTGATGTGTAATCATGGAGGATGTAGAGGATGCACTGATATGAATATGAAATGAGCATTAATTCTTCTACATGCGGAGGTACAGGGAAAGGAACTTGCCAGTGGCAGGTCTTTGCCAGTTTCACGCAATCACTCTTCAGGGCTTTTGGTGAACTTCAATGGATAGAACCGTCCAACTTAACAAGAATGAACCCAATACACAAAATGAAATAAAAATGCTGAGAAGCAGTCAAAGATGTTAGGGATAGCCACAGGAGGAAACCATAACAATAGAGATCTCAGAAGCATTGTTTGGAGTAGTGAGAAACAGTTTACAAACTGACCACCAGAGAAGGAATCCAAGACTTTTGGCCCTTGGGCATCTATCAGGTTGGAAAATGAACATACACATACACCCGTGGGTCAATTTTCAGCCAAATGATAGGTCTGTTGGTAGATAGTAATTGTATCGTATGAAAACCTCCCAGGGGAACCCTCATACTAAGGAGATATGCTCACCTTGGGGTAATCAACCATTGGCGATCAAAGGGCTGCACTGACAGTTATTCAAGGACGAAGTTCAGAAGAATCAGGAAAGAAGGAGAAATAGAACCAGGGAACAGGGGAAGACGGAAGACAAGTGCTGTCACCTTGTGGGACTTGCAAGATAAGAGATGAAACAAAATGAGCATGACTTGTAGAATGGAAAACTGATCTGCTCTATAAACTTTCATCCAATTCACAATAAAAAGAAGGAACCATAAAAGCTCATCACAAGGGAACGGACTAAATAACGGTTCATATCCACTCTGTCCATTGAAGGCAACTGAACTATATAAAGAATGAAAAAGAGCATTTTGTGAAAACAGCCTCCAATGTGTGTGGTAAAGAAAAAGGGCAAGGTGTCGAACAAAGTATGTAGAACATTTCCATTGATGTAAATGCATCATATTCAGTGTACACATATGTACATATGCACCCCTACAGGTATGAGATGACTTCAAAACATTCTTGGAACCATATCCATTACTTTTAATCAGATTTTTCCATGGACTTTTTGAAGCTCGTCTGTCCTTGTATCGACAGGAACACATCTGGAGACATGCAAAAGAAGTGTTCGTGATGATGATCCTAGAGATGCAGAGAGTCTTACTTTGTCTTAAATTCCCTTTTTCACATTGAGCAGCATTTTGAAGAAAAGCAGTAGGTTCTGCGTGTGGAGGGAAGCATCACATAGAAAAATGGGGCTAGAGAATCTGGAGAGGAAGAGCCAAACGAAAAGTACTGCTACAAAATCATAAATGCCTTTGTTGTTGTTGTGTTGGCTGCCCTTAAGTCGGCACCAACCCATATTGAGCCTGTGCCCAGCAGAAGGAAACAGGGCTGGTCCTGCGCCATCCTCACCATGGCTCTTATAGTTGAGCCCCTTGTTGCAACCACTGTGCTAGTCCATCTCCTTGAGGACCTCCTCTCCCTCGTTGCTCCTCGACTTTACCAAGCATGGCGTCCTTCTCCTTTAGTAAACAAAAAGATCAACTACGACACTATTGTTGCTGAGTATATCCAGGTCCACTTCCCAAATCCTTGCCCAAAGAATCCGGCCTTCTTTGATTTACACCAAATCAAAGCAGCAGTTTTAACATCTGCAAGGGTTTCAAATCCTGTCGCTTTGAACTGGGCGGAAAAGTCTGAAGGGGACAGGTCAGGGCCATAGTGCGGAGTGGGTAATTCTCATAGCACACCCCTTGCTAGCGTGAAAGGATGAGCAACCTTGACCTAAACTCATATTTTTCCATGACATACACACCCAAAAGATCATTTTTTAAAACCCCTTAATGAGACTAAAACTAGTGTATTACTGAGAGAGCTTGTCTGCAGGTTTCCACTGATCACAGAGACATATTTAAACATTTATTTTTAATAAACCCATGCACATATGAGTGGAAACCTTCATAGCATACCTTTTGGCTTACTTCCATGTGAGTATGAGTATATCCACACATACATATGCATGTGTAAGTACATGGTTTGACATAGTCTATGTACATACATGTAGGAATAAATAAGAAAGTATCAAAACCCAAAGGGATAGGCAATAATTCAGCCAATAATTTTTCAATAATTCAGCCAATAATTCTGGCAAAATTAGGGAAAAAATTGTTAGATGCCTCACTCTCACTTAGTATTAAAAATATGTCTACATGGATACAGGAGATGAATGTAAAATTAAACTAGAAAAAAAATTGTAAAGGAATATGTGTTAGTCCAAGTAGACTAGAGAAACAAATCCATAGAAACTCATCTATGTATAAGACAGTCTTATATAAAGGGTAATTGTACATTAAGAAAGCATCCCAACCCAGTCCAGTCCAAACCCATAAGTCCAATATTAGCCCATATGTCCAATACCAATCTATAAAGTGTCTTCAGACTCACAAAGCACATATGCAATGACACCGAATACAGGAAGATCACAGACCCGTGAGTGGAAAGTCTTGTGAACCCAGTGGCAGTGGAAGCATCTCAGTGCTGGTGTGGGTCTCGATGTGGCTCCTCCAGCTCCCAGACTCTGGCTCTATCAGCATTGCTCCATGTGGCTTGTCAACAGAAATGTCTCTCAGGGAGAGTGTGTGTCCTGCCTCCAAGGAGGAAGAAAGGAGTTCCCAGAATCCTCAGGAGAAAGCCATGCCCACACAGAGGCACCATTGGCTATGACCTGATGGATAGGCTCCACTCCTTCACTCAAGTTGACAGGAGATTATGAAACTGCCACACTGTCCAAAAGAAAAATGGTCACAGAATAAAAATAGACAATTCTATAAATGTTATTGAGCACCAATGTGTGGTACACATCATGCTAGACTTTAAGATCCAGAGGGATGCCAAGAGTTCTCACAGACCTTTATACCTGGTGGAGAACATCTTAGAAATAGCAGAAAGTTCATCTCATCATCAGTTTGTCAAAATTGATTGACCTCATAATTCTGTAAAAGGATCCGTAACAGTTACTTTCTTCTGCAATCATTAAAGCATTTTAAAGTCAGCTGTTTCTCATGGCCAATTAGCATGTGTTTTATAACAATATCAATGCTTATAAAAAGTTCGATGCATTTCTCAGTCTGTGCCACGTGCCAGGCCAGAGAGACCAACCACCACATGGACTCTTTACAACTCCAAGAGATTACTGAGTTAGCAGGATTTAAAACTTAGTGGCAATTTTGGGGTGAGAGAAATGTCTCAATAAAGGGTTAATCCAGGTTATGCAGGAGACAGAAAAATATAGTCTACACTCAGGATGCTTTGCAAGAGTATGTGACCAAAATGCAGTCTCCTCAGAGAAAGGATATGCCCAGATGGTTTCCTGGAAAGATATAAGAAACTAATATGAAGAAAGTGCTCTATCTGAAGTTTTCATTAGTCATGCCTAACTAGGTGGATAAAAGCTCGACTTTGTCTCCAGAAAGAGCACATTGTTCACTTATTAACATGGTTAGATGCCAAAGATTAGGTCATTATAAGAAAATGGAGGATGACCATATCAGATCATATGACTGCCAAGCTACATCCTCGCAGAATGATTTCCATTACAGAGCCATATGTCATTACATGCATGCCAAACCATGAACCATCACTGCCACGATGGCGCTAACCTCAGGCCGATGTGCCGGTTAGGGCCCGGTGTATGTTATTAATGTGCACACTATCAGGAATCAATTAATGAGTCCGTAAGTGATGAGAGTAGATGCCTTTTGTTTCATACTCTGGGGATTGAGTGGCTTCTCCTTCAATAAATCTCATTCTCTTTCACTCTTATCAGAGTGTGAGAGTTACTTCGCTGATATTACGATGATTAGTCCCCCATTTTGCAGAGGCAAAACTAAGGATTTGAAAGACTAACATGCCAAACTCACCATTTGGTAAAAGGCTAAGGCATGACTTAAGTGCTCCCCACCTTGAAGCCAACATGATAGCCCACCAATGTTTCCGAAGTGCAGAATTGGCTGGAAATATGGGTGTTGTTGTTTGTTGCCATAGAGAGTCCATTCCGATTCTTTGTGACCCCAAGTGTGTAGGGCAGAGCTGCACGCCTTTGAGTTTTCAAGACTGTGACCCGTTCGAAGCAGGCTGACAATCCCTTCTTGCAAGGTGCCTCTGAGGGAGTTTGACCTGCCAACCTTTTAGTCAATATTCCGACATAGCCTACTTCAAGCTCCTGGTTGCTGTAGAGGCTATCCCAGCTCTTGGACACTCACTGCCTGTGCTAAAAGAACTGCTCTACAGTTCTTGTCTCTTATATTCCTGCAAAAATTCAACCAGTCTTTCTGCCCTGGTACCGCTGGTTGGGTTCAAACCGCTCTCCTTTAAATTTTCAGTCAAGCATAAACTATGTGAGTCACCCAGGGACCCAGTATCAGAGCCATCTTTCTATAAAACATGAATGGCAGCTTTTGAAAAGCATAAAAATCCTATTTGCATATTTCTTGATTTCCCATCATGAATTTTTATCTCCCAATATATGAGGGAGGAGTCAAAAGATTTGTGGCAAAATTCTGTTAGCTTCCAATTCCATTTTCCATAAACTCTTTGAAATCTCCTATCTAGCTAACTAACTAGCTTTCTCTCTATATGTAATATATGGGTATTTAAAATACTATATCAGCACACACATATGTATATACAAATATGTATATATACTCACAAAGACACACACATAAGGTTTTCTACTCCCATAAGAGTTACTGTCTCAGAAACTCACAGGCACAGTTTTATCCTACCCTACGTGGTCACTATGAGTCAGAATCAACCTAATGGCTCCTCCTGATATTCAGGAGCCCTGGTAACATAGTGATTATGAATTGGGCTGCTAACTGAAAGGTCAGCAGTTTGAAACCACCAGCTGCTCAGTAGGAAAAAGATGGGGTTTTCTACTCCCATAAAGAGTTACATTCTCAGACAGCCATGGGTGCAATTCTCCCTGTCCTAACTGATTGCTATGAGTCAGCATGCACTTGTTGGAAATGAGTTTGGTTTGTTTGATACACACACACACACACACACACACACACACACACAGTGATTTCATTTTTGTTGGTTTCTTTGAGCCTCTGAAAAGCCATTACTACTACAGTTTGATTAAATGATACGATTGCCCTTGAACTTCCTCTCTATGCCAAAGCACCCAAGCAGGAAGAAACAGATGGCAGCATGGCCGTGGCAGCACAATTCTTGGGTTCCTTGAGAATGATGTGGCTACACTAGTGGTTTCCTAGCCATCATTGTGTGACCCCGAAGTCAAAGAGTAGCTCCATGGCCTTTGAATGCCCATTTGCTAATCAGCCAGGCAGCCCTTCTTGTGTGCAGTGTTCGGCATCTGCAGTCCCCTTCACACAGAAGCGCATTCGGGAGGATTGGGGCCGGCTCCACGTGCAGTCACAAGGGGACAGGCGTTGGTTCTAATAGCATGACTATGAGAAAGGAAGGAGGGTTGCTTTTATACTGTTGTTTATCTGTGGATTGGTTGGTTAGTTTTTGTGCTATCCATGCACACGACAAATAGGAAATGATCCATTTTCTGATCCCTAACAAAACCTTTCACCACAACTTCACAGGATCTGCCCTGGGAATTTCTTCTGGGTTAAAAGTTGGCAGTGGCTCCAATTGTCATAACCAGAGAAGTCTGATATTTCTTTCTGTTGGGTATAAGTTATTTGTTTTCGGGATGGCTTGGCTGCAGTGGTCGATTTTATTGTGTGAGACTCGGCATTGGAACCCATTTGCAAGTGATTATCCTGAACTCATTCGGGACAAGTTTCTAGAGATGGCTTGTACAACCTTGTGGAAACAAATAGGGAACAATGTTTTTTCTTTGCAAAGTTATTAAACTTGTATGAGAAAAACTAGATATAAAGTTACGTTCATTTGTGAACATGGTAAGGAATCTGACTCAGATAATGCTGTTAAACATATCCTTGCTCCCATCTTGCTGGTACTCTGTTTACTGTAGCCCTAAAATTCTGATAGAAAATGTTACCACACTCACTATTACCGCACATTTTACCATTTTCCATTATAGGTCATTTTACAGGACATATATATTTTTTTTTGTTTTTAAGATGGCTCATATTCTCAATTCTGTATCTGGGGCTGGCTGAAGTGGTCTTTGGGTTGCTAACCGCAAGGTTGCCAGTGCAAACCCACCAGCCACTCTGTGGGAGAAAGATAAGACTCTCTGCCCTGCAAAGCTTTACAACCTCGAAACCCCAAGTGGGCAGTTCGTCGATGTTCTACAAGGTGGCTATGAGTCAGAATTACCTAACAGCAGTGTGATTGCTTTGGGCTTTGGTCATATTTACAGACTCATCTGATCTTTCTCCCCAAAGTGGCTGGTGACTTCAGGCGGCCCGACTTTTGAACAGCAGCCAGCACTTAATCATTGGGCCATCGGGGCTCCTACCCTGAGGTTAAAACCCATCCAAACCCACCGCCATTGAGTTAATTCCGACCCATAGCAACCCTTTAGGACAGAGCCCAACTGCCCCTGTGAGTTTCCGAGGCTGTAAATCTTTACAGGAGCAGAAAGACTCACTTTCTCCAGTGGGTTTGAACCGTCAACCTCATGATGAGCAGCCCAATTTGTTACCCACTTTCCACCCTGATGTGATCCATGGTTACACCCCACCATCTACAGGACCAATGCCAAGAGCCTTGCCATGGTCCATGAGAGCCTCTGTGATCTGAATGGACACTTATTTTCTAGCACTCCTTGGCCCTTTGTGCACTAAAGTAAAAGCAAACTTATCCTGGGCCCTACATAAACCAAGCTGTCTCCACCTCTGGGCCTTTGCTTAGGTTCTCCCAGCATGCCTGGAATGCCCTCTTCCACTTTCCCCTGGCTGACCTCAGCTCTGTAAAACACAGCCCAAGCATCTTCTCCTGCTTCTTGTTGCTCCCATCATTCCTTGCAAACAGCCTTCTCACTGCAGTTAGCTTGATTTATCATCATCGTCTGTTTGTATGAGTGTGTTTCTCTGATGCTGTGGGAACTCCTCAAAGGCTATGACTCTGTCTAATCCATCTATGTGTCGTGAAGCCCCGCGTAACCTGGAGCATACACAGCAAAAACATAAAACCAAGCCAAAACGAGGGTGTTGCTGTCAGCTGATTCCCCTGACAGCAAGCCCCTATGTTGTGGAATTGAGCTGTGTTCCATAAGACCTCCTTGGCTGCCATCTTTACAAAAGACCTTTCTAGGTCTTTCTTGTGTGGTGACAATGGGTGGGTTCCAATTGCCGAACGTTACATTAATTTTCAAACAAACTGTACTAGCTGGGCGGGGACTTCTGCGCATATTGTGAAGTGCCATGGAGTCCGTTCTGACCCATAGCGACCCCAAGCACAACCAACACCGCTGGGCCCATTGCCATGCTCTCAATCATCCTTACGTGTGAGCTTATCATTGCGGCTGTGTCCACTTGGACTGTTGAGGGCCTTCCTCTTTCTCTCTGCCCCTCCACTTGACCATGCACGCTGTCCACGTTCTCCAGAAATGGAACGCACTAGGCACTTAATGTATGCTGACTGGGTATGCGACTTACCCTTGAGAGGACCAAGGGGATTTCCTTCAAATATCAGAAAGAAAACGGACACATTGCAACATCTAGAATTAACCTAATTTCTTTGAACTGTCACCTGGAGCAAGTCACCTACTGTTCTACATCTTCACTTCCTCGCCTGGACAATGGGCATGGTTGTTGTGCGCTGTCACGGGGGCCGCCTCAGACTCATCGGGACACTCTGGACAACAGAGCAAAGGCCTGCCTCGCCCTGAGCCATCCTCACAATTGTCCTTCTGCCTGAGCCCCTTGTTTCAGTCACCGTTTGTCAGTCCATCTCGTTGCAGGCCTGCCTCTTTGCTGCTGCCCTTGAAGACGGCCTTCTCCAAGCATAGTACCAGCCACTTGACGTAGTTGCTGTGACAGAGAAGAAAATGCCCAGAGATTTCATGAACAAGGTTCCCGAGAGAGAATAGCAACTAAATGAATGCTGGGTATTATTGCCAATCCAATCCTGAATGCAGTCATTTCTTGTACTTTGAATATTTACATTTTTCCAGAACTTCATTTTCAAAACTACGTCGTGATCATTTCTGGTGGGAGGGTTTAGGCCTCCCTTTGTTGAGTTGTGTTGCTATACTTTATCTGTGTGTTAGTCTGAGTAGACTAGAGAAACAAATCCAGAGAGACTCATATGTGTATAAGAAAGAGCTTTATATACAAGAGAAGTTGAATATTGAGAAAACATCCCAGCCCAGTCGAGATCAAGTTCTTAAGTCTGATATTAGCCCATATGTTCTATACCAATCTATAAAGTCCTCTTCAGACTCATGAAACACATGCAATGACAATGAATGCAGGAAGATCACAGGCCAGTGGGTGGTAAGTTTGTGGATCCAGTGGCATTGTAAGCATCTCAGCACTGGCAGGGTTTTCCATGTGGCTTCTCCATCTCTAGAGATCTGGCTCCAACAGCCTCTCTCCATGTGTCTTCTCCACAAGGATGTCTCCCAGAGAGTAAGCCTGTGTCCCGCCTCCAGGGAGATATTTATCTCCTTAGCATCTCCAAATGAGATCATCAAGCTACTACCCAATTGACAGGCTAGACTCTACCCCTTCACTCTGAATCCTGAAAGTGATGCCAGATTATGTAACTGCCACAATCTGATTTATGCTGACCCTTCCCTCAACTTCCCTTCTCTCTGTGTGAGAAAAAGTAGCCAGTAATTCAGGGGCCCTATAATTCAGGGCTGGGTAACTCACACACTTGTTGAGTCCGCAGACACTCCAATTTAAAACCATATCAGCAGACATCATCCTCTGTAAATATTTCAAAACTGGATGGGCATGTCTGTTGTCACTATCCCACTTTACCATCATGCCCATCATTCCAGTTGGCTTCCATTCACAAGCAAGCTTCACGAGGTTGTTCTGGGGGGAAGCATATCCAAATTTCTCCACACATCCATTTCATTCACTCTCTCTTCCAGAAGAGTTTGGCGGGGGAAGAGGATGATTCTGTGCTGGAGAAAGAAGCCCATTTTGCAAACGCCCATAGTTCACCGGTGCTTTCAAGCATGTTAAACACTGAAGGTCAAACCCCCAAACGTCAAAAGTCCTTTACTAAAGACAGCAATCTATATGATGTCTTTTCAGACCACAAACATGATTATTTCCTTTTGGGTCTTGGAGATACGCTTGCACATTAAGTGGGGTTGGAAATAAAGTTAACTTTCGTACCCTGCTAATTGCAGACCACCCTGAAGCTCAAGTCAGGGTGGTCTCCAGCTTGTACCACAACTATGCCATGCCCACTTCCCCCTCTTCTAGCCGTGACTCAGACTTTCTCCATCCTTGGAAATATTCTACCACACAGGTTATGGGTTCAAATTCTGGCTCCCCAGCTTACTCATTCTGCATTCTTGAAAATATTACTTCACGTCCTCTAAACCTCCATTTCCTCATCTATAAAATGAGGTGGAAATGCTAATTAATGCCTCAGAAGTTGGTTAGAATAATGAAACCGTGGTGTCCTCAGCCTTTCCCTGGCATTACATGGCATAGTCTACCCACAAATAGACAGTGTTGCTCTTAATCCCCCTTTTCATACCTCCCCTCCCAAGTAAGTCCAGTTTGCCTATACCCCCTTTAGGTAGTTTCTTCCTTCATAGGTGTCTCAAGGTCTCTACCATAAAACCTCAATTCTTGATTGCATATTCATCAAGGGCTCCATAGGGTTTTCTAGGCTGTAATATTTTACAGGCCAGTGCCCTGTATTTGAACCACCAATCTTCATATTAGAAGTCAATCATAGTTTATGCCATTGAGATACATATACACATGTGTGTATGTGTATGAGTGTGTGTCTGTGTCTATATATCTGCTGTGATGGCTGTGTTTTATTTCTCCCTTTACAAGGGGAAGAGAGAATAGAAATCCACAGCCCAAGACAGATACCGAAGAAGCCATGCTTCTACCCCCCAAACTCTGTCTTACTTCTGACACCAACTCTCCCCCCAGTTGGGACTCTCTACTTGTCTGCTGGGTCTGAGTTGGCAATGATCATACAAAGCTCACAGACAACATTGGTGCTTATGAGTTTATTAGAAAAGTAACAGATTTCGGGATCAGGAACACTCGAGAGACAGTTCTTTGATCCGGACAGCCTCCTCTCAGCTATGCTTACAGGCAGATTTCTCTCTGGCCTTTGACTCCGAAGCCTGACAATTTCTCTGGTCAGACAAATATTGCAAAGCACATTGGGTTCTGCCAATAACTGCTCAGAGGCATCTACTAAATAATCAATGCTAATGCCCCAAGGCATGCAGCGTTCTTGATCCGTGGCCCAGGAAGCCCACAGCTCTGTGTCATCCTGATGGATTGATTCTGTTGCTCCCACTGCATAGTCCTCCCCAGTCATTTGGTGGGATGTATAAAAATTATGGCTAGAAAAGCCATAAGTATCCATAAGAAATAAAATAAGTAGTTTGTTATACTGAAATCTCTCTCAATATCTACACACACACACACACATTCCAATGGCACAATGATTAAGCATTTGACTGCTAATGTGCTTGACGCAATAGATGGATGTATGGATTGTGATAAGAGTATTGTGTACGCACCCCCAATAAAATGATGAAAAAAAGCCCCATGAAATCCAAGCGAAGCAAAACAAACAAACCAAAGTTGGTAGTTTGGACCTGGCAAGAGGCTCTGTATGAGATGAAAATAATAGCCAAGAGCCCTGCGGGGCATTTCTACTGTCACGTGTGTGAGTGTGTAGGTCCATTTAATTTCTCTTCACATTATTGTACATGCCAACTCACAGTTTCAGTATAATAGTGGAGAGCCTAGTAAAGTGAAAATGTGTCAGACTAAATATTCAGGAAAACGCATGCACACCGGCACACACGACGTGCTAGAGTAAGACACTAAGGCCAATACTCAGGCTCCTTTCACAGCAGACACTAAAAGAATTCCATGGCAAATCCCTGAAGCCAAGTATGTGGGAGCTGTAACAGCAGCTGGAAAGGAGACTGAAGTAGATCATGTGACTCAAGGCAGTGTGTGCATAAGATCTTATCACCAGGAAAGGTGATTTTACAAGGACAAGAATGTGAAGGCACCCTTTCCTGTGAAATCCATTAGTCACGATCCCATCTGCCCAGCCAATAACCATGTGCTATGCCCCTGATGATATTTCTGTCATTCCGATGCCTATAAAGTACAGGTAGTCCTCAATTGATGACCTATTTGACTTAGTAAGAACTGCCCTTATGATTGTCCTTTGGACTCTTGGGACTTTTTTATTTATTGGGTTTTTGTTTGTTTTTTTGATTACCTCTTAGAGTTAGTAATGTGTACTACATACAATGTTGCAGCACACAATTTATCGAAACTATTGTTTTTATGGGAACCCTAGTGACGTCATGATTACACCTTGGGCTACAGTCCAAAAGGATGGCACCGTTTGAAGCCGCCGGCCGATATGTGGGAGAAAGATGGGGCCTTACTCCAGGGAAGAGGAACGGTCTCCACCACCCACAGGGGCAGTTCTGGCCTGTCCCACAGGGTCACTGTGAGTTGGTATGGACTTAAAGGCAGTGAGGCAGGATGGGGATTATTCTTCTGCCAACCCAAAGACTGTAACATGTGACGTGATCAAGATATTGGTAATCTAGGTCAAAAATAATAATATTAAAAATATTAAATGTGGGATTTGACTTATATCATAGCTTCCTTATGATGGTGACGTCTGAAAGGAAAGCCTGGCTGTAGAAGTCAGAGACTGCCTCGACCTCTGCTGGGCCCAGGGAAGCAACGGCCACCCTGGAAACACAGAGAATGGTTCGGGGGAAAATGGGCCATTTCGTTAACTCAGAGCACTCTCTTCTTCAGGTTTCTGAATTTTCAACCCATGGTTGGCTTGGAAATCACCCAGTTCAAAAAGATCTCGAATAAGGATGAGACGCCATACGCAGAGACTTGTTGAGGGAGGATTTCACACAGCAGTATATGGGAGAGGCCTAAGGATCATCCAAGTATTTTTCAAATAAAAAAGTACACCAATCCGGTCCTCCTCTGGAGGAGCTCACCCTTTGCTGATGATCAGGATCAACAGGGATGCTTTTACGAAGGCAGGTGGCCTGGGACCAGGTGTGTCAATCTACCTCTCTTGGTCTAAAATGGAGGCAGAGCACACGTATGTTCAGCCATCGCCGTTTTTGTTTGATCATCAGTTGGCTCTGAGGATCTTGACTCTACTCTATTTTCCTAACAGAGTAATTATTTCTTCTGCAGCTGGGGATGTCTGAGGTCCCAAAGGAAAAAGCAAGGTGTTGCCCAACCTATGCAGAAAGGCACCTGGAAACCTGGACGGATAGGGGGAGGTATGTAATAGGAGCGATTCCAACTTTCCCTCCTGTCACTTGAGACCCAAGAATGAAGAGGAAGCAGGGACTCCTAGGGAAGCCGGGTGGTCCCCAGCACAGGTTAATTACTGAACTCTCCTGCCAGATGTTTTCCCAAGAGACAGGCAGAGCCTCCTGTGGTCACTGACAAACCCGAGATGCATCCTTAGTAATCTCTCCCCCTTCTGTACTGTCCATTTTACCTACATCAAGAAAAAGTCCAAGGCGAAATAAATAATGTATCTCTTTTCTTTTAAAATCGGTGTAAATATTTCATAGACTGTACAGTAAATAATAAATATATTTGGGAAAAAAAACCAATATAAATATTTGATGTTTTGCAGAGCAACTGTAAAGCCTGAAATTACATCCAAATGTTTAGGGGGGTGGGGAATTGAATAAATCCTAAATTTTATACAAAGGGTTTAAAAGTGACCTGAACATGATCATGTGTACAGTTGGAAAACACACTGAGTATGTTTCTTAGCCAAGACAGTGTTAAATCGAGATGTCGCAGTCTATAGAAGCCTGCTTGTGAATCATCTGAAATTTTGGTAACTCCCAAGCTCCTCTCTCTTTGGATACTACTTGGTTTGCATTTTGAAATCATTAAGCACCCCGTGCCTATGAGAGAAATGCAAGAAAACCACACAATGCAGCTGTGGTTCTTAATGCCAAGAGTTTTCCAGTCCCCCAGCAGTTGCTTCCACCGAAAGGCTCAATAGCAAACACCAAATGCCTCTTGCAAACCAAACACTTTCTCACACCCGGAAGTGGGTCCAGGCTTTCAGTGGGAAGCTTCAACACCATCCGTACTTTGTCAGGTTATTGGAGATTTGTTTTCTGTCCATGAAAATGCCAGCCCATTCTGCCTACAGACTTTGAGTTCTTCATACGCTCCTCTCGCTCCCCCGCCCTTATTCTAGAATTATATGAAACAGCCGTCTTCAAGACCCACAGGAGTTCACGTGCAGCCTCATCCAATTCCAGTACCCCCTTGTCTTATATGCTCTGGGAGATTCAACCCCGTTCTGTTCTCATGGGAAATTCTTCTCAGCGAACCCAGCATAGGACTCTAACGCAACAGCCTATCCCTCAAAATTCAAACTCTTATTCATTATTCTCTGTTATTCATGGACCACTGGTTCCTAGAACTTAAGAAGAGTACCTGGACTATCATCAGCTCCATAAACATTTGCTGAATGTATGAATGACCTAATAAAAACATGGATACAAGCCTGTCACTCTGAGGGACAGAGCGATCGGTGCCACTGTTTCATTTATCACGTCCTCAGAACCTGGTAGAGTGCCTTGCATAGAGTAGGTGCTCAATAAAGATATGTGGAGTAGATAAATGGGTGCATACCCCTTATCAAGCCGTATTTGCATATGGATGTATGCATGGGTGAAAGACAGTAAAGACATAAGAAATGGAAACATAAGAATTGCTCATGGAAACATATCCTTGGGAAAGATGAACTTACAAAGAAAGATTAGGAAGGGGTAAGGATTATTTTCTTCAGAGAGAAATACCCACATGGTTTTTTAAAATCTTGGTTATATCTATATATTATTTTTATGGACCCTTTATGGGGCTGGTTACTAGGTGCTGCACTGCTGACCACAAAATCAGTGGCTCAAACCCACCAGCCACTCCTCAGGAGAAAGAAGCAGCTGTCTGCTCTCCTAAAGATTGAGAAAGAAACCCTGCACGGGGTTGCTGGAGGCTGAGGGGGTTTGGGTTCCTTCTAAGAAACTTGAAGCACACACCACATTTAATAAAAAACAAACCAATGGCAGTGCCATTGAGTTGACTCCAATTCTTGGTGATACTATAGATCAGGGTTGAACAGCTCCATAGGGTTCAGACACTATACATCTTTAAGGGAGCTAACCACCTCATCTTTTTCTTGCAGTGTAGCTGGGAAATTTGAACAACTGACTTGTGGTAACAGCCTGGCACTTAGCTCTGTGTTCCATCAGAGTTCCTTTTTTCACTGCCATGAGGCTGACAATATCTATGAACTCTCCTTTCTCTTTGGTGGAAGAAAAGGCAAGTGAGGGGAAAAGATCTAATGAACTGCCCATTAAAAAACAGAAGAAGAAGAAAAAAAATCAGTCCCAGTGAGTCCATTTTGACTTACATCAACCCTATAGGCCAGGTAGAATTGCCCTTGTGGGTTTCTCAGATCATAACTCTTAATGGAAGAAGAAAGCCTGGCTTTCTCCTGAGGACTGGCCCGCCCAAACCCAAACTAGTCTCAGTTCCATGGAGTCTGTGCTGACTCCTAGTGACTCTATAGCACAAGATAGAACTGCCCCGGTGAGTTTCCGACACTTTCTTTCTCCCGTGGAGTCGCTGATGGTTTCCAGCTGCTGACCTGTGGATCGCAGCCCAGCCACTAAGGCACCAGGACTCCTCTACTAAAGGACACGGGTTCCATTTCCTCTCCGTAACTCTTCATGACACATTGCCTTAGAAGACTTGGAAGAGCAGGTCTGACATTAAGAAGCCTCAACTGTCTATAAGTTATCAATCAACAAAAGTTCATGAAGCTCGAGGCCAACATAAGTCTTTGACATTAAATAAAAATAATGATATAATCGTTCCTGGATGAAGAATCCAGCTGAAACGAGGAGACATGCACTCAGGAAACATTCAAGTCTCCACGCACAGCACTCAAACCAAGACTGGAATGAGTTAACAATTAACAAGCATTTCCCCCCTATCTTTCCATAATTCTATTTAAGATTCAAAGTCTCAGTAGAGAACGTCCAATTGGCTGAGCTTAGGACAGCCAATTGCTTGTCTTCCGTCAAAGATAGGAAGGATATTGTGCAAGACTCCCTTAAGAACATCTCATTTGTCCCCCCTCTGTGACTCTACCCACTGAGTTATTCCCCAAAAGGATACTAATGTGCTATTAGGAGGATGGAAAGAATAAATGAAAAGCCACCCAATTGACAAACGTTCTTTATCAACAATTCCTATGGAGGGTAATTGAGCAGAGGTGTAAATTGTTGGAATTCAATCTAGGAAGAATTATAGAGATTAATCTAGAAGTATTCATATTATCTAAATGAAGCACAGAGAGAGGACATTAAATGCCAGATAAAAACCAAGACTAAAACACACAAAAAACAGATGAAAATAGAGAGCGGAAGATACCGTTTCCCCGAAAGTAAGACATCCTCCGAAAATAAGTCCTACTATACAGTTTTGCCTCTCGCTGAAATATAAGGCATCTCCCCCCCCCAAATAAGGCCTCCCCAAAACTGCCGTAACTCTGGACTCTGGGTGCCACCGCGCAGCTCATTGTTGGCCGCAGCGCAGCCAGCATAGACAGGAAATGCAAAGTCTCTTTTAATAAAACAATAAACAATAAATGTATACCATATTCTTCTTCATGGAAAAATAAGACATCCCCTGAAAATAAGACCTAGCGCATCTTTGGGAGCAAAAATTAATATAAGGCACTGTCTTATATTCGGGGAAACAGGGTACTATCAATGAAGAAAACAAAGCCTACAGGCCCTAAATAATAATAAAAATTATATCTATAATTTTATAGCATGAGTTTATATTCTTGCCAGACAAGAGAAAACACACTAGTGAAGAAATGCACTGAATTAGCTACAAATCATTAAAATCATGTTGCTGTTGTTTTAAGTAAAAGAAAAAGAGTTGATATGGGCAACAGTAAACCAATAATAACAAAAATATTGAGCTAGCTGTCTAGTATGGAATAAATATGTATATGTGGTTTTAAACAATTTTAAACAATTGTTTTCAAAAAACTGTCAGCAAGTTGGTTCCAACTTATAGAGACAGAGTAGCACTGCCTTGGTGTTTCCAAGACTGTAACTCTTTACAGGAGCAGAAAGCATCATCCTTCTTCCATGCAGCAGCTGGTCAGTTTCAACTGCTGACCTTATGGTTAGCCTGTGGCATAATCTGGTGTCAACTTGCGAAGGGGTGGAGTCTAGCCTGTCAATCAGGTCGCAGCTTGATGTCCTTATTTGGAAGTGCCATGGAGATAACTCACTGGAGACCAGATACAGACACACAAACTCGCTGTTTTGTCTTCCAGCTGACAAGAGACACGGAGCTATGCTAAAAGCCCTGAAGCTGGAGGACCCACATGGTAACCAACACCAACATTGATGTGCTTCCACTGCCACTGGATCCACAAGACTTACCACCCACTGGCCTGTGATTTTCCTGCATTTAGCATCATTACATGTGTTGCATGAGTCCGAAGAGGAAATTATAGGTTAGTATGGGACATATGGACTAATATCAGACTTATGGGCTTGATCTGGGCTGGGATGTTTTCTCGTATACAATTGTTCTTTTTATATAAAGCTCTTGCTCACACACATATGAATCTCCCTGGATTTGTTTCCCTAGTCCACCCAGACTCACACACAGCCTAATGTGTAACCCACAGTCTGTGATACATGAATAAAGGAAGGATTTCCACCTAGGCTCAGTAGGGACTTGCATGTGGCAGTCACTCTGGTCTTGATTTTTCACCAGTTCTCACCGCCTCCAGGAGAAGGCTGGCAATGGAAAAGGAAACATGGTCCGCATTGGCCTTACCCTGGAGTACCAGAAGAATGCACAAGGCAGTTTGGGAAGAAGCCTCACAAGAGCACTCCTTAGGAAGGCGATGATGAGACTTCGTCTCCAGTATTTGGGATATTTTATCAAGACAGAACAGTCCCCGGGAAAGGGTATCATGCTTGGTAAAAGTCAGCAAAAGGTGGGGGAGACCCTCACAGAGATGACATGGCACTGAGGATGTAACAAGGGGCTCCCACAGAAGGATGGGGCGGATGGTGCGTGACTGGGCAACACTGCTACTACGTAAGGTCACTATGATTTGGAGTCATCTCCAAGGCCAATCACCACGGCAGCTGCTAGTTGTAGTAAAAGACAGTATTCCATTTGCGGTCTCCTTGGAAAGGGGAAAGTTTGCCTTTCAGGGCCCTTGGCTCACGTTTAATTCACATGTTAAAAGAATCGTGCTTTATATGCGCCTAATACCGAAACGTTTACCGATTCTCTCACAAATGTTAGGTCAGTTGACTCTCACAAAGCCTCCATGACATATTCATGACTTATGTTCCTCTTCTCATGTTGCAGAAAAGAACCAAGCTCAGAGGTGAAGACCTGCCAGAGAAAATGCAGTCAGGGTCAGCCAGCTGATGGGGTGCATGGATTTGTCAAAGTCAGGCCTAATAAAGAGGCAGGGAAATGTTGCTCCTTGGATAAACTTTAGTAATCCATGTTCTCTTAACATCCAGACTGAATTCAATTCATCTAATAAACAGTTGCATGTTTTAGAAAAAATAATGCTAAAAGCCCTCTGATTTCAAACAAAGCAACATCTTTTTTAAATGTGAGAATGACCCCTGGAGAGAACATGTCAACCATGGACAAATACTGACTTTCTGCTGCTCGAATTTTCCCCCAAGGCCAGCCAAGGCTGAGAGAAGACATCAGAATTAGACTGGATGGAAAATGGGGACACAGTGGCACTGGCTTATGACCGGCATGATCAGGGAGAGGGTTCCAGGGGACCTCTTCCAAGCTAAAGCTTCAAACCAAAAGCAAGCAGGACGCTGAACCAAGCTCCCACTTGAGACAGCAGCACAGAGAAGAAGCAACTGAGAGTATCAAGGCAGGAACCCAAAGGCCCCAAGCAGGATGGGTAATGGGGTGTTGGAAGCTGGGAAGGACCCCCGGAAGCTTTCTGTGTATCAGGTGCTGCCCCACCCCAGACAGGGGGAACGATGTTAAGCGAGGGGCTGAGCAGGTTCCCAGGGCTGGGTGAAAGGGAGACATAGCAAAGCCCAAGAAAGGATCTTCTTCTGAGAGGCTCTGATGGAGCCGGAAGAGACGATGTCAACAGATACAGCTGCAGTTAATACCATAGGACAGGAAACCAATACATACAAACAAAACCATTTATAGACGACACAGGAGATCAGGGAAAGGGGAAACCTCTCTAGGCTAAGGCAGCCTCCGAAAAATGCCACCAGGGACAGAGGAATGACATAGAGCTCGAGCAATGTGCTCTGAGCTAATATCTCTTGCCAATTTGCTTTTACATGTAATCCAGACTTGTAAGCCCCTTCTCAGTGTATCACTCTTGGGGACCGAAACCCTTTCTCCCTTTATTTACAGTTTCTCTTCCTACACTGGATGATCCCTTGGAAAGCCAGCCAGCATACCAGATCTGTGTGCCTTCTTTTTGTTTCGTAGTAACGCGTCTACGGTAAGTGGCTCTGCTCTGGGCCTGGTACGGCCCAGTGTGCTGGGCTTAGAGAAGTTAATGAAGCACGGATCATGGACCCCAAGAAATTCAAAGCTACTCAGCAGATGCAGACATATGCACAAATGCTGAGGGCACATGGTGGCGTGGTCTACAAAAGGCAGAGACATAAGCCAAAGAACAGTTCCTTCCAGCATGCTCTTCCTCGTTCAGTTATGAAATATTGGGGGTTTTGATCAAGTATTCAGCACTGAGAAGGACCCGAGAGTCACTGCTTGGTCAGACCTAGACCCTCCCCGGGGAGAGTTTGTATTTGAAGTTAGGGGTGCCAGTTCATCTGAGTGACATGTTAGTTCCTGGTGAGATGCAAGTACCAAAAGGGAGGGGGAGTTGTTTCTGCAGAATGGACTCAATCCATAGTAGTGAATGAATATGGGTTGAATCTACATCATATCCATAGTAATGTGATGCTTAAGCTCATTGGTGTAGCCACTATAATAGTTCATTCCCTTGAGGGTCTTCCTCATTTTCATTGACCTTCAACTTGACCAAGCAGGCTGTCCTTTTCCAGGGACTCGACTCTCCTGATAACACGTCCAACGTGCATGGGATGAAGTCTCCCGAGCCTTACCGCCCTTACTTCTGTGGAGCATCCGGGCTGTATTTCTTCAGAAATAGATTTGTTTCTGCTTCTGATAGGCCATGGTTCTTTCGATGGTCTTCCCCAACACCATCATTCAAATGCATCAATTCCTCTTCTTCCTTCTTCCTTGTTTCATGTCCACATGCATATGAGATGACTGGAAAACCCGTGGCTTGGTCAGGCACACACACCTTAGTCTTCAAAGGGACAGCCTTGCTCTTCAACACTTTACCGAGATCTTGGGCAGCAGATTTGCCCTGAGTATGACCTCATGGGGTTGCGTGACTACTGTTTTCATGAGCACGCATTGTGTATCCAAGTAACAGACGATATTTGACGACGTCATTTTTGCCCCCTATTTATCACAAGGTTGTCTATTGGTTTAGTTGTGAGGAGTAGGATTTTCTTGACTTTGACTGATAATCCATCCTGAAGGATGCAATTCTTGATCTTTATTAGCAAGTGTTTAAACTCTTCCTCACTTTCAGCAAGCATGGTTGGGTCATCAGCATTTATGACCCATATACACCCATATATGTGTGTGTGTGTATATATATATATATATATATATATATATATATATATATATATATATATATAATATGTGTATCTTCAATATCTATATTTATATAGCTAGTAAAAAGGCACATGGATAGGGTAGATAGCCCATAGTTAAGAGAGATGAAAGTATCCACATTTTCTGGGACAGCCAGTATTGCTTATAACTAGATATGTAGCTAGTTATAGATAGCTAGTTTTGAGTGGGTTCTTACTCATAAATAAGTGACACCCTAATATATACCATTGTCATTATAATTGAGACACTCATTTAGGAAACAGATATGACCAAGGAAAATACTATCAGTTCAGGAATGATGCTCAACTAAAAGGAAATTTGGATAAATCTTTAGAAACATGTCATGTTGGCTCTGAATACCGAGTGAAACTTCTCTTCTAGCACAAAGTTTGTCCCACTTGCTTTGAGAAAGGAAATGTTCCTTCTGGCCCACTTTCAAATAAAAGGAAACCCTACTATACTGTGTTTATACACTATTCCCAACTAATGAAGAGAAGGCAAGGGCCCAGTACAAATATTACTGCAAAAGAACATCAGAAAGAGAGAAAATTACTGCCAGATCAAAAGTAAAATTACCTGCAAAGCCTAGGAGGGCAGAATAGGTCTTAGAAAACCAATGCTAGGTACAAGGATATGGGCACAAGGAAGCTGGGTACCAGGAAGCCTACTAGGGAAGGCTTTGCCTCCATCACCCTCTACTTCTCACGATTCAAATACACACAAGTTCCAGAGGAAGTGACGTGTTTTCCAGCGTGCAAAGTGTGAATACTCCAGAGACGGAGAAAATACATAATGACCTTCTATTTCCCTTAGGTCAGCATGAAAACCTTGAATTTACCATTCCAACAAATAAAAGCAGCAAACATGCAATAAAAGTTATTTTTCCCTCAGAAGGAGAAAAATGCTAAATAAAGCAAAACAGAGGTCCTTTTCAGTTCCAAAAGCAATGAGAACCTATTTTTAATGATAATACACCATTGCCATGAGGTTTCACTAATGCTAGGCCACACCTCTTTGTCAAACATTGTGCTGATGTATTACAAGAGCCATAAAGATGTCCCTGGTCTCTGATCAACATTACTATTATCCTAGTTCTGAGAATTCACCTAGAAAAGGAATTCAGAAAAAGCAAACCATTATGAACAAAGAAATTTGCTGCAGTCTTACTTATACCCCGAACCAAACAAAGAACTCAAAAACTGGAACCAACTAAATCTCCAAAATAGGTTTATGATACATTAGGATAATATTCTGCTTCCTTGAAAACACTCTGTGAGCCATATGAAAATACGGCATTGGGCTAACTAAACTATGTATTGCGTTAAATGGAAAACAATAGATATTGACCTTTTGCAAAAATATGTGAAAACATTTATGTGCAATGTTAAAATAATAAAAATAGTTTTATTCAGATAGTAGAGCTCATTATTTTCCTATTTAAAGTCCCTTTAATATTGCATTTGTAATTTCAATAAACAAACTATTTTATCTCTTCAGAGCTGTATTTTTCAATACGGTTCCTTTAAGAAGCAGGAGAGTTGCAATTTAAATCCAGATGGCAAACTTACAACACGCGTAAAGAATTCTCCTCCAATGTAGATATGGGATTCACAAGCAAAGGGAAGCAAAAACGTCCGGAGGACAGAACAGTGTGTGAGAGAAGAATTTAACCAGTTTATCCATTTCTCGAAAGCGTTTATCCATTTTATCTATTTCTTTAAAGAAGACGGAAAAGATGAAGAAGGGAAAGAAGAAGACGAATATAGGGAAGTGAGATGATGGAGTGTTTTTGTTTTATTTTGGCTTTTTCTTTTCTGAAGAGTTCTTGTCTTAAGATCAAAAGCGAAAGTTCACATTAAATAAACCTCTCATTAATTGGCTACTATCTGCTGCATCTGAGCAGGAAAGACAATAGCATCTTTGATAAGAGTTATCAACTAAATAATATTCTGACATAGAAGAAATCCAAGCCCCAACCCCAAGTCTTACCCTAAATGCTAACAGTAACTTCTTGGTAGCTATGCACTGGACAGAGCCCAGTGTTTGAAGGTTAAAGTGTTTTCTACAGAGAATGGAAGCTAAACTCAATTAAGGGGAGATGGATAGTAAATTGAATTTAGTGCTCAAGGGTGCATTATACTTTGGAGTTGTACTTCTTTAAATAGTCAGCAGGGTGGAGCAGAAAAAGCACTAACCCAGATGAAAAGATTGGGTGCTAATAATGGCTCTGCCAATAAGTACCTGAAGGCCTTAGCAAAAGTCACCACTTTACTTGATTTTTCTCATCTGAAAATTGAAGAAATCAGATTAGATTGCCCAGGCTGCTCATAAAACAGGACCACTTGTGGTAGGTCGACCCAGGAGGCTGCTCCTCAATGTTTGGGGGGTTACTGGTGATGTCAAGAAGGATTGCTGTCACTCAAGGAGTATGCCAGGAAATGGGTTCTCCGTTGCTAGGACTTTCAGGCAAACACCACCCGAAATACACCCACATTCACTAAAGTCAAACCTATTGGACAGTTGCAGTAAGAGAGATAACAAAACATCCCAGTATATGCATACATCCCATTGGATGTATACACCACAATGTGTTTATCCATTGATTCCAATAGAGGACCCTAGGACGGGTGTTCCCAGAGAGAATTTTAGGAGGAGCTTATATTAAGATTTGAGCTTGTGGGTCTTTAGAAAGGCTTAAGGAAGCACAGCTTTGCTTTAAATAGGATGTTATCAGAAAGCAGGAACACTTCCATCGCAGTGTCTTCATAAGTGTTTTCTGATAGACAAAGGAACCGAGTGGGCCTATCACTGTCATTGGTAAAGAAGCAGTGGCCAGTCCTTTGACCTAGACAGGGAGGTGGGGCATCATATTGGCTTGAATTGTGCTCTCTCTCATGATTGACTGTGCTCACACATGCGCATAGTGGGGTGGCTTTGTTTTCCTCTTGCTCTGCTCCTGGCCGGATGTAGCATTGTCTGCTTTGAATTACTTATATTCACCAGAACTCCATGGCCAGGCAGTTAGAGTCAGACAGCTTCAAGCTGACAGCAGTCAGAGGCTGCCTTCTTCTTTTGCACCATAAAGAAAAGAATTAACTCCGGGGATAAATAATTAGCTCAGACACACACACACACACACACACACACAAGGTGTATGTGCTGGGTGGGGGGAGGGGGCAAAAGCTGGAAGCTATTGAAAGTGAGAGAGTCAATTGCATACACCTTGAAGCTCTAAGAAAATGAGCCAGAAAGCAAGTAAAGGTATTGGCTTAGAAGAATACAGATGAGGACCCATGAGCAGGTAGGTGACGAGGGAGCTTTGAAGGTGATTCTTGAGATGTAGCTCTTCCCCCAGCCTGCTTCATTTTCCACAGGTCTATAGACTTCATGGCGAGGGCATCTATTATAAAGGCTTGACTCAGACCAGAGAGAGAAATATTCCAGACCTTCACAGCTTTAAAATTATATGAAACTTTTCTCCAAATGGTATCTTCTCTTAACTGGACTTGTGTTTGAAATAACAAATGCTTGATTTGGTTTTAATAATTTAGCGAGGTGAGATTCACATAACATAAATTAATTAATTTAACAGCCAGCACTTCAGGAGCAAAAGAAAATACTGAAGTTTTCAAGGATTTCATCTCCCTTGAACCCACACTCAGTGCTCATGGGAGCACCAGTCAAGAGATCAAACGATGCATTGCATTGGGTCCATCTGCTGCACAAGACTTCTGTAAAGAGTTGAAAAGCAAGGAAGTTATGATGGGGCCTTGTGTGCGCCTGACCCAGGTCATGGTATTTTCAATGGCCTCATATGCATGTGTGAGTTGCACATTGACTGGGGAAGACTGAAGAAGAATCAAGGGTTTGCATTGTGGTGCTGGTGAAGAACATCGAAAGCACCATGGACTGCCAAAAGAACAAACAAATCTGTCTTGGAAGAAGTAAGCCAGAGTGCTCCTCAGAAGCAAAGCTGGCCAGATTTCATGTCGTGTACTTTGGACACGTTGTCAGGAGAGCCTAGTCCCTGGAGAAGGACATCGCTCTTGGTGAAGCAGAGGGGCATCTAGGAAGAGGAAGGCCCTCAACAAGAGGATTGACACAGTGGTTGCAACAAGGCGCTCAAACATGGGAGCAGTGGTGGGGATGCTGCAGTGAGCAACTAGTTAATGTTGCGCTTGGTTGCACACAGGTCCCCGCTGATCCCGGACAACGAACAAACACAACTTCAGTGATGTTTAGTACATTGGCAGTATTGCGCATTCCCATCGCTCCCCAGTGAAACTCACTAAGCCGTTGCTTACCATTCTCCCACCTCCCCAGCCTCCGGCAACGACAAAGCTGCATGTTGTCTCCATCAATGTATCTACCCGGATAGTTATATCAAGGGATTCCACACTCTGTGGCCTTTCATGCCTCGTTCCCTCTTTCAATTAGCGTCATGCTTCCAAGGTTCATCGAGGTGGCAGCATGGGTCAGCACTCCATTCATTTTCATGACTGGACACAGTGCCACTGTGTGCGGATAGCCCCGTTTCTGTATCCAGGGACCCTCTGGAAGACACTGGGGCTGTTCTCGCCTTTCGGTTACTGTGAACAGCACTGCTTTGAATGTGTGGGTACATGTACTTGAGGACTGACGAGCCATCCTTTGGAGTATAGATACTGGAGTGGAACTGTGGGTCCTGGTCATTCATAGATCATGGTTTGAGGGCCACCCTGTTGTCTACAGCAGCTGAGCCATTTTACATTCCCACTAGCAATGGACAATGGTTCCAATTTCTCCACATGCCCACCAATACTTACTCTCTACAATGTTTCATTGTTTTCTTCTTACAGGACCCTAGCTGGGTGAAATCCGAACCTCCTTGTGCTTTGATGGGTGGCTCCCTAATGACTACATGTTAAGCATCTTCTCACATGCTTTCTTGTCATTTCTATAGCTTCCTTGGAGAAATACTTATTCGAGTCATTTGCTTATTTTTAATTGGGATGCTGGCCATTTTGTTCTGGAGTTGAATAGGTTCTTTATATGTTGTGACTACCCGACCTACCTCAGATATATGATTCACAGATACTTTCTCTTATTATTGGGTTTCCCATTCATTTTCCTGATTTCTGTTTTTAATTCCTCTATTTGGAAAAAAAAATTCATCTCGCCAATGCAGATCTCTTAACAGCGATGTTAAAATTCACAATCTATGAATAGTTAATTGGCAACCCGTTCTGGTAAGCATCTGTAAGACAGGGGTTTGGATAACACTGGAGAGTGTTCACACAGTCCATGCTGACACACAGAGCCTCCTGGGGAGCCCATCCCTGGGTTCCCTGCAGTGTGCCCTTCGAACAGGATAAGTATTCGACACTGCACAGTATTACCAGTGTCCCAGGAAGCCCTCAGAGAATGTGCAGAAGCAGTAGCAGCATTGCTGTCCTGCGGAATGACAGACAGAGTCTTGACATTAGTTCCAGTCGTTGACTTTGCAACATCGGAAGCAGGGCAGCCCCTACGGGGGGCATCAATAACTGGATTCCTCAAGAGGAAGCCATGCTGGTGCCTGGGTGGCTCGGTGACCTTAGGCAGATGGAGCCCTATCTGAATAACGCAAATCAGGACAATAAAAACAATCAAGGAAAGGCAATTTGCTAAGTGGAATCGACATGAACTGAACTGCCTACAAAAAAATTAGTTCATCAGAACCTGGGAGGATGACCCAGGAGGTTTTTAACCATTTCCACAACTCCAAACTTGAGTGGCTTATGATATGAAATGGCATTACCCATGTTTGTTTTTCAGCTCCCCTTCTTATTAGCCATCATGTTGATCCGGGCTCACAGTGACCCTGCAATGTAGGGTGGCCTCTGGGGGTTTTCTGAGACTGGGAATCATGTAGGGAGAAGACAGCCTCATCATTTTTCTGTGGAGCAGCCACGGGTTTGGACCACAGAACTTAGGGTAACCACCCCAATGCTTAACCCACGGGGCCACTGGGGGTCCTATAAAATATGTAATAAAGGAGCTTGTGGTTGGCTTCACTTTCTTGAGCTGTGGACTATAGAGAGAATGTTTCTTAAAAAAAAATTTTTTTTTAATCCTTCCAGATTCCTTATTCCTCAAACCTCATCATGGTCTGAGGGCTTAAAAAAAAAGAGGGGGGGAAAGTAAACTTGAAATGGACTTGGAGTCTTTAGTAACAAACAACTCCATCTCAAACAAACCAATATATCTAGGCATTGCAAGGAGAAACTGGCCTTTTTGGTGTCTGCTCGTTTTATTGAATCCACAATCAACACTCATGGAAGCAAGAAGCAAGAACCCAATGGCATATTGCACTGGGAAAATGAACAAGGCAGACTGAAGAAACACCGATGCATTTGGACTGTGGTGCTGGCCCAGACTATCGAAAGTACCGTGGACTGCCAAACCCGCCAACAAATCTGTCTTGGAAGTTGTATTAGTCTGGGTACTTTGGAGAAACAAATCCACAGCAACTCATGTGTAAGAGAGAGTTTTATACAAAGAAAATGTGCATCACGAAAACATCCCAACCCAATGCTGCCCAAACCCACAAGTCCAACATTAACCCATACCCAACACCAGCCCACAAAGTCCTTCACCTCACAAAACAGAGGCAATAATGCCGACTGCAGGAGGAAAGCTGAGTCAGTGAACATGTAAGCATCTCAGCACTGGCAGGGGTCTCCACATGGCTGCTCCAGCACCCAGGGCTGCATCGGGATAGGTCCATGCGGCTTCTCCTTGGGGATGTCTTGTAGGAAGTCAATCTTGCAAGCTGAAGCAGGGAACTGCTAAGGCAGCTGCACCCGGTGCAACCATCACAAAACAAGAGACCCGAGAACTAGAAAGGCGAGGCTTCACCACCCATTTATCCCTCCGCCTTTCAACCAGCACCACATGTGATGATCGGCCAGGCTGGCACAATTAACTAACTCAGAAGTACAGCCAGAGTGCTCCTTAGAGGCAAGGATGGTGAGACGTGGTCTTACATACTCTGGACATAGGGAAGGCTGTCCCCCGGTACCTAGAGAAGGATGCCGGGCTTGGGAAAGCCGAGGGGTGTGTAAAAGAGGAAGCCCCTCATTGAACTGGATGGACACGGTGATTACAATTGTGGGCTCCAGTCTAAGAACAGGTGGGAGGGTGGCCCAGGACTGGGCAGTCTTTCATTCTGCTGTGCTGGCATTGCTACGGGATGGCAGCTAACAGCAACAACTGGGCAAATGTGCTGCCCAAGATCTCACCAAGACGTCACTTTGGGAACTCCAGCCTGCCCGACCCAAATGGTGGTAAAATCATAGACTGATGTGCCCATGAAAGTTGGACAATGAATGGGGATGACCACCGAAGACTGAACACATCTGGATGTTTTAACTGGTGAAATGCCGTGGGTTATCCAAGAGCCACCAAATTCTCTCTTGGCGGACACACTGCCACAAGGCTCCTTAGAAGGGAAGATGGCAAGACTTCGTCTCAGGGCTTTGGACAGGTTATCAGGAAGGACCAGTCCCAGGGGAAGGAAGGGCAAGCTGGGTAAAGTGGAGGAGGCAGGATCAAGTACTGTCTGGTTCTGTTGAACAGTGTTGCTATGCGGTGGGGTCCACTGAACGGTGCTTAACAAGAAGAGCAAAGAGAGGGTGGCTGGAAAAGAGGAAGGCCTTTGACAAGGTGGATTGACAGGTGGCTGCAACCATGAGCTGAAGCCTGAGAATGACTGTGAGGATGGTGCGGCCTCCAGCAGGTTCATTCTGTGGTTCACGGTGTCATGGACTTGGCACACAGTGGACAATGCCTCCGCATAGCGGAGCTGGCAGGAATAGGCTCTTCCCTACGTGTCAGGTACCATTGGAATGTCTGCACGTATTCACTGCCTTAAACTTCACAACCGCCCCATGAGGTCAGTGTCCCGGTACACCCATTCTACACATTGGAACACTGGAGAACAGAGAAGCTAAGTCACTTGCTTAGAGTCACAGCCAGCATCCCAATCCAAGACATTGCCTGCTTGGGAAGAGTGAGGCACCAGAGGATGCATGGAATGACATTCGAATGCATCCTAAATATGAAAGGCGCCTGGCTTTGACAGCTGGACAAGAGGGGGGGGTGGGGAAGCATTTTTCTGGGTGTGGATGTGATCAACATCTATACATCTTGAAACTAGAGGAGGGGGAAACCATCCTGAGATTGCCCCTGGGTGTCCTTGGCCTTCACTAGCCTCCTACAGGTACACAGCCACAGAGCTCAGCATAGGAGCTATTTTCAGTAAACACCTCTGTGGAGATGTAAGACCTGTTCACGCTATCAGGTGAAAATATATGCACTACTTCCGATTGTTGTCCCATTGTGAGGGTGGAATGCATTTTACAGAGCATGACATTAAGGATGTATGTCCAGATTGTTTCCAATTAGGGCCACCATCAGGGGATGTTCTCAGATCTGTCCTGTGTGGCGTTTTCAAGAATTTCTGGGATGTCCACCCAGGACTTAAACTTCTGGTGTAAGGCAAGTGCACAAAAGCTACTGATCCCTGCCAGTTTTCATCTCCAGAAATGCTAGACCGACGTATGCAAATGGTGCGCAAGCTTGAACTGCCGAGAGCAGGTCTGTGATCAAGCAGAAACAAATGACCGAAAACAATTTGAAGTCCCTTTTTCTTCAATAGCCCCAAATCCTCTCTCAGTCCCTTTTAGTTCAGGCCAGTTTTCTCCAGAACGATTGCGACGATTGCTTTTATTCTGCCTAAAAATAGCTTGATGATGTATAAAATAGACTAGCAGCACATTCCAAATTCCAGCTATGAATTTAAATATGACTTCATTCTGTCATAATGTATAAAAAAAATCTCCTAAGGTATAAAAGCTACCATGTGTATCTTTGTTTTCTCTACAACAGTAATTCAAAATTAATATAAAAGTCAAAATATACCTATCCTGACAAAATATGTATAACTATGCCTCTTGGCATTAATACCCTGCTCGTGGCAGTCTGCTCAAGGAACCACCTTAAGAAAGGCCTGTCCCACAAAAAAAAGCAGCCCAGAATTTAAAAGGATTCTGGGGGCAGGCGGGAGAAGAAAGAAGAAAGAGAAGCTATACCCAACATTCAAACCACCAAGAATGTGCTGGCCAGATCCAGATTGTTGGCAAGAAAAGATTTTTATAATTTCTTTTCCATAATTTAGCCTAGCTGGATAATTACATTTAGAAAAATAAGAGTAACCACAGATGTGTATGTAATGGAATTACAAAAAAAAAAAAGAATAGATATACCCCTCATGGAAATAAAGGGGGCAATAGAAGGCTATCGTGATCAACTTTAGAACAAAAGTTGTATTCACTCCAACCAAAGAGAACAATTAAAATCAGGCAGGAAGACACAGAATGCCAATCCTATACACTTGTCACTTCAGACAGCTCATTTGACAACCACAAACCCACCCTCATTTCCAGGGAAAAGAGCAGCTTCCACAGGTGCGGCTCGCAAAAGGTTCCTATCTCCGCCGGTTCCAAAGAGCTCAGAACTTTGTTTTAAGCAGGTGGAAGCATTCTTGGTCGAGATTCGGTTGAGCCATAAAGAGTTGAAGCTTTCTAGGCAGGGACTCACTGTCATGGAGTCAGCGCTGACTCTCAGCCACCCCCTGTGGGTTTCCAAGAGTGTCACTGTTTATGGGAGTCGAAAGCCCAGTCACTGTTTATGGGAGTTGAAAGGAACTGCTGGCAGTTTAGAAATGTGGGCCATGCAGATCACAGCCCAACGCCTACCCACTACACCACCAGGCAGGCTCCTTCTGGGAAGGCAGCATGCTGAAAATAATTTTTAAACAAGTATGAAACCACCGGCTTTGGGTCACTCAGCTGACAGCTTCACTAGTTCTAAGAACCTGGAAAAGTCGCCTAGCTTCTCTGAGCATTGTTTCCCCGTGTGAAACATGAGGATAATAATCCCTACATATGAAGTCATTCCACCGAGAGTTTGTAGAACCGCAGTAGCTTGTGCGTTGTTGTGATGCCGGTAGAGAGGCTGCTGGGAATGCACACACCTGTAGGGTCACCAGTAGGCAGGTTTCAGTGGAACTTCCAGATCAAGATGGATGAGGGAGAAAGACCCGGTAATGCACTTCCAAAGTGTAGCCAGAGAGAATGTTATGGATCCCAAGAGAACCCTGTCTGTCTCGGCTGCTTTGGACTGGTCCACGGGGCAGATGAGTCCTAAAAGGAGTCAAGGTTGCTGAAGTCAAGGGCCAACAAAAACTGGGCCGATGGATTGGTACCACGGGGTGAGATGAATTGGCACAAGAGTGGGCAACCACAGACTCAATTATGATAGCTATTCTGAGTGGATGGGACAAAACGAGGTAATGTTTTGTTCTGTTGTCTATAGGTTGTCATGGATCTGAGTCAACTCAAGAACATAAAATCACTAGAAGAAGTCAGTAAAATTAAATGCATGAGGCAGTAGGCACACCGTGTGGTAAAATAACAGACTAGCTGATTGCTATTGAGTGGATCCCTCCTCTTTTAAACCCCATGTATGTCAACGCACTCCATGAAGGCTCTCAGAGGCTAACTTTTCAGAAGCGGATTGACACCCTTTCTTCCGTGGCACCTCCTCGGGGTGAAGACAGCTTCCATCTTTGGCTAGCAGCCGAGAGTGCTATTTGTAATATGCAGTGACTCCTACGTGATTGGAAGGGGGTCTGTGACAAAAGCCATTTTTATATATTATCATTGTGCTCCACACCTGTTATTTACATTTGTCAACCTGTACTTTCTGTTCCTTCAAACAGACCTGAGCTCTGCTGGTGGCCGTTACTCACAGTATCAGGAAAGGCGAGCAGGGGCAAACACGCTAAGGAGACAGGATTTTCACCCCAATGTTCCGGCCCAGCAAAGGAGCTGCAAACAGCATGCTCTTCCCATGCAGGACCCCGAGTAAGTACACCTGGATCTTCCATCAATTAACTGTGTGACCTTAAGCAGATCAATTATCCTCTCATAATTTATTTCCAGAGAAGACGCAGCTACAATCCATGAGTTTCTAACTACTGCTCTTGGAAACAGCAAGGGGGTGGAGTGGGAAAATATGAGGGGTGTGTGTGGGGGGGGGGAGCTGCCCCTTTTGTTCTTGCTTAAAACCAGAGCAATTATATTTTTAATCTCTTTTACTCAATTATACTTTCTCATAAGATTTTGTTTAAAGAGATGGCTCTGGGTTGGTTTGATTTTCAGTTTGGAAATCTTTGACTAAATGACATCTAATGTACTTCCAAATGAGAGCCATCTGCATAGCAGAACCCAGGTGCTAACCCCAAAGTGAGGAAAGAGAGGATTCGGAGGCCAGGTGTCTGAAGCTGAAAGGCAAAGGAATGGACGATATAACAAGGCCAAAGGCAGGTGAGCATAAGCAGACAGTAAGAAGCCAGTCTATCTGGTTCTGTATCCCGTCTGTCTGCTTTTCCAGGTAAACTCCCCTCATCCACATTTCTGGAGGACCGGATGTGCTCTTTTATGGTCCTGTGGACCAGGTCCAATGAGACAAATAATCAACTGTCATTATACCATACCACTACACTCCAGGTGGGAAGGAGTGAACTTCCCATCTGCCTGAGTTAACTTGGAGCACTTTGCTGTCTGCCTTAGCTACTTACCAAGAGGATTTGGAAAGAAAACCTAAGGAGGGCAGGAAAGGGTCTGCAGTTGATTACATGTGGGCTGTGGGAATGAGGCATTGGCGATTGGGTGCTAGCACCCTCACCTTCCATGCACAAGACGCAGGTTTGATCCCTACCTAGTGCATCTCAGGTGCAGTCACTGCCTTCTGTCAGTGGAGGCTTGTGGGTTGCTTTCATGATGAACAAGCTTCCCCAAGCTTGCAGATATTCTTAGAAATAAACCAGTGAATCACAATGGTTCGATTCCCAACTCTGAAGAGGTTGGTAAGGGACCTGGCGGCATTTTGTTCTGCTGTTCATACCTCCCCATGAGGCGGAGGATGCAGCAATAGCCATTGCGATCAACGATGATAGGCCAGGTACAGAACTTGGCAGTGCTTTTCCATACTTAACCACGTTTGGTTCTCCCCATAGCCCCACTCGGGACCCATATGACCCGCTTTAGAAATGATGAAACTCAGGTGAAATGTAAATGACTTGCTCAGGGACCCAGACCCAGTCTTGAGAAGAGTAAGTAGGGGACTTAAACTTGACCTTCCAACCTATAAAACTTGGCTTTATAAAGTGAATAGATGATCTTGTTTACAGTGTGCTCCCCTAGGTGTGCAACGCAAAACTAAGACATTTGCCCCATAGTCAGATAACCAGTAATTGGCTCCTACTAGCTAATTATCTTTGGTAACAAAATGCATTTTGACCAATAACATGGAACACATAGTTCCTTTCTTCAAAATGTCTTCTGAAGGTCATGCCTTAGTAGAGGTAACTATTTTCTATTTTGGTCTGGCTTTAATTTGGGTAATAGCCTGATTGAACATAGATATTTATGACATTTATTAAAAGCTTTTATTACTAATTTTGCCCGAAAAAAAATTTTCTAATGGAGATGTATTGGAGAATTTCCATAAAATTAATGTCCAGACTTAATGGATGTCTGAGGTATCATTATTAACGGGAATGTTCCATATACTAGAATCTTTTGATTAGAGATTAGATACAGTTAGATCCGAACTTATTTAAAACTGGAGGCATGCCAAAGTATCCAGAAATTCAATTTAAACACATTCTAGAGGCTAATGCTGTTTTTAGGTTGGGTTTTTATGATGGCAAATGAAAAGCTGCAGCTACGGAAAAAAAAATCAATTGATTTGGTCAGCTGCTGGATGGTGCAGAGACCACATCATGCTCAGTTTGATTCCTACTGACACCTACACAAAACCAGTCAGCTGGATCAAGATGAATTTGCCTTCTGTAGAAATGGCCTGCCTCCCACCCAGCAGGGAATTCTTATCAGACCAGCAACCCCAGCCCCAAACAATCTCGATGGGCTGAGCCTTGATTCAGTGGGATTTCCTCTCTTTCCCCACACCATGAATTCTACCACAGTGATTCTCCACCCTGTGAGACAAATCTGGGACTCCTGCTCCCATCGTGCAAAATACAGATCAGAACACCTAGGATGTGGGGAGTCCACATTCTATACCTTCCTCACAAACCTCTCAATTCTGACAGGCCAGGCCCCTTTCCAGATTCAGGGCCTCCCTACTTAGCATTATAGTGTCCATGAAAAGTTCACCTGTGGTTCCCTAGGAAGAGTCCTAAGCCATTCCCCACACCTGCTAAGCAAGCAATAACAGTGGACAGTGGCTGGAAAGAGGGGGACCAGAGCAATTCTCGCCCAGGTGGGAACACGATTCAGTTGCAATGGCTTTTGCTGAATGACCAGCTGCAGGTAACTTTCTGGGTGGTGCGCAGAGGGCCACTCATCCCCAGAAACATTTATAATCAAAGCAGAGCTAGCTGCCACACCCCAGGGTGAGTGAGTACATTTGCCTTTGTTGACCCATGTCTTGAAGACTCCCAGGTTTCCGTCTTTTTTTCTTCTCATCTTCCTGGGCCCAAACCAGAAGCAGCAAGCCAGTGCCCTGCAAATTTATTTTCCTCAGTTCTCACAACAAACAAAAAAAGTCAATTAGTTGCTAGCCTCCAAACACTTTGAACATGTTTAGAAAATGTGGAGTCCAAACTTTTCTGAGGAATTCACACCATGGCAGTGTTTTGCACTCATTTTGCTGATAGCAACATGCAGCAGGCCTCAGTTTACTTCATCTTCACCTCTCTCCATTGACCCTGGATGCTCAAGGGTCAGTTTCATTAAACTGGGCTCAATGGGCGTGGTACTATGACTTGCCTGCACATAGAAGTCTTTCAACTGCCCTCGAACTAAAAAAGCCACCGTCATCTTCTCCAACCACCTCCTTCTATAAATGAGAAATTGGAGATCCTGAGACGGGACCTGCCTTGCCCCAAAGTATCCATATTGCTAGCCACACAGCTGGGAATACGATCCAGTTCTTCTGTTCATCTATTGATCTAGCCCCTAAATTAAGTCAACTTCAATCAAAGTGAGGCACTAACACATAGAATGGTTATAATGCACTTTGCTGTTGTTACGTGCTCTTGGGGCCATGTCAACTCAGAGCACCACTGTGTGCACCATCACAGTGCACTGCCCACTTCTTGTTTCCTTTAAGCTTGTGGCCGGGGCCACTGGGTCTGTCCACCTCATGGAGAGCCTTCCACTTTACCAAGCACACTGTCCTTTTCCAGGGACTGGTGTTTCCTGACTACATGTTCAAAGTACTTTACTGCCCTTTTCCAGGGACTGGTATCTTCTGATGACATGTTCTGCTTGTCCTTCACCCGAGACAAATGTGTTGATTCTTCCAGTATTCCAAGATACGTTCAATATGCATCACCAAGGCTGTCATTGAATGGCATCCACTGCTGTGGTCTTTGTTGTGCATCATCCAGCTTGCAAACACGCATGTGTTGAGGGAAAACACCGTGGCCGTATCTCATGTCAAACCTCCAAGGGACAGCCTTGCTCGTCAACACTTCAGAGGGGTCTGGGCAGCGTATCAAATGTATGATCATGTTTGCTTTCTTGACTGCTGCTTCCATGAGAGTTTTTTGTGGGTCCAAGTAAAATGAAATCCTTGACATCTTGAGTATTTCTCCATTCAGCGTGATGCTGCCAATCGGCCCAGGTGTGGGGATTTTTTGCTTTCTTTGTGCAGAGTTGTAAGGGATACTGCTGGCTGGAGTCTTTGATCTCCAATAGTGAAAGCTGTCAAATCTTCGCTATATTGTGTCCTCTACAGAGCTCCGGTTCTCATGACCCTCCCTCGAGTCCTGATGGTTGCAGGTCCCTAAACCAAGGACTGAGCGAAGCTTTTTTTTTTTTTTAATCATTTTATTGGGGCTCATACAATTCATCACAATACATAGATCAATTGTGTAAAGCACACTTATACATTTGTTTCCCTCATCATTCTCAAAAGTCACTTTCCTCTTGGGTTCCTGGAATCAACTCATTTTCCTTTTTTCCCCTCCCCCTCCCTCCCCAGTCCCCCCTCCCTCATGAACCCTTAATAATTTACAAATTAATATTATATCTTATCTTATACTGCCCGGCGTCTCCCTTCACCCACCCTTCTGTTGTCCATCCCCCCGAGAGGGGGTTTTATGTGTATCTTTGTGTTCTCTTTTCCCTTTTTCTCCCATCCCCTTCCCTCCCAGAATCACTACTGTCACCTCTGGTCCTGAGGGGTTGATCTGTCCTAGATTCCCCGCATTTCCAGTTCCCATCTGTACCACTGTGCATCCTCTGGTCTAACCAGGTTTGCAAGGTAGAATTGGGGTCATGGTAGTTGGGGGGAGGAAGTGTTTAAGAACTAGAGGAAGGTTGTGGGTTTCATTATTGCTATACTGAACCCTAAGTGACTCATCTCCTCCCCACTACCCTTCTGCAAGGTATGTCCAGTTGTCTACAGATGGGCATTGGGTCCCCATCATGCACCACCCTCATTCACGATGATATGATTTCTGCCCCACCCCCACCCCCGACCTTTGGTGTTTGATGCCAGGTCCCTTCAGCCCTTCATGATCACACATGTTGGTGTTCTGCTTCCATGTGGACTTTGTTGCTTCTGGGCTAGATGGCCACTTGTTTACTTTCAAGCCTTTAAGTCCCCAGACGCTATAGGTCTTGATAGTGGGGCACCACCAGCCTTCTTCACCACACTTACTTATGCACACATTCGTCTTCAGTGTTTATGTGGGGAAGGTGATCACACAATGATGGTTTATGTTCTTTGGTGTCTGCTGCCTATTCCCTTCAACACCTCGTGTTCGCACAGGCTCGTGTGCTTCTTCCCTGTGGGCTTTGTTTTTTCTGAGCTAGATGGCTGCTTGTTTGCCTACAAGCCTTTAAGACCCAGACGCTATATCTTTTGTTAGCTGCGAAGCTCTTTTAATATGTAATGTCAGGTTGCCATCATAACAAGATGAGGCATTTGGTGGTCATTTAACAAATACACTTACCCCATTTTACACAGAGAGATACTGAGGCTTTGGGAGATTAAGAAACTACTCATAAGGTATCCTTCCATGAGGGGTAGAACCAGGATCCAAATGTCGGTGCCCAGCCTGATCGGCCTCAGTTCTCGCTAGGCCTCCAGCCACTCTTGCCCATGGCATGGCATGACGAGCCTCTAGTTTGAACTCCGCACTGCTCTCGTGCTGCAGAGGCAGCAGGGAAGATTCAAAGTGGCTGTCTCCAGAAAGTGGTGTCACTGGCTGGCTGTGTCATGAGTCATTACTTAAATTGACACCCTCTCTTATTCTTAGGGATTATACACTTAGAAGGGTCAAGTCCAAAAGTATTGCTATTTGGGTGTCGATACACATGTTCACAGATTGAATCCAAGTATTACGTCTTTAAGCATTCCTCTGTGGTCAGTGCGCGGCTGCAAATGAGTTCTAATGTACTTGTCTTGGTTTCATTAAGGGGCCTTCAAACAAAGAAGGATTTTTTTTATGCCCTGGAACAAAACTATGACGAAGACAGGGTGAATGTCTTTTTTTTCTTCTTCTTCTTTAAACAAAACTCAAGTAGGCATCTTCCCAAATCATTGAAGCGTTGCAGCCAGTTTGTGGGAACAGCTGCTTTGTGGAAAGAGCGTGTTTTAAGCTGGAACAAGCTTGTTAGAGAAGGTCATGAAGACCTAGGAATCCAAAGCAGAGAAGGCGGTTCAGAGAGTGATGGTGACTTTTTGGGGGCGTCCAAAGGGACAATCAGAGCAGCTTCCATTGGAGGGGGGTGGGGGGCTGGAAATCTGAGAAAATTGAAAGCTCCAACGTGAGAAAAGACCTGGAAAGATGTGGTGGCTGTTCCACTCCTCTTGACAATGCACTCTCTCGTTCTTTGAGGGGAGCAGAGCTGCCCTACAGGAATTTAACTGGGAAGCCTTATTCCATCCACCGTACAGCCCTGACCTCGACCCTTCAGAGCTGTTGTTGTTCTTGTTGCTCCTCACACTCCCAGAACATTGAAAATAAACGTGTTCTGAGTCCCTTGGGGAGGCCAGAAATGCTATTCTGATGTGGCGCCAATGGAAGAACTCAGAGTTCTTCGGGTAATGCTTAGAGAGGTAGAAATAGCAACTTTAGAAATGTCTAGCCCTTCTGCAGAGGATCTTTTGAAAAACAGTCGTTTCACATGTGGATATTTCTGTTTAAGAAAGGTTTCTATGATTCTGTAGCAACACTCTTTAACTTGCCTTTCTAAAAATGGTTTGTTTGTACCTTCTATTAAGTTCATGGCTTGTTCTCTTACATCCCTGCCAGCACATGGGCCACAAGGGGTCGCCTCCTGGTAGGTGTTGCAGAAAGTATACTTTAATTGAATTCAAATAAAGACAGGATGGAAGGCACAACCCGGGAAGAGGGTGGGGCTTTCGTTTTACACAGAATGTGGCTGGAGAACCAGGAAGCCCACCCCTGAGGTGTCTGCTTCTCCATAAGCAAAAGGGTGCCTACCTGACCCGTCGTACCTGCTCTGGATGCGTGCATGTTCACAGATCACAGGCCACCTTCTCACAGCCTCTAGCCAATCTGGCCCATCGAGAATCGTGGGAGTTTGGTTTATGAACTAAAACTGGAAACTGTTGATGCTTCAGAGAAGACAATTCTGCCGTCTTGAGTGGGAAACTCAGACTCTTGGACTTATAACCATTTCAATGTGCCAATAACAAAACAGCAGTGGCCGTGTGTGTGTGTGTGTGTGTGTGTGTGTGTGTGTGTGTGTGTG